>NC_139528.1:9504852-10183494 GCF_947247035.1 Vipera ursinii
TGGACTCCAGACTGGAAAGTTTAGGCTCTGGTTTAGATTCTAGAACAAACCCCCATATTAGACTCCTGACTACATTCTAGATACTAGATTAGACTCCAGAATAGACTCAAAACTATACTCTGGAATTCTCTCCACTGGACTCTTAACTGCAGAATGGCTAGAAACTCCAGGCGGTGGATTAGACTCTAGATTGGACTCTAAACTGGACTAAACTCTCGATTGGACTTTCGGTTAGACTATAGACTGGATTATAGACTGGACTCTATTCTATATTCAATTTTATTCTGTATTCTATTCTCTTTATTTTCATTTTACTTTGTATGTGCACATTTTTACTAAAACAAACATTGGAAACTAATTCAGAGGACAAAAAACGAATTTTTTAAAAAATAAATAAACCAAAGTACCAAAAATATCGATCTGTGAAAATTTTCAATTTTCAATTTTTAATTTTAATTTACTGTACAGAGACCTTTAATTTTGTTGTTGTTAGCTGCCCTGAGTCCTTCGGGAGATAGGACAGGATCTAAGTCCCATTAATAAAATAAATAAAATAATAATAAATTTCTCAGATCCTGTCTATTATACCCGCTACCTTCAATTTCTTAGTAAAAGTTCCTGCTTGGACAACCTTGTCTCCAAGAGCCCTTTTTTTAAAAGATGTAGATTGAAGTGGGTTCTGACATTCCCAGCATTTGAGATGTATTTTGGGTGTAGATCCAAGAACATCTGCTGCAGCATTTAGAGCTGAATTGGGAATTCATACAATTCATGCATTATCCAAAATTAGAGCATATAAATAACTACTAGTGCAAAGTTAATGAAATGGAGACTGATAGACTCCCCAAGTTATGTCTACTAGAGCAAATAAAATTACAATCACAAATTTCCTGGATTACCAAACTAACAAATTTTGTAAGAAGCTGTGGCCTTCATGTCTCTTGCGTAACAGGAGAGCAACTCAGAAAAAGAGTTGCCCAAAGAATTAAGGATGTAGAAGCACAAAACGATATAGCTATCCTTGATAAGGTGGGTAACTTGAAATGGATGAGTAAATACAAACATACTTTTCAAGTAGACAGCTATTTGAAGTTACAACTGCCAAAACATCTTAGGGAGATATTTACACGAGTGAGATTCGAACAGCTTGACACAATCGTCAGATATCGGAGATTCCATTCCATTGTAGGGTACTACAATGAGCATCTCTGCATTTGCAGAGTGGCAGAGGTAAAAGACCTGGCTCACATCCTATTTGACTGTTGCCTTTTTAAGAGGGTGAGAGACAGGTATCTTGGTCTATATACTAAACGAATGAACTATTGGGATCCCCATATCATGTGAGATGGTGTCACGAGGTCGATGAATCGTTAAGGTGCTTCCAAGTAAAAGGCATCACGCAGAGATGCAATCATATGAAGTTTATTCAATGATAGATTAGAGAGAAAGAATTACTTGGCATGAAGGCATTCATGCCTGCATGTGAGAGAGAACAAAAAGAAAAGAAAGCAAGCTAGCATAGCATTACTGGAACAGAAGAAGAACAAAACTGAACTAAAAAGAGCAGCCCCTAGAGCAGAGGTATTTATGGGGGGTCTCAGCCCCTCCCTAACCATTAAACTCTCTCGCCAATGGGGCTGCAGGGGTCTGGGACCCCTGACTCATCAGTGGAAGCAAAGAAGCCTCTTTGCTTCCATCTGATGACCCTTTTGGGTAACTGCCATGGCTGGCACTAAACATCTAACATATTAAAACCTTATGTCCAGCCAGAACCTGAAAATAACATTTAACGCAGCACAGTACTTAAACAAAATGGTTCAGTTGAGATCTGCATATGTGGGACTGATTGGGGTAGATTGCAAGGGTAACTCCAAAATATAATTTTAGCATATTTTATCTATATCTTAAATTATTGTACTCTATTACAATTGCATTTTAGATCGTATTTTATTCCAATTTCATTTTAAATAGTATTTTATTCCAATTCCATTTTAAATTGTATTTTATCAAATTCCATTTTAAATTGCTTTTATCAAATTTTAGTAATAATTTGTTGCTGGAACTTTGCACTTTGATATGGCCCAAGAGCTAATCAATAAACTTATAAATGTACAAATGTTTTAAATAAAGGATCTGTTAAATTTGGTTACTTAAAAGCTTAACCCAGTGTTTGTGAACCTTGGCAGCTTTAAGATGTGTGGATTTCAGCTCCCAGAATGAAATCAATTCAGAACCTAATACTTAATTTGCACAACAGGCAAAATGTAGTCAGAGCTAAATCTCGTTAGATTCATTCATTCATTCATTCATTCATTCATTCATTCATTCATGTAATTTGTCTCTTATGTAACCCTATTTATTTTCTCTTTAAGGTCCAGCCTATTGTGTTAACCTAAAAAAGGGATAGAGGGTGGGGAGAGAGGGAGGGAAGAGAGACAGAGGGGGAGGGAGGGAGGGGAGAGAGGGAGGGAGGGAGACAGAAAGGGGGGAAGGAGGACAGAGAGGGAGAGAGAGGGGGGAGGGAGAATGGGGGGAGGGAGAGAGGACAGAGAGAGGGAGGGGGAGAGAGAGAGCGCATGTCTGGTTTAGCATCACCAAACTTGATGCAAAGATGCACCAGACCGGGGTTCGAGAGTTCCCCTGCCCAGGTTCCTTTTCCTTCTGGCAAGAATTTTTGTCACTCTACACAGCAAGGCTGTCAGGACCCACCCCAAACCACGTCTTAGGAAGACAAAAACTCTTGGAGTCAGGATTTTAGTCCAAAAGAAATCTTTACTATGACGTGCTCGGTTGTAGGAAATGAGACAGGGCTTAATATTTCCACGATGTAAACCCTTATAAAGAGTTCCCGGTTTAACCCCCCTTAATCCCCATTTGGTCAGTCCCCCCCCATCCTTCCTCTCGTATCATCCATCTCGTGGGAAAGAGGAAGTTAGGACCCTTTTGTTTATTGCTGACAAAACCCAGATGCTAACCCCCCCTTTTGTTTCCCCAGTTCAAAAGGCTTCTCCTTTCCTTTGAAATGCCTATTGCCGGTTCAATACACATCTATCCTCTTCTCTTCGGGAGATGACAGAATCCATGGGATAATGTTTGAAACATTCCATTTATGAATATGATATAGATGGATTCTGACAGTCCGCTCTCCTTAGAAGAAGGATGTGTCCATCTGTAGGGGGAGAAAAGAAAAGAGAAGAAAAAATAACATGTGTAAATGTTAACTCGGTTTGTTTGGATATTCTGTATGAAATCTCTTAAGCAGCTTTGGTGCTTTAACGTGGTGTTTGCTGACCCATTCATTTTCTGAGGAGGGGAGGTGTTTCCAAGCCACTAGATATTGAGTTGTTCCATGATGTCTCCTGGAATCCAGAATTTCCTTCACCTCGAAATGTTGTTCTCCTTCCACCATGATGGGAGGTGGTGGTGGTGGAATTTTTGTTCGTAGGGGAGATTGTTGTTCTCTCTTTATTAGACTGCAGTGAAAGATTGGGTGTATTCGTCTAAGATTTTTAGGTAGTTCTAATTCAACTGTTACTGGGTTTATGATTCTTTTAATTGGAAAAGGTCCAATGTATTTTGGTCCTAGTTTTTTACAGGGTTGGAGAGACTTAAGGTATTTTGTAGACAGATATACCATCTCTCCCACCTTGAACGGTGTGGGATCAGATCTTTTCTTGTCTGCCTGTGTCTTGTGTGCTAATCTAGCCTCTGTTAATGCTTTTCTGACAATAGGCCAGGTGTATTGTAACTGAGCAATCCATTCCTTTAGTTCTGGAATTACCGGTTCTTTTGGGGTTAGGTCAGGTATGGGGTTGAAGCTCTGGCCTGTGGCTACTTGAAAAGGAGTGTAACCTGTGCTGGAGTGAATTGCGTTGTTATATGCCACTTCTGCGAAAGGCAGCAGGTCTGTCCAATTGTTCTGCTGAAAATGTACATAACATCTTAAATATTGTTCAAGTACAGAGTTAGCCCTTTCAGATTGACCATTACCCTGAGGGTGATGACTAGATGTCAGTCCTTGGGTGGTTCCTAACAGAGATAAAAATTCCTTCCAGAATGCTGAGGTAAATTGCACCCCCCTGTCAGATATGATGCGTAGTGGTGCTCCATGCAATCTGTAAATATGTTGTACAAAAAGTTTTGCTAATGTTTTTGCAGTAGGAATTTTTGGGCAAGGTATGAAATGGAGTTGCTTAGAGAACAGATCAGTAACAGTCCAGATAACGGTGTTTCCGTTGCTTTCTGGTAGTTCCACAATAAAATCCATGGCTATTTCTTTCCATGGGGCTGAGGGATTCGCCACTGGTTGTAACAGTCCTGGCGATTTCCCTTGTAACCTCTTGGCCATTGCGCAAATTTGACAGCTACCCACATAGCTTTCTATGTCCTTTTTCATAGATGGCCACCAAAATTGCCTTTTAGTTAAGTGTAAGGTTTTTACAAAGCCAAAGTGTCCTGCTGATTTTGTATCATGGCACAGTTGCATGAAATTGATTCTCTGTGTGGCAGGTATATATAGCTTCTCCCCCACCCACGGCAGTCCATCTTTAATTGTGCACACATGTTTATTTTTCTGGAACCATTCATCACTTTCCAAAGATTTCCTGAATTCTATTCCAGTTTGGCTATCTACCTTCGGTTTCATTTTTTCTTGTGCCCTGGTGGTGACTGGTGCTGCCAGTTGTTGTTCCGGTACAAGTGGTTTAAAGTCAGTAATTCTTGTGCTGTTATATTGGGGCATGCGGGATAATGCATCTGCCAGGAAGTTCTTTCCCCCCGGTAAGTGTTTGAGAGTGAAATTGAATCGGTGAAAGTGTTGGGACCAGCGGGCTTGCTTAGGAGTGAGCTTCCTGGGCGTTTTTAGTGCTTCTAAATTTTTGTGGTCAGTCCAGACTTGGAAAGGTATTTTATTTCCTTCCAAAAATTGACGCCAAGTTAATAATGACCACCTTAATGAGAATGCTTCCTTCTCCCATATTGGCCATCGTTGTTCAGTTTCTGTAAGTTTCCTGGATGTATATGCGCAAGGTTGCAACGCCCCCTCATCATTTTCTTGTAGTAATACGGCTCCGACTGCTACGTCGCTCGCATCTGCCTGTATTACAAAAGGTTTGTTGGGATCTGGGTGTTTAAGTACAGGTTCCGCAGAAAAGAGTCTCTTTAGCCTCTCAAATGCTGCTTGACATTCCATTGACCATTTCAGAGGCTGGCTGGGCTTCACGGGTGACCCCCCCTTCGTTTTCAACAAATTTGTGAGGGGCATGGCTATTTGGCCAAATGCAGGGATGAATTGGCGGTAGAAATTTGCAAACCCCAGGAAACTTTGCAATTGCTTCCGTGTGCGGGGGGGTGCCCACTCTAGTACTGCCCTGACCTTCTCTGGGTCCATTTCGATGCCCTCTGGGGATATGCGATATCCCAGGTAGTCGATTTTTTCCTTATGAAATTCACACTTCGATAATTTAGCATATAAATGGGCAGCTCGCAATTTCTTCAGGACTGCTCTGACTAGTTTGATATGTTCCTCTTTGGTTTCTGTGAAGATAAGGATGTCATCGAGGTAAACCAGGACCCCCTTATATAGGTGCTCTCTCAGTACGTCATTAATTAATTGCATAAAGACTGCGGGGGCCCCTTGCAGTCCAAATGGCAATACTTTGAATTGATAGCACCCCATTGGGCAGTTGAATGCAGTTTTCCATTCGTCTCCTTCCTTAATCCTAATACGGTAGTATGCTTCCCTCAGGTCTAGTTTGGTAAAAATCTTTCCTTTCGATAGGTGGGATAGCATATCCTTCATTAGGGGAAGGGGGTATAGATTACATTCACTAATTGTATTTAGGTTCCGGTAATCCACAACCAAACGAAAGGAACCATCCTTCTTCTCCCTGAACAGAACCGGGGCGGCTACTTTGGGTTTGGCGGGCTCAATAAATCCTCTTTCTAAGTTTTTCTTTATGAATCTTTCCATTTCTGCCATTTCCCTTGGGCTCATGGCATACATCCTGGGTTTTGGGAGTTTTGCCCCAGGTTTGAATTCTATGGTGCAGTCTGTGGGGCGGTGGGGGGGGAGCTCATCTGCTCTTTCCTCACTGAAAACCTCAGCCAGGTCCCTGTATTCCTCCGGTATCTCTGTTAGCCCCTTCTCTTCCCCCACTGCTGCTTTTTCCTCCCTCTGGGTTGGGGGGGTGTTTGGGGGTTTTACGTTTTCCTGTTCCCCTTTTGGGAAGTTGAGTTCTGCAGTCCTCCAGTTTATCCCGGGGTTCCATTTCTTCAGCCATTCCAGTCCTAAAATCATTGGGCATGCCATGCCTGGGGCCACTATAAATGTTATGTCTTCCTCATGGGACCCCAGGGACATGTGGAGTGGTAGAGTGGCTAGGGTAGCTGGTCCCCCCCCTGCTATAGACCCGTCTAATTGACTGAAGGAGATTGGTTGTTTTAGCCTCCTCACTGGGATGCTCAGTTCCTCCACCAGTGTTGGGCTGATGAGGCAGCGGATGCAGCCAGAGTCTATCAAAGCTTTTATTTCATTGGCTTTTGGTGCAGAGGAAGCTAATATAGTTACTGTCTTAAGTATGGGTGGAAGAGGTCCACTTACCAAAGGTTCTCCCTCTGAGCTGTCTTCCGAGGTGTCCACCGCCCATGCAGTGTAGGCCGGAGTCCAATCCCAGGTTTTGGCAGAAATTGTGGACTCTACAGCCTCTGTCCCCTTCATGGAAGATTCTTTTGGGTTGCCTTGAGACTTCCCCAGCTTTTTGGAAGATGGTGCCTCTGTTTTGCGTGGAGGGGCTTTCGAACGACATTCTGCAGCACGGTGGCCCTCTCTCCCGCAATTGAAACATCCCTTTGATTTTTTAGCCGTGGCCGGTGGGTTTTCCCCCTCACGTGTTTGCTCGAGTGGCGGGCGGCCCCATGGTTTTCCTCTGCGTTGTCTTTTCAATAGGTCTATTTCCACTTCCTCTGCCAGGACATACCAGTCATCGAGATGGTAGGGGTCTCCCCGAGGCAGGCAAGCGTCATACAGGTCGTAGTTTAGACCGTCTTTGAAATGGCTGAGGAGGATGTCTTCTGGCCAGTTCAGCTTGCTGGCGATGGCTCGGAATTCTTGGGTATATTCGGCCACTGTTCTCCTGCCCTGCCTCACCGTCTTGATTCTCTCCCGGGCCTTCCGGTCAGCCAAAGGGTCCTCAAATCGTCGCCTCAAGGATGACATGAATCGGTTGAAGTCGTTGAGTTCTGGGGCGTTGGAGTCATGCAGGTTCACCACCCAGTCTGCGGCCGTCCCGTCCAGGGCAGATTGCACAATTCGGATGCGTGTTTTGTCACTGGGGATGTCCCGTCCGTACTCTTCCATGTAGCTGAGGACTTGGGTTAGGAAAAATCCCAGTCGTGATGGCTCCCCCTTGAATTTTGCTTCCAGGGGTGGGAATCTTTGGCTGGATCGTTGTCTGCGCCGCGGAGTGTATCGCTCCTCATCTCGATCCCCATCTGTGGGTCTGGGGGGGGGTGGGTACCGCTGAGTCAGCGGCTCCTGTTCCATTGGACAGCCCTGGGGTTTCAGGTGTTGGGTCCCTTCCGTTACCCCTCCAGTTGCGACCCCAGGTGTTGTGGTTTCCAGCTCTCTCCTCCCTTAGTGAGCTCAGGGTTGTTTTCATCAAGTCAATAGCTTTTTCCAGAATCCGCTCTTCCTCACTGGCGTGCAGGGAGTTCTCCATCTCTTGTTTCCATTCCGGTTGGTGGTCGCTCCGTCTCAGGGTCACTTCTCTCGAAGCCTTTTTCCACTCACTTTTCCTTCCAACGCCCATCGACCACCGGGGTTTTTGTTCGTGCTGCTCCGCCGTTTCCTCCCAGGAGGAATATGATGCCTCAGTTTCCCAATGTTTCTGGGAGTTCGGCTGGGGGGAAGGCTCCTTCTCCGTGGGGCTTTCTTCCCTTCTTGCTTCATCGTCAGACATCATATTTATTTGCAAAGTACCCCGGTAAGGTTCTTCTTCCCGGGTTGACTTTCGTTGCAAGCCCTGTCTAATGTCAGGACCCACCCCAAACCACGTCTTAGGAAGACAAAAACTCTTGGAGTCAGGATTTTAGTCCAAAAGAAATCTTTACTATGACGTGCTCGGTTGTAGGAAATGAGACAGGGCTTAATATTTCCACGATGTAAACCCTTATAAAGAGTTCCCGGTTTAACCCCCCTTAATCCCCATTTGGTCAGTCCCCCCCATCCTTCCTCTCGTATCATCCATCTCGTGGGAAAGAGGAAGTTAGGACCCTTTTGTTTATTGCTGACAAAACCCAGATGCTAACCCCCCCTTTTGTTTCCCCAGTTCAAAAGGCTTCTCCTTTCCTTTGAAATGCCTATTGCCGGTTCAATACACATCTATCCTCTTCTCTTCGGGAGATGACAGAATCCATGGGATAATGTTTGAAACATTCCATTTATGAATATGATACAATTCCATTTTAAATTGTATTTTATCAAATTCCATTTTAAATTGCTTTTATCAAATTTTAGTAATAATTTGTTGCTGGAACTTTGCACTTTGATATGGCCCAAGAGCTAATCAATAAACTTATAAATGTACAAATGTTTTAAATAAAGGATCTGTTAAATTTGGTTACTTAAAAGCTTAACCCAGTGTTTGTGAACCTTGGCAGCTTTAAGATGTGTGGATTTCAGCTCCCAGAATGAAATCAATTCAGAACCTAATACTTAATTTGCACAACAGGCAAAATGTAGTCAGAGCTAAATCTCGTTAGATTCATTCATTCATTCATTCATTCATTCATTCATTCATTCATTCATTCATTCATGTAATTTGTCTCTTATGTAACCCTATTTATTTTCTCTTTAAGGTCCAGCCTATTGTGTTAACCTAAAAAAGGGATAGAGGGTGGGGAGAGAGGGAGGGAAGAGAGACAGAGGGGGAGGGAGGGAGGGGAGAGAGGGAGGGAGGGAGACAGAAAGGGGGGAAGGAGGACAGAGAGTGAGAGAGAGGGGGGAGGGAGAATGGGGGGAGGGAGAGAGGACAGAGAGAGGGAGGGGGAGAGAGAGAGCGCATGTCTGGTTTAGCATCACCAAACTTGATGCAAAGATGCACCAGACCGGGGTTCGAGAGTTCCCCTGCCCAGGTTCCTTTTCCTTCTGGCAAGAATTTTTGTCACTCTACACAGCAAGGCTGAGCTCGGCCAGCCATTTTTTTCTTTGCAAATGATTGTTTTGCAAGGTCATCAGAACAACAGTATGCAACACACATACTCACACAAACATACACACACACCCTGGCCCTGATGACGGTGCCAGGTAATGCCAGTTGGGTGGGGTTCTTGGTGGTTTTCTTGCAGACGTTTCATGACCCAGCTAGGTAACCTCATCAGTGCTAGAAGGGAGGCAGCTTTTCTCGGTGTTTCTGCACAAGTGTTTTGCCCTCTCCGTATCGATGGTCATCCTCACTTGCTGTGCAGGTTCTGAGCTTTTGCTTGATAAAAAAAAATACAGGAAACCAGAAGTTGCCTTTAAGCTTTACGTTTTTATTTAGATGAACAAAGACAGGCTCCTCTAAAAGAGAGAAGCCCTGAATGACAAGAAATCCTTGTATTTATTCCTTCTGATGACATAAGCAATCCACCTGGCAAAGCTGGCAAAGACAAGATAAAGATTTCATCGTCAGTGTTGCGTTCGGATTGGCGACATTAACAGCGAGACAGATTGTGATTACATTGTTTATTTGATTACACGTGGAGGGAACTGAGAGTGACCAGTCCAGGGTAACTTTATATATGCCCAGCAGCCGCTGGACGCTAGCCAACCCCCTGGCAGGAATCTCCCGCCTTACCTCAAACACCCAACCCAGTGTCCAGGAATTCCCGCCGGTAGAATGACCACTCCCAGGCTGATTAACTATGCAGGCTGGTTACTTCGTACATAACACCCCTTCCCCCCAATTGTGAAACTATTATCTTACATAGTCCCTTAGGTATGCCGGAGGTCTATGATCCCTGGCAGGGTATCTCCCAGGTGGACTGTCCGGCATATTGTTCCTTTCCAGGTTTGTCCTCTTGGCCTGTTGTGGAACCCCTCCATGCCGGGGGCCCTCTGGCTGCGGAGTTCCTGTGGGGACCCTTCGTAGTGACTCAGTGGTAACCGATGGTTCAGTCCCACTTGAAGGTGACCCTGAGAGCCCGACTGCTGGTGGGTTGACCAGGGCTCCCGGGTTCTGTTGGGTCATCTGAGTCTGATATTGACGTGATTCGTGATGATTGTTATTGTGCATTTGTTGAGCCGCTCCGGGGCCCGATGAGGTAATCTCAGGAGCCCTTTTCCTGAGATGGTCAATGTGCCTCCTGATCTGACGTTCCCCTTCCCCCTCTATGATGTAAGATAAAGACCCCAATTTGCCAATTACTACTCCATGTGTCCACTTGTCCCCTTGTCCATAGTTCCTGGCCCACACTAAGTCCCCAATGTTCAGTGATCTGGCTGAGCAGTCCTGTTCAGTTTCTGCTATCAGCTTATCAGGGTGAAGTCTGTCTAATTTGGTTGTCAACCTTCTGCCCCACCTCATTTCCGCTGGGCTTTTCCCTGTTGCCGTGCACGGTGTTGTGTGCTGAGCCAGCAAGAACTGAGCCAGTCTCTGGTGCCAGTCCCCGACAATGATTCTCCGCAGGGCTTCCTTGGTTGTCCTCATGTTCCTTTCAGCCAATCCATTGGTGGAGGGATGGAAGGGTGCTGATGTTGCATGTCTAATCCAGTTGGCCTTGAGGAAGTCCTGAAATTCATTAGATGTGAATTGAGGACCATTGTCAGACACCACTACATCAGCTAACCCATGAGTGGCAAAGAGTCCCCGCAAGACCTGTATTGTCTTCGCAGCCGTCATGCTTTTAACAGGCACTACCTCTAACCACCGGGAATAGCTATCTACCACTACTAAGAAGGTCTGGCCCTGGAATGGCCCCGCAAAGTCTATATGTATACGGGACCAGGGGTTGTGAGTTGTCTCCCACCTGTGTACTGGTGTGTGTGACTGTTCTGGTCTTGACTTCTGGCACTGGTAACACACTGCTACCCTGTCCTCGATTGCCTTGTCTAATCCTGGCCACCACAAATGACTTCTGGCTAATGCTTTCATGCGAACAATTCCTGGGTGTCCCTCAAATTATCTTTGATGACCTTGTCCCTCTGCTTCTCTGGCACTACTACCCTGTTTCCCCATAGTAGACACCCATGGTGTGATGACATTTCATCCCTTCTTCTGAAGTAAGGTGAGAATTTGGGGTCAGGGTTTTCCCTTGGCCCCATGTTGCTATTCCCTTGGACCCATGTTGCTATTCTGCTGAGTATAGGGTCCTGGCGATGTCTCTGGCTGTCAGAGAGCATTCAGGGAGTTCTTGAAGTGTGAAAATTTGACCCGCTGGAGCTGGGTCTGTGTCTGTGACTGGTAGGGGTAGCCTGCTCAATTTATTTATTTATTTATTTATTTATTAGTTTTTTATAAACCGCCCTTCTCCCGAGGGACTCGGGGCGGTGTACAGAGGAAGGAAGGTATACAGATTGAACAATAAAGATAATAAGAAACACTAATGAACACAAACTGGGACCCCAATTAACGCTATCATGCCAGGCCAGCCTGCTGAAACAGGAAAGTTTTTAAGTCGCGACGGAAGGTACGGAGGTCAGGGGCCATCCGGATTTCTGGATTTCTGCATGACCCATTTCCTTCCCTGGCCTGTGTTTGATGGAAAATGTATATGCTGATAAGAAGATTGACCATCTAAGCATTCTAGGTGACATGATTTGGGGAGTCTGTTTGTCTGTTGTGAACAGACTTAAGAGGGGTTTGTGGTCAGTGAATATTGTGAAGTTCCTGCCATATAGGTAATCATGGAACTTTTTTACCCCTGCCACAATGGCCAATGCTTCCTTGTCAATTTGTGCATAATTTCTCTCTGCCTTGGTCAGGGTTCTGGAATAGTATCCTATAGGCCTTTGCTCCCCTTTGCCATCCATGTGGCTTATCACTGCCCCCACCCCATATGGTGATGCATCGCATGCTAAGTATATTGGTTTGCCCTCAATGAAATGCGTGACAGTGGACCTGCTGGACAGTATGTCCTTCAGTGTTCAGAAATTCTGTTTGTGTTGTTCCTGCCACTGCCAAGGGGTTTTTTTGTCCAGTAGTCTGTGTAGTGGTTCAGCTATGGCCGCTTTGTGTGGTAAAAATGTGTGGTAGAAATTTATGAGACCTAAAAATGCTTGGAGTTCTGCTTTATTTTTTGGTTCTGGGGCTAATTTAATTGCCTTAATTTTTCCTTCAGTAGGATGTATGCCTTGAGCATCAATCCTGTAACCTAAAAATGCAGTGGATTTTACCCCAATGGAGCACTTTTCTTTTTTTAATTTGAGCCCTGCAGCTCTAAATTTCCCCAGTACCTTTTCCAGTCTGTCTGCTAGGACCTCCTCAGTTTTTCCAGCAATCAAGACATCATCAAAGTAAGGGTATGCCCTTTAAGGTCCTCTCCATCACTTCTTGGAAGATGCCTGGAGCTGCAGCGATGCCGAATTGCAAACGGTGGACTCGGAACGCCCCCTTGTGGGTAACTATCATCTGAGCATCAGCAGCTTCCCGAGAAACAGTGAGTTGCAAATACGCCTGTGCCAAATCGAGTTTAGCAAAGATGGCGCCGTCCTGGATTGTCGCGAGGACCTGCTTCACTGTGGGGACCAGGTAAGCATGCTGTTTCATTGCTTGGTTCAGTGTCGCCTTATAGTCGGCACAAATCCTCACGTCCCCGTTAGGTTTAAGGGGGGTGACGATGGGTGTCTCCCAGGGGCCCCCTTCTACCGGTTCCAGCACTCCCTGGCCTACTAGTTTGTCTAGCTCTGCCTCAAATTTTTGTTTGAGTGCAAAGGGTACCCTTCTGGCCTTAAGCCTGATGGGGCTCACTGCTGGATCCAAGTTAAAGTTAATGGGGGGTCCCTTGTACTTCCCTAGGGAACCGTCAAATACATCTGCGAAACTATCGCAGACGGATTTGAGGGTCTGGTGTTGTACAGTGTTAATTCCACCCACCCATATGCCTAGGGGACTGAACCAGTTGAGGCCAACTAAACTGGTTCTCTGACCCTCGGTGACCAGGAGGTCTAATGGCCCCTTAAATCCCTTATAACAAACGTCGATGGTGACCTTCCCCTTTACTCTTATGGGTGTCCTCTGGAAGTCAGCTAATTGAATTTGTGTTTGTTTAATGGGAACTCGCTGCCCGCTTCTGGCTTCTATGTGTGCCAGGGTATTACCCGAAATGATGGATACTGATGCCCCTGAATTGACTTCCATTCTGCAGGGAATGCCTTGCAGTAGGACTTCGATTTTTAATTTTGGGCTTACTAGCTGGTTAATGTCCACCCCCTTCCCGCGGTTACAGTGCTGTGCCTGTGGCTTGTGGGTCTCTTTGCCACTTTGGTGGGTTACCTTACCTGTGGCCCAGGCGTCGATGTCGTGGAGTTGGTTGTCGCGTGGTCTGCCTCTGCAAATTATTTGGATGTGGCCGGTTTTCCCGCAGTTCCGGCATTTTGCATTGCGGAACCTACAGGTCGTCTGGGGGTGGTTGCCTCCGCAGCTTCCACACTTAGCTTCGGGGTCTCTCGGTTGGTTCTGACTTTCCCTCGGTGATCTGTGTGGTTGCGGTGGTGGATGTCTTCTGGGACGGTCGGTGCCATCCGAACGGTTGGTCCTCACTGGAATTTTTCCAACTCTCCGGGTGATTTCGTCGATGTCCGTTTCCCACGGGTAGTCCTCCTCCCCACCGTCCACATGGCTTTCTTGGTTGATTTCACCTGCTGCGCCATTGCTGTTGTGGGGGGAGGTCGCGTTTCCCCGTGGACTCATATGTGAGTAGTTCATCCAAAACTTCTTGCAAGTTTCCGGTGGGCTTTGCGATGATTCTGTTTTGCAACTGTTCATCGCGGAGCCCTAGGACCACTCTGTCCCAGGATTCGCACTTCCAGGTTGTTGTATTTACAACGGAGTGCGGCTTCCCTTACTGCGGCTACAAATTGGGTTATGGATTCGCCCGGCTTCTGGTTCCTTTTTTCGAAGATTCTTCTCCAAAAAAGTTCCGACCGCTTGGGGGTGAAATGCATTTTTAGTTTAGCTAAAAGATCCGTGTACGACACGCTGGCAACGGCGGCCGGTTGGCACAAGCCCACAGCGACCCGGTAGACTGGTGTGCCGCTAATTGTAAGGAGTGCTGCAGCCTTCTTCCGGTCATCGGTTATGCCTTTCACTAGCATGAATCCCTCGACCTGGCCGACGTACTCTTCCCAGTCCTCCGGGTAGTTGGGGTCGAATTCCTTCAGTGAGCCAACTTGAGCCATGCTTGCCTTTCCACGCTGCGGCTGACGGCTCGCACTTCGGCTTGCGGCAATTCAAATCTCCCGCTCCGCGCGCTCTTGGCTGCCGCGCCTGTTCTCCGCTGTTCTGTCGCGATCTCACCTTCGTCGCCACTGTTGCGTTTGGATCGGCAACATTAACAGCGAGACAGATTGTGATTACATTGTTTATTTGATTACACGTGGAGGGAACTGAGAGTGACCAGTCCAGGGTAACTTTATATATGCCCAGCAGCCGCTGGACGCTAGCCAACCCCCTGGCAGGAATCTCCAGCCTTACCTCAAACACCCAACCCAGTGTCCAGGAATTCCCGCTGGTAGAATGACCGCTCCCAGGCTGATTAACTATGCAGGCTGGTTACTTCGTACATAACAGTCAGTCTGGCACACTGAAGGGAGAAGGCAGAAGTAGCTAAAAATGTCCCCTTTTGGGTGTTCTACGTTCCCGTTGGGTTAGAACATGGGATGTTTCCCTAGCTGTCATTTCATGACCTGCGTCCATGACTCTGCAAGCGCCCAAAGACAGCGGGGCCGTCTGCACATGTTCACAATTGATACTTCCTAGGCTGTCTCCTAATTCCGGTCAACACACTGATGATGTTACCTAGTTGGGTCATGAAATGTCTGCCAGAAAACCACCAAGCTCAGAGACCACCAGTTCAGCCCTGAGCTCCACATTTTCTCTTCGGTTGGAATGACTAAACCAGCAGTCAGGCGAAGGATGTTCTGAATGACAAAATCTGAGCTTGTGGTTTTTTCCTCCTCTCTACAAAGATAAAGAGATGGAGAACAAGCCCAAAAACAAAAAGGGGAATATTGTCCAATGGCTAAGAGAGGATTTTATCAGTTTGGGATCAGGCATATTTTATAATAACATCTCCAAAATGGCTAAGGTAGGTTTTAGTCCAGCATTTTGCCTTGCTTCTTCTTGACCTTCCTTTCTTGCCTCCTCCTTAGGACCTGGAGATGCTCCAAAAAGCCAATATAACAGTGGGGACGGCATGATCCAAAGGCTGGAGTTTGGCTATCCATCCCATACAATCTATGGCAGGGGTCAGCAACTTGAAAGAGCCACTCGGAACCGGTTCCCACAAAAAAGGAAAAACTGGGAGCCGCAAAAAATGTGTGCGCATGTGCGTACATGTGCGCATGCGCAGAAAAGGGTTTGACTGAAGAGTGGAGCCAAGGCAAGATATGCACCTACCCTGGCCCCTCCGCTCTCATTCACTCACGTTTTGTTTGGAAAAGCTTCTCTCTCGCTCTCATTCACTCGAAAGGCCAGCTGCGGCGCCTCCATTGACTTCTATGGGGCAATGAAGGGGCCGATTGAAACCACTCCCGGTAGTGCTGCTACTGCTAAATTTTCCACTTGCTGCTTGGTTCTGATGGAACCGGAAAACCTCCAGATGCCACTGCTGGGGGTGGAGGAGGCTGCCCGGGTTCGGCCGTAGCAGAAGCCGACAGTAGCGGTGGAGGTGGCACCAAGAGAGACGCTGGAGGTCTGCTGCATCTCCATCAGCCTCCACCTCCCCCGCAGAAACAAATTCCTGGCAGCAGCAGGCCCCAAGGGCTGAGCAATCATTCCGGCGATGGCTGCTGCTGTTGGGATGGCCTAGTGCACTCGCTGAGAGATGTTGGAGGTGCTCCAGGCCAGTGTGGTAGCTGCTGTGCTCTCCATCTTTGGCCCAAAGGAAGAGGACACACACACACACAGAACCTCCCCTCCCCAGCATGCCCCATCTGACCGACCCACTCACCTTTCCAGCAGTCCTCCTATCTCTTCCTCCGCTGCCGCCATGTGTAGTCCGAGGAAGAAAAGAGGTTTGTGGGCAGTCCCACAAACAGCTTGTGATAAGTCCCACAAACCAAACAACTTCAACCAATTCAAGGTTTTGCAAGGTGTTTTTTTTCCATGAGAAGTTTGAATTGATTGGTTGAACTTTTTTAGTCCCACTTTTTTTTTCTTGGACTGCACATTGCAGAGGACTGGGAGCCGCAGGAGATGGTTGAAAGAGCCGCGTGCGGCTCCGGAGCCACGGGTTGCAGACCTGTGGTCTATGGGATCAATGTATTAGAATCAAGATCATGTGAAGGGTTAATACCACTTTATAGTGGCTCAGTAAGGCCACACTTGGAATAATGCATGCAGTTTTGGCCACTATGATGTAAAAAAAAATGTTGAGACTCTAGAAAGCATGCAGAGAACAGCAACATAGATGATTAGAGGGCTGGAGGCTAAAACATATGAAGGATTATTGCAGGAATTGGGTATGTCTAGTTTAATGAAGAGAACTACGGGTGACAGGATAGCAGTGTTCCAGTATCTCAGGAGCTGCCACAAAGTAGAGGGAGTCAAGCTATTCTCCAAAGCACCTGAAAGCAGGACAAGAAGCAATGGATGGAAACTAATCCAAGAGAGAAGCAACCTAGAAATAAGGAGAAATTTCCTGACAGTTAGAACAATTAATCAGTGGAACAACCTGCCTCCAGAAGTTGTGAATGCTCCAACACTGGAAGTTTCTAAGAAGAGATTGGACAAGCTTTTGTCTGAAATCATGTAGGGTTTCCTGCCTGAGCAGGGGGTTGGACTAGAAGACCTACAAGGTCCCTTGCAACTCTGTTATTCTATTCTAATGGCTAGGAATAGGCAATTGCAGCTGCCATGTAGGCTTCTTTTTACCCACACCCTAATATCAGTGGACGTGATTGATGACATGGAATAAGCCCTGCCTCTCTACATGATGTCCTTTCCCCAAATCTGGCTCAAACTATCTGAAACCCGCTCCCCTTGTAGAGGGAGTCAAAAACCCTGATTCATCTCCTTTTCTTCTCTCTGATAGGCCTTTGGTGAGCATCTCTCTCCCATGCAGATGGAAGACCTGAAGTTGAAAGCCCTCGGTGCTCTCACACAAGAGGATAACAACATTTCACAGACTGCGGGAGTATTACTCAACTTCTTCCTGGAGGAATATGGGATGGACATGGAGGAAGTAAGAAAATGCAGGGTTTGGAACAAAAGGGATATAAGGAGATTTTGTAGAAAAGAATGATGAGAATGAGTGAGGCCTTGTGTTCTGAGGCCCTCTTGGTGATGACAACACTTTGGCTGGTTTTAAGAAAGTTAGGGCTGGATGGGAGACCACCAGGTGATCTTAAGGCTATAAAGTTGGGTAAACCTTGGGTAAACCAACCGGCTTACCTGCCCGAAAATAAACACATGCAATAATGCTTAATATACTCTTGTGAATAACTACCATGACAGGCTGGACGGCTAAATTAAGTCACTTGTAATTCACAATTGTGTAACAACGCACCAACTAGACTCAAAGGCTCTCAGGTAGGTTAACAGGGTTGCTTAGTAACGTGGGGGAAAACCGACGCGCGGCGCTATTAAGTCATCTCCGCGACAGGAAGACGCATGCGTGGTCGAGGATACACGGGACAAAAAAGGGCACCTCCGAAGCTACGATCTGATTGGGCGGCCCGGAGTCCCGGGGCTGCGCGCATGCGCTTGAGGCTTGCGCTGGATCGGTGTGGGTTTGGGTTGGGAAGCTGCTGGGCCGCTGAGTCAGGATCGCGGCTGGTAAGGCGGAGAGTCACCAGGTGCAGCTTATTCATTTCGGACCATAATAATAATAATAATACTTGAATCAACTGCATCGGTTGAATTGTGGGCTGCCTTTTGCAAGAAGCTGCCACTGTTGCACAGTATGGGGGGGAACTCCTCCTGTTGAATCGACGCCTTGCAAAAAGCGAGCGGCTCCGCTTTCCCTCTTGCAGCGCTCCTTGCAATGCTGCAGAAATTCAACAGGTGCATCTTGCTGCTTTGCAACGGGTGCAAGAAGGAAGCTCCCCCCTTTGAGCCTCCTCCTTCTCCTCTCAGGCGCTGCCTTGGACTCCTGAATGCTGTTGTGTTTTTCTGCAGCTGGGTCCCCCTCATCTGCTAAACCTCGGCTTGTTTGGATCGTGGCTTGTCAAGCCAGCTTCATGAACTCAGTTTGCAGGTTGCATTAAACCTCAAGCCTAGTTTAGCATCAGTACAAGCTGGGATTGCAGCCGCTGGTTTATACCGCAGTAGTGTGTGTGTCAAAGGTTTGTGTTTTTATACAGGTAGTCCTTGACCACAACTGAGCCCCAAATTTATGTTGCTAAGTGAGACCGTTGTTAAGTGAGTTTTGCCCCATTTTACGATATTTCTTGCCACTGTTGTTAAGTGAATCACTGCAGTTTTTAAGTTAGTAAGCTGGTTGTTAAGTGAATCCGGCTTCCCTGTTGGCTTTGCTTGTCAGAAGGTCACAAAACGGGATCACAACCGTCATAAATATGAGTCCATTAACAAACGGCTGAATTTGTTCATGTCACCATGGGGATGGTCGTAAGTGTGAAAAAGGTCATAAGTTACTTTTTTCAGTGATTTTGTAACTTTGAACAGTCCCTAAACAAAGTGTTGTAAGTCAAGAACCACCTTTATGTTTTTATATTTTTAGGGTTGATTCAGTTTTTCAACTTTTAAGCTGCGTGGACCAACTCCCAGAATTCCCTGCCAGCATTCTGGTAGTTAAAGTCCACCCAGCTTAAAGTTGCCCAGGTTGAGAAACACTGGTTGTGTGAATTGCATCTCGGCTTCCCTAGAGCTGCTTTTCCTTCTGGTTTGAAATAAACACTTTTTTTATCCCTCTGCTCTTTCCCAACAGCCATCCAGACTCTGTTACCCTGATCCCGCCCCCCTTTTCTCTGCTGGAAAAGGACATCATGGTTCAACTAGGTAAGTGGCATTACAGAATGCTTTATATGTATCTCCATGCCCACCATCTGGTCCTTTTTTCATGCACCACCATGAGGCTGGGTCAAGCTGCATGCACTTTGCAATATTGTTTCGACATTTCCCTACAACAACCTTGTCAGAGCATGCACAGTCTTATTGTGCTGAGATAACCCAGAACTAAACACAGTCAACAATGGTCTATATTAAATGGTGGTTTATCTTACACTATCTACAATATCATATGCCAGGAACAATATGCATACACATATTAATACAGCAGGCTCCAACACACAGCAGTTACAGCAAGAAACGGAAGAGAGAACAGCAGCAGAGCCTTCCTTTTTATACAAAGGCCGTTAAAGAGACACAGACCCAGCTGAGTCAGTCCCATCATTACATCATCTCACCAGCTGGTTAGCTGTTAAATTATTACCTTGACACCTTTGCATTTTGATCACTTGAGCATAAGGATGCTGGAAAGGTCGTAAATGAACCATGGTCATTGTTGCCATTGTAACTTCAAACAGTCATTAAATGAATTGTTCTAAGCCAAGATCTAACTCGATCGCTGATCTAGAATGTCTGCCCCCAATTTTATCACAATAGGGTGGCCCCTGCTGAGGGTGTACCGCAATGTCCGGGTGGTCATTCGGCGGTTGCACCAACAGGCCTTTCTATCAGATCATAGCCGCACACAACCGGCACGCCCGGGATGGCAAGTATCTTGAGCAGATTGGCTGCTATGACCCAACCGCTATGGTGAGAAGATTGTGGGGATCAACTTTGACCGCTTCAAACACTGGTTTGCTTACGAAGCCACCCTGAGCAAGCCGGCGGAAAAACTGCTGGGTAAATGCGCCTTTTTGGTTTGGATCACAGATTGTCCTCGGCTTAACAATGGTGATGACCTATAAAGCCCTAAATGGCTTGGGTCCGGGATATTTGAGGGAACACCTGCTGCCAGCATCAAGTTCCCTTCGTCCAGTGCGCTTGCGAGGGAGGGTCTTCTCAGGGTGCCGCCGGTAAAAGATTGCCGACGGATAACACCCAGGGAGAGGGCCTTTTCTGTGGGTGCGCCTGCCATCTGGAACCAGCTGCCCATGGAGCTCAGGACTGCCCCTGACCTACGCTCATTCCGCCGAGACTTGAAGACTTGGCTCTTTGAGCTCTCTGACCCAGGCTGAGAATTTTAACTGGGGTTTTATTTTCAGGGATAATTTAATCTTTTAATTCTCTTTTAACTTTGTATTTTATATTGATGTGATTTTAAAATGCCCTGTAAACCGCCCTGAGTCCTTCGGGAAAGGGCGTTATATAAATCTAATAAAATCTAAAATCTAAATCTAAATCTAAAAAGTTCCATTATTAAGCGAGACATTTGTTTGTTAAGTGGGTTTTGCCCCACTTTACGACCTTTCTGGCCACCGGTGTTAAGTGGATCCCTGCAGCTGATACGTTAGTAATCCGGTTATTAATTGAACCTGGCTTCCCCACTGACATTGCTTGTCAGAAGGTCACAAAAGGGGATTGGTTGTTAAGTGAGTAAGTTGTTAAGTAAATCATTGCATCTGATAAGTTAGTAACCTGGTTGTTAAATGAATCTGACTTCCTCCTTGACTTTGCTGGTCAGAAAGTTGCAAAAGGGGATCGGTTGTTAAGTGACTCACTGGAGCTGATAAGTTAGTCACAAGACCATTTCAATCAATCAAACAATCAGAATAGATCTGGAAGGGACCTTGGAGGTCTTCTAGTCCAACCCCCTGCTTGAGCAGGAGACCCTAGACCATTATTGCGACTCCGAGCGGCTTACAAAGATGGGGAAGCTGATGGAATGTTGCAAGTCGTGCGATGTCTCGCTTAACGACTGCAGCAAAAATGGGTGTAAAGTCGGGTGCAGTCATGCAAGGCTTCCCTTAATGGCAAAATTTCTGGTATGACCACAGTAACTCTTGGACTCCCTGTGTGCTCGATATTTTTCCTATTGCATTTGCAAATGTTGCTCAATGCATGGAATGATTTTTTTTAAAAAAATTAAAAAATGTTTTAGGTCTTTCTGGCTTTTCCCCCCTGCATCCGATGACCATCACAGACGCTGAGCGGCTAAGGAAGAAAACAGCCCAGGAGGCAGAAAAGGCAGCTGGAGAAGGAGAAGAGGGAGATTCGGAGGAAAAGCAGGAGCATCAGCAAAACTGATCAATGGAGTGAGGGAAGAAAGCCCTCACACACCTTGTTGGATAATGTCGATTTGATTTTTTTTCTTTTTTAACCGCACGGCATTGTGACTTGCGACTGCGAAACCTCGCCCATTTGAAGCCATGTTTGGCTCCTGTTCTTTCAAAGAGGCGCGCGCACCAAGCAGCCTGCTGCCTAGTAGTGCACAGGGAAGGGTTTGCGCAACCTGGAACTCAGGGCTTCCTAGTCTAGTTCGCGCGATTCAATCCCAAATTTAAACGAAAACCTGCTGAGGTTTGATTCGATGCCGTGCAAACGCCAGGAGGCGGTTCAAAGCCCTGGGGATGAGCTTTGGCAGTTTTAGCTGACTTATAAATAAATTTAATTTTCTGCAGTTTTCAATAAGGTGTACGGTAGCTGCAAGCAGAAATGTAGCTGTATTTTCCTGCAGTCAGAAATCTAGCATTAAAAACAGAAATGTTTTCCTGAAATAGGGACGTTTGAGACGGCAGCAGTCACTTCCTTGATGAGTGGATGATAAGTGCAGTAGTCATAGAGAAAGTCATTTCAGAAGCCTTGAGGGGAAGACTCAGGGGATTTTGAGCCAGCCCAGCAGGGGTTTTGTAGTCATTTCTTGTGCACGTCGGCTGGCTGTGGGTGTGAGTTTTCTGATCCTGTTTCTATAACTACCACCCGGTTTTCCCTTCGTGCTTTCTCGGCTGCAAACACCAAGAGGTGAGAACGGAGCGTCTCTTCGGCGCTCGTCGTTATTCGAGATGGATCATTCTCCTGTTGGAAAAGGAAGGAAAGGGTTTCAGGGAATCCCATCTTGTGCTGTGTAACTAGTCCTCAATTTGCAACAGTTCATTTAGTGACCAAAATTCCAACAGTACCAGAAAAAGTGACTTAGAATTGTTTTTCACAGTTAACGACCGTTGCAGCATTCCCCAGAGTCATGTGACCAAAATTCAGGCCACCGGTTCGTATTTATGACAGTCGCAGTGTCCTGGGGCCACGTGCCCTGCTTTGCGAACTTCTGAATAGTAAAGTTGATGAAACCAGATTTACTTACCGTAACCACTGTGTGACCAAGTTAATGACGGCAGCAATTCATTGTAAAATGAGCACGATTGTGGATGTAGGTAGAGGACTGCCTGTGCTGGGATTTTGTAGCCTGGAACGGCCACGTTAGGGAAAACTAGTTCATCCTAGTTAGTAGAACCTGCATGGAGCACTGCAGTCTTGAGTTTTACTGTTGTTGGGTTTTTTCTTTTTAATAAAGAGGGAAAAAAATAACAAAACCACTTAACCGATACGGCCGAGACGAAGGTGTGGATCAAATAATAATCCGCTCCATAGTGACCATATAAACAAGCCGGGATGTCGGGCGTCAAATGGGGAGAAAACGAAGTTCTTTTTTTCTGAAGGAAGTCAAAAATCTCCACCTCTTGTCCTTCCCCTTTGCAGGAAAGCTCGCCCTGGGGGAAAAAAAAGATGAGCAGAGAAAATAAATTATATTTTTCTAATTGCAAAACCACATTGGGGGAGGCGGGGGAGGGGGAGAAAGGGAAAATAAATGGGTTGTAAGTTCAGGAAACTCCATGGATTAAAAGTTTTTCACTGAAAAAAAACTTGAGAAAATTTCTGTTCCTGGCACAACAGCCCTATAAGGTAGGCCAGGGTGAAAGGCAGAGGTAATAAACAGGGTTGCCATCCTTATTTCCCCACTGCAATGATTAACCATTAGCTGTGATGGTTTACAACAATATCTCGTATTCTTTCTGAATTCCCAGCTCGGCTGGCTGGGGAATTCTGGTAGTTGAAGTCCACAGGCCTTTAAGGTCACCAAGATTGGACACCCCGATCATACCTGAACTAGCTAGCCACTTTTGCCTATCAATTACACTTCGGCTTGACGAGTGGGAACACCCCAGCCAATTGTGGTTTACACATTCCACAATGCTTAAATAAATCAAGATTTGGCACAATCTCTGATTCGGGAAAAATATTCCCATCCCCACGTCTGTTTTTCAAACTCAGAAAAAACCCCAAATAGGCCTTTTAGCTCTTAACCTTGGTTCCATAGATGGTTGTGGTTCGCTCCCCCAGTTTTTCCGTAAAAGCCACCATCGTGAACGCAGCCGTCGCCCCGCCTTCAAATTCCATACTGACCACCTGAAAAAAACCATAAAATTAAGCTCAAGCACTGTTGCTCTGGAAACAAAGTTTTCCGAGAAAAAAATGAAGCAGCTGTGTCCAGCAGGGAAGGCTTTCACAAAGTGCAAAAATAATTACAAATTGAAATTATTAAAACGAGATGGGGTCTGAGGAGAGATTTTTTTAAAAAATACTGCCAATCTTCTCTGCCTCTTAAACTATAACTAGTCCTTGACTTAACAATGGTATATTTAGTGACTGAAGTTGCAACAGCACTGAAATTTTTTTTGACTTGTGACCGTTTTTCACATTTATGACCGCTACACCATCCCTGTGGTCACGTGATCAAAATTTGTACTCTTGGCAACTAACTCAAACTTATGATGGTCACAGCGTCCCCAGGATGTGTGTGTGTCATGTAATCCTCTTTTGCAACCTTCCGACAAGCCAAGTCAATTGGGGGAAGCAAGATTCCCTTAACAACAGTGTTGCTAACCGTAACAACGGCAATGACTTGATGTAGCAAGAAAGATCGTAAAATGAGGCAAAAACTCACTTAACAAATGTCTTGCTTAGCGGTGGAAATTTGGGCCTCAACTGTGGTTGTAGGTCCCTGCATTTTCAAAATTATGTTAACTTTTAAAAAATATTGAATAATTGAAACGTAAAAGCACCACGCAGGCCGCTTCCTAAGAACGAGGCAGAAAAACGGATGCCGCTTTTGCTGCCACTGAACACTCCAGGGCTCCCTGCTGGCTGATCGGAGACTCGAATACAACTCCCGGTCTGCAAATGCCTCTTTGCAACTTGAAAATTTAGATTTGGGGAGGCGAGATGTGAAGCGTAGGGAGCAGCAGGGGAAAAAGCTTGCGTGCTGACAGAAGAATGCACGTTCGTACCTGGTGGCTGACAACGTCATTGTCACAATCATAAACACATCTTCCGTACGGGCCGAGCTGCAAGGCTTCGGTCAGCGTTTCTATATCGGACCCCCCATTGCTGCAGACCACAGAGACTGGCCAGTTGAAAGCACCCTAGGGTGAAAGGAATTAGCACCGCTGCAAGATGAGGGGAGATTTTGTGGGTTTCTGGGGTCCCGTTTCCCAGCCAACATTAAAGGAGATCTGGATAATTTTTTTAAGGCTGCATACTGAATTTACACATTACATTCAACCCCAGAAGCCCAACACTTTGGTAATTAAATTTTCAGTTCAATTAAATTTCAATTCAATTAAATGGTATAGGTTCTCCTGCTTGAGCAGGGGGCTGGACTAGAAGACCTCTAGCTTCTCTTCTCTTCTTTATTAATTCTATTCTATTCCTATTCCTATTTCTATTCTAATGTTATGATCCAGTTTACCTTTTCTGCACGCTCTAGGTAGATCTTCCGAGCAGAATAGGGGCAATTTGATTCAACTGAACAGTCTAAGCAGCGAGTGCTGGCTCCTTCAGGCTGGAGTGAAATCAAAATAAAAGGCAAATTTAATGAGCTACACAGGTAGTCACCGTTTTACGACAGTTCTGCTCCTGTGCCACCCCATCAAACAACAAACCTTGTTCTCTTTTGTGAAATGCAAGAGGTGGCCGAAAGAGGAAACTTGTAAACATCTGGAAAGGACAGGAGAAAAACAAAATATTTGAAGGTTTAACCCACAGAGGCTGTGTCGAAGATGACAGGCAGTCCTCTACTTACGATTTCAATTTCTGTTACTATGTGAGACATTTCTTAAGTGAGCTTTGCCCTTTGCTGTCACAGTTCTTAAGTGAATAATGGCTAAGTTGTTAAGTGAAGCTGGCTTCTCCGTGGACTTTGCTCGTCAGATCACAAAAGGGGAAAATCACGTGACCTCAGGACATAAACATGAGTCAGTTGTGCCTAGTGTCTGAATTTTCATCATGTGACCACAGGTCATTAAGTGTGAAAAATGATGTTTTTTTCCCCCGGTGCCATTGGAACCTCAGTCACTAAACAAATTGGAAAAAAAGAAGGGAGGAAATGACATTAAAAGGGAAAAGAAGTTAAAACAGTCCTACCTTTTATTCCCCATCCAAAAATTGATCAGGTCAATATCATGGCAGGATTTAGCCAATAAAGAGAAAGAACTTTCCATTTCATTTCTCCAATTGCCCCGGACAAAGGAATGGGAAAAATGCCAGAAACCTATCTAGATGAATTAAAAAAGGGGGGGGGGGGGAAGAAAGGCAATGATATATTAGAAAGGCCAAAATTTAAAAACCAGGCATTTCGATCACTGTAATGCACTTTGTCAACAAGCTACAAATCTTGGTTTCTTACGGTTTTTTTTCCTTCTAACATCAGAAAGCTAGGTTGGTTTATCTGCCGGGGTTTCATACCAGAAATGAGAAGTTCAAATACCCATAAAAGATTCAACACACAATAGCCCTTGTCTTACAACAGCTTGCTTAGTGACACTTTGAAGTTGCAGCGGTTCTGAAAAAAATGAACGTTTTTCACCTGTACGACCATTGCAGAATCCCAGTGTGGTCACATGATCAGAATCAAGACTCTGGGCAACTGACTTGTATTTATGATGGTTTTGCAGTGTCCCAGGGTCTTCTGATTCCCCCTTTGGAAATGGAAAACTGTCCTGCTTAGCAACAAACATTTTGGCCTTAATTGTGGGTCATAAGTGAAGGACTACCTGTACAGAAGATCAAAGCTATGGGGCAATTTATGTGATGAGTTCGCAATCAGAATAAAATGAGTTATGTAACGCTACCTAGTGGTTAAGAGTGATTAATCTGAAAGTGCAACTTGGGGGGCGGGGCTTAAGGAGCATAAAATCTCAAAACTGGAGAAAAAAAGGTGTATTTAAAACAAAAATAAAACTTGAGGAGGCGATACAATGTAGAAGGACACGCTTTCTACATAAAGTACGTCTTCTTAGAAAGAATTCTTACGGGTCCCAGATGTTGAATATGGCAGATGTCGCCAATCAAGCCAGCATCTAGCAATTCCTAAAAAAAAATAAAGAAAAAGCTTGGTGTCATTTTTTTCTTTTTTTTTGTGGGATATGGAGTTTGTGAAAGCTCCATATCCCACAAAAAATTTTGAGAAGGGGTATCTGAGCTTGCTTTTTTCCTCCTCCCTCCTCTCCCTTTTCCTTGTGTGCTATGTCTTTTAAATTAAAATAAGCTATCCATTAGAACATCGTTACTTGAGGCCTTTGGGATGAACATTTGGTGGGGAAAAAAACAAATTCAAATGCTGGTCCCTCTTTATCTTCGTCTTAACATCGCTAGCCAAATCTGCTGTTGGAAAGAGGGACATTATACTGTCAATACAAGAGAGGTCATCTAGTCCAACCCCATTTCCCCAGTTGGGTGCTTAAGAATACATCACCTTGATCTTCAGGGTGACTGGATGGTAACGGAGCACGTGGCACACGGCAAGGATAACATGATTCCTTTCACATGCCCAAACAACCTCTTTGCAATCTTCTGCTGTCACCTAATTTACAAGCAAAGCTTTTTTAAAAAACAAAATAAATAATAAAATAAAATAAAATCACAACCAGCCTGCTTCAAGTCTAAAAATAGGATTTTGATTAGAAGATTTTTTAAAAAATTATTTATTTAAGGTCAGATTCTATTATTTTCATTTCTTCCTTCCCAATGCTCATGGTATATCAAATTTTCCCTAAATATTTGTTTTGTTTTGCAAAATGCACCATTTTGTTGTTACAAGTAGGGTGTGCATAAAACGACAAAACTTGTGTTTTGCAACAGCAATTTGGAGAAGAAAAACCCAGAGATTCCTCCTCTAGGGTTTTATAAAAAGATACTGCTAGAAATATACTGTGGATCAATATTGATAATCACCCATTATCTTAATAATTTATTGCAATATTAATAGTTATATAAAAATAAAAAAATATTTTAATAAGCCCAAAAGTATTTTTGCTAATGTTAGTAATTAATAACACCTTGCCAGAACTTACCGCCATGGGTTTTTCTAACAAGATGTGATATCCCTTTTGTGCAAAAGCTACTGCAGGTGCCTGACGGAAAGAAATAATAATAAGATGAGCTTCAAATAAATTTGATATAGAAAGCACAATTGCAAAGTATGAACGGAGCAAAAAACTCCACCAAACACAGAGAAGAAGGACCATTAATTTTTTTTTAAAAAAAAGCAAAGTAAAAAAAAAAGATTGCACAGCTTCAAGTCTTTTTTTTCTCCATAGGTGATTTTTTTATTTTTAATATCCAGTGGCTGGGATGCTCCCGGTGACACAAAAACACTGCAAAGTGCAACACAGAAAAATGAGAATTAAAAAAAAAAAACATTAACAGAAGTGAGACCACCTTGTGGAGTCTGTCCGGAGTTGTGATAATCACGGCATCGGCAAACTTTTCCCGTTCTGCAGCGGCAATCCAGTCTTCAGAAAAGAAAAGCTATATGTATTCAAGGGATAAAAGGGGATGCTAAAAATATTTAGTGTGCTGCAAGAAGAGATGCACAGCGAACTGGGGGATTCCTATGACCAGAAAATCAGAAGGGGGGCATTAGAGGTCATCTAATCCAACCCCTTACTCAGGGCAAACTTCCCCCAAAATTGGCTGTCCGTTTTACTTGAACTCGGCCAATTTCTCTTACAGTCATGTAGTTTTATTCTTAACGTTTAGTCAGGATTTGCTTCTTGTAACTTTCATGCATTACCGTTAGTCCTCAACTTACAATAATTCATTTAGTGAGCGTTTGAAGTTACAACAGCAGTGAAAAAAGTGACTTATGACTGTTTTTCACACTTACGACCATTGCAGCATTTCCTGTGGTCATGTGATCAAAATTCAGATGCTGGGCAATTGACTCATATTTATGATGGTCGCAGCATCCTGGGGTCACGTGATTCCCCCTTTTGCTTGGCAACAGTCATAAGTTGAGGACTACCTGTTTTTTCAAAATTATTTTAAATTTTTTAAAAGGTAATGAATCCTTTAAATAATTTTAATTTTTGTTAATGATTTTTTAAATAATTTTTTTATTATTTTATTTAAAAATGGAACTTAAAAAAATTATTTTAAAAGGAATCAGGTGTTTTTTTGCAATGGGGGCAAGAGGCCATTTAGAGGAAAAGGAAGATTAAAATCCAGCAAGTCCCAACCGTAAAAGACATTTTCCGCTGGGATTTTGTGTGCATCTTGTAGTTTTTTACGGACAATCTCTCGAGGATCAGCCACGCCAACCACCTGCAACAAAGAGAAATCAAGCATCATTTTAGAAACCTTGTCTGTCTGCAGGCTAGAAAAATCTGTCCGAATAGCCTGTGTCTCACTTAACAGCAGAAATTCTGGTCCTAACCGGTAGTAAATCAAGGACCAATTCTTAAAAAAAAAATACACACACTTGCTTGAGCGAGGGGTTGGACTAGATGGTCCCCTAGGATTCTATGATACAGAAGGTAGGCAGGTAGGTAGGTAGGAAGGAAGGGGAGTGAAGGGAGGGAGGGAGGAAAGGAAGGAAGGAATAAGAATGGAGGGAGGGAGGGAGGAAAGGAAGGAAGAAGGAAGGAAGAAGAGTGGAGGGAGGGAGGGAGGAAGGAAGAAAGGGGAGTGAAGGGAAGGAGGGAGGGAGGAAAGGAAGGAAGGAAGGAAGGAAGGAAGGAAGGAAGGAAGGAAGGAAGGAAGGAAGAAGAGTGGAGGGAGGGAGGGAAGAAGGAAGTGGAGGGAGGGAGGGAAGAAGGAAGAAAGGGGAGTGAAGGGAAGGAGGGAGGGAGGAAAGGAAGGAAGGAAGGAAGAAGAGTGGAGGGAGGGAGGGAAGGGAAGGAGGGAGGGAGGGAGAAAAGAAGGAAGGAAGGGGAGTGAAGAGAAGAAGGGAGGGAGGAAAGGAAGGAAGAAGGGAGTGGAGGGAAGAAGGGAGTGAAGGGAAGGAGGGAGAGGAAAGAAGGAAGGAAGGGGAGTGAAGGGAGGGAGGGAGGGAGGAAAGGAAGAAAGGGAAGTGAAGGGAGGGAGGAAACTTCTTGTATCCTGAATGTGTGTGTGTGTGTGTTTGTGTGTGTAAATTTTTTGGATTGCTAACAAAGACTTAAAGGGAGACTGATATATATATATATATATATATATATATATATATATATATATATATATATATATATGTATATGTATATGTATATGTATATGTATATGTATATGTATATGTATATGTATATGTATATGTATATGTATATGTATATGTATATGTATATGCATATGCATATGTATATGTATATAAATATAAAGTAATAATATTAATCACCACCAGAATTTTACCTTCATGCGTTCCGGGTAATATAAAGCATAGGAAGAATAAGCCTTCCCGCGGTTTCCTGCACCAATAACCAATGCGGTGATTTGACGAGACATTCCGACAGACCTAATCAATGAAAGAACGGGTTAAGAAATCCTTTAGAACCATCATCAGGCTAGCAACCAGGAGATCCCGAGTTTAAGTCCCGCCTTAGCCATGAAAGCCAGCTGGGTGCTGTTGGGCCAATCACCAGGAGATGGTGAGTACTCGTCCAGCCTTAGGAAAAAGGTTTTTTTTAAAGGGCCCCTTTAAAAAAAGAGACGTCCCTTCCAAGATCCAAGCCCTTTCATAGACAAACCAGGATCACCAATCTCTGTTTCCCATACAGACAAACCAGGATCACAAAGCCTATTGTTCTTTTTGCAAAAATTATTCCTTGGCATATGCAAGAAATTCCTTCTGCTTTCCGTACTGTTTTCCCGACAGGATCACCCCATGCACTAAAAAAGAAAAAGGAAAAGGAAATTACTCACCCATCAGAATAATGACAGCAACCGTCTCAAAAACAGACAATTAAACGGAAGCTGGCGAGGCCCCGCCCCCCTCCCGGCTCGTCATTGGTGCGAGGCTCTTTCTGCGCTCCGCTGACGTCATGAAAACGAAAGAGATCTTTGCTGGCCGGCAGAGTGAAACCCGGAAGCTGATTGGTTAGAACTTGAAACAGTTAAGAAGGCATCAGGAAGGGCGGGGCTTCTTCTCCATTTATCACTTTAAACTTCATTTTATTTATTTATTTTATTTATTTATTTTAAATTTAAATTTAAATTTTGAATTAAAAGTGTGTTAAACTGGGTTATAACTATAATAAAGGTTTGAATTGACTTAATTTGAGTGGATTTGGGCATGTGTATTATTATTATTATTTTTTGCAATGCTGTTATTATATTAATGGTTCTCCTTGCGGACAAAGAGATGGTGCATAATTATTATTCCCCCCCCTTAAATTAGTGTTTCTTTACTTCCGCCACTTTTGAGATGGGTACACTTCAACTCCCAGGATTACCCAGCCAGCATTTGCAGACTTTACCTCCCAGAATTCCCTAGCCTTCCTGCTTTAAAGACTTCCACTGTCAGAATTCCTTCTGATAGCATATTCGGTATGAATCAGGAATTTTGCCCTCCTATTTCTGGAGTCATTAAAGGGAGTAGCCACTCCATGCAAACCCTTCCTTGAGATCCAGAGCAGTGGGTTAGGCTAGATGATCTCTGAGACACCTACCACCTTTGACATTTTGATATTCTAACCAAAAAGAAAAAAAACAGGAGCCAGCTTGGATATATATTTTTTAATTAGATATGCATCTGTGATTATCCTTCCCGCCCCCTAAAAAAAAGGGGGGGAGCAAGGCAGACGGGCCCTGAATTCCTATTTTTTTTATTTTTGCCCTCCTTCATATGCTCAGCATCAGGGATTGCTGTTTGTCAGCCTGGGGGGATCTCTTAAAAGATGTAGAGCGGGGAATACAGGCAGCCCATGAAAGAGATCGTGCCGGCAAAGTACATCACCCTGTTGGCACTGCCCACCGCTGCGGTTAAAGGGCCCATGATGACAGAGACCAGAATCTGGGCCAGGAAATACTGACAGCTGAGGAGGGAGATACCCACACCCATGCCTCTCTTCGTTCCATCTTTGCTGGTGCAAGAGAGAGGGGAAAAAGAAGAGGATTAAAAAGTTTAAAGGTTGCCAAAGTTCTTAGCTTCATGCCTTGGATAACTGCATGGCAATAATAATAATTATAGAGAAAAAATGCATAGGCAATACTGTAATTATAGAGCAGTGTTTCTCGCGTGCTTGAAGATGGGTGGACTTCAATTCCCAGAATGCCCCAACCAGCCATAATTATCCTAGGATTCTGGGAGTGGAAGCCCACTCCTCTTCAAGAAAAACACTGCCATAGAGTAAAAAGTTAACTCATTTCTAAACAACTTCTAAATGCTTAGAGCGTTCTTTTCTAAGCGACTCTTCTCTGAAAGAGGAGGGGCAGAGACCCTACAGATGAGGAATTTGAGCAACTGCATTGCCTGTTTACTTTGACATGCTGACTGGGGAATTCTGGGAGCTGAAGTCCTTGTCTCTTAAAGTGGCAGAGGTTGAGAAACTCTGTCCTAGATGGAAAAAAAAATCAAAACAATGTTGGAAATTGTTGTGTATGTAAATAGTTATTAACAAGGCACTTAATAGATTGCAAACAGATTGCAGCATAGTAAGGTTTAGAGCGGGAAATTAAGGTGCAATCATTGGACGCCATAACCTAGGAGCGGGAAAAGAGACTCCATTGATTGGTTACAGTTCTAACGCTTTCTCTATAAAAGGGTTGCAACATTTGACAGTTGACAGTTGACTTTGTGTATTCAATAAACTCGTTCATTGTTAAACCACTCTGAGTCCTCGTCTATTAGAACCAAACAACTGGCGATGAGGGTGGGATAGACAGAAGACCAGAGAATTGGCGGAATTGTCGCGAAAGGCGGCAAATTCAGAACGAGTCACAGTCAACCGAGCGGCCGCGGAAGAATAAGGAAAAAATTCTCCGAATGGCGCAAATCGGGTCATTGAAGGAATTCGACCCAAACTTCCCCGAAGATTGGGAAGAATACATTGGACAAGTCGAAGGGTTCCTGTTAGTGAACGGAATCACCGACGACCGTAAAAAAGCGGCTGCATTACTGACGATCTGCGGGACACCGGTCTACCGAGTCGCTGTCGGACTGTGTCAACCGCAACCAGTCTCAAGCGTGCCTTACGCTGACCTCCTTGCCAAATTAAAGGTCCACTTTACTCCCCGAAGATCTGAACTCTTTTGGCGGCGCATCTTCGAAAAGAGGAACCAGAGACCGGGAGAATCCATTCAAAAATTTGTCGCTGCCGTCAGGGAAGCCGCAGTACGATGTAAATACGATAATTTAGAAATAAGAATTCGGGACCGAGTAGTACTGGGCTTACGTGATGAACAACTACAAAACAGAATAATCGCCAAACCCACCGGCGATTTGCAGGAAGTGCTTGACGAACTTTTAACTTATGAGTCAACCGGGTATCGCGACCCCCCCCGCAGTAGCATGGCAGCGGCGCCCGAAATCAACCAAGAGGGCTATGTGGACTGCGGGGAGGTGGACCAGCAGTGGGAGGAAGAAATCGCCGAAGTCTCCAGGCGATTTGGAAAATTGGCGCCAAGACAACCCAGAAGCGAAGGGCCTGAACCTGGCCGCCGTCAACAAACCGCAACTCCGCAAAGACAACCGACCGGGACACAACGACCTTGGCGGGACACCGCAACCAGACCGCGCGACATTGACACCCAGAACCGGTGCGGCAGCTGCGGCAGCAACCATCCCCGCGCCTCCTGCCGATTCCGTTCCGCAAGGTGCCGGGCATGCGGCAAGACCGGCCACATCCAGGCCATCTGCAGGAACCGTGCTCGCGACAACCGCCTTAACGAAGTCGATGTGTGGCCTGAGGGTAAGGTAACCCCTAAGTCCAGTGGCAAGGAGACCCCTAAACCCCGGGTTAAAATCCCAAAGCTAGGGGAGGTGGCGCGAGTCAATGGGAGGAGGCTGGGAAAAGGTCACAATTTTCCAGTTGGAAAATTAAAAATCACAGTCCCTTGCAGAATGGAAATAGACTCAGGGGCTTCAGTGTCAATAATTTCCACTGAAACCCTTGAGAGAATTGAACAAATAAGTGGAAAGAGAATTCCACTTAGTCCAACAAATATTCAATTAACGGACTTTCAAAAAAGTCCAATAACAGTAAAAGGAAAGACCAGCCTTAGCGTAAAATTTAAGGGATTTAAGGGGGTCTTAGAATTAATTGTGACAGAGGGAAATAGGACCAGCTTAATTGGACTTAACTGGTTCCCTGCCCTGGGAATTTGGATCGGGGGAATAAATTCAGTGATTAAAAATAAGACCCTCGAATCAGTCTGCAATGAATTTGCAGACGTATTCGATGGATCTCTGGGCAAGTACAAAGGGCCCCCCATTAACTTTAACCTAGACCCCTCAGTAAAACCAATCAGGCTTAAGGCCCGAAGGGTACCTTTTGCCTTAAAGGGAAAAATCGAGGCCGAGCTCGACCGGCTTGTAGGCCAGGGCGTATTAGAACCTGTTGAGGGTGGTTTGTGGGAAACGCCGATTGTCACACCCCTCAAACCTAACGGGGATGTGAGAATCTGCGCTGACTACAAGGCCACCCTGAACATTGGAATGAAAAAGCATGCTTACCCGGTCCCGACGGTGAAGCAGGTCCTCGCCACGATCCAGGACGGCGCCATGTTTGCCAAGCTAGACTTGGCGCATGCGTACTTACAGTTGACTGTTTCTAAAGAGGCTGCAGAGGCACAGACGATTGTTACCCACAAGGGGGCGTTCCGAGTCCACAGACTGCAATTTGGAATTGCAGCAGCTCCAGGCATCTTCCAAGAAGTGATGGAGAGGACCTTAAAGGGCATACCTGGAGTATGCCCTTACTTTGATGATGTCCTAATAGCAGGAAAGGATGAGGAGATGTTAGTAGAGCGGCTGGAACAGGTACTGGGTAGATTTAGGAAGGCTGGATTGAAACTTAAAAAGGAAAAATGTAGCATAGGGGTTAAATCCACTGATTTTTTGGGGTTCAGGATTGACAAAAGTGGAATCCACCCTACCCCTGACAAAATTAAAGCAATTAAATGGGCCCCAGAACCAAGGAACAAGGCGGAACTACAGGCCTTCCTTGGCTTGGTAAACTTTTACCACACGTTTGTGCCACACAAGGCTGCCATTGCAGAACCCCTCCACAGACTCTTAGATAAGAAGTCCCCTTGGCAATGGCAGAACAAACACAAAGTGAGTTTCCAAACCTTAAAGGACATCCTTTCCAGTAAATCAACTGTAACCCACTTTATAGAAAACAAACCAATTTACCTGGCGTGCGATGCTTCGCCCTATGGCGTAGGGGCCGTGATCAGCCACTTAGACAACCAAGGAATACAAAGACCCATTGCATATTATTCCCGAACACTAACCAAGGCAGAGCGCAATTATGCTCAAATAGACAGGGAGGCATTAGCTATAGTGGCAGGAGTTAAAAAGTTCCACGACTACCTTTATGGTAGGAACTTTACCATACTGACTGACCACAAACCCCTGCTGGGACTGTTTACCACAGATAAACAGACTCCCCAAATCATGTCGCCCAGAATGCTGAGGTGGTCCATTTTCCTCTCAGCATACTCATTTTCCCTCCAATACAGACCAGGCAAGGACATGGGACACGCTGACGCTCTTAGCAGATTGCCCCTAAGCATAACAGAGGAGGACCCTGCACCTGTGGGACAAATAATGTCCCTACAGGACATTCCTGATTTGCCCCTAACTGCTAAAGACATAGCCGAGGCAACTAATAAGGACCTCACCTTAAAGAGAGTAATGGTCTGGGTCATGAGTGGTTGGCCTAACGCCAAACCGGACGAAAAATACAGTCCCTATTTCAGAAGGAAAGATGAACTGTCAGTTCATTTGGGATGCTTACTCTGGGGAACTCGTGTAGTTATTCCAGGAATCCACAAATCAGCTATTCTACTAGAATTACATGAGGGACATCCTGGAATAGTACGGATGAAGGCGTTGGCTAGGAGTCACTTGTGGTGGCCAGGACTGGACAACGACATTGAGGAATGTGTTGCCAATTGCCATCTGTGCCAACGTTCCAGGCCTGAACAACAACACATCCGTACGCATAAGTGGGAACTAGCTAGGAATCCTTGGTCCAGGATTCATATTGACTTTGCTGGACCTTTCCAAGGGTTAACGTTCCTAGTAGTGGTTGACAGCTACTCTAGATGGCTAGAGGTAGTACCAGTCAGTTCAGTAACTTCAGGTAGAACAATACAGGCATTAAGGGGCCTCTTTGCCACTCATGGGTTGCCGGATTTAATTGTGTCTGATAATGGGCCACAATTCACATCTATTGAATTTCAGGATTTCCTCAAGGCCAACTCGATTAAGCACAAGACTTCAGCACCCTTCCACCCCTCCACCAACGGCTTGGCTGAACGAAATGTGAGGACCACGAAGGACGCTTTAAAAAAATCATTCAAGGTGACTGGCATCAGAGACTGGCCGAGTTCTTGTTGGCCCAACACACGACCCCTTGTTCTGCTACAGGGAAAAGTCCAGCTGAAATGAGGTGGGGCAGGAGACTAACCACCAAATTGGACAGATTACACCCTGACAGACTTCAACCAAACATTGAATTGGACATTCCTAACAGAACATTTAAAGTGGGGGATTTGATCTGGGCCAGAAACTATGCCCAAGGGGACAAATGGATTCCGGGGGTGGTGACTGAAATCTTAGGTCCCCTGTCGTACACTATTGAGGGGGAAGGGAATAGGATCTGTAAAAGACACATAGACCAGCTGAGGAAAAGATCTAGTGGATGTGTGCCAGTAGAGGGGGACCAAAGCATACTAGGGGGAAACAGTACATCCAGGTTCAGCGATAACAACAGGCCAGAGAGTGGCGTAGAGGAAAGGCAAAATGACCCATCCCCTGGTACCCAACAACAACAATTCAGTCAAATTGAATGGGAAATACCCCTGCGAAGTAGGCCAGTGACCACTGATTTCCAAACACAAACTAATACACAAGACAGCAACAGGGAAACATCCGAGTCCAGTAACCCAGAGCCCAGGTCCAGCAGTGACAAGCAGCCAAGCAGTCAATCAGGAAGAGGGGTCCCTAGCAGCCAAGGTAACAGATACCCTTCTAGAATACATAGGCCACCAAAATACTTAAAGGATTTTGTAAAGAAATAACATCAACTGGGGGGTAAGGGGTGTTGTGTATGTAAATAGTTATTAACAAGGCACTTAATAGATTGCAAACAGATTGCAGCATAGTAAGGTTTAGAGCGGGAAATTAAGGTGCAATCATTGGACGCCATAACCTAGGAGCGGGAAAAGAGACTCCATTGATTGGTTACAGTTCTAACGCTTTCTCTATAAAAGGGTTGCAACATTTGACAGTTGACAGTTGACTTTGTGTATTCAATAAACTCATTCATTGTTAAACCACTCTGAGTCCTCGTCTATTAGAACCAAACAGAAATATTATTTTTTTTTACCTAGGAAGTAGTTGATGCAAAGGTTGCAAAGGATCTTTGGGCATGTGACAAACCGTGGAACACAAAAGCTTTATTGACTGGCTGTTCGGAGACTTACTTTACCCCATTCAGCAAAATATTTGCTACCTGCATCCAAAAATCAGTGCTGAATCAGTCAACAGGAATGCAGTATGCCCCCAAATTAGAATTACAGGAGGCTCAAGCAAGTGAGCCTAGCTGCTTTTTCCAGTTCACCTGTTGTTCTGAAGGGTTCATAGGCTGGCTGTCTAAAATCATCCAGGTCATGATTGTCCCGAAGGGGCATTCCCAAAAGGCAACTGGAGTTTCTTGGTTCTTTAACTTTCTTAGTCGCCACAATGTAAAAAAGATGTTGAGATTCTAGAAAGAGTGGAGAGAAGAACAAAGAAGATGATTAGGGTACTGGAGGCTAAAACATATTTATTTATTTATTTTATTTTATTGGATTTGTATAGCGCCCTATTCCCGTAGGACTCAGGGCGGTTTACAGGGCAGTTAAAACCATGAATACAAAAAATTAAAAACAAATAAAACCATTAAATTAAATTCAAGCCCCAAGAGTAAATCTAAAACCCAGTTAAATTAACAACCCCACAGTCTGGACCAAACAGATCAAAGAGCCAGGTTTTCAGGTCCCGGCGAAATGAGCGAAGGTCATATGAAGAATGATTGCAGGAACTGGGAATATCTAATGAAAGAAAAGAAGGACTTTGGGTGTAAAGATCACAGTGTTATGATATGTGAGGGGCTGCCACAAAGACGAGGGGGTCAACCTATCCTCAAAAGCACCTGAGGGCAAAACAAATGAATTTTGCCCCATTTTACAACCTTTCTCGCCACGATGGTTAAATAAGTCACTGCAGTTGTTGAGTTAGTAACACAGTTGTTAAGTGAAACTGCCTTCCCCACGGACTTTGCTGATCAGAAGGTCGCAGAAGGGGATTGTGTCACCCAAGGACGCTGCAACCGTCATAAATATGAGTCAGTTGCCCAGCATCCAAGTTTTGATCACGTGACCCTGGGGATGCTGCAAAGGTCGTAAGGTTGAAATGTGGTCGTAAGTCCCTTTTTTCAATGCCGTTGTAACTTCAAACGGTCACTAAGTGAACTGTTGTAAATCCAGAACTGCCTGTATAAATGTCTGTGGAGGTTCCCACTCACCCAGGTCGTTATCTCAAAGGTGCTTTTTCACGAGGCGACGGGACTTTCTTATTTTCCTTTTTAATTTGAAGACGTTTCGCTTCTCATCCAAGAAGCTTCTTCAGCTCTGACTGAAAGGGAATGAAAGGACTTCATTGATTCTTGACGTCCACGAGAGATTTTTGTTTTGTTTTGTAAGACCGAAAATGGTGACCCTGAGGACACAGATAAGCTTCCAGGTAGCTTGAACGACTCGCAGAAAGAACGCAAATGACCAGCTGTCCGCAAGGAATATAAGTCCTTTCATTCCCCACCATCCAGTCAGAGCTGAAGAAGCTTCTTGGATGAGAAGTGAAATGTCTTCAAAGGAAAAAACAAACAAGCAAGAAAGTCCCGTCACCTCATGAAAAAGCATCTTTGGGATAACTACCTGTATATTTCTTTTCTTGGATTAAGGCCGTTAAATTCGTGCTTTTGGGGTGGCTATCACCAGTACGCTGATGATACCCAACTTTTTCTTTCCACCCCGAACCAACCCAGTGATGCCCTCTCCGTGATGTCCCGGTGCCTGGAGGCGGTTCAGGTCTGGATGGGGAGAAACAGGCTTCGTCTCAATCCCGCCAAGACTGAGTGGCTGTGCATATCGGCATCTCAGGTTAACCAAGTTATTCCATCCTTAATGATGGGGGGTGAGGTGTTACCCCCCGTTGATAGGGCTCGCAACCTGGGCGTCCTCCTGGACTCACGGCTCAATTTTGAAGACCATATAGGAGCCGTGACCAGGGGGGCTTTTGCACAGGTTCACCTGGTGCGCCAGTTGCGTCCCTATCTGGACCGAGACGCCCTACGCACAGTTACTCATGCGCTTGTGACCTCCCGTTTGGACTACTGTAACGCTCTCTACATGGGGCTGCCCTTGAAGACCACTCGGAGGCTTCAACTGGTGCAGAATGCAGCCGCGCGAGTTGTAATGGGGGTTTCCCGATACTCCCATGTAACACCTCTACTCCGCGAGCTGCATTGGCTTCCGGTTGCCCTCCGGGTGAAATTCAAGGTGCTGGTTATTACCTATAAAGCCCTACATGGCCTGGGTCCGGGTTATTTGAGGGAACACCTGCTGCCGGCATCAAACGCCCTTCGCCAAGTGCGCTCCCACAGGGTGCCGCCGGTGAGAGATTGCCGGCGGGTGACACCCAGGGATAGGGCCTTCTCAGTGGGAGCGCCTGCCCTCTGGAACCAGCTGCCGGTGGAGCTGAGAACTGCCCCCGACCTCCGATCATTCCGCCAGGGCCTGAAGACCTGGCTCTTTGAGCTCTCGGGCCCAGGCTGAGGAGAAATTTTTAATTGGGGTTTTTTAAGAGTACAGGGTCAATTTAATATTTTTTAATTTAGTTTTTAACTTTTGTATGTTGGATTTTTAATTCCCTGTAAACCGCCCTGAGTCCTCAGGGAAAGGGCGGTATATAAATGTAACTAAATAACTAAATAAATAAATAAATTGGCCATCACCACAAGCTCCATCAGTTTTCTACTCCTTTCTTCCATTGGGAGCTTTCTTACATCTGGACTGGCAGTCTCTTCTGAAAGGGAGAAAGCATCTGATTGGTCCAAGTCTATTTTTTTCCACCTCTGCAGAAGTGCAAGAGAGATATGGAGGGCGCTGGTTGCAGACCCCTATGCTAACAGGAAGATTATGAGGCCCCTCCTGAAAAGGCTCCAGGACGAAGACCCCATTTTGGAAACCACCAGCATGCGAAAAAGCCAATTGCGGTAAACCGTCAGCCAGTGACTCTGTTTTCCTTTTGTCTAGACATGGAGGAGGGAAGGGCTGAGCAAAGGGTCACCTCTGGTGGCCTCCCCCTCGGAGTTGGTGAGAGGCACAAGAGCAGGCTTGCCCTGGTCGGAGGAAGGCAGTGGGCAAAGTGATGGGGGTGGAAATTGGAACAGAATTTGGGGTAAGGCACCCCCAAAAAGTCGAAGCATCTGTGGGCTTCCTTGCCAGAAGCAGAGCAGCTTTGGTGTCCATCCATCCATCCATCCATTGGTTCATTTATCCATCCATCCATCCATTCATCCACCCACCCACCCACCCATCCATCCATCCATTGGTTCATTTATTCATTAATCCATCCATCCATTTATTGGTTCATTTATCTATCCATCCATTCCATCCATCCATTTCTTCATTTGCTCATGTATTCATTTATTCAACCATTCATTCATTCATTCATTCATTCATTCATTCATTCATTCATTCAGTCATTCATTGAGAAAACCTATATGGTTCTGGGTGGCTTACAGAAATAACTAAGAAAAGTTTGATTTAAGAAAATACATGACAGAAACCAGCAGAGCCAAACACCTGAACTTTGTGTCTTGTTTCAAATACTTTTTGCTTTGAAAGAGCAGGCGAGACAGCAAAGTTAAGCAAACTTAACTTTATTAAGAACCAGGCAAACAACAGGAGAACAACGCTCTTATTTATACTAGCAGCTGTCAACGTTTGTCCAATCAGGGCTGAGCCGGTTTCCTGCGCCGTCTGCTCCGCCAATCTGAGCCGGCTGGTTTTGACAGCTCGGAGCTGTCATCGGTAGCGCGTGCTGTTGCCAGGTGATTCTGACAGCCGAGAGCTGTCAGACGGTGGGCGCCTGCGTAGTTCTGTCCGGCAGCTTTTGACAGCTGTCAAAAGCTGCCGTGGCTTTACCTCAGCCCTGTATATTATTAATGTTAACGTTAATAAACATATAAATACATAACACCCCTTGCCCCTCCCTCTGATTGAGTTGCTGTTTTCCCGATTGTTTCTTTTTGGGGTTGCCCCATTCGAAGTCTTCCAAATAGGTGGGGGTCTTTTTATTCTTTCGGACCGCCGGGGGATTGTTTCTCTGTTTGTTCCTTTTCTTCAAATGTATTGGGATCAGGCTCGGGGGCCGGGGGGCTTGACTCCCTTGTTTCAGGGTTTCTTTGAGGAAAGAAGTCATTTTGTGCGGGGTTTTGTTGTGGTGTCATTTGTTTGGGGGGGTCTTGGTGTGCGGTTGCCTGCGGCGGCAGTTCTGGTTGCATTTCCAAGTTCCCCCTTTCCCCCATATTTTGTGGGCTGCGTCGTCATAGTTGATCAATGTGTCTGCGGATATGGGAATTGTTCCCTGTGTCAATGACGTATGATAGGGGACCTGTTTGTTCTATGACGACCCCCTGTGTCCACTTATTGCCGCCTCCGTAGTTCCTAGCCCAGACAGCTTGCCCGGTGCTGAGAGTTCTGTACCAGAGGGGAAGCTCTGGGTCTGGTGGGGATCTGTCAGGATGTAAACGGTCCAGCCTGGTAGTTAGTCGTTTGACCCAGCGTAGTTCTGCTGGAGACTTTCCAGTAGTTGTGCAGGGGGTGGTGTGTTGTGATAAAAGGAATTGAGCAAGTCTGCGGTGCCAGTTGCCGGTGATGATTTTCCGCAGTGCCTCTTTGGTTGATTTCACCATCACCTCAGCCAAGCTGTTCGTCGAGGGGTGAAACGGAGCCGTGGTGGTGTGCCTAATAGAGTTCGCCGTTGTGAAACTCTGAAATTCGTGGGAAGTAAATTGGGGGCTGTTATCGGAGACTAATACATCCGGAAGCCCATGTGTGGCAAACAACCCCCTTAAAACTTGTATTGTGGCTGCAGAAGTTGTGCTTGTAACTGGAGCTACCTCTAGCCACCTAGAATAGCTATCTACGACTATTAGGAACATTTGTCCCTGGAATGGACCCGCAAAGTCTATGTGGACGCGTGACCAGGGTGTCTTGGTTGTTTCCCATCTGTGTATGGGAGCTTGGGGCTGAGCTGCCCTGACAAGTTGGCAGGGATAACACCCAGCTACATGTGATTCTATTTGCCTGTCTAAGCCGGGCCACCAGACGTAGCTTCTGGCCAAAGCTTTCATCTTGACCGTGCCCAGGTGACCTTCGTGGAGGCTTTCCAAGACTTTTAATCTGTGTTTTTCGGGTATTATTACCCTGCTGCCCCATAATAAACATCCCTGATGGGAGGATAATTCTTTTTGTTTCAAAATGTAAGGTTGGAATTCTGGGTCTGGGGGTGTGGATTGCCAGCCTGAAGTGACGTAGCCTAAGACTCTGCCCAGGATTTTGTCTGCAGCTGTGGCTGCAGAAATGTCCTTGACTGATAATGGGCATTCTGGCAGTTCGGAAATAGCTAGGATCTTTCCAGCTGGTGCAGGGTCTGGGTCAATTACTGGTTGGGGAAGTCTGCTAAGCCCATCTGCATGACCCATGCTTTTCCCTGGTTTGTATTCCAAAGTGAATGAATAGGCTGACAAAAAGGTGGACCATCTGAGGATGTGGGGGGATAATATTTGGGGTGTCTGTTTGTTTACTGTAAAGATTCCTAATAGGGGCTTAAGATCCGTAAAAATGGTAAATTGGCGACCATAGAGGTAGTCATGAAACTTTTTTACGCCAGCAACTATGGCTAAAGCCTCTTTATCTATTTGAGCATAATTGCGCTCAGGTTTTGACAGCGTTCTGGAATAGAACGCTACAGGGTTTTGAGTTCCCTCCTTAGTTAAGTGGCTTAGGACTGCTCCAATGCCGTAGGGCGAGGCATCACATGCCAGACATAAGGGTAGCTGTTCGTTGAACAGTGCCACCGTAGCGTTGCTAGTCAATAAGTTTTTTAGAAGTTTAAAACTTTTGTCATGCTGAGGGGACCAGACCCAGGGTTTCCCTTTGTCTAATAGCCTGTGGAGGGGTTCAGCGATTGAGGCTTTGTGAGGCAGGAAGGTATGGTAGAAATTAACTAACCCTAGAAAGGCTTGCAGTTCCTGTTTATTCTTTGGGATGGGTGCTGTTTTGATGGCTTTTATTTTAGATTCAGTGGGGTGAATCCCCTTTGCGTCAATTTTAAACCCTAGGAACTCCGTTGAGGGCACCCCTATGGAGCATTTGTCTCTTCTTAATTTGAGGCCAGCCTTCCTGAACCTAAGGAGCACCTTTGTTAGTTTGTCCGCTAAGTCGTTTTCTGATTCCCCTGCAATTAGGATGTCATCGAAATATGGGCAGACCCCAGGGATCCCTTTTAGTATTTTTTCCATGATTTCTTGGAAGATCCCTGGGGCTGCGGAGATGCCGAATTGAAGGTGGTTAATTTTGAACGCTCCCTTGTGCGTGACAATTGTCTGTGCTAAGGCGGTGTCAGGGGTGACAGGCAGCTGTAAATACGCCTGCGCCAAGTCTAACTTAGCGAAAATGGCGCCTGACTTAATGGCCACGAGGATGTCTTTGACAGCCGGGACCGGGTAGGCATGGGCGTTTAATGCGCGGTTCAGGGTCGCCTTATAATCAGCGCATAATCTGATTTGGCCATTGGGCTTAATTGGGGTCACTATGGGTGTTTCCCATTCGGCCCCTTCCACTGGTTCTAAAACTCCCAAAGTAACTAGCCGATCTAGTTCATTTTCTATTTTTTCTCTTAAGGCGAAGGGAACTCTTCTAGCCTTGATTCTGATAGGCATTACATTAGGGTACAGTTTTAGTGATACTGGGGGTCCTGTGTATTTTCACAGTGAGCTGTCAAAAACATCCGCGAATTGAAGGCAGACGGATTCCAAGTTTGACAGCTGAGTGGCGTTGACGCCTGTCAGCGCTATTCCTAGTGCCTTGAACCAGTCCAGCCCTAGCAGGCTGGTCCTGTTTTCCTGGGTAACTAGTATAGTAAGGGGTCCCTTAAATTGTCTAAACTCCGTTGGGACTGAGGCCTTGTTGTGACTCAGGGCCAGCCTGTGGGTCCGACAGCCGGGTCCGATGTATCGGAGGACTCAGATGTGGGGGAGGAGGGAAACGAACCGGCTGATGATGATTTGGAGACTTTGCAGAGTCCTCAGCCGGGAACCTCTTCTCAGCTGTGTGAGCCCGAGAGTGCGGAGGATGATGACCCACAGCTGGCCCTGTTCAAGGATGCCCGGCGCAGGAGGCAGACGAGCAGGGACAAACAAAGAAAGGCTATGGGACTCCTCGGGAGGAGGCACAGGGAGACCACGCCCTGAGCTCTCTATAAAAGAAGTGTTTGGGGAGGGGCTGGTTGCTGAAAGCAACTTTTCCGTTTGAGAAGTCAAGCTCTTGTATTCTTGTAACAGTGTAATTAAAACTTGGCAGAAGCCTTTTTGGTCTTGGACGCTTTCCAGACTCTTCTTTTGATTAGGGGTGCGAGAAGAGGGCTGGTTCAGAACAGGCCTTTCCCCAGAGTTTAATGGGCATTTTTTGAAAATCCACTAGGCGGAGTTTAGTGGGCCGTAAGGCAGGCCGTTGCCGGCTGCGGTTACAAATGTCCCTGCCAAGAAATGAGAGAGACGGAGGACCCAGAGTCCACTTCCATCTCTCAGGGGATTCCGTGAATTAGGACGTCCACCTTGACTTTGGGCTTAAGGGTGCTGTGCACCGTGTGCTCTCTCACTTTTCCCTTCACATTTTGCACTAGGGGTTTGGATTTGTGCCTGTCCCTGGGTGTGGGTTGGTTCGTACCTGCAGACGTCACCTCCAATTCATGTAGATTTTCTCGGCTCCGGCTACGGCACACGGCTTTGAGGTGGCCTGTTTTTCCGCATCCATGGCACTTGGCACTGCGGAACCGGCACGATGCTCTCGGGTGGCTTCCGCCGCAGCTGGCACATTTAGCTCTGTTCGGCTGGTAGCTAGTGCTCTTGTTGTTGTTGGAAGGTCCCCCTCGGTTGTTGCGCTGCAGCCTGAGTCTCTCGAATCGCCGCTGCACGGCATCGATGTCCATGGAGATGTCGTCATCCTCTGGCCCGCTGAAGGCACCGTCCTCCTGGTGCACGGACCCACTGGGCCCGCTATCAGGGGGACGTTGGTTGTCACCGTGGCTGTCTTCGTAGGCGATGACTTCCATCGCCTCTTCGGCCAGCGTCAGAGCAGGTTTGGCGATCAGCTTCCTCCTCAGCCGTTCATCTTTAAGCCCTATGACGATTTGGTCCCGGATTCGGTCCTCTAAATCGGGGAACCGACATCGCCGCGCAGCGTGTCTGACCCGGGTTATAAAGTCATTAGCGGGCTCGTCAGAAAGTTGTACTCGTCGGGTGAAATTGACCCTCCAGAAAAGCTCTGACTTTGTGGGCATGAAGTGTTTACTCAGCCCCTCGGTGAGTTCAGCGTAGGAGATTGTTGCGATGGGTTCTGGACTGAAGAGTCCCACAGCGGCATCGTAGACGGCGGGCCCGCTGAGCCAGAGGAGGGCGGCTGCTTTAGCCCGATCGTCAGTTATCTTCTTCACCACCAGGTACCCTTCTACCTGGCCTAGATGAGATTCCCAGCATTCTGGGTGGCGAGTGTTGAACTCGCGAATATGGCCATGGTTCGTCATGCTGTCCAGTCGTGGGTGCTGCTGCTTGCGTTGTGTGGAAGCTAGGCTTCCTTAGTGACTTCAGCGAGTGACTAGCTCTGGCTAAGGGAAAAAATCTCTTCTCCCCTTAGGCGGTGACTTCAGCTATGCAAGCAGGCATCCCATCCTCGTCGCCAGTGCTTAGAAAGAGCAGGCGAGACAGCAAAGTTAAGCAAACTTAACTTTATTAAGAACCAGGCAAACAACAGGAGAACAACGCTCTTATTTATACTAGCAGCTGTCAACATTTGTCCAATCAGGGCTGAGCCGGTTTCCTGCGCCGTCTGCTCCGCCAATCTGAGCCGGCTGGTTTTGACAGCTCGGAGCTGTTTTGACAGCTCGCGTGCTGTTGCCAGGTGATTCTGACAGCCGAGAGCTGTCAGACGGTGGGCGCCTGCGTAGTTCTGTCCGGCAGCTTTTGACAGCTGTCAAAAGCTGCCGTGGCTTTACCTCAGCCCTGTATATTATTAATGTTAACGTTAATAAACATATAAATACATAACACTTTTAATCTGTGTTTTTATTCATGTGTTTATATTGTTTTATTCCATTGTTGTAAACTGCCCTGTGTCAATTAGCTGAGATGGCTGGTGTAGAAATTTAGTTAATTAAGATGAAGAGAAGAAATATTTGTAGCTCAGGGTTGAACTGTGGGGTCCTTGGTGCTCTCTAAGCTTCGTGGTTTTCTTGGAGACGTTTCATTACCCTAACTAGGTAACATCATCAGGGGTAGTAGGGAGTGGGGTTTATGGAATGGAGAAGAAGAGGAGAGGAAGGGAAAGGATGAAGGGGACTGTGAGGTCCTTGGTTGCTTTCTTGCAGACATGTCATTACCCAACCAAGTAACATGATCACTAGTAGGAGGAGGACTGCATGGTCCTTGGTGCTTACTGAGCTTGGTGGTTTTCTTGCAGATGTTCCATGATTCAACTAGGTTACTGTAATGTACATGGAGAGGATTGGGGAACCTGGCTCAAACGCTGGGCTCTGGTAGGGGAAAAATGACTGGGAGAAGTAGCCGGTTCGTAATGTACGTGCCTGAAAACAGGTGGTGAACCGGTGACATCCCCACCCTGCCTGTGTGTGCGCACAGAAGCTGAGGTGCATGCGGTCTCCTTTAACTTTGTGTGTGCACAGGCAGGGCCATGATGTCAGTGGTTTTACTTTGCCCGGCCACTCTGTGTGAATGAGAATGTGCTGCTACCTGCCAAAACCAGGCTGGGATCTAGGCGGCGTGGCACAGAACAATGGGAAGGAGGGAGGGAGGGAAGGAAGGAAGGGACAAAGAGGGAGAGAAGGAAAGGAAAGGAAAGGAAAGGAAAGGAAAGGAAAGGAAAGGAAAGGAAAGGAAAGGAAAGGAAAGGAGGAAGGAAGGAAGGAAGGAAGGAAGGAAGGAAGGAAGGAAGGAAGGAAGGAAGGAAGAATGGGAGAGAGGGAAGGCACTCATCCCAGTCCCACTCCCCTCCACCAGAGATCCATGGATTCCCCCACCCCACCCCGGCACCCCACAATCTGAGTGATATCCTGGCCATTGATCACATGACCCTGCGACACTGAATGTTATAAGTATGAATCAGTTTCCAAGCATCCAAATGTAAATCACATGACCCTGGGGATGCTGCAACAGTCATAAGTGTGAAAATGGTCATAATTCACTTTTCAGTGCCATTGTAACTTAACAGTCACTAAGCGAATTGTAAGTCGAGGACTACTTATACTTTATCATTTTTTTCCTTTTTTTGGTCAAGTTTTTGACACCTTGCTGGGTGACTGGTGGTACTTGGATATTGCCTTATCCTAAAAGTGGTACAATGGGTGAAAAGGTTGAAAAGCCCTGCTTCGGATTACCCATCTCTTTGTCCCCACTTGTCTCACTTGTGCTCCTTGTTGTCTCCTTTTTGTTCTGTATCTACACCCTACTGTCCTCTCAAAGTAGAATCTAGTAGGATTTTGCACCGTGTCTCAGACATGGACATTCCTGGCTCAGTTTTCATGGACATGAGAATTTTTTTATCCTGGTTTGCCTACATCAAAGGAATTCCAAGTCAGAGTTCCCCAACGTTTCTGGGTTGACGGCCCGAAGGGGGGAAGGGGGGAAAGAGGGGATAGTTTTGTGGAAGGGGCAGGCACGTGTGCACGTGAGTGAGCGTGTAAGAGACCCTTTGCTCACAGGAGTGGGGCTGAGATCACCCATGACATTGGCATGAGTGAGGCTCTGAGCGCCTGCAAAGCTTGCGTGACTGAGGCCCCACGTGCCCGCAATGCTCATGCAAATAATAATGATGACTGGGGCACGAGAGCGCATTAGCTAGCAACTCACATGGCCCAGTTGTGAATAGGCCATGGAGTGGGAGTGGGCCATGGCCCATAGGTTGGGGACCCCTGATCTAAGTAACCTGGTGGCTCCGGAGCCACATGCGGCTCTTTCAGCCGTCTCCTGCGGCTCCTGGTCTTCTGCCATGTGCAGTCAAAAAAAAAAAAGTGGGACTAAAAAAGTTCAACCAATCAATTCAAATATGCAGGGTAGGTGCATATCTCGCCTTGGCTCCACTCTTCAGTCAAACCCTGTTCTGCGCATGCGCGCATGCACACATATTTTTTGCGGCTCCCAGTTTTTCCTTTTGTGAGGGAACTGATTCCGAGTGGCTCTTTCACTGTTTCAGGTTGCTGACCCCTGCCCTAGTGACTCTCCTTTCCTCCCATGTCTAGGCCACCAATGCTTCATCCTCTCCTTACCTGAGGCAGTTGAAGCCGTCGGAAATAAATTCCCTCACCTCCTGATTGCACTGATCATGCAGATCTACTTCCTGCTTGAAGGAAGCAAACGGGGATCAGGAAAACCAAGTGCCATCCCTGGGAACTCAGGACAAGTCAGCCCCCTGAGGTAAGGAATCTCCTGGGCCCAATCCAGATCCTTTCTCCATTTCTACAAACCTCAGCAGATGCCTACAAGCTTTTCCCCAAGTTGACTTAACGACCACAACTGAACCCAAGATTTCTGTTGCTAAGTGAGACAGTCTTTAAGTGAACTTTGCCCCATTGTACAACCTTTCTGAACCACAGTTGTTAAGTGAATCATTGCCTTTGTTAAGTTAGTTACACCGTTGTTGAGGAAATCTGTCTTCCCACCTTGACTTTGTTGGTCAAAAAGCCGCAAAAGGGGATCACCCGACTCTGAGATGGTCATAAGTCCAAGTCAGTTGTCGAGCCTCTGAATTCCAGTCACATGACCAGAGGGAAGCTGCAATGGCTGTTGGGGAAAACAGCCACCCATCCCTTTTTTCAGCAGGGTTGGACTGTAACCTGGAACAGTCACTAAAAGGAATGGTTGTCAGTCAAAGTAACCGAGCTCAGTCACAACCATCCACAGACTGGCCCATAAGCATTGACACTGCCAACCATCATTGCTTGGTCCAATTGTTATGTATGGGGGTTTAAGAGATACAGTAAGCCGCGGCATAGCCAATACCACCAGGTGGTGCTGTACCGAAACTGCTGGGGCCGGTTAGTTTACGGCGGGAAACTAAGGTTTAAACTGATTGGCTGAGGGCGTAGCTGGCCAGGTATATAAAGGTACAGGTAACCCCTATTTCCCCAGTACAGTTTCTACCACCAATAAAGAACCGCTATGCTGTACTCATCTGCCTGGCGTCTTTCCTGCATTCCAGAACCTACTACACAATACCAATCATGGTTTTACTGTGAAGCTTTTTGATCAGAGTACATGTAAGCCCACCTCACCATCATACCATCTGCTCACCAGCAAACCGTAAGACTCAATGCTGGTCAGTTGGGTGTATTGGGGCTGGTGTGCCCCAAGCACACTCAGAGCCTACTTTTACCCCAGGTTCATCTTAGCCTGTGCAAACCAGGATCTCTAACCTACAGGCTGTTTTGCAAACTGATTTTCTCATTGCCTGCCTCTCACCAGCGAGGCAGTCCCTGTTGTGTAGTGACACACTCTTAAGAAGAGTGTGCAGCCTTTCCAACATCTTTATTTTGTGACTGCCGCTACCTCTTTTTGGGCCAGGTGTTTGTGGCTTCTGTTGTCATTGTTTATTTCTTCTGGAGTTAAGAATGCTTCTTAGTGATGCAGACCAAGAAAATGTGGAATTAACAAAACCACCTTGAGCCCTAATAAGCAATTTTATTACTGGAGGGGGAAGAAAAAATGGGGGAGGCACTGATTTTTGTTGTTTATTTTGTGTTATGTTTTGTGGTTGGCGCACAAGCTGCAAACTGAAACCTGACCAAATCCTGAACACCAGTGGAGACAGATTGGTGTCGATCCAAGCCTGGGCTTTGCAGGGGCTGCACAGTTGGCCCTGATTCTCATTCCTTTGCCTGATTTAGCTTGGCTGTCCAAGCTCTGAAAAACTTGATCGTGTGCACTGGCCGGCTGAAGGAATACAAGGCTCTGGGGAAAAAAGGATGCTGGAAGATGCTGTTGAGCCCGGAGCATTTATTAGAAGCCATCTCCCACGTGGTCGGGTAAGAAATTCAAAGTCAGAAGAGCTTGGCTGTAAGTGGTTTATTGGTCTTCGGGGAGGCGGGGGAACATGAATACGTGTTTGTTTTGCGATTTTGAGCTCTATCTGCAATGGGCACTTTTCACGCTATAAGCAGTTTTTCCTAACAAATGCAAGATATAGCATGGGCTATCTCCGCAAGGAGACATCAGATCTGCAAAAGTCATGGTTTTTTGGTCCTTGGGGAGGCAGGGGAACATGAATACGTGTTTGTTTTTCAAATTTGAGCTCTTTCTGCAATGGGCACTTTTCATGCTATAAGCAGTTTTTCCTAACAAATGCAAGATATAGCATGGGCTATCTCCGCAAGGAAACATCAGATCTGCAAAAGTCATGGTTTTTTGGTCTTCGGGGAGGTGGGGGAACAGGAATACATGTTTGTTCTGCGATTTTGAGCTCTATCTGCAATGGGCACTTTTCATGCTATAAGCAGTTTTTCCTAACAAATGCAAGATATAGCATGGGCTATCTCCGCAAGGAAACATCAGATCTGCAAAAGTCATGGTTTTTTGGTCTTCGGGGAGGCGGGGGAACATGAATATGTGTTTGATTTTGAATTTGAGCTCTATCTGCAATGGGCACTTTTCACGCTATCAGCAGTTTTTCCTAACAAATGCAAGATATAGCATGGGCTATCTCCGCAAGGAGACATCAGATCTTCAAAAGTCAAGGTTTTTTGGTCTTCGGGGAGGCGGGGGAACATGAATATGTGTTTGTTTTTCAAATTTGAGCTCTTTGTGCAATGGGCACTTTTCATGCTATAAGCAGTTTTTCCTAACAAATGCAAGATATAGCATGGGCTATCTCCGCAAGGAGACATCAGATCTTCAAAAGTCAAGGTTTTTTGGTATTCGGGGAGGCGGGGGAAAATGAATATGTGTTTGTTTTTCGAATCTGAGCTCTATCTGCAATGGGCACTTTTCATGCTATAAGCAGTTTTTCCTAACAAACGCAAGATATAACATGGGCTATCTCCGCAAGGAGACATCAGATCTGCAAAAGTCATGGTTTTTTGGTCTTCGGAGAGGTGGGGGAACATAAATATGTGTTTGTTTTTCGAATTTGAGCTCTATCTGCAATGGGCACTTTTCACGCTATAAGCAGTTTTTCCTAACAAATGCAAGATATAGCATGGGCTATCTCCGCAAGGAGACATCAGATCTTCAAAAGTCAAGGTTTTTTGGTCTTCGGGGAGGCGGGGGAACATGAATATGTGTTTGTTTTTCGAATTTGAGCTCTTTCTGCAATGGGCACTTTTCATGGTATAAGCAGTTTTTCCTAACAAATGCGAGATATAGCATGGGCTATCTCCGCAAGGAAACATCAGATCTGCAAAAGTCATGGTTTTTTGGTCTTCGGGGAGGCGGGGGAACATGAATATTTGTTTGTTTTTCGAATTTGAGCTCTATCTGCAATGGGCACTTTTCATGCTATAAGCAGTTTTTCCTAACAAATGCAAGATATAGCATGGGCTATCTCCGCAAGGAGACATCAGATCTTCAAAAGTCAAGGTTTTTTGGTCTTCGGGGAGGCGGGGGAACATGAATATGTGTTTGTTTTTCGAATTTGAGCTCTATCTGCAATGGGCACTTTTCATGCTATAAGCAGTTTTTCCTAACAAATGCAAGATATAACATGGGCTATCTCCGCAAGGAGACATCAGATCTGCAAAAGTCATGGTTTTTTGGTCTTCGGACAGGTGGGGGAACATAAATATGTGTTTGTTTTTCGAATTTGATCTCTTTCTGCAATGGGCACTTTTCACGCTATAAGCAGTTTTTCCTAAGAAATGCAAGATATAGCATGGGCTATCTCCGCAAGGAGACATCAGATCTTCAAAAGTCATGGTTTTTTGGTCTTCGGGGAGGTGGGGGAACAGGAATACATGTTTGTTCTGCGATTTTGAGCTCTATCTGCAATGGGCACTTTTCATGCTATAAGCAGTTTTTCCTAACAAATGCAAGATATAGCATGGGCTATCTCCGCAAGGAGACATCAGATCTGCAAAAGTCATGGTTTTTTGGTCTTCGGGGAGGCGTGGGAACATGAATATGTGTTTGTTTTTCGAATTTGAGCTCTTTCTGCAATGGGCACTTTTCATGGTATAAGCAGTTTTTCCTAACAAATGCAAGATATAGCATGGGCTATCTCCGCAAGGAAACATCAGATCTGCAAAAGTCATGGTTTTTTGGTCTTCGGGGAGGCGGGGGAACATGAATATGTGTCTGCTTTTTGAATTTGAGCTCTATCTGCAATGGGCACTTTTCACGCTATCAGCAGTTTTTCCTAACAAATGCAAGATATAACATGGGCTATCTCCGCAAGGAGACATCAGATCTGCAAAACTCATGGTTTTTTGGTCTTAGGAGAGGTGGGGGAACATAAATATGTGTTTGTTTTTCGAATTTGAGCTCTATCTGCAATGGGCACTTTTCACGCTATAAGCAGTTTTTCCTAACAAATGCAAGATATAGCATGGGCTATCTCCGCAAGGAGACATCAGATCTGCAAAACTCATGGTTTTTTGGTCTTCGGGGAGGTGGGGGAACAAAAATATGTGTTTGTTTTTCGAATTTGAGCTCTTTCTGCAATGGGCACTTCATACTATAAGCAGTTTTTCCTAACAAATGCAAGATATAGCATGGGCAATCTCCGCAAGGAGACATCAGATCTGCAAAAGTCAAGGTTTTTTGGTCTTCGAGGAGGCGTGGGAACATGAATATATATTTTTTTTCCGAATTTGAGCTCTATCTGTAATGGGCACTTTTCACGCTATGAGCAGTTTTTTTCTAACAAATGCAAGATATAGCATGGGCTATCTCCGCAAGGAGACATCAGATCTTCAAAAGTCAAGGTTTTTTGGTCTTCGGGGAGGTGGGGGAACAGGAATACGTGTTTGTTCTGCGATTTTGAGCTCTATCTGCAATGGGCACTTTTCATGCTATAAGCAGTTTTTCCTAACAAATGCAAGATATAGCATGGGGGAACATGAATATGTGTTTGTTTTGCGAATTTGAGGTCTATCTGTAATGGGCACTTTTCATGCTATAAGCAGTTTTTCCTAACAAATGGGCTATCTCCGCAAGGAGACATCAGATATGCAAAAGTCATGGTTTTTTGGTCTTCGGAGAGGCGGGGGAACAGGAATACATGTTTGTTCTGCGATTTTGAGCTCTATCTGCAATGGGCACTTTTCATGCTATAAGCAGTTTTTCCTAACAAATGCAAGATATAGCATGGGCTATCTCCGCAAGGAGACATCAGATCTGCAAAAGTTATGGTTTTTTGGTCTTCGGGGAGGCGTGGGAACATGAATATGTGTTTGCTATTTGAATTTGAGCTCTATCTGCAATGGGCACTTTTCACGCTATCAGCAGTTTTTCCTAACAAATGCAAGATATAGCATGGGCTATCTCTGCAAGGAGACATCAGATCTTCAAAAGTCAAGGTTTTTTGGTCTTCGGGGAGGCGGGGGAACATGAATATGTGTTTGTTTTTCGAATTTGAGCTCTTTCTGCAATGGGCACTTTTCATGCTATAAGCAGTTTTTCCTAACAAATGCAAGATATAGCATGGGCTATCTCCGCAAGGAGACATCAGATCTTCAAAAGTCAAGGTTTTTTGGTCTTCGGGGAGGCGGGGGAACATGAATATGTGTTTGTTTTTCGAATTTGAGCTCTATCTGCAATGGGCACTTTTCATGCTATAAGCAGTTTTTCCTAACAAATGCAAGATATAACATGGGCTATCTCCGCAAGGAAACATCAGATCTGCAAAAGTTATGGTTTTTTGGTCTTTGGGGAGGATGGGGAACATGAATATGTGTTTGTTTTTCGAATTTGAGCTCTATCTGCAATGGGCACTTTTCATGCTATAAGCAGTTTTTCCTAACAAATGCAAGATATAACATTGGCTATCTCCACAAGGAAACATCAGATCTGCACAACTCATGGTTTTTTGGTCTTCGGGGAGGCGGGGGAACATGAAAATGTGTTTGTTTTTCGAATTTGACCTCTATCTGAAATGGGCACTTTTCATGCTATAAGCAGTTTTTCCTAACAAATGCAAGATATAACATGGGCTATCTCCGCAAGGAAACATGAGATCTGCAAACGTTATGGTTTTTTGGTCTTCGGGGAGGATGGGGAACATGAATATGTTTTTGTTTTTCGAATTTGAGCTCTTTCTGCAGTGGGCACTTTTCATGCTATAAGCAGTTTTTCCTAACAAATGCAAGATATAACATGGGCTATCTCCGCAAGGAAACATGAGATCTGCAAAAGTTATGGTTTTTTGTTCTTCGGGGAGGATGGGGAACATGAATATGTGTTTGTTTTTCGAATTTGACCTCTATCTGAAATGAGCACTTTTCATGCTCTGAGCAGTTTTTCCTAACAAATGCAAGATATAACATTGGCTATCTCCGCAAGGAAACATCAGATCTGCACAACTCATGGTTTTTTGGTCTTCGGGGAGGATGGGGAACATGAATATGTGATTGTTTTTCGAATTTGAGCTCTTTCTGCAATGGGCACTTTTCATGCTATAAGCAGTTTTTCCTAACAAATGCAAGATATAACATTGGCTATCTCCGCAAGGAAACATCAGATCTGCACAACTCATGGTTTTTTGGTCTTCGGGGAGGTGGGGGAACATAAATATGTGTTTGTTTTTCGAATTTGAGCTCTTTCTGCAATGGGCACTTTTCATGCTATAAGCAGTTTTTCCTAACAAATGCAAGATATAACATGGGCTATCTCCGCAAGGAAACATGAGATCTGCAAACGTTATGGTTTTTTGCTCTTCGGGGAGGATGGGGAACATGAATATATTTTTTTTTTCCGAATTTGAGCTCTATCTGTAATGGGCACTTTTCACGCTATGAGCAGTTTTTTCTAACAAATGCAAGATATAGCATGGGCTATCTCCGCAAGGAGACATCAGATCTTCAAAAGTCAAGGTTTTTTGGTCTTCGGCGAGGTGGGGGAACAGGAATACGTGTTTGTTCTGCGATTTTGAGTTCTATCTGCAATGGGCACTTTTCATGCTATAAGCAGTTTTTCCTAACAAATGCAACATATAGCATGGGGGAACATGAATATGTGTTTGTTTTGCGAATTTGAGGTCTATCTGTAATGGGCACTTTTCATGCTATAAGCAGTTTTTCCTAACAAATGGGCTATCTCCACAAGGAGACATCAGATATGCAAAAGTCATGGTTTTTTGGTCTTCGGAGAGGCGGGGGAACAGGAATACATGTTTGTTCTGCGATTTTGAGCTCTATCTGAAATGGGCACTTTTCATGCTATAAGCAGTTTTTCCTAACAAATGCAAGATATAGCATGGGCTATCTCCGCAAGGAAACATCAGATCTGCACAACTCATGGTTTTTTGGTCTTCGGGGAGGAGGGGGAACATGAATATGTTTTTCGAATTTGAGATCTTTCTGCAATTGGCACTTTTCATACTATAAGCAGTTTTTCCTAACAAATGCAAGATATAACATTGGCTATCTCCGCAAGGAAACATCAGATCTGCTCAACTCATGGATTTTTGGTCTTCGGGGAGGAGGGGGAACATGAATATGTGTTTGTTTTTCGAATTTGAGCTCATTCTGCAATGGGCACTTTTCATACTATAAGCAGTTTTTCCTAACAAATGCAAGATATAACATGGGCTATCTCCGCAAGGAAACATCAGATCTGCACAACTCATGGTTTTTTGGTCTTCGGGGAGGCGGGGGAACATGAAAATGTGTTTGTTTTTCGAATTTGACCTCTATCTGCAATGGGCACTTTTCATGTTATAAGCAGTTTTTCCTAACAAATGCAAGATATAACATGGGCTATCTCCGCAAGGAAACATGAGATCTGCAAAAGTTATGGTTTTTTGTTCTTCGGGGAGGATGGGGAACATGAATATGTGTTTGTTTTTCGAATTTGACCTCTATCTGAAATGAGCACTTTTCATACTCTAAGCAGTTTTTCCTAACAAATGAAAGATATAACATTGGCTATCTCCGCAAGGAAACATCAGATCTGCACAACTCATGGTTTTTTGGTCTTCGGGGAGGTGTGGGAACGTGAAAATAGTGTTTGTTTTTCGAATTTGAGCTCTTTCTGCAATGGGCACTTTTCATGCTATAAGCAGTTTTTCCTAACAAATGCAAGATATAACATGGGCTATCTCCGCAAGGAAACATGAGATCTGCAAACGTTATGGTTTTTTGGTCTTCGGGGAGGATGGGGAACATGAATATGTTTTTGTTTTTCGAATTTGAGCTCTTTCTGCAATGGGCACTTTTCATGCTCTAAGCACTTTTTCCTAACAAATGCAAGATATAAAATTGGCTATCTCCGCAAGGAAACATCAGATCTGCACAACTCATGGTTTTTTGGTCTTCGGGGAGGCGGGGGAACATGAAAATGTGTTTGTTTTTCGAATTTGACCTCTATCTGAAATGGGCAGATAGAGCAGTTTTTCCTAACAAATGCAGTTTTTCCTAACAAATGCAAGATATAACATGGGCTATCTCCGCAAGGAAACATCAGATCTGCAAAAGTTATGGTTTTTTGGTCTTCGGGGAGGATGGGGAACATGAATATGTGTTAGATTTTCAAATTTGAGATCTTTCTTCAATGGGCACTTTTCATGCTATAAGCAGGTTTTCCTAACAAATGCAAGATATACCTTGGCCAACTGCGCAAGGAAACATGAGATCTGCAAAAGTCATGGTTTTTTGGTCTTCGGGGAGGATGGGGAACATGAATATGTGATTGTTTTTCGAATTTGAGCTCTTTCTGCAATGGGCACTTTTCATGCTATAAGCAGTTTTTCCTAACAAATGCAAGATATAACATTGGCTATCTCCGCAAGGAAACATCAGATCTGTACAACTCATGGTTTTTTGGTCTTCGGGGAGGTGGGGGAACATGAAAATGTGTTTGTTTTTCGAATTTGACCTCTATCTGAAATGGGCACTTTTCATGCTATAAGCAGTTTTTCCTAACAAATGCAAGATATAACATGGGCTATCTCCGCAAGGAAACATGAGATCTGCAAAAGTTATGGTTTTTTGGTCTTCGGGGAGGATGGGGAACATGAATATGTGTTTGTTTTTCGAATTTGACCTCTATCTGAAATGAGCACTTTTCATGCTCTAAGCAGTTTTTCCTAACAAATGCAAGATATAACATTGGCTATCTCCGCAAGGAAACATCAGATCTACACAACTCATGGTTTTTTGGTCTTCGGGGAGGCGGGGGAACATGAAAATGTGTTTGTTTTTCGAATTTGACCTCTATCTGCAATGGGCACTTTTCATGTTATAAGCAGTTTTTCCTAACAAATGCAAGATATAACATGGGCTATCTCCGCAAGGAAACATGAGATCTGCAAAAGTTATGGTTTTTTGTTCTTTGGGGAGGATGGGGAACATGAATATGTGTTTGTTTTTCGAATTTGACCTCTATCTGAAATGAGCACTTTTCATGCTCTAAGCAGTTTTTCCTAACAAATGAAAGATATAACATTGGCGATCTCCGCAAGGAAACATCAGATCTGCACAACTCATGGTTTTTTGGTCTTTGGGGAGGTGTGGGAACGTGAAAATGTGTTTGTTTTTCGAATTTGAGCTCTTTCTGCAATGGGCACTTTTCATGCTATAAGCAGTTTTTCCTAACAAATGCAAGATATAACATGGGCTATCTCCTCAAGGAAACATGAGATCTGCAAACGTTATGGTTTTTTGGTCTTCGGGGAGGATGGGGAACATGAATATGTTTTTGTTTTTCGAATTTGAGCTCTTTCTGCAATGGGCACTTTTCATGCTCTAAGCACTTTTTCCTAACAAATGCAAGATATAACATTGGCTATCTCCGCAAGGAAACATCAGATCTGCACAACTCATGGTTTTTTGGTCTTCGGGGAGGCGGGGGATCATGAAAATGTGTTTGTTTTTCGAATTTGACCTCTATCTGAAATGGGCAGATAGAGCAGTTTTTCCTAACAAATGCAGTTTTTCCTAACAAATGCAAGATATAACATGGGCTATCTCCGCAAGGAAACATCATTTCTGCAAAAGTTATGGTTTTTTGGTCTTCGGGGAGGATGGCGAACATGAATATGTGTTAGATTTTCGAATTTGAGATCTTTCTTCAATGGGCACTTTTCATGCTATAAGCAGGTTTTCCTAACAAATGCAAGATATACCTTGGCCAACTGCGCAAGGAAACATGAGATCTGCAAAAGTCATGGTTTTTTGGTCTTCGGGGAGGATGGGGAACATGAATATGTGATTGTTTTTCGAATTTGAGCTCTTTCTGCAATGGGCACTTTTCATGCTATAAGCAGTTTTTCCTAACAAATGCAAGATATAACATTGGCTATCTCCGCAAGGAAACATCAGATCTGTACAACTCATGGTTTTTTGGTCTTCGGGGAGGTGGGGGAACATGAAAATGTGTTTGTTTTTCGAATTTGACCTCTATCTGAAATGGGCACTTTTCATGCTATAAGCAGTTTTTCCTAACAAATGCAAGATATAACATGGGCTATCTCCGCAAGGAAACATGAGATCTGCAAAAGTTATGGTTTTTTGGTCTTCGGGGAGGATGGGGAACATGAATATGTGTTTGTTTTTCGAATTTGACCTCTATCTGAAATCGGCACTTTTCATGCTCTAAGCAGTTTTTCCTAACAAATGCAAGATATAACATGGGCTATCTCCGCAAGGAAACATCAGATCTGCACAACTCATGGTTTTTTGGTCTTCGGGGAAGAGGGGGAACATGAATATGTGTTTGTTTTTCGAATTTGACCTCTATCTGAAATGAGCACTTTTCATGCTCTAAGCAGTTTTTCCTAACAAATGCAAGATATAACATTGCCATCTCCGCAAGGAAACATCAGATCTGCACAACTCATGGTTTTTTGTTCTTCGGGGAAGCGGGGGAACATGAATATGTGATTGTTTTTCCAATTTGAGCTCTTTCTGCAATGGGCACTTTTCATGCTATAAGCAGTTTTTCCTAACAAATGCAAGATATAACATTGGCTATCTCCGCAAGGAAACATCAGATCTGCACAACTCATGGTTTTTTGGTCTTCGGGGAGGCGGGGGAACATGAAAATGTGTTTGTTTTTCGAATTTGACCTCTATCTGAAATGGGCAGATAGAGCAGTTTTTCCTAACAAATGCAGTTTTTCCTAACAAATGCAAGATATAACATGGGCTATCTCCGCAAGGAAACATCAGATCTGCAAAAGTTATGGTTTTTTGGTCTTCGGGGAGGATGGGGAACATGAATATGTGTTAGATTTTCAAATTTGAGATCTTTCTTCAATGGGCACTTTTCATGCTATAAGCAGGTTTTCCTAACAAATGCAAGATATACCTTGGCCAACTGCGCAAGGAAACATGAGATCTGCAAAAGTCATGGTTTTTTGGTCTTCGGGGAGGATGGGGAACATGAATATGTGATTGTTTTTCGAATTTGAGCTCTTTCTGCAATGGGCACTTTTCATGCTATAAGCAGTTTTTCCTAACAAATGCAAGATATAACATTGGCTATCTCCGCAAGGAAACATCAGATCTGTACAACTCATGGTTTTTTGGTCTTCGGGGAGGTGGGGGAACATGAAAATGTGTTTGTTTTTCGAATTTGACCTCTATCTGAAATCGGCACTTTTCATGCTCTAAGCAGTTTTTCCTAACAAATGCAAGATATAACATTGGCTATCTCCGCAAGGAAACATCAGATCTGCACAACTCATGGTTTTTTGGTCTTCGGGGAGGAGGGGGAACATGAATATGTGTTTGTTTTTCGAATTTGACCTCTATCTGAAATGAGCACTTTTCATGCTCTAAGCAGTTTTTCCTAACAAATGCAAGATATAACATTGGCTATCTCCGCAAGGAAACATCAGATCTACACAACTCATGGTTTTTTGGTCTTCGGGGAGGCGGGGGAACATGAAAATGTGTTTGTTTTTCGAATTTGACCTCTATCTGCAATGGGCACTTTTCATGTTATAAGCAGTTTTTCCTAACAAATGCAAGATATAACATGGGCTATCTCCGCAAGGAAACATGAGATCTGCAAAAGTTATGGTTTTTTGTTCTTTGGGGAGGATGGGGAACATGAATATGTGTTTGTTTTTCGAATTTGACCTCTATCTGAAATGAGCACTTTTCATGCTCTAAGCAGTTTTTCCTAACAAATGAAAGATATAACATTGGCGATCTCCGCAAGGAAACATCAGATCTGCACAACTCATGGTTTTTTGGTCTTTGGGGAGGTGTGGGAACGTGAAAATGTGTTTGTTTTTCGAATTTGAGCTCTTTCTGCAATGGGCACTTTTCATGCTATAAGCAGTTTTTCCTAACAAATGCAAGATATAACATGGGCTATCTCCGCAAGGAAACATCAGATCTGCAAAAGTTATGGTTTTTTGGTCTTCGGGGAGGATGGGGAACATGAATATGTGTTAGATTTTCAAATTTGAGCTCTTTCTGCAATGGGCACTTTTCATGCTCTAAGCACTTTTTCCTAACAAATGCAAGATATAACATTGGCTATCTCCGCAAGGAAACATCAGATCTGCACAACTCATGGTTTTTTGGTCTTCGGGGAGGCGGGGGATCATGAAAATGTGTTTGTTTTTCGAATTTGACCTCTATCTGAAATGGGCAGATAGAGCAGTTTTTCCTAACAAATGCAGTTTTTCCTAACAAATGCAAGATATAACATGGGCTATCTCCGCAAGGAAACATCATTTCTGCAAAAGTTATGGTTTTTTGGTCTTCGGGGAGGATGGGGAACATGAATATGTGTTAGATTTTCGAATTTGAGATCTTTCTTCAATGGGCACTTTTCATGCTATAAGCAGGTTTTCCTAACAAATGCAAGATATACCTTGGCCAACTGCGCAAGGAAACATGAGATCTGCAAAAGTCATGGTTTTTTGGTCTTCGGGGAGGATGGGGAACATGAATATGTGATTGTTTTTCGAATTTGAGCTCTTTCTGCAATGGGCACTTTTCATGCTATAAGCAGTTTTTCCTAACAAATGCAAGATATAACATTGGCTATCTCCGCAAGGAAACATCAGATCTGTACAACTCATGGTTTTTTGGTCTTCGGGGAGGTGGGGGAACATGAAAATGTGTTTGTTTTTCGAATTTGACCTCTATCTGAAATGGGCACTTTTCATGCTATAAGCAGTTTTTCCTAACAAATGCAAGATATAACATGGGCTATCTCCGCAAGGAAACATGAGATCTGCAAAAGTTATGGTTTTTTGGTCTTCGGGGAGGATGGGGAACATGAATATGTGTTTGTTTTTCGAATTTGACCTCTATCTGAAATCGGCACTTTTCATGCTCTAAGCAGTTTTTCCTAACAAATGCAAGATATAACATGGGCTATCTCCGCAAGGAAACATCAGATCTGCAAAAGTTATGGTTTTTTGGTCTTCGGGGAGGATGGGGAACATGAATATGTGTTAGATTTTCAAATTTGAGATCTTTCTTCAATGGGCACTTTTCATGCTATAAGCAGGTTTTCCTAACAAATGCAAGATATACCTTGGCCAACTGCGCAAGGAAACATGAGATCTGCAAAAGTCATGGTTTTTTGGTCTTCGGGGAGGATGGGGAACATGAATATGTGATTGTTTTTCGAATTTGAGCTCTTTCTGCAATGGGCACTTTTCATCCTATAAGCAGTTTTTCCTAACAAATGCAAGATATAACATTGGCTATCTCCGCAAGGAAACATCAGATCTGTACAACTCATGGTTTTTTGGTCTTCGGGGAGGTGGGGGAACATGAAAATGTGTTTGTTTTTCGAATTTGACCTCTATCTGAAATGGGCACTTTTCATGCTATAAGCAGTTTTTCCTAACAAATGCAAGATATAACATGGGCTATCTCCGCAAGGAAACATGAGATCTGCAAAAGTTATGGTTTTTTGGTCTTCGGGGAGGATGGGGAACATGAATATGTGTTTGTTTTTCGAATTTGACCTCTATCTGAAATCGGCACTTTTCATGCTCTAAGCAGTTTTTCCTAACAAATGCAAGATATAACATGGGCTATCTCCGCAAGGAAACATCAGATCTGCACAACTCATGGTTTTTTGGTCTTCGGGGAAGAGGGGGAACATGAATATGTGTTTGTTTTTCGAATTTGACCTCTATCTGAAATGAGCACTTTTCATGCTCTAAGCAGTTTTTCCTAACAAATGCAAGATATAACATTGCCATCTCCGCAAGGAAACATCAGATCTGCACAACTCATGGTTTTTTGTTCTTCGGGGAAGCGGGGGAACATGAATATGTGATTGTTTTTCCAATTTGAGCTCTTTCTGCAATGGGCACTTTTCATGCTATAAGCAGTTTTTCCTAACAAATGCAAGATATAACATTGGCTATCTCCGCAAGGAAACATCAGATCTGCACAACTCATGGTTTTTTGGTCTTCGGGGAGGCGGGGGAACATGAAAATGTGTTTGTTTTTCGAATTTGACCTCTATCTGAAATGGGCAGATAGAGCAGTTTTTCCTAACAAATGCAGTTTTTCCTAACAAATGCAAGATATAACATGGGCTATCTCCGCAAGGAAACATCAGATCTGCAAAAGTTATGGTTTTTTGGTCTTCGGGGAGGATGGGGAACATGAATATGTGTTAGATTTTCAAATTTGAGATCTTTCTTCAATGGGCACTTTTCATGCTATAAGCAGGTTTTCCTAACAAATGCAAGATATACCTTGGCCAACTGCGCAAGGAAACATGAGATCTGCAAAAGTCATGGTTTTTTGGTCTTCGGGGAGGATGGGGAACATGAATATGTGATTGTTTTTCGAATTTGAGCTCTTTCTGCAATGGGCACTTTTCATGCTATAAGCAGTTTTTCCTAACAAATGCAAGATATAACATTGGCTATCTCCGCAAGGAAACATCAGATCTGTACAACTCATGGTTTTTTGGTCTTCGGGGAGGTGGGGGAACATGAAAATGTGTTTGTTTTTCGAATTTGACCTCTATCTGAAATGGGCACTTTTCATGCTATAAGCAGTTTTTCCTAACAAATGCAAGATATAACATGGGCTATCTCCGCAAGGAAACATGAGATCTGCAAAAGTTATGGTTTTTTGGTCTTCGGGGAGGATGGGGAACATGAATATGTGTTTGTTTTTCGAATTTGACCTCTATCTGAAATCGGCACTTTTCATGCTCTAAGCAGTTTTTCCTAACAAATGCAAGATATAACATTGGCTATCTCCGCAAGGAAACATCAGATCTGCACAACTCATGGTTTTTTGGTCTTCGGGGAGGAGGGGGAACATGAATATGTGTTTGTTTTTCGAATTTGACCTCTATCTGAAATGAGCACTTTTCATGCTCTAAGCAGTTTTTCCTAACAAATGCAAGATATAACATTGGCTATCTCCGCAAGGAAACATCAGATCTACACAACTCATGGTTTTTTGGTCTTCGGGGAGGCGGGGGAACATGAAAATGTGTTTGTTTTTCGAATTTGACCTCTATCTGCAATGGGCACTTTTCATGTTATAAGCAGTTTTTCCTAACAAATGCAAGATATAACATGGGCTATCTCCGCAAGGAAACATGAGATCTGCAAAAGTTATGGTTTTTTGTTCTTTGGGGAGGATGGGGAACATGAATATGTGTTTGTTTTTCGAATTTGACCTCTATCTGAAATGAGCACTTTTCATGCTCTAAGCAGTTTTTCCTAACAAATGAAAGATATAACATTGGCGATCTCCGCAAGGAAACATCAGATCTGCACAACTCATGGTTTTTTGGTCTTTGGGGAGGTGTGGGAACGTGAAAATGTGTTTGTTTTTCGAATTTGAGCTCTTTCTGCAATGGGCACTTTTCATGCTATAAGCAGTTTTTCCTAACAAATGCAAGATATAACATGGGCTATCTCCTCAAGGAAACATGAGATCTGCAAACGTTATGGTTTTTTGGTCTTCGGGGAGGATGGGGAACATGAATATGTTTTTGTTTTTCGAATTTGAGCTCTTTCTGCAATGGGCACTTTTCATGCTCTAAGCACTTTTTCCTAACAAATGCAAGATATAACATTGGCTATCTCCGCAAGGAAACATCAGATCTGCACAACTCATGGTTTTTTGGTCTTCGGGGAGGCGGGGGATCATGAAAATGTGTTTGTTTTTCGAATTTGACCTCTATCTGAAATGGGCAGATAGAGCAGTTTTTCCTAACAAATGCAGTTTTTCCTAACAAATGCAAGATATAACATGGGCTATCTCCGCAAGGAAACATCATTTCTGCAAAAGTTATGGTTTTTTGGTCTTCGGGGAGGATGGGGAACATGAATATGTGTTAGATTTTCGAATTTGAGATCTTTCTTCAATGGGCACTTTTCATGCTATAAGCAGGTTTTCCTAACAAATGCAAGATATACCTTGGCCAACTGCGCAAGGAAACATGAGATCTGCAAAAGTCATGGTTTTTTGGTCTTCGGGGAGGATGGGGAACATGAATATGTGATTGTTTTTCGAATTTGAGCTCTTTCTGCAATGGGCACTTTTCATGCTATAAGCAGTTTTTCCTAACAAATGCAAGATATAACATTGGCTATCTCCGCAAGGAAACATCAGATCTGTACAACTCATGGTTTTTTGGTCTTCGGGGAGGTGGGGGAACATGAAAATGTGTTTGTTTTTCGAATTTGACCTCTATCTGAAATGGGCACTTTTCATGCTATAAGCAGTTTTTCCTAACAAATGCAAGATATAACATGGGCTATCTCCGCAAGGAAACATCAGATCTGCACAACTCATGGTTTTTTGGTCTTTGGGGAGGTGTGGGAACGTGAAAATGTGTTTGTTTTTCGAATTTGAGCTCTTTCTGCAATGGGCACTTTTCATGCTATAAGCAGTTTTTCCTAACAAATGCAAGATATAACATGGGGTATCTCCTCAAGGAAACATGAGATCTGCAAACGTTATGGTTTTTTGGTCTTCGGGGAGGATGGGGAACATGAATATGTTTTTGTTTTTCGAATTTGAGCTCTTTCTGCAATGGGCACTTTTCATGCTCTAAGCACTTTTTCCTAACAAATGCAAGATATAACATTGGCTATCTCCGCAAGGAAACATCAGATCTGCACAACTCATGGTTTTTTGGTCTTCGGGGAGGCGGGGGATCATGAAAATGTGTTTGTTTTTCGAATTTGACCTCTATCTGAAATGGGCAGATAGAGCAGTTTTTCCTAACAAATGCAGTTTTTCCTAACAAATGCAAGATATAACATGGGCTATCTCCGCAAGGAAACATCATTTCTGCAAAAGTTATGGTTTTTTGGTCTTCGGGGAGGATGGGGAACATGAATATGTGTTAGATTTTCGAATTTGAGATCTTTCTTCAATGGGCACTTTTCATGCTATAAGCAGGTTTTCCTAACAAATGCAAGATATACCTTGGCCAACTGCGCAAGGAAACATGAGATCTGCAAAAGTCATGGTTTTTTGGTCTTCGGGGAGGATGGGGAACATGAATATGTGATTGTTTTTCGAATTTGAGCTCTTTCTGCAATGGGCACTTTTCATGCTATAAGCAGTTTTTCCTAACAAATGCAAGATATAACATTGGCTATCTCCGCAAGGAAACATCAGATCTGTACAACTCATGGTTTTTTGGTCTTCGGGGAGGTGGGGGAACATGAAAATGTGTTTGTTTTTCGAATTTGACCTCTATCTGAAATGGGCACTTTTCATGCTATAAGCAGTTTTTCCTAACAAATGCAAGATATAACATGGGCTATCTCCGCAAGGAAACATGAGATCTGCAAAAGTTATGGTTTTTTGGTCTTCGGGGAGGATGGGGAACATGAATATGTGTTTGTTTTTCGAATTTGACCTCTATCTGAAATCGGCACTTTTCATGCTCTAAGCAGTTTTTCCTAACAAATGCAAGATATAACATTGCCATCTCCGCAAGGAAACATCAGATCTGCACAACTCATGGTTTTTTGTTCTTCGGGGAAGCGGGGGAACATGAATATGTGATTGTTTTTCCAATTTGAGCTCTTTCTGCAATGGGCACTTTTCATGCTATAAGCAGTTTTTCCTAACAAATGCAAGATATAACATTGGCTATCTCCGCAAGGAAACATCAGATCTGCACAACTCATGGTTTTTTGGTCTTCGGGGAGGCGGGGGAACATGAAAATGTGTTTGTTTTTCGAATTTGACCTCTATCTGAAATGGGCAGATAGAGCAGTTTTTCCTAACAAATGCAGTTTTTCCTAACAAATGCAAGATATAACATGGGCTATCTCCGCAAGGAAACATCAGATCTGCAAAAGTTATGGTTTTTTGGTCTTCGGGGAGGATGGGGAACATGAATATGTGTTAGATTTTCAAATTTGAGATCTTTCTTCAATGGGCACTTTTCATGCTATAAGCAGGTTTTCCTAACAAATGCAAGATATACCTTGGCCAACTGCGCAAGGAAACATGAGATCTGCAAAAGTCATGGTTTTTTGGTCTTCGGGGAGGATGGGGAACATGAATATGTGATTGTTTTTCGAATTTGAGCTCTTTCTGCAATGGGCACTTTTCATGCTATAAGCAGTTTTTCCTAACAAATGCAAGATATAACATTGGCTATCTCCGCAAGGAAACATCAGATCTGTACAACTCATGGTTTTTTGGTCTTCGGGGAGGTGGGGGAACATGAAAATGTGTTTGTTTTTCGAATTTGACCTCTATCTGAAATGGGCACTTTTCATGCTATAAGCAGTTTTTCCTAACAAATGCAAGATATAACATGGGCTATCTCCGCAAGGAAACATGAGATCTGCAAAAGTTATGGTTTTTTGGTCTTCGGGGAGGATGGGGAACATGAATATGTGTTTGTTTTTCGAATTTGACCTCTATCTGAAATCGGCACTTTTCATGCTCTAAGCAGTTTTTCCTAACAAATGCAAGATATAACATTGCCATCTCCGCAAGGAAACATCAGATCTGCACAACTCATGGTTTTTTGTTCTTCGGGGAAGCGGGGGAACATGAATATGTGATTGTTTTTCCAATTTGAGCTCTTTCTGCAATGGGCACTTTTCATGCTATAAGCAGTTTTTCCTAACAAATGCAAGATATAACATTGGCTATCTCCGCAAGGAAACATCAGATCTGCACAACTCATGGTTTTTTGGTCTTCGGGGAGGCGGGGGAACATGAAAATGTGTTTGTTTTTCGAATTTGACCTCTATCTGAAATGGGCAGATAGAGCAGTTTTTCCTAACAAATGCAGTTTTTCCTAACAAATGCAAGATATAACATGGGCTATCTCCGCAAGGAAACATCAGATCTGCAAAAGTTATGGTTTTTTGGTCTTCGGGGAGGATGGGGAACATGAATATGTGTTAGATTTTCAAATTTGAGATCTTTCTTCAATGGGCACTTTTCATGCTATAAGCAGGTTTTCCTAACAAATGCAAGATATACCTTGGCCAACTGCGCAAGGAAACATGAGATCTGCAAAAGTCATGGTTTTTTGGTCTTCGGGGAGGATGGGGAACATGAATATGTGATTGTTTTTCGAATTTGAGCTCTTTCTGCAATGGGCACTTTTCATGCTATAAGCAGTTTTTCCTAACAAATGCAAGATATAACATTGGCTATCTCCGCAAGGAAACATCAGATCTGTACAACTCATGGTTTTTTGGTCTTCGGGGAGGTGGGGGAACATGAAAATGTGTTTGTTTTTCGAATTTGACCTCTATCTGAAATGGGCACTTTTCATGCTATAAGCAGTTTTTCCTAACAAATGCAAGATATAACATGGGCTATCTCCGCAAGGAAACATGAGATCTGCAAAAGTTATGGTTTTTTGGTCTTCGGGGAGGATGGGGAACATGAATATGTGTTTGTTTTTCGAATTTGACCTCTATCTGAAATCGGCACTTTTCATGCTCTAAGCAGTTTTTCCTAACAAATGCAAGATATAACATTGGCTATCTCCGCAAGGAAACATCAGATCTGCACAACTCATGGTTTTTTGGTCTTCGGGGAGGAGGGGGAACATGAATATGTGTTTGTTTTTCGAATTTGACCTCTATCTGAAATGAGCACTTTTCATGCTCTAAGCAGTTTTTCCTAACAAATGCAAGATATAACATTGGCTATCTCCGCAAGGAAACATCAGATCTACACAACTCATGGTTTTTTGGTCTTCGGGGAGGCGGGGGAACATGAAAATGTGTTTGTTTTTCGAATTTGACCTCTATCTGCAATGGGCACTTTTCATGTTATAAGCAGTTTTTCCTAACAAATGCAAGATATAACATGGGCTATCTCCGCAAGGAAACATGAGATCTGCAAAAGTTATGGTTTTTTGTTCTTTGGGGAGGATGGGGAACATGAATATGTGTTTGTTTTTCGAATTTGACCTCTATCTGAAATGAGCACTTTTCATGCTCTAAGCAGTTTTTCCTAACAAATGAAAGATATAACATTGGCGATCTCCGCAAGGAAACATCAGATCTGCACAACTCATGGTTTTTTGGTCTTTGGGGAGGTGTGGGAACGTGAAAATGTGTTTGTTTTTCGAATTTGAGCTCTTTCTGCAATGGGCACTTTTCATGCTATAAGCAGTTTTTCCTAACAAATGCAAGATATAACATGGGCTATCTCCTCAAGGAAACATGAGATCTGCAAACGTTATGGTTTTTTGGTCTTCGGGGAGGATGGGGAACATGAATATGTTTTTGTTTTTCGAATTTGAGCTCTTTCTGCAATGGGCACTTTTCATGCTCTAAGCACTTTTTCCTAACAAATGCAAGATATAACATTGGCTATCTCCGCAAGGAAACATCAGATCTGCACAACTCATGGTTTTTTGGTCTTTGGGGAGGCGGGGGATCATGAAAATGTGTTTGTTTTTCGAATTTGACCTCTATCTGAAATGGGCAGATAGAGCAGTTTTTCCTAACAAATGCAGTTTTTCCTAACAAATGCAAGATATAACATGGGCTATCTCCGCAAGGAAACATCATTTCTGCAAAAGTTATGGTTTTTTGGTCTTCGGGGAGGATGGGGAACATGAATATGTGTTAGATTTTCGAATTTGAGATCTTTCTTCAATGGGCACTTTTCATGCTATAAGCAGGTTTTCCTAACAAATGCAAGATATACCTTGGCCAACTGCGCAAGGAAACATGAGATCTGCAAAAGTCATGGTTTTTTGGTCTTCGGGGAGGATGGGGAACATGAATATGTGATTGTTTTTCGAATTTGAGCTCTTTCTGCAATGGGCACTTTTCATGCTATAAGCAGTTTTTCCTAACAAATGCAAGATATAACATGGGCTATCTCCGCAAGGAAACATCAGATCTGTACAACTCATGGTTTTTTGGTCTTCGGGGAGGTGGGGGAACATGAAAATGTGTTTGTTTTTCGAATTTGACCTCTATCTGAAATGGGCACTTTTCATGCTATAAGCAGTTTTTCCTAACAAATGCAAGATATAACATGGGCTATCTCCGCAAGGAAACATGAGATCTGCAAAAGTTATGGTTTTTTGGTCTTCGGGGAGGATGGGGAACATGAATATGTGTTTGTTTTTCGAATTTGACCTCTATCTGAAATCGGCACTTTTCATGCTCTAAGCAGTTTTTCCTAACAAATGCAAGATATAACATGGGCTATCTCCGCAAGGAAACATCAGATCTGCACAACTCATGGTTTTTTGGTCTTCGGGGAAGAGGGGGAACATGAATATGTGTTTGTTTTTCGAATTTGACCTCTATCTGAAATGAGCACTTTTCATGCTCTAAGCAGTTTTTCCTAACAAATGCAAGATATAACATTGCCATCTCCGCAAGGAAACATCAGATCTGCACAACTCATGGTTTTTTGTTCTTCGGGGAAGCGGGGGAACATGAATATGTGATTGTTTTTCTAATTTGAGCTCTTTCTGCAATGGGCACTTTTCATGCTATAAGCAGTTTTTCCTAACAAATGCAAGATATAACATGGGCTATCTCCGCAAGGAAACATGAGATCTGCAAAAGTTATGGTTTTTTGGTCTTCGGGGAGGATGGGGAACATGAATATGTTTTTGTTTTTCGAATTTGAGCTCTTTCTGCAATGGGCACTTTTCATGCTATAAGCAGTTTTTCCTAACAAATGCAAGATATAACATGGGCTATCTCCGCAAGGAAACATGAGATCTGCAAACGTTATGGTTTTTTGGTCTTCGGGGAGGATGGGGAACATGAATATGTTTTTGTTTTTCGAATTTGAGCTCTTTCTGCAATGGGCACTTTTCATGCTATAAGCACTTTTTCCTGACAAATGCAAGATATAACATTGGCTATCTCCGCAAGGAAACATCAGATCTGCACAACTCATGGTTTTTTGGTGTTCGGGGAGGATGGGGAACATGAATATGTGATTGTTTTTCGAATTTGAGCTCTTTCTGCAATGGGCACTTTTCATGCTATAAGCAGTTTTTCCTAACAAATGCAAGATATAACATTGGCTATCTCCGCAAGGAAACATCAGATCTGCACAACTCATGGTTTTTTGGTCTTCGGGGAGGTGGGGGAACATGAAAATGTGTTTGTTTTTCGAATTTGACCTCTATCTGAAATGGGCACTTTTCATGCTATAAGCAGTTTTTCCTAACAAATGCAAGATATAACATGGGCTATCTCCGCAAGGAAACATGAGATCTGCAAAAGTTATGGTTTTTTGGTCTTCGGGGAGGATGGGGAACATGAATATGTGTTTGTTTTTCGAATTTGACCTCTATCTGAAATGGGCACTTTTCATGCTCTAAGCAGTTTTTCCTAACAAATGCAAGATATAACATTGGCTATCTCCGCAAGGAAACATCAGATCTGCACAACTCATGGTTTTTTGGTCTTCGGAGAGGAGGGGGAACATGAATATGTGTTTGTTTTTCGAATTTGACCTCTATCTGAAATGAGCACTTTTCATGCTCTAAGCAGTTTTTCCTAACAAATGCAAGATATAACATGGGCTATCTCCGCAAGGAAACATCAGATCTACACAACTCATGGTTTTTTGGTCTTCGGGGAGGAGGGGGAACATGAATATGTGTTTGTTTTTCGAATTTGAGATCTTTCTGCAATGGGCGCTTTTCATGCTCTAAGCAGTTTTTCCTAACAAATGCAAGATATAACATTGGCTATCTCCGCAAGGAAACATCAGATCTGCACAACTCATGGTTTTTTGGTCTTCGGAGAGGAGGGGGAACATGAATATGTGTTTGTTTTTCGAATTTGACCTCTATCTGAAATGAGCACTTTTCATGCTCTAAGCAGTTTTTCCTAACAAATGCAAGATATAACATGGGCTATCTCCGCAAGGAAACATCAGATCTACACAACTCATGGTTTTTTGGTCTTCGGGGAGGAGGGGGAACATGAATATGTGTTTGTTTTTCGAATTTGAGATCTTTCTGCAATGGGCGCTTTTCATGCTATAAGCAGTTTTTCCTAACAAATGCAAGATATAACATTGGCTATCTCCGCAAGGAAACATCATTTCTGCAAAAGTTATGGTTTTTTGGTCTTCGGGGAGGATGGGGAACATGAATATGTGTTAGATTTTCGAATTTGAGATCTTTCTTCAATGGGCACTTTTCATGCTATAAGCAGGTTTTCCTAACAAATGCAAGATATACCTTGGCCAACTGCGCAAGAAAACATGAGATCTGCAAAAGTCATGGTTTTTTGGTCTTCGGGGAGGATGGGGAACATGAATATGTGATTGTTTTTCGAATTTGAGCTCTTTCTGCAATGGGCACTTTTCATGCTATAAGCAGTTTTTCCTAACAAATGCAAGATATAACATGGGCTATCTCCGCAAGGAAACATCAGATCTGTACAACTCATGGTTTTTTGGTCTTCGGGGAGGTGGGGGAACATGAAAATGTGTTTGTTTTTCGAATTTGACCTCTATCTGAAATGGGCACTTTTCATGCTATAAGCAGTTTTTCCTAACAAATGCAAGATATAACATGGGCTATCTCCGCAAGGAAACATGAGATCTGCAAAAGTTATGGTTTTTTGGTCTTCGGGGAGGATGGGGAACATGAATATGTGTTTGTTTTTCGAATTTGACCTCTATCTGAAATCGGCACTTTTCATGCTCTAAGCAGTTTTTCCTAACAAATGCAAGATATAACATGGGCTATCTCCGCAAGGAAACATCAGATCTGCACAACTCATGGTTTTTTGGTCTTCGGGGAAGAGGGGGAACATGAATATGTGTTTGTTTTTCGAATTTGACCTCTATCTGAAATGAGCACTTTTCATGCTCTAAGCAGTTTTTCCTAACAAATGCAAGATATAACATTGCCATCTCCGCAAGGAAACATCAGATCTGCACAACTCATGGTTTTTTGTTCTTCGGGGAGGAGGGGGAACATGAATATGTGATTGTTTTTCCAATTTGAGCTCTTTCTGCAATGGGCACTTTTCATGCTATAAGCAGTTTTTCCTAACAAATGCAAGATATAACATGGGCTATCTCCGCAAGGAAACATGAGATCTGCAAAAGTTATGGTTTTTTGGTCTTCGGGGAGGATGGGGAACATGAATATGTTTTTGTTTTTCGAATTTGAGCTCTTTCTGCAATGGGCACTTTTCATGCTATAAGCAGTTTTTCCTAACAAATGCAAGATATAACATGGGCTATCTCCGCAAGGAAACATGAGATCTGCAAACGTTATGGTTTTTTGGTCTTCGGGGAGGATGGGGAACATGAATATGTTTTTGTTTTTCGAATTTGAGCTCTTTCTGCAATGGGCACTTTTCATGCTATAAGCACTTTTTCCTGACAAATGCAAGATATAACATTGGCTATCTCCGCAAGGAAACATCAGATCTGCACAACTCATGGTTTTTTGGTGTTCGGGGAGGATGGGGAACATGAATATGTGATTGTTTTTCGAATTTGAGCTCTTTCTGCAATGGGCACTTTTCATGCTATAAGCAGTTTTTCCTAACAAATGCAAGATATAACATTGGCTATCTCCGCAAGGAAACATCAGATCTGCACAACTCATGGTTTTTTGGTCTTCGGGGAGGTGGGGGAACATGAAAATGTGTTTGTTTTTCGAATTTGACCTCTATCTGAAATGGGCACTTTTCATGCTATAAGCAGTTTTTCCTAACAAATGCAAGATATAACATGGGCTATCTCCGCAAGGAAACATGAGATCTGCAAAAGTTATGGTTTTTTGGTCTTCGGGGAGGATGGGGAACATGAATATGTGATTGTTTTTCGAATTTGACCTCTATCTGAAATGGGCACTTTTCATGCTCTAAGCAGTTTTTCCTAACAAATGCAAGATATAACATTGGCTATCTCCGCAAGGAAACATCAGATCTGCACAACTCATGGTTTTTTGGTCTTCGGAGAGGAGGGGGAACATGAATATGTGTTTGTTTTTCGAATTTGACCTCTATCTGAAATGAGCTCTTTTCATGCTCTAAGCAGTTTTTCCTAACAAATGCAAGATATAACATGGGCTATCTCCGCAAGGAAACATGAGATCTGCAAAAGTTATGGTTTTTTGGTCTTCGGGGAGGATGGGGAACATGAATATGTGTTTGTTTTTCGAATTTGACCTCTATCTGAAATCGGCACTTTTCATGCTCTAAGCAGTTTTTCCTAACAAATGCAAGATATAACATGGGCTATCTCCGCAAGGAAACATCAGATCTGCACAACTCATGGTTTTTTGGTCTTCGGGGAAGAGGGGGAACATGAATATGTGTTTGTTTTTCGAATTTGACCTCTATCTGAAATGAGCACTTTTCATGCTCTAAGCAGTTTTTCCTAACAAATGCAAGATATAACATTGCCATCTCCGCAAGGAAACATCAGATCTGCACAACTCATGGTTTTTTGTTCTTCGGGGAAGCGGGGGAACATGAATATGTGATTGTTTTTCCAATTTGAGCTCTTTCTGCAATGGGCACTTTTCATGCTATAAGCAGTTTTTCCTAACAAATGCAAGATATAACATGGGCTATCTCCGCAAGGAAACATGAGATCTGCAAAAGTTATGGTTTTTTGGTCTTCGGGGAGGATGGGGAACATGAATATGTTTTTGTTTTTCGAATTTGAGCTCTTTCTGCAATGGGCACTTTTCATGCTATAAGCAGTTTTTCCTAACAAATGCAAGATATAACATGGGCTATCTCCGCAAGGAAACATGAGATCTGCAAACGTTATGGTTTTTTGGTCTTCGGGGAGGATGGGGAACATGAATATGTTTTTGTTTTTCGAATTTGAGCTCTTTCTGCAATGGGCACTTTTCATGCTATAAGCACTTTTTCCTGACAAATGCAAGATATAACATTGGCTATCTCCGCAAGGAAACATCAGATCTGCACAACTCATGGTTTTTTGGTGTTCGGGGAGGATGGGGAACATGAATATGTGATTGTTTTTCGAATTTGAGCTCTTTCTGCAATGGGCACTTTTCATGCTATAAGCAGTTTTTCCTAACAAATGCAAGATATAACATTGGCTATCTCCGCAAGGAAACATCAGATCTGCACAACTCATGGTTTTTTGGTCTTCGGGGAGGTGGGGGAACATGAAAATGTGTTTGTTTTTCGAATTTGACCTCTATCTGAAATGGGCACTTTTCATGCTATAAGCAGTTTTTCCTAACAAATGCAAGATATAACATGGGCTATCTCCGCAAGGAAACATGAGATCTGCAAAAGTTATGGTTTTTTGGTCTTCGGGGAGGATGGGGAACATGAATATGTGTTTGTTTTTCGAATTTGACCTCTATCTGAAATGGGCACTTTTCATGCTCTAAGCAGTTTTTCCTAACAAATGCAAGATATAACATTGGCTATCTCCGCAAGGAAACATCAGATCTGCACAACTCATGGTTTTTTGGTCTTCGGAGAGGAGGGGGAACATGAATATGTGTTTGTTTTTCGAATTTGACCTCTATCTGAAATGAGCACTTTTCATGCTCTAAGCAGTTTTTCCTAACAAATGCAAGATATAACATTGGCTATCTCCGCAAGGAAACATCAGATCTACACAACTCATGGTTTTTTGGTCTTCGGGGAGGAGGGGGAACATGAATATGTGTTTGTTTTTCGAATTTGAGATCTTTCTGCAATGGGCGCTTTTCATGCTATAAGCAGTTTTTCCTAACAAATGCAAGATATAACATTGGCTATCTCCGCAAGGAAACATCAGATCTGCACAACCCATGGTTTTTTGGTCTTCGGGGAGGAGGGGGAACATGAATATGTGTTTGTTTTTCAAATTTGAGATCTTTCTGCAATGGGCACTTTTCATACTATAAGCAGTTTTTCCTAACAAATGCAAGATATAACATTGGCTATCTCCGCAAGGAAACATCAGATCTGCACAACTCATGGTTTTTTGGTCTTCGGGGAGGCGGGGGAACATGAATATGTGATTGTTTTCGAATTTGAGGTGTTTCTGCAATGGGCACTTTTCATGATATAAGCAGGTTTTCCTAACAAATGCAAGATATACCATGGGCTATCTCTGCAAGGAAACATGAGATCTGGAAAAGTCTTGGTTTTTTGGTCTTCGGGGAGGCGGGGGAACATGAATATGTGATTGTTTTTCGAATTTGAGCTCTTTCTGCAATGGGCACTTTTCATGCTATAAGCAGTTTTTCCTAACAAATGCAAGATATACCATGGGCTATCTCCGCAAGGAAACATGAGATCTGCAAAAGTCATGGTTTTTTGGTCTTCGGGGAGGAGGGGGAACATGAATATGTGATTGTTTTTCGAATTTGAGCTCTTTCTGCAATGGGCACTTTTCATGCTATAAGCAGTTTTTCCTAACAAATGGAAGATATACCATGGGCTATCTCCACAAGGAAACATCAGATCTGCACAACTCATGGTTTTTTGGTCTTCGGGGAGGAGGGGGAACATGAATATGTGTTTGTTTTTCAAATTTGAGATCTTTCTGCAATGGGCACTTTTCATGCTATAAGCAGGTTTTCCTAACAAATGCAAGATATACCATGGGCTATCTCCGCAAGGAAACATGAGATCTGCAAAAGACATGGTTTTTTGGTCTTTGGGGAGGATGGGGAACATGAATATGTGATTGTTTTTCGAATTTGAGCTCTTTCTGCAATGGGCACTTTTCATACTATAAGCAGTTTTTCCTAACAAATGCAAGATATAACATTGGCTATCTCCGCAAGGAAACATCAGATCTGCACAACCCATGGTTTTTTGGTCTTCGGGGAGGAGGGGGAACATGAATATGTGTTTGTTTTTCGAATTTGAGATCTTTCTGCAATGGGCACTTTTCATGCTATAAGCAGTTTTTCCTAACAAATGCAAGATATAACATTGGCTATCTCCGCAAAGAAACATCAGATCTGCACAACTCATGGTTTTTTGGTCTTCGGGGAGGCGGGGGAATATGAATATGTGATTGTTTTTCGAATTTGAGGTGTTTCTGCAATGGGCACTTTTCATGCTATAAGCAGTTTTTCCTAACAAATGCAAGATATAACATGGGCTATCTCCGCAAGGAAACATGAGATCTGCAAAAGACATGGTTTTTTGGTCTTCGGGGAGGATGGGGAACATGAATATGTGATTGTTTTTCGAATTTGAGGTGTTTCTGCAATGGGCACTTTTCATGATATAAGCAGGTTTTCCTAACAAATGCAAGATATACCATGGGCTATCTCTGCAAGGAAACATGAGATCTGGAAAAGTCATGGTTTTTTGGTCTTCGGGGAGGCGGGGGAACATGAATATGTGATTGTTTTTCGAATTTGAGCTCTTTCTGCAATGGGCACTTTTCATGCTATAAGCAGTTTTTCCTAACAAATGCAAGATATACCATGGGCTATCTCCGCAAGGAAACATGAGATCTGCAAAAGTCATGGTTTTTTGGTCTTCGGGGAGGAGGGGGAACATGAATATGTGATTGTTTTTCGAATTTGAGCTCTTTCTGCAATGGGCACTTTTCATGCTATAAGCAGTTTTTCCTAACAAATGCAAGATATACCATGGGCTATCTCCGCAAGGAAACATCAGATCTGCACAACTCATGGTTTTTTGGTCTTCGGGGAGGAGGGGGAACATGAATATGTGTTTGTTTTTCAAATTTGAGATCTTTCTGCAATGGGCACTTTTCATGCTATAAGCAGGTTTTCCTAACAAATGCAAGATATACCATGGGCTATCTCCGCAAGGAAACATGAGATCTGCAAAAGACATGGTTTTTTGGTCTTCGGGGAGGATGGGGAACATGAATATGTGATTGTTTTTCGAATTTGAGCTCTTTCTGCAATGGGCACTTTTCATGCTATAAGCAGTTTTTCCTAACAAATGCAAGATATAACATTGGCTATCTCCGCAAGGAAACATCAGATCTGCACAACCCATGGTTTTTTGGTCTTCGGGGAGGAGGGGGAACATGAATATGTGTTTGTTTTTCGAATTTGAGATCTTTCTGCAATGGGCACTTTTCATGCTATAAGCAGTTTTTCCTAACAAATGCAAGATATAACATTGGCTATCTCCGCAAGGAAACATCAGATCTGCACAACTCATGGTTTTTTGGTCTTCGGGGAGGCGGGGGAATATGAATATGTGATTGTTTTTAGAATTTGAGGTGTTTCTGCAATGGGCACTTTTCATGATATAAGCAGGTTTTCCTAACAAATGCAAGATATACCATGGGCTATCTCCGTAAGGAAACATGAGATCTGCAAAAGTCATGGTTTTTTGGTCTTCGGGGAGGCGGGGGAACATGAATATGTGATTGTTTTTCGAATTTGAGCTCTTTCTGCAATGGGCACTTTTCATGCTATAAGCAGTTTTTCCTAACAAATGCAAGATATACCATGGGCTATCTCCGCAAGGAAACATGAGATCTGCAAAAGTCATGGTTTTTTGGTCTTCGGGGAGGAGGGGGAACATGAATATGTGATTGTTTTTCGAATTTGAGCTCTTTCTGCAACGGGCACTTTTCATGCTATAAGCAGTTTTTCCTAACAAATGCAAGATATAACATTGGCTATCTCCGCAAGGAAACATCAGATATTGCACAACCCATGGTTTTTTGGTCTTCGGGGAGGAGGGGGAACATGCATATGTGTTTGTTTTTCGAATTTGAGATCTTTCTGCAATGGGCACTTTTCATGCTATAAGCAGTTTTTCCTAACAAATGCAAGATATAACATTGGCTATCTCCGCAAGAAAACATCAGATCTGCACAACACATGGTTTTTTGGTCTTCGGGGAGGCGGGGGAACATGAATATGTGATTGTTTTTCGAATTTGAGGTGTTTCTGCAATGGGCACTTTTCATGATATAAGCAGGTTTTCCTAACAAATGCAAGATATACCATGGGCTATCTCCGCAAGGAAACATGAGATCTGCAAAAGACATGGTTTTTTGGTCTTCGGGGAGGATGGGGAACATGAATATGTGATTGTTTTTCGAATTTGAGGTGTTTCTGCAATGGGCACTTTTCATGATATAAGCAGGTTTTCCTAACAAATGCAAGATATACCATGGGCTATCTCTGCAAGGAAACATGAGATCTGGAAAAGTCATGGTTTTTTGGTCTTCGGGGAGGCGGGGGAACATGAATATGTGATTGTTTTTCGAATTTGAGCTCTTTCTGCAATGGGCACTTTTCATGCTATAAGCAGTTTTTCCTAACAAATGCAAGATATACCATGGGCTATCTCCGCAAGGAAACATGAGATCTGCAAAAGTCATGGTTTTTTGGTCTTCGGGGAGGAGGGGGAACATGAATATGTGATTGTTTTTCGAATTTGTGCTCTTTCTGCAATGGGCACTTTTCATGCTATAAGCAGTTTTTCCTAACAAATGCAAGATATACCATGGGCTATCTCCGCAAGGAAACATCAGATCTGCACAACTCATGGTTTTTTGGTCTTCGGGGAGGAGGGGGAACATGAATATGTGTTTGTTTTTCAAATTTGAGATCTTTCTGCAATGGGCACTTTTCATGCTATAAGCAGGTTTTCCTAACAAATGCAAGATATACCATGGGCTATCTCCACAAGGAAACATGAGATCTGCAAAAGACATGGTTTTTTGGTCTTCGGGGAGGATGGGGAACATGAATATGTGATTGTTTTTCGAATTTGAGCTCTTTCTGCAATGGGCACTTTTCATGCTATAAGCAGTTTTTCCTAACAAATGCAAGATATAACATTGGCTATCTCCGCAAGGAAACATCAGATCTGCACAACCCATGGTTTTTTGGTCTTCGGGGAGGAGGGGGAACATGAATATGTGTTTGTTTTTCGAATTTGAGATCTTTCTGCAATGGGCACTTTTCATGCTATAAGCAGTTTTTCCTAACAAATGCAAGATATAACATTGGCTATCTCCGCAAGGAAACATCAGATCTGCACAACTCATGGTTTTTTGGTCTTCGGGGAGGCGGGGGAATATGAATATGTGATTGTTTTTCGAATTTGAGGTGTTTCTGCAATGGGCACTTTTCATGATATAAGCAGGTTTTCCTAACAAATGCAAGATATACCATGGGCTATCTCTGCAAGGAAACATGAGATCTGCAAAAGTCATGGTTTTTTGGTCTTCGGGGAGGCGGGGGAACATGAATATGTGATTGTTTTTCGAATTTGAGCTCTTTCTGCAAAGGGCACTTTTCATGCTATAAGCAGTTTTTCCTAACAAATGCAAGATATACCATGGGCTATCTCCGCAAGGAAACATGAGATCTGCAAAAGTCATGGTTTTTTGGTCTTCGGGGAGGAGGGGGAACATGAATATGTGATTGTTTTTCGAATTTGAGCTCTTTCTGCAACGGGCACTTTTCATGCTATAAGCAGTTTTTCCTAACAAATGCAAGATATAACATTGGCTATCTCCGCAAGGAAACATCAGATTTTGCACAACCCATGGTTTTTTGGTCTTCGGGGAGGAGGGGGAACATGAATATGTGTTTGTTTTTCGAATTTGAGGTGTTTCTGCAATGGGCACTTTTCATGATATAAGCAGGTTTTCCTAACAAATGCAAGATATACCATGGGCTATCTCCGCAAGGAAACATGAGATCTGCAAAAGACATGGTTTTTTGGTCTTCGGGGAGGATGGGGAACATGAATATGTGATTGTTTTTCGAATTTGAGCTCTTTCTGCAATGGACACTTTTCATGCTATAAGCAGTTTTTCCTTACAAATGCAAGATATAACATTGGCTATCTGCGCAAGGAAACATCAGATCTGCACAACCCATGGTTTTTTGGTCTTCGGGGAGGAGGGGGAACATGAATATGTGATTGTTTTTCGAATTTGAGGTGTTTCTGCAATGGGCACTTTTCATGATATAAGCAGGTTTTCCTAACAAATGCAAGATATACCATGGGCTATCTCTGCAAGGAAACATGAGATCTGCAAAAGTCATGGTTTTTTGGTCTTCGGGGAGGCGGGGGAACATGAATATGTGATTGTTTTTCGAATTTGAGCTCTTTCTGCAATGGGCACTTTTCATGCTATAAGCAGTTTTTCCTAACAAATGCAAGATATAACATTGGCTATCTCCGCAAGGAAACATCAGATATTGCACAACCCATGGTTTTTTGGTCTTCGGGGAGGAGGGGGAACATGCATATGTGTTTGTTTTTCGAATTTGAGATCTTTCTGCAATGGGCACTTTTCATGCTATAAGCAGTTTTTCCTAACAAATGCAAGATATAACATTGGCTATCTCCGCAAGAAAACATCAGATCTGCACAACTCATGGTTTTTTGGTCTTCGGGGAGGCGGGGGAACATGAATATGTGATTGTTTTTCGAATTTGAGGTGTTTCTGCAATGGGCACTTTTCATGATATAAGCAGGTTTTCCTAACAAATGCAAGATATACCATGGGCTATCTCCGCAAGGAAACATGAGATCTGCAAAAGACATGGTTTTTTGGTCTTCGGGGAGGATGGGGAACATGAATATGTGATTGTTTTTCGAATTTGAGCTCTTTCTGCAATGGACACTTTTCATGCTATAAGCAGTTTTTCCTTACAAATGCAAGATATAACATTGGCTATCTCCGCAAGTAAACATCAGATCTGCACAACTCATGGTTTTTTGGTCTTCGGGGAGGCGGAGGAACATGAAAATGTGTTTGTTTTTCGAATTTGAGGTCTATCTGAAATGGGCACTTTTCATGCTATAAGCAGGTTTTCCTAACAAATGCAAGATATAACATGGGCTATCTCCGCAAGGAAACATGAGATCTGCAAACGTTATGGTTTTTGGTCTTCAGGGAGGATGGGGAACATGAATATGTGATTGTTTTTCGAATTTGAGCTCTTTCTGCAATGGGCACTTTTCATGCTATAAGCAGTTTATCCTAACAAATGCAAGATATAACATTGGCTATCTCCGCAAGGAAACATCAGATCTGCACAACTCATGGTTTTTTGGTCTTCGGGGAGGTGGGGGAACATGAAAATGTGTTTGTTTTTCGAATTTGACCTCTATCTGAAATGGGCACTTTTCATGCTATAAGCAGTTTTTCCTAACAAATGCAAGATATAACATGGGCTATCTCCGCAAGGAAAAATGAGATCTGCAAAAGTTATGGTTTTTTGGTCGTCAGGGAGGATGGGGAACATGAATATGTGTTTGTTTTTCGAATTTGACCTCTATCTGAAATGAGCACTTTTCATGCTCTAAGCAGTTTTTCCTAACAAATGCAAGATATAACATTGGCTATCTCCGCAAGGAAACATGAGATCTGCAAACGTTATGGTTTTTTGGTCTTCGGGGAGGAGGGGGAACATGCATATGTGTTTGTTTTTCGAATTTGAGATCTTTCTGCAATGGGCACTTTTCATGCTATAAGCAGTTTTTCCTAACAAATGCAAGATATAACATTGGCTATCTCCGCAAGAAAACATCAGATCTGCACAACTCATGGTTTTTTGGTCTTCGGGGAGGCGGGGGAACATGAATATGTGATTGTTTTTCGAATTTGAGGTGTTTCTGCAATGGGCACTTTTCATGATATAAGCAGGTTTTCCTAACAAATGCAAGATATACCATGGGCTATCTCCGCAAGGAAACATGAGATCTGCAAAAGACATGGTTTTTTGGTCTTCGGGGAGGATGGGGAACATGAATATGTGATTGTTTTTCGAATTTGAGCTCTTTCTGCAATGGACACTTTTCATGCTATAAGCAGTTTTTCCTTACAAATGCAAGATATAACATTGGCTATCTCCGCAAGTAAACATCAGATCTGCACAACTCATGGTTTTTTGGTCTTCGGGGAGGCGGAGGAACATGAAAATGTGTTTGTTTTTCGAATTTGAGGTCTATCTGAAATGGGCACTTTTCATGCTATAAGCAGGTTTTCCTAACAAATGCAAGATATAACATGGGCTATCTCCGCAAGGAAACATGAGATCTGCAAACGTTATGGTTTTTGGTCTTCAGGGAGGATGGGGAACATGAATATGTGATTGTTTTTCGAATTTGAGCTCTTTCTGCAATGGGCACTTTTCATGCTATAAGCAGTTTATCCTAACAAATGCAAGATATAACATTGGCTATCTCCGCAAGGAAACATCAGATCTGCACAACTCATGGTTTTTTGGTCTTCGGGGAGGTGGGGGAACATGAAAATGTGTTTGTTTTTCGAATTTGACCTCTATCTGAAATGGGCACTTTTCATGCTATAAGCAGTTTTTCCTAACAAATGCAAGATATAACATGGGCTATCTCCGCAAGGAAAAATGAGATCTGCAAAAGTTATGGTTTTTTGGTCGTCAGGGAGGATGGGGAACATGAATATGTGTTTGTTTTTCGAATTTGACCTCTATCTGAAATGAGCACTTTTCATGCTCTAAGCAGTTTTTCCTAACAAATGCAAGATATAACATTGGCTATCTCCGCAAGGAAACATCAGATCTGCACAACTCATGGTTTTTTGGTCTTCGGGGAGGAGGGGGAACATGAATATGTGTTTGTTTTTCGAATTTGAGATCTTTCTGCAATGGGCACTTTTCATGCTATAAGCAGTTTTTCGTAACAAATGCAAGATATACCATGGGCTATCTCCGCAAGGAAACATGAGATCTGCAAAAGTCATGGTTTTTTGGTCTTCGGGGAGGAGGGGGAACATGAATATGTGATTGTTTTTCGAATTTGAGCTCTTTCTGCAACGGGCACTTTTCATGCTATAAGCAGTTTTTCCTAACAAATGCAAGATATACCATGGGCTATCTCCGCAAGGAAACATCAGATATTGCACAACCCATGGTTTTTTGGTCTTCGGGGAGGAGGGGGAACATGAATATGTGTTTGTTTTTCGAATTTGAGGTGTTTCTGCAATGGGCACTTTTCATGCTCTAAGCAGTTTTTCCTAACAAATGCAAGATATACCATGGGCTATCTCCGCAAGGAAACATGAGATCTGCAAAAGACATGGTTTTTTGGTCTTCGGGGAGGATGGGGAACATGAATATGTGATTGTTTTTCGAATTTGAGCTCTTTCTGCAATGGACACTTTTCATGCTATAAGCAGTTTTTCCTTACAAATGCAAGATATAACATTGGCTATCTGCGCAAGGAAACATCAGATCTGCACAACCCATGGTTTTTTGGTCTTCGGGGAGGAGGGGGAACATGAATATGTGTTTGTTTTTCGAATTTGAGATCTTTCTGCAATGGGCACTTTTCATGCTATAAGCAGTTTTTCCTAACAAATGCAAGATATAACATTGGCTATCTCCGCAAGGAAACATCAGATCTGCACAACTCATGGTTTTTTTGGTCTTCGGGGAGGCGGGGGAATATGAATATGTGATTGTTTTTCGAATTTGAGGTGTTTCTGCAATGGGCACTTTTCATGATATAAGCAGGTTTTCCTAACAAATGCAAGATATACCATGGGCTATCTCTGCAAGGAAACATGAGATCTGCAAAAGTCATGGTTTTTTGGTCTTCGGGGAGGCGGGGGAACATGAATATGTGATTGTTTTTCGAATTTGAGCTCTTTCTGCAATGGGCACTTTTCATGCTATAAGCAGTTTTTCCTAACAAATGCAAGATATAACATTGGCTATCTCCGCAAGGAAACATCAGATATTGCACAACCCATGGTTTTTTGGTCTTCGGGGAGGAGGGGGAACATGCATATGTGTTTGTTTTTCGAATTTGAGATCTTTCTGCAATGGGCACTTTTCATGCTATAAGCAGTTTTTCCTAACAAATGCAAGATATAACATTGGCTATCTCCGCAAGTAAACATCAGATCTGCACAACTCATGGTTTTTTGGTCTTCGGGGAGGCGGAGGAACATGAAAATGTGTTTGTTTTTCGAATTTGAGGTCTATCTGAAATGGGCACTTTTCATGCTATAAGCAGGTTTTCCTAACAAATGCAAGATATAACATGGGCTATCTCCGCAAGGAAACATGAGATCTGCAAACGTTATGGTTTTTGGTCTTCAGGGAGGATGGGGAACATGAATATGTGATTGTTTTTCGAATTTGAGCTCTTTCTGCAATGGGCACTTTTCATGCTATAAGCAGTTTATCCTAACAAATGCAAGATATAACATTGGCTATCTCCGCAAGGAAACATCAGATCTGCACAACTCATGGTTTTTTGGTCTTCGGGGAGGTGGGGGAACATGAAAATGTGTTTGTTTTTCGAATTTGACCTCTATCTGAAATGGGCACTTTTCATGCTATAAGCAGTTTTTCCTAACAAATGCAAGATATAACATGGGCTATCTCTGCAAGGAAAAATGAGATCTGCAAAAGTTATGGTTTTTTGGTCGTCAGGGAGGATGGGGAACATGAATATGTGTTTGTTTTTCGAATTTGACCTCTATCTGAAATGAGCACTTTTCATGCTCTAAGCAGTTTTTCCTAACAATTGCAAGATATAACATTGGCTATCTCCGCAAGGAAACATCAGATCTGCACAACTCATGGTTTTTTGGTCTTCGGGGAGGAGGGGGAACATGAATATGTGTTTGTTTTTCGAATTTGAGATCTTTCTGCAATGGGCACTTTTCATGCTATAAGCAGTTTTTCGTAACAAATGCAAGATATAACATTGGCTATCTCTGCAAGGAAACATCAGATCTGCACAACTCATGGTTTTTTGGTCTTCGGGGAGGCGGGGGAACATGAAAATGTGTTTGTTTTTCGAATTTGACCTCTATCTGAAATGGGCACTTTTCATACTATAAGCAGTATTTCCTAACAAATGCAAGATATAACATGGGCTATCTCCGCAAGGAAACATGAGATCTGCAAAAATTATGGTTTTTTGGTCTTCGGGGAGGATGGGGAACATGAATATGTGTTTGTTTTTCGAATTTGACCTCTATCTGAAATGAGCACTTTTCATGCTCTAAGCAGTTTTTCCTAACATATGCAAGATATAACATTGGCTATCTCCGCAAGGAAACATCAGATCTGCACAACTCATGGTTTTTTGTTCTTCGGGGAGGCGGGGGAACATGAAAATGTGTTTGTTTTTCGAATTTGACCTCTATCTGCAATGGGCACTTTTCATGCTCTAAGCAGTTTTTCCTAACAAATGCAAGATATAACATGGGCTATCTCCGCAAGGAAACATGAGATCTGCAAAAGTTATGGTTTTTTGTTCTTCGGGGAGGATGGGGAACATGAATATGTGTTTGTTTTTCGAATTTGACCTCTATCTGAAATGAGCACTTTTCATGCTCTAAGCAGTTTTTCCTAACAAATGCAAGATATAACATTGGCTATCTCCGCAAGGAAACATCAGATCTGCACAACTCATGGTTTTTTGGTCTTCGGGGAGGATGGGGAACATGAATATGTGTTTGTTTTTCGAATTTGAGATCCTTCTGCAATGGGCACTTTTCATGCTATAAACAGGTTTTCCTAACAAATGCAAGATATACCATGGGCTATCTGCGCAAGGAAACATCAGATCTGCAAAGTCATGGTTTTTTGGTCTTCGAAGAGGAGGGGGAACATGAATATGTGTTTGTTTTTCGAATTTGAGCTCTTTCTGCAATGGGCACTTTTCATACTATAAGCAGTTTTTCCTAACAAATGCAAGATATAACATGGGCTATCTCCGCAAGGAAACATGAGATCTGCAAACGTTATGGTTTTTTGGTCTTCGGGGAGGATGGGGAACATGAATATGTCATTGTTTTTCGAATTTGAGCTCTTTCTGCAATGGGCACTTTTCATGCTCTAAGCAGTTTTTCCTAACAAATGCAAGATATAACATTGGCTATCTCCGCAAGGAAACATCAGATCTGCACAACCCATGGTTTTTTGGTCTTCGGGGAGGAGGGGGAACATGAATATGTGTTTGTTTTTCGAATTTGAGATCTTTCTGCAATGGGCACTTTTCATGCTATAAGCAGTTTTTCCTAACAAATGCAAGATATAACATTGGCTATCTCCGCAAGGAAACATCAGATCTGCACAACTCATGGTTTTTTGGTCTTCGGGGAGGCGGGGGAACATGAATATGTGATTGTTTTTCGAATGTGAGCTCTTTCTGCAATGGGCACTTTTCATGATATAATCAGGTTTTCCTAACAAATGCAAGATATACCATGGGCTATCTCTGCAAGGAAACATGAGATCTGCAAAAGTCATGGTTTTTTGGTCTTCGGGGAGGCGGGGGAACATGAATATGTGATTGTTTTTCGAATTTGAGCTCTTTCTGCAATGGGCACTTTTCATGCTATAAGCAGTTTTTCCTAACAAATGCAAGATATACCATGGGCTATCTCCGCAAGGAAACATGAGATCTGCAAAAGTCATGGTTTTTTGGTCTTCGGGGAGGAGGGGGAACATGAATATGTGATTGTTTTTCGAATTTGAGCTCTTTCTGCAATGGGCACTTTTCATGCTATAAGCAGTTTTTCCTAACAAATGCAAGATATAACATTGGCTATCTCCGCAAGGAAACATCAGATCTGCACAACCCATGGTTTTTTGGTCTTCGGGGAGGTGGGGGAACATGAAAATCTGTTTGTTTTTCGAATTTGACCTCTATCTGAAATGGGCACTTTTCATGCTATAAGCAGTTTTTCCTAACAAATGCAAGATATAACATGGGCTATCTCCGCAAGGAAACATGAGATCTGCAAAAGTTATGGTTTTTTGGTCATCGGGGAGGATGGGGAACATGAATATGTGTTTGTTTTTCGAATTTGACCTCTATCTGAAATGAGCACTTTTCATGCTCTAAGCAGTTTTTCCTAACAAATGCAAGATATAACATTGGCTATCTCCGCAAGGAAACATCAGATCTGCACAACCCATGGTTTTTTGGTCTTCGGGGAGGAGGGGGAACATGAATATGTGTTTGTTTTTCGAATTTGAGATCTTTCTGCAATGGGCACTTTTCATGCTATAAGCAGTTTTTCCTAACAAATGCAAGATATAACATTGGCTATCTCCGCAAGGAAACATCAGATCTGCACAACTCATGGTTTTTTGGTCTTCGGGGAGGCGGGGGAACATGAATATGTGATTGTTTTTCGAATGTGAGCTCTTTCTGCAATGGGCACTTTTCATGATATAATCAGGTTTTCCTAACAAATGCAAGATATACCATGGGCTATCTCTGCAAGGAAACATGAGATCTGCAAAAGTCATGGTTTTTTGGTCTTCGGGGAGGCGGGGGAACATGAATATGTGATTGTTTTTCGAATTTGAGCTCTTTCTGCAATGGGCACTTTTCATGCTATAAGCAGTTTTTCCTAACAAATGCAAGATATACCATGGGCTATCTCCGCAAGGAAACATGAGATCTGCAAAAGTCATGGTTTTTTGGTCTTCGGGGAGGAGGGGGAACATGAATATGTGATTGTTTTTCGAATTTGAGCTCTTTCTGCAATGGGCACTTTTCATGCTATAAGCAGTTTTTCCTAACAAATGCAAGATATAACATTGGCTATCTCCGCAAGGAAACATCAGATCTGCACAACCCATGGTTTTTTGGTCTTCGGGGAGGAGGGGGAACATGAATATGTGTTTGTTTTTCGAATTTGAGATCTTTCTGCAATGGGCACTTTTCATGCTCTAAGCAGTTTTTCCTAACAAATGCAAGATATAACATTGGCTATCTCCGCAAGGAAACATCAGATCTGCACAACTCATGGTTTTTTGGTCTTCGGGGAGGCGGGGGAACATGAATATGTGATTGTTTTTCGAATTTGAGGTGTTTCTGCAATGGGCACTTTTCATGATATAAGCAGGTTTTCCTAACAAATGCAAGATATACCATGGGCTATCTCTGCAAGGAAACATGAGATCTGCACAACTCATGGTTTTTTGGTCTTCGGGGAGGCGGGGGAACATGAATATGTGTTTGTTTTTCGAATTTGACCTCTATCTGAAATGGGCACTTTTCATGCTATAAGCAGTTTTTCCTAACAAATGCAAGATATAACATGGGCTATCTCCGCAAGGAAATATGAGATCTGCAAAAGTTATGGTTTTTTGGTCTTCAGGGAGGAGGGGGAACATGAATATGTGTTTGTTTTTCGAATTTGAGCTCTTTCAGCAATGGGCACTTTTCATGCTATAAGCAGTTTTTCCTAACAAATGCAAGATATAACATGGGCTATCTCCGCAAGGAAACATCAGATCTGCACAACTCATGGTTTTTTGGTCTTCGGGGAGGCGGGGGAACATGAAAATGTGTTTGTTTTTCGAATTTGACCTCTATCTGAAATGGGCACTTTTCATGCTATAAGCAGGTTTTCCTAACAAATGCAAGATATAACATGGGCTATCTCCGCAAGGAAACATCAGATCTGCACAACTCATGGTTTTTTGGTCTTCGGGGAGGCGGGGGAACATGAAAATGTGTTTGTTTTTCGAATTTGACCTCTATCTGAAATGGGCACTTTTCATGCTATAAGCAGTTTTTCCTAACAAATGCAAGATATAACATGGGCTATCTCCGCAAGGAAACATCAGATCTGCAAAAGTTATGGTTTTTTGGTCTTCGTGGAGGATGGGGAACATGAATATGTGTTTGTTTTTTGAATTTGAGATCTTTCTGCAATGGGCACTTTTCATGCTATAAGCAGGTTTTCCTAACAAATGCAAGATATACCATGGGCTATCTGTGCAAGGAAACATCAGGTCTGCAAAAGTCATGGTTTTTTGGTCTTCGAAGAGGAGGGGGAACATGAATATGTGTTTGTTTTTCGAATTTGAGCTCTTTCTGCAATGGGCACTTTTCATGCTATAAGCAGTTTTTCCTAACAAATGCAAGATATAACATTGGCTATCTCCGCAAGGAAACATCAGATCTGCACAACTCATGGTTTTTTGGTCTTCGGGGAGGCGGGGGAACATGAATATGTGATTGTTTTTCGAATGTGAGCTCTTTCTGCAATGGGCACTTTTCATGATATAATCAGGTTTTCCTAACAAATGCAAGATATACCATGGGCTATCTCTGCAAGGAAACATGAGATCTGCGAAAGTCATGGTTTTTTGGTCTTCGGGGAGGAGGGGGAACATGAATATGTGATTGTTTTTTGAATTTGAGCTCTTTCTGCAATGGGCACTTTTCATGCTATAAGCAGTTTTTCCTAACAAATGCAAGATATAACATTGGCTATCTCCGCAAGGAAACATCAGATCTGCACAACCCATGGTTTTTTGGTCTTTGGGGAGGAGGGGGAACATGAATATGTGTTTGTTTTTCGAATTTGAGATCTTTCTGCAATGGGCACTTTTCATGCTCTAAGCAGTTTTTCCTAACAAATGCAAGATATAACATTGGCTATCTCCGCAAGGAAACATCAGATCTGCACAACTCATGGTTTTTTGGTCTTCGGGGAGGCGGGGGAACATGAATATGTGATTGTTTTTCGAATTTGAGGTGTTTCTGCAATGGGCACTTTTCATGATATAAGCAGGTTTTCCTAACAAATGCAAGATATACCATGGGCTATCTCTGCAAGGAAACATGAGATCTGCAAAAGTCATCGTTTTTTGGTCTTCGGGGAGGCGGGGGAACATGAATATGTGATTGTTTTTCGAATTTGAGCTCTTTCTGCAATGGGCACTTTTCATGCTATAAGCAGTTTTTCCTAACAAATGCAAGATATACCATGGGCTATCTCCGCAAGGAAACATCAGATCTGCACAACTCATGGTTTTTTGGTCTTCGGGGAGGCGGGGGAACATGAATATGTGTTTGTTTTTCGAATTTGACCTCTATCTGAAATGGGCACTTTTCATGCTATAAGCAGTTTTTCCTAACAAATGCAAGATATAACATGGGCTATCTCCGCAAGGAAATATGAGATCTGCAAAAGTTATGGTTTTTTGGTCTTCAGGGAGGAGGGGGAACATGAATATGTGTTTGTTTTTCGAATTTGAGCTCTTTCAGCAATGGGCACTTTTCATGCTATAAGCAGTTTTTCCTAACAAATGCAAGATATAACATGGGCTATCTCCGCAAGGAAACATCAGATCTGCACAACTCATGGTTTTTTGGTCTTCGGGGAGGCGGGGGAACATGAAAATGTGTTTGTTTTTCGAATTTGACCTCTATCTGAAATGGGCACTTTTCATGCTATAAGCAGGTTTTCCTAACAAATGCAAGATATACCATGGGCTATCTCCGCAAGGAAACATCAGATCTGCACAACTCATGGTTTTTTGGTCTTCGGGGAGGCGGGGGAACATGAAAATGTGTTTGTTTTTCGAATTTGACCTCTATCTGAAATGGGCACTTTTCATGCTATAAGCAGTTTTTCCTAACAAATGCAAGATATAACATGGGCTATCTCCGCAAGGAAACATCAGATCTGCAAAAGTCATGGTTTTTTGGTCTTCGGGGAGGCGGGGGAACATGAATATGTGATTGTTTTTCGAATTTGAGCTCTTTCTGCAATGGGCACTTTTCATGCTATAAGCAGTTTTTCCTAACAAATGCAAGATATACCATGGGCTATCTCCGCAAGGAAACATGAGATCTGCAAAAGTCATGGTTTTTTGGTCTTCGGGGAGGAGGGGGAACATGAATATGTGATTGTTTTTCGAATTTGAGCTCTTTCTGCAATGGGCACTTTTCATGCTATAAGCAGTTTTTCCTAACAAATGCAAGATATAACATTGGCTATCTCCGCAAGGAAACATCAGATCTGCACAACTCATGGTTTTTTGGTCTTCGGGGAGGCGGGGGAACATGAATATGTGATTGTTTTTCGAATGTGAGCTCTTTCTGCAATGGGCACTTTTCATGATATAATCAGGTTTTCCTAACAAATGCAAGATATACCATGGGCTATCTCTGCAAGGAAACATGAGATCTGCAAAAGTCATGGTTTTTTGGTCTTCGGGGAGGCGGGGGAACATGAATATGTGATTGTTTTTCGAATTTGAGCTCTTTCTGCAATGGGCACTTTTCATGCTATAAGCAGTTTTTCCTAACAAATGCAAGATATACCATGGGCTATCTCCGCAAGGAAACATGAGATCTGCAAAAGTCATGGTTTTTTGGTCTTCGGGGAGGAGGGGGAACATGAATATGTGATTGTTTTTCGAATTTGAGCTCTTTCTGCAATGGGCACTTTTCATGCTATAAGCAGTTTTTCCTAACAAATGCAAGATATAACATTGGCTATCTCCGTAAGGAAACATCAGATCTGCACAACCCATGGTTTTTTGGTCTTCGGGGAGGAGGGGGAACATGAATATGTGTTTGTTTTTCGAATTTGAGATCTTTCTGCAATGGGCACTTTTCATGCTCTAAGCAGTTTTTCCTAACAAATGCAAGATATAACATTGGCTATCTCCGCAAGGAAACATCAGATCTGCACAACTCATGGTTTTTTGGTCTTCGGGGAGGCGGGGGAACATGAATATGTGATTGTTTTTCGAATTTGAGGTGTTTCTGCAATGGGCACTTTTCATGATATAAGCAGGTTTTCCTAACAAATGCAAGATATACCATGGGCTATCTCTGCAAGGAAACATGAGATCTGCAAAAGTCATCGTTTTTTGGTCTTCGGGGAGGCGGGGGAACATGAATATGTGATTGTTTTTCGAATTTGAGCTCTTTCTGCAATGGGCACTTTTCATGCTATAAGCAGTTTTTCCTAACAAATGCAAGATATTCCATGGGCTATCTCCGCAAGGAAACATCAGATCTGCACAACTCATGGTTTTTTGGTCTTCGGGGAGGCGGGGGAACATGAATATGTGTTTGTTTTTCGAATTTGACCTCTATCTGAAATGGGCACTTTTCATGCTATAAGCAGTTTTTCCTAACAAATGCAAGATATAACATGGGCTATCTCCGCAAGGAAATATGAGATCTGCAAAAGTTATGGTTTTTTGGTCTTCAGGGAGGAGGGGGAACATGAATATGTGTTTGTTTTTCGAATTTGAGCTCTTTCAGCAATGGGCACTTTTCATGCTATAAGCAGTTTTTCCTAACAAATGCAAGATATAACATGGGCTATCTCCGCAAGGAAACATCAGATCTGCACAACTCATGGTTTTTTGGTCTTCGGGGAGGCGGGGGAACATGAAAATGTGTTTGTTTTTCGAATTTGACCTCTATCTGAAATGGGCACTTTTCATGCTATAAGCAGGTTTTCCTAACAAATGCAAGATATAACATTGGCTATCTCCGCAAGGAAACATCAGATCTGCACAACTCATGGTTTTTTGGTCTTCAGGGAGGCGGGGGAACATGAAAATGTGTTTGTTTTTCGAATTTGACCTCTATCTGAAATGGGCACTTTTCATGCTATAAGCAGTTTTTCCTAACAAATGCAAGATATAACATGGGCTATCTCCGCAAGGAAACATCAGATCTGCAAAAGTTATGGTTTTTTGGTCTTCGTGGAGGATGGGGAACATGAATATGTGTTTGTTTTTTGAATTTGAGATCTTTCTGCAATGGGCACTTTTCATGCTATAAGCAGGTTTTCCTAACAAATGCAAGATATACCATGGGCTATCTGTGCAAGGAAACATCAGGTCTGCAAAAGTCATGGTTTTTTTGTCTTCGAAGAGGAGGGGGAACATGAATATGTGTTTGTTTTTCGAATTTGAGCTCTTTCTGCAATGGGCACTTTTCATGCTATAAGCAGTTTTTCCTAACAAATGCAAGTTATAACATTGGCTATCTCCTCAAGGAAACATCAGATCTGCACAACTCATGGTTTTTTGGTCTTCGGGGAGGTGGGGGAACATGAAAATGTGTTTGTTTTTCGAATTTGACCTCTATCTGAAATGGGCACTTTTCATGCTATATGCAGTTTTTCCTAACAAATGCAAGATATAACATGGGCTATCTCCGCAAGGAAACATGAGATCTGCAAAAGTTATGGTTTTTTGGTCTTCGGGGAGGATGGGGAACATGAATATGTGTTTGTTTTTCGAATTTGACCTCTATCTAAAATGGGCACTTTTCATGCTCTAAGCAGTTTTTCCTAACAAATGCAAGATATAACATTGGCTATCTCCGCAAGGAAACATCAGATCTGCACAACTCATGGTTTTTTGTTCTTCGGGGAGGCGGGGGAACATGAATATGTGTTTGTTTTTCGAATTTGAGCTCTTTCTGCAATGGGCACTTTTCATGCTATAAGCAGTTTTTCCTAACAAATGCAAGATATACCATGGGCTATCTCCGCAAGGAAACATCAGATCTGCACAACTCATGGTTTTTTGGTCTTCGGGGAGGCAGGGGAACATGAATATGTGTTTGTTTTTCGAATTTGAGCTCTATCTGAAATGGGCACTTTTCATGCTATAAGCAGTTTTTATAACAAATGCAAGATATAACATGGGCTATCTGTGCAAGGAAACATCAGGTCTGCAAAAGTCATGGTTTTTTTGTCTTCGAAGAGGAGGGGGAACATGAATATGTGTTTGTTTTTCGAATTTGAGCTCTTTCTGCAATGGGCACTTTTCATGCTATAAGCAGTTTTTCCTAACAAATGCAAGTTATAACATTGGATATCTCCTCAAGGAAACATCAGATCTGCACAACTCATGGTTTTTTGGTCTTCGGGGAGGTGGGGGAACATGAAAATGTGTTTGTTTTTCGAATTTGACCTCTATCTGAAATGGGCACTTTTCATGCTATATGCAGTTTTTCCTAACAAATGCAAGATATAACATGGGCTATCTCCGCAAGGAAACATGAGATCTGCAAAAGTTATGGTTTTTTGGTCTTCGGGGAGGATGGGGAACATGAATATGTGTTTGTTTTTCGAATTTGACCTCTATCTGAAATGGGCACTTTTCATGCTCTAAGCAGTTTTTCCTAACAAATGCAAGATATAACATTGGCTATCTCCGCTAGGAAACATCAGATCTGCACAACTCATGGTTTTTTGTTCTTCGGGGAGGCGGGGGAACATGAATATGTGTTTGTTTTTCGAATTTGAGCTCTTTCTGCAATGGGCACTTTTCATGCTATAAGCAGTTTTTCCTAACAAATGCAAGATATACCATGGGCTATCTCCGCAAGGAAACATCAGATCTGCACAACTCATGGTTTTTTGGTCTTCGGGGAGGCAGGGGAACATGAATATGTGTTTGTTTTTCGAATTTGAGCTCTATCTGAAATGGGCACTTTTCATGCTATAAGCAGTTTTTATAACAAATGCAAGATATAACATGGGCTATCTCCGCAAGGAAATATGAGATCTGCAAAAGTTATGGTTTTTTGGTCTTCGGGGAGGAGGGGGAACATGAATATGTGTTTGTTTTTCAAATTTGAGATCTTTCTGCAATGGGCACTTTTCATGCTATAAGCAGGTTTTCCTAACAAATGCAAGATATACCATGGGCTATCTCCGCAAGGAAACATGAGATCTGCAAAAGACATGGTTTTTTGGTCTTCGGGGAGGATGGGGAACATGAATATGTGATTGTTTTTCGAATTTGAGCTCTTTCTGCAATGGGCACTTTTCATGCTATAAGCAGTTTTTCCTAACAAATGCAAGATATAACATTGGCTATCTCCGCAAGGAAACATCAGATCTGCACAACCCATGGTTTTTTGGTCTTCGGGGAGGATGGGGAACATGAATATGTGATTGTTTTTCGAATTTGAGCTCTTTCTGCAATGGGCACTTTTCATGCTATAAGCAGTTTTTCCTAACAAATGCAAGATATAACATTGGCTATCTCCGCAAGGAAACATCAGATCTGCACAACCCATGGTTTTTTGGTCTTCGGGGAGGAGGGGGAACATGAATATGTGTTTGTTTTTCGAATTTGAGGTCTTTCTGCAATGGGCACTTTTCATGCTATAAGCAGTTTTTCCTAACAAATGCAAGATATAACATTGGCTATCTCCGCAAGGAAACATCAGATCTGCACAACTCATGGTTTTTTGGTCTTCGGGGAGGCGGGGGAACATGAATATGTGATTGTTTTTCGAATTTGAGGTGTTTCTGCAATGGGCACTTTTCATGATATAAGCAGGTTTTCCTAACAAATGCAAGATATAACATGGGCTATCTCTGCAAGGAAACATGAGATCTGCAAAAGTCATGGTTTTTTGGTCTTCGGGGAGGCGGGGGAACATGAATATGTGATTGTTTTTCGAATTTGAGCTCTTTCTGCAATGGGCACTTTTCATGCTATAAGCAGTTTTTCCTATCAAATGCAAGATATACCATGGGCTATCTCCGCAAGGAAACATGAGATCTGCAAAAGTCATGGTTTTTTGGTCTTCGGGGAGGAGGGGGAACATGAATATGTGATTGTTTTTCGAATTTGAGCTCTTTCTGCAATGGGCACTTTTCATGCTATAATCAGTTTTTCCTAACAAATGCAAGATATAACATTGGCTATCTCCGCAAGGAAACATCAGATCTGCACAACCCATGGTTTTTTGGTCTTCGGGGAGGAGGGGGAACATGAATATGTGTTTGTTTTTCGAATTTGAGATCTTTCTGCAATGGGCTGGTCTTCCGTTTTGCCACCCCCCACCGTGGGGTTGTTGAGCCAACTAGATGGTTCCGCCCCAGGCGCTTAATGGACCCTGAGAGGTTTCAGGCAGCGCTGGGGGCCCCACCTGCCTCCCCAGCTCACAGCTCGGCGGATGCCTTATTGGAGGCCTGGGAAAGGACGGCCACGGAGGCACTTGACCGAGTTGTACCCTTGCGGCCCCTGACCCGGCGCAGATCCCAATGGGCTCCATGGTTTTCCGCGGAGCTCCGGGAGATGAAGCGTCGGAGACGGGGCCTAGAGAGCGTTTGGAGGTCCACCCGATCTGAATCTGACCGATTGCGACTAAGAACCCATATTAGGTCTTATCTCGCTGCGATGAGGGTAGCGAGATCTAATTATTTCGCTGCCCTCATCGCGTCCGCAGATAATCGCCCGGCCGCCCTGTTTAGGGTGACCCGCTCCCTCCTCAACCAGGAGGTCAATGAGGATCCCTTGCAGGGGCGTGCCGAGGAATTTAGTCAACATCTGTCGGACAAAATCGCTCGGATTCGGACCGGTTTGGACTCCGACTGGGCAGTATCGGATGATCAGGACACGAGTGATCTTGTCGATGTCATCTGGGAGGAGTTCGATCCTGTGACTCCGGAGGAAGTGGACAGGATCATGGGGAGGCTGAGCTCCACCACATGTTTATTGGACCCGTGCCCTTCCTGGCTGGTTTATGCAGCCCGGGAGGGGACACGACGCTGGTTCCAGGCGGTTATAGCTGCTTCTTTGAGTGAGGGCAGTTTTCCCGCCGCCTTGAAGGAGGCGGTGGTGAGACCTCTCCTCAAGAAGCCTACCTTGGATCCGGCTGTTTTGAATAACTTTCGTCCGGTCTCCAACCTTCGCTTCCTTGCGAAGGTTGTTGAGAGTGTGGTGGCACATCAGCTCCCTCTGGTCCTGGATGAAGCGGATTATCTAGACCCGTACCAATCGGGCTTCAGGCCTGGGTACAGCACGGAGACGGCATTGGTCGCGCTGGTGAATTATCTCTGGAGGGCTCGGGACAGAGGATACTCCTCTGTTCTAGTCCTATTAGACCTCTCAGCGGCTTTCGATACCATCGACCATGGTATCTTGCTGCGGCGTCTCAGGGGATTGGGAGTGGGAGGCACGGTTCTTCAGTGGTTCTCCTCCTATCTCCTGGGACGTTCGCAGTCGGTGTTGACGGGGGGGCAGAGGTCGACCGCGAGACCTCTCGCTTGTGGAGTCCCTCAGGGGTCGGTCCTCTCGCCCCTTCTGTTCAACATCTACATGAAGCCGCTGGGTGAGATCATTCGTGGTTTTGGAGTTGGGTATCATCAGTATGCTGATGATACCCAACTTTTCATTTCGACCCCAAACCACCCCAGTGATGCCCTCGACGTGATGTCCCGGTGCCTGGAGGCGGTCCGGGTCTGGATGGGGAGGAACAGGCTTCGTCTCAACCCCGACAAGACGGAGTGGCTGTGCGTACCGGCATCCCGGGATATTCAGGATATCCCACCCCTCATTATGGGGGGTGAGTCATTACCTCCTGTAGATAGGGCTCGCAACTTGGGAGTCCTCCTAGATTCACAGCTCTCTTTAGAAGACCATATTGTAGCTGTAACTAGGGGGGCGTTCGCCCAGGTTTGCCTGGTGCGCCAGTTGCGGCCCTATCTAGAGCGGGATGCCTTGCGCACGGTCACTCATGCGCTCGTGACCTCTCGTCTTGATTACTGCAACGCTCTCTACATGGGGCTACCCTTGAAGACCACTCGGAGGCTCCAGCTGGCACAGAATGCAGCCGCGAGAGTTGTGTCGGGGGTCTCCCGATACTCCCGTGTTACACCTTTGCTCCGCGAGCTGCATTGGTTGCCAGTTGTCTTCCGGGTGAGGTTCAAGGTGTTGGTAATGACCTACAAAGCCCTCCATGGCATGGGTCCAGAATACCTTGGGGAGCACCTGCAGCCGGCGTCAACTTCCCTCCGCCCAGTACGCTCCCACAGAGAGGGCCTCCTCAGGGTGCCGCCGGTCAAAGAATGCCGACTGGTGGCCCCCAGGGGGAGAGCGTTCTCTGTGGGTGCACCGGACTTATGGAACCATCTTCTGGTAGAGCTCCGGATGGCGCCCGACCTCCGCTCCTTCCGGCGCGACCTTAAAACCCATCTCTTTAAGGAAGCGGGCCTGGCCTGATGGGATGGGGTGGGTTTGTTATTATGACTTTAATTTTAAATTTGTACTATTTGTACTATGGGCATTGTTTAATCATGTTTTAATAATTTTAACTTTTGTATTTGTCTTTTACGTATTGCCCTGTTAACCGCCCTGAGTCTCTTGAGAGGAGGGCGGTATATAAATTAAATAAATAAATAATAAATAAATAAATAAATATCTCCGCAAGGAAACATCAGATCTGCACAACTCATGGTTTTTTGGTCTTCAGGGAGGCGGGGGAACATGAATATGTGTTTGTTTTTCGAATTTGACCTCTATCTGAAATGGGCACTTTTCATGCTATAAGCAGTTTTTATAACAAATGCAAGATATAACATGGGCTATCTCCGCAAGGAAATATGAGATCTGCAAAAGTTATGGTTTTTTGGTCTTCGGGGAGGAGGGGGAACATGAATATGTGTTTGTTTTTCGAATTTGAGATCTTTCTGCAATGGGCACTTTTCATGCTATAAGCAGGTTTTCCTAACAAATGCAAGATATACCATGGGCTATCTCCGCAAGGAAACATGAGATCTGCAAAAGACATGGTTTTTTGGTCTTCGGGGAGGATGGGGAACATGAATATGTGATTGTTTTTCGAATTTGAGCTCTTTCTGCAATGGACACTTTTCATGCTATAAGCAGTTTTTCCTTGCAAATGCAAGATATAACATTGGCTATCTCCGCAACGAAACATCAGATCTGCACAACTCATGGTTTTTTGGTCTTCGGGGAGGCGGAGGAACATGAAAATGTGTTTGTTTTTCGAATTTGAGCTCTATCTGAAATGGGCACTTTTCATGCTATAAGCAGGTTTTCCTAACAAATGCAAGATATAACATGGGCTATCTCCACAAGGAAACATGAGATCTGCAAAAGTCATAGTTTTTTGGTCTTTGGGGAGGATGGGGAACATGAATATGTGTTTGTTTTTCGAATTTGACCTCTATCTGAAATGGGCACTTTTCATGCTATAAGCAGGTTTTCCTAACAAATGCAAGATATAACATGGGCTATCTCCGCAAGGAAACATCAGATCTGCACAACTCATGGTTTTTTGGTCTTCGGGGAGGAGGGGGAACATGAAAATGTGTTTGTTTTTCGAATTTGACCTCTATCTGAAATGGGCACTTTTCATGCTATAAGCAGTTTTTCCTAACAAATGCAAGATATAACATGGGCTATCTCCGCAAAAAAACATCAGATCTGCAAAAGTTATGGTTTTTTTGGTCTTCGGGGAGGATGGGGAACATGAATATGTGTTTGTTTTTCGAATTTGAGATCTTTCTGCAATGGGCACTTTTCATGCTATAAGCAGGTTTTCCTAACAAATGCAAGATATACCATGGGCTATCTGCGCAAGGAAACATCAGATCTGCAAAAGTCATGGTTTTTTGGTCTTCGGGGAGGAGGGGGAACATGAATATGTGTTTGTTTTTCGAATTTGAGCTCTTTCTGAAATGGGCACTTTTCATACTATAAGCAGTTTTTCCTAACAAATGCAAGATATAACATTGGCTATCTCCGCAAGGAAACATCAGATCTGCACAACTCATGGTTTTTTGTTCTTCGGGGAAGCGGGGGAACATGAATATGTGTTTGTTTTTCGAATTTGAGCTCTTTCTGCAATGGGCACTTTTCATGATATAAGCAGGTTTTCCTAACAAATGCAAGATATACCATGGGCTATCTCCGCAAGGAAACATGAGATCTGCAAAAGTCATGGTTTTTTGGTCTTCGGGGAGGAGGGGGAACATGAATATGTGATTGTTTTTCAAATTTGAGCTCTTTCTGCAATGGGCACTTTTCATGCTATAAGCAGTTTTTCCTAACAAATGCAAGATATAACATTGGCTATCTCCGCAAGGAAACATCAGATCTGCACAACTCATGGTTTTTTGGTCTTCGGGGAGGTGGGGGAACATGAAAATGTGTTTGTTTTTCGAATTTGACCTCTATCTGAAATGGGCACTTTTCATGCTATATGCAGTTTTTCCTAACAAATGCAAGATATAACATGGGCTATCTCCGCAAGGAAACATGAGATCTGCAAAAGTTATGGTTTTTTGGTCTTCGGGGAGGATGGGGAACATGAATATGTGTTTGTTTTTCGAATTTGACCTCTATCTGAAATGGGCACTTTTCATGCTCTAAGCAGTTTTTCCTAACAAATGCAAGATATAACATTGGCTATCTCTGCAAGGAAACATCAGATCTGCACAACTCATGGTTTTTTGTTCTTCGGGGAGGCGGGGGAACATGAATATGTGTTTGTTTTTCGAATTTGAGCTCTTTCTGCAATGGGCACTTTTCATGATATAAGCAGGTTTTCCAAACAAATGCAAGATATACCATGGGCTATCTCCGCAAGGAAATATGAGATCTGCACAACTCATGGTTTTTTGGTCTTCGGGGAAGCGGGGGAACATGAATATGTGATTGTTTTTCGAATTTGAGGTGTTTCTGCAATGCAAGATATACCATGGGCTATCTCTGTAAGGAAACATGAGATCTGCACAACTCATGGTTTTTTGGTCTTCGGGGAGGCGGGGGAACATGAATATGTGTTTGTTTTTCGAATTTGAGCTCTATCTGAAATGTTCACTTTTCATGCTATAAGCAGGTTTTCCTAACAAATGCAAGATATACCATGGGCTATCTCCGCAAGGAAACATGAGATCTGCAAAAGACATGGTTTTTTGGTCTTCGGGGAGGATGGGGAACATGAATATGTGATTGTTTTTCGAATTTGAGCTCTTTCTGCAATGGGCACTTTTCATGCTATAAGCAGGTTTTCCTAACAAATGCAAGATATCATTGGCTATCTCCGCAAGGAAACATCAGATCTGCACAACTCATGGTTTTTTGGTCTTCGGGGAGGAGGGGGAACATGAAAATGTGTTTGTTTTTCGAATTTGACCTCTATCTGAAATGGGCACTTTTCATGCTATATGCAGTTTTTCCTAACAAATGCAAGATATAACATGGGCTATCTCCGCAAGGAAACATGAGATCTGCAAAAGTTATGGTTTTTTGGTCTTCGGGGAGGATGGGGAACATGAATATGTGTTTGTTTTTCGAATTTGACCTCTATCTGAAATGGGCACTTTTCATGCTCTAAGCAGTTTTTCCTAACAAATGCAAGATATAACATTGGCTATCTCCGCAAGGAAACATCAGATCTGCACAACTCATGGTTTTTTGTTCTTCGGGGAGGCGGGGGAACATGAATATGTGTTTGTTTTTCGAATTTGAGCTCTTTCTGCAATGGGCACTTTTCATGATATAAGCAGGTTTTCCAAACAAATGCAAGATATACCATGGGCTATCTCCGCAAGGAAATATGAGATCTGCACAACTCATGGTTTTTTGGTCTTCGGGGAAGCGGGGGAACATGAATATGTGATTGTTTTTCGAATTTGAGGTGTTTCTGCAATGCAAGATATACCATGGGCTATCTCTGCAAGGAAACATGAGATCTGCACAACTCATGGTTTTTTGGTCTTCGGGGAGGCGGGGGAACATGAATATGTGTTTGTTTTTCGAATTTGAGCTCTATCTGAAATGGGCACTTTTCATGCTATAAGCAGTTTTTATAACAAATGCAAGATATAACATGGGCTATCTCCGCAAGGAAATATGAGATCTGCAAAAGTTATGGTTTTTTGGTCTTCGGGGAGGAGGGGGAACATGAATATGTGTTTGTTTTTCAAATTTGAGATCTTTCTGCAATGGGCACTTTTCATGCTATAAGCAGGTTTTCCTAACAAATGCAAGATATACCATGGGCTATCTCCGCAAGGAAACATGAGATCTGCAAAAGACATGGTTTTTTGGTCTTCGGGGAGGATGGGGAACATGAATATGTGATTGTTTTTCGAATTTGAGCTCTTTCTGCAATGGGCACTTTTCATGCTATAAGCAGTTTTTCCTAACAAATGCAAGATATAACATTGGCTATCTCCGCAAGGAAACATCAGATCTGCACAACCCATGGTTTTTTGGTCTTCGGGGAGGAGGGGGAACATGAATATGTGTTTGTTTTTCGAATTTGAGGTCTTTCTGCAATGGGCACTTTTCATGCTATAAGCAGTTTTTCCTAACAAATGCAAGATATAACATTGGCTATCTCCGCAAGGAAACATCAGATCTGCACAACTCATGGTTTTTTGGTCTTCGGGGAGGCGGGGGAACATGAATATGTAATTGTTTTTCGAATTTGAGGTGTTTCTGCAATGGGCACTTTTCATGATATAAGCAGGTTTTCCTAACAAATGCAAGATATACCATGGGCTATCTCTGCAAGGAAACATGAGATCTGCAAAAGTCATGGTTTTTTGGTCTTCGGGGAGGCGGGGGAACATGAATATGTGATTGTTTTTCGAATTTCAGCTCTTTCTGCAATGGGCACTTTTCATGCTATAAGCAGTTTTTCCTAACAAATGCAAGATATACCATGGGCTATCTCCGCAAGGAAACATGAGATCTGCAAAAGTCATGGTTTTTTGGTCTTCGGGGAGGAGGGGGAACATGAATATGTGATTGTTTTTCGAATTTGAGCTCTTTCTGCAATGGGCACTTTTCATGCTATAAGCAGTTTTTCCTAACAAATGCAAGATATAACATTGGCTATCTCCGCAAGGAAACATCAGATCTGCACAACCCATGGTTTTTTGGTCTTCGGGGAGGAGGGGGAACATGAATATGTGTTTGTTTTTCGAATTTGAGATCTTTCTGCAATGGGCTGGTCTTCCGTTTTGCCACCCCCCACCGTGGGGTTGTTGAGCCAACTAGATGGTTCCGCCCCAGGCGCTTAATGGACCCTGAGAGGCTTCAGGCAGCGCTGGGGGCCCCACCTGCCTCCCCAGCTCACAGCTCGGCGGATGCCTTATTGGAGGCCTGGGAAAGGACGGCCACGGAGGCACTTGACCGAGTTGTACCCTTGCGGCCCCTGACCCGGCGCAGATCCCAATGGGCTCCATGGTTTTCCGCGGAGCTCCGGGAGATGAAGCGTCGGAGATGGGGCCTAGAGAGCGTTTGGAGGTCCACCCGATCTGAATCCGACCGATTGCGACTAAGAACCCATATTAGGTCTTATCTCGCTGCGATGAGGGTAGCGAGATCTAATTATTTCGCTGCCCTCATCGCGTCCGCAGATAATCGCCCGGCCGCCCTGTTTAGGGTGACCCGCTCCCTCCTCAACCAGGAGGTCAGTGAGGATCCCTTGCAGGGGCGTGCCGAGGAATTTAGTCAACATCTGTCGGACAAAATCGCTCGGATTCGGACCGGTTTGGACTCCGACTGGGCAGTATCGGATGATCAGGACACGAGTGATCTTGTCGATGTCATCTGGGAGGAGTTCGATCCTGTGACTCCGGAGGAAGTGGACAGGATCATGGGGAGGCTGAGCTCCACCACATGTTTATTGGACCCGTGCCCTTCCTGGCTGGTTTATGCAGCCCGGGAGGGGACACGAAGCTGGTTCCAGGCGGTTATAGCTGCTTCTTTGAGTGAGGGCAGTTTTCCCGCCACCTTGAAGGAGGCGGTGGTGAGACCTCTCCTCAAGAAGCCTACCTTGGATCCGGCTGTTTTGAATAACTTTCGTCCGGTCTCCAACCTTCGCTTCCTTGCGAAGGTTGTTGAGAGTGTGGTGGCACATCAGCTCCCTCTGGTCCTGGATGAAGCGGATTATCTAGACCCGTACCAATCGGGCTTCAGGCCTGGGTACAGCACGGAGACGGCATTGGTCGCGCTGGTGAATGATCTCTGGAGGGCTCGGGACAGAGGATACTCCTCTGTTCTAGTCCTATTAGACCTCTCAGCGGCTTTCGATACCATCGACCATGGTATCTTGCTGCGGCGTCTCAGGGGATTGGGAGTGGGAGGCACGGTTCTTCAGTGGTTCTCCTCCTATCTCCTGGGACGTTCGCAGTCGGTGTTGACGGGGGGGCAGAGGTCGACCGCGAGGCCTCTCGCTTGTGGAGTCCCTCAGGGGTCGGTCCTCTCGCCCCTTCTGTTCAACATCTACATGAAGCCGCTGGGTGAGATCATTCGTGGTTTTGGAGTTGGGTATCATCAGTATGCTGATGATACCCAACTTTTCATTTCGACCCCAAACCACCCCAGTGATGCCCTCGACGTGATGTCCCGGTGCCTGGAGGTGGTCCGGGTCTGGATGGGGAGGAACAGGCTTCGTCTCAACCCCGACAAGACGGAGTGGCTGTGCGTACCGGCATCCCGGGATATTCAGGATATCCCACCCCTCATTATGGGGGGTGAGTCATTACCTCCTGTAGATAGGGCTCGCAACTTGGGAGTCCTCCTAGATTCACAGCTCTCTTTAGAAGACCATATTGTAGCTGTAACTAGGGGGGCGTTCGCCCACGTTCGCCTGGTGCGCCAGTTGCGGCCCTATCTAGACCGGGATGCCTTGCGCACGGTCACTCATGCGCTCGTGACCTCTCGTCTTGATTACTGCAACGCTCTCTACATGGGGCTACCCTTGAAGACCACTCGGAGGCTCCAGCTGGCACAGAATGCAGCCGCGAGAGTTGTGTCGGGGGTCTCCCGATACTCCCGTGTTACACCTTTGCTCCGCGAGCTGCATTGGTTGCCAGTTGTCTTCCGGGTGAGGTTCAAGGTGTTGGTAATGACCTACAAAGCCCTCCATGGCATGGGTCCAGAATACCTTGGGGAGCACCTGCAGCCGGCGTCAACTTCCCTCCGCCCAGTACGCTCCCACAGAGAGGGCCTCCTCAGGGTGCCGCCGGTCAAAGAATGCCGACTGGTGGCCCCCAGAGGGAGAGCGTTCTCTGTGGGTGCACCGGAATTATGGAACCATCTTCCGGTAGAGCTCCGGATGGCGCCCGACCTCCGCTCCTTCCGGCGCGACCTTAAAACCCATCTCTTTAAGGAAGCGGGCCTGGCCTGATGGGATGGGGTGGGTTTGTTATTATGACTTTAATTTTAAATTTGTACTATTTGTACTATGGGCATTGTTTAATCATGTTTTAATAATTTTAACTTTTGTATTTGTCTTTTACGTATTGCCCTGTTAACCGCCCTGAGTCTCTTGAGAGAAGGGCGATATATAAATTAAATAAATAAATAATAAATAAATAAATAAATATCTCCGCAAGGAAACATCAGATCTGCACAACTCATGGTTTTTTGGTCTTCAGGGAGGCGGGGGAACATGAATATGTGTTTGTTTTTCGAATTTGACCTCTATCTGAAATGGGCACTTTTCATGCTATAAGCAGTTTTTATAACAAATGCAAGATATAACATGGGCTATCTCCGCAAGGAAATATGAGATCTGCAAAAGTTATGGTTTTTTGGTCTTCGGGGAGGAGGGGGAACATGAATATGTGTTTGTTTTTCGAATTTGAGATCTTTCTGCAATGGGCACTTTTCATGCTATAAGCAGGTTTTCCTAACAAATGCAAGATATAACATTGGCTATCTCCGCAAGGAAACATCAGATCTGCACAACTCATGGTTTTTTGGTCTTCGGGGAGGCGGAGGAACATGAAAATGTGTTTGTTTTTCGAATTTGAGCTCTATCTGAAATGGGCACTTTTCATGCTATAAGCAGGTTTTCCTAACAAATGCAAGATATAACATGGGCTATCTCCGCAAGGAAACATCAGATCTGCACAACTCATGGTTTTTTGGTCTTCGGGGAGGCGGGGGAACATGAAAATGTGTTTGTTTTTCGAATTTGACCTCTATCTGAAATGGGCACTTTTCATGCTATAAGCAGTTTTTCCTAACAAATGCAAGATATAACATGGGCTATCTCCGCAAGGAAACATCAGATCTGCAAAAGTTATGGTTTTTTTGGTCTTCGGGGAGGATGGGGAACATGAATATGTGTTTGTTTTTCGAATTTGAGATCTTTCTCCAATGGGCACTTTTCATGCTATAAGCAGGTTTTCCTAACAAATGCAAGATATACCATGGGCTATCTGCGCAAGGAAACATCAGATCTGCAAAAGTCATGGTTTTTTGGTCTTCGGGGAGGAGGGGGAACATGAATATGTGTTTGTTTTTCGAATTTGAGCTCTTTCTGAAATGGGCACTTTTCATGCTATAAGCAGGTTTTCCTAACAAATGCAAGATATAACATGGGCTATCTCCGCAAGGAAACATCAGATCTGCACAACTCATGGTTTTTTGGTCTTCGGGGAGGTGGGGGAACATGAAAATGTGTTTGTTTTTCGAATTTGACCTCTATCTGAAATGGGCACTTTTCATGCTATATGCAGTTTTTCCTAACAAATGCAAGATATAACATGGGCTATCTCCGCAAGGAAACATGAGATCTGCAAAAGTTATGGTTTTTTGGTCTTCGGGGAGGATGGGGAACATGAATATGTGTTTGTTTTTCGAATTTGACCTCTATCTGAAATGGGCACTTTTCATGCTCTAAGCAGTTTTTCCTAACAAATGCAAGATATAACATTGGCTATCCCCGCAAGGAAACATCAGATCTGCACAACTCATGGTTTTTTGTTCTTCGGGGAGGCGGGGGAACATGAATATGTGTTTGTTTTTCGAATTTGAGCTCTTTCTGCAATGGGCACTTTTCATGATATAAGCAGGTTTTCCAAACAAATGAAAGATATACCATGGGCTATCTCCGCAAGGAAACATGAGATCTGCAAAAGTCATGGTTTTTTGGTCTTCGGGGAGGAGGGGGAACATGAATATGTGATTGTTTTTCGAATTTGAGCTCTTTCTGCAATGGACACTTTTCATGCTATAAGCAGTTTTTCCTAACAAATGCAAGATATAACATTGGCTATCTCCGCAAGGAAACATCAGATCTGCACAACCCATGGTTTTTTGGTCTTCGGGGAGGAGGGGGAACATGAATATGTGTTTGTTTTTCAAATTTGAGATCTTTCTGCAATGGGCACTTTTCATACTATAAGCAGTTTTTCCTAACAAATGCAAGATATAACATTGGCTATCTCCGCAAGGAAACATCAGATCTGCACAACTCATGGTTTTTTGGTCTTCGGGGAAGCGGGGGAACATGAATATGTGATTGTTTTTCGAATTTGAGGTGTTTCTGCAATGGGCACTTCATGATATAAGCAGGTTTTCCTAACAAATGCAAGATATACCATGGGCTATCTCTGCAAGGAAACATGAGATCTGGAAAAGTCATGGTTTTTTGGTCTTCGGGGAGGCGGGGGAACATGAATATGTGATTATTTTTCGAATTTGAGCTCTTTCTGCAATGGGCACTTTTCATGCTATAAGCAGTTTTTCCTAACAAATGCAAGATATACCATGGGCTATCTCCGCAAGGAAACATGAGATCTGCAAAAGTCATGGTTTTTTGGTCTTCAGGGAGGAGGGGGAACATGAATATGTGATTGTTTTTCTAATTTGAGCTCTTTCTGCAATGGGCACTTTTCATGCTATAAGCAGTTTTTCCTAACAAATGCAAGATATACCATGGGCTATCTCCGCAAGGAAACATCAGATCTGCACAACTTATGGTTTTTTGGTCTTCGGGGAGGCGGGGGAACATGAATATGTGTTTGTTTTTCGAATTTGAGCTCTATCTGAAATGGGCACTTTTCATGCTATAAGCAGTTTTTATAACAAATGCAAGATATAACATGGGCTATCTCCGCAAGGAAATATGAGATCTGCAAAAGTTATGGTTTTTTGGTCTTCGGGGAGGAGGGGGAACATGAATATGTGTTTGTTTTTTCAAATTTGAGATCTTTCTGCAATGGGCACTTTTCATGCTATAAGCAGGTTTTCCTAACAAATGCAAGATATACCATGGGCTATCTCCGCAAGGAAACATGAGATCTGCAAAAGACATGGTTTTTTGGTCTTCGGGGAGGATGGGGAACATGAATATGTGATTGTTTTTCGAATTTGAGCTCTTTCTGCAATGTGCACTTTTCATACTATAAGCAGTTTTTCCTAACAAGTGCAAGATATAGCATTGGGTATCTCCGCAAGGAAACATCAGATCTGCACAACTCATGGTTTTTTGGTCTTCGGGGAGGCGGGGGAACATGAAAATGTGTTTGTTTTTCGAATTTGACCTCTATCTGAAATGGGCACTTTTCATGCTATCAGCACTTTTTCCTAACAAATGCAAGATATAACATGGGATATCTCCGCAAGGAAACATCAGATCTGCTCAACCCATGGTTTTTTGGTCTTCGGGGAGGAGGGGGAACATGAATATGTGTTTGTTTTTCGAATTTGAGCTCTTTCTGCAATGGGCACTTTTCATACTATAAGCAATTTTTCCTAACAAATGCAAGATATAACATTGGCAATCTCCGCAAGGAAACATCAGATCTGCTGAACTCATGGTTTTTTGGACTTCGGGGAGGAGGGGGAACATGAATATGTGTTTGTTTTTCAAATTTGACCTCTATCTGAAATGGGCACTTTTCATGCTTATAAGCAGTTTTTCCTAACAAATGCAAGATATAACATGGGATATCTCCGCAAGGAAACATGAGATCTGCAAAAGTTATGGTTTTTTGGTCTTCGGGGAGGATGGGGAACATGAATATGTGTTTGTTTTTCGAATTTTACCTCTATCTGAAATTAGCACATTTCATGCTATAAGCAGGTTTTCCTAACAAATGCAAGATTTAACATTGGCTATCTCCGCAAGGAAACATCAGATCTGCTCAACCCATGGTTTTTTGGTCTTCGGGGAGGAGGGGGAACATGAATATGTGTTTCTTTTTCGAATTTGAGCTCTTTCTGCAATGGGAACTTTTCATACTATAAGCAGTTTTTCCTAACAAATGCAATATATAACATGGGCTATCTCCGCAAGGAAACATGAGATCTGCAAATGTTATGGTTTTTTGGTCTTCGGGGAGGTTGGGGAACATGAATATGTTTTTGTTTTTCGAATTTGAGCTCTATCTGAAATGAGCACTTTTCATGCTCTAAGCAGTTTTTCCTAACAAATGCAAGATATCATTGGCTATCTCCGCAAGGAAACATCAGATCTGCACAACTCATGGTTTTTTGGTCTTCGGGGAGGATGGGGAACATGAATATGTGATTGTTTTTCGAATTTGAGCTCTTTCTGCAATGGGCACTTTTCATACTATAAGCAGTTTTTCCTAACAAATGCAAGATATAACATGGGCTATCTCCGCAAGGAAACATGAGATCTGCAAAAGTTATGGTTTTTTGTTCTTCGGGGAGGATGGGGAACATGAATATGTGTTTGTTTTTCGAATTTGACCTCTATCTGAAATGTGCACTTTTCATGCTCTAAGCAGTTTTTCCTAACAAATGCAAGATATAACATTGGCTATCTCCGCAAGGAAACATCAGATCTGCACAACTCATGGTTTTTTGGTCTTCGGGGAGGATGGGGAACATGAATATGTGATTGTTTTTCGAATTTGAGCTCTTTCTGCAATGGGCACTTTTCATGCTATAAGCAGTTTTTCCTAACAAATGCAAGATATAACATTGGCTATCTCCGCAAGGAAACATCAGATCTGCACAACTCATGGTTTTTTGGTCTTCGGGGAGGATGGGGAACATGAAAATGTGTTTGTTTTTCGAATTTGACCTCTATCTGAAATTAGCACTTTTCATGCTATAAGCAGGTTTTCCTAACAAATGCAAGATTTAACATTGGCTATCTCCGCAAGGAAACATCAGATCTGCTCAACCCATGGTTTTTTGGTCTTCGGGGAGGAGGGGGAACATGAATATGTGTTTCTTTTTCGAATTTGAGCTCTTTCTGCAATGGGAACTTTTCATACTATAAGCAGTTTTTCCTAACAAATGCAAGATATAACATGGGCTATCTCCGCAAGGAAACATGAGATCTGCAAAAGTTATGGTTTTTTGTTCTTCGGGGAGGATGGGGAACATGAATATGTGTTTGTTTTTCGAATTTGACCTCTATCTGAAATGTGCACTTTTCATGCTCTAAGCAGTTTTTCCTAACAAATGCAAGATATAACATTGGCTATCTCCGCAAGGAAACATCAGATCTGCACAACTCATGGTTTTTTGGTCTTCGGGGAGGAGGGGGAACATGAATATGTGATTGTTTTTCGAATTTGAGCTCTTTCTGCAATGGGAACTTTTCATACTATATGCAGTTTTTCCTAACAAATGCAATATATAACATGGGCTATCTCCGCAAGGAAACATGAGATCTGCAAACGTTATGGTTTTTTGGTCTTCGGGGAGGTTGGGGAACATGAATATGTTTTTGTTTTTCGAATTTGAGCTCTATCTGAAATGAGCACTTTTCATGCTCTAAGCAGTTTTTCCTAACAAATGCAAGATATCATTGGCTATCTCCGCAAGGAAACATCAGATCTGCACAACTCATGGTTTTTTGGTCTTCGGGGAGGAGGGGGAACATGAAAATGTGTTTGTTTTTCGAATTTGACCTCTATCTGAAATGGGCACTTTTCATGCTTATAAGCAGTTTTTCCTAACAAATGCAAGATATAACATGGGATATCTCCGCAAGGAAACATGAGACCTGCAAAAGTTATGGTTTTTTGGTCTTCGGGGAGGATGGGGAACATGAATATGTGTTTGTTTTTCGAATTTGACCTCTATCTGAAATGTGCACTTTTCATGCTCTAAGCAGTTTTTCCTAACAAATGCAAGATATAACATTGGCTATCTCCGCAAGGAAACATCAGATCTGCACAACTCATGGTTTTTTGGTCTTCGGGGAGGAGGGGGAACATGAATATGTGATTGTTTTTCGAATTTGAGCTCTTTCTGCAATGGGAACTTTTCATACTATATGCAGTTTTTCCTAACAAATGCAAGATATAACATGGGCTATCTCCGCAAGGAAACATGAGATATGCAAACGTTATGGTTTTTTGGTCTTCGGGGAGGTTGGGGAACATGAATATGTTTTTGTTTTTCGAATTTGAGCTCTATCTGAAATGAGCACTTTTCATGCTCTAAGCAGTTTTTCCTAACAAATGCAAGATATCATTGGCTATCTCCGCAAGGAAACATCAGATCTGCACAACTCATGGTTTTTTGGTCTTCGGGGAGGATGGGGAACATGAATATGTGATTGTTTTTCGAATTTGAGCTCTTTCTGCAATGGGCACTTTTCATACTATAAGCAGTTTTTCCTAACAAATGCAAGATATAACATGGGCTATCTCCGCAAGGAAACATCAGATCTGCAAAAGTTATGGTTTTTTGTTCTTCGGGGAGGATGGGGAACATGAATATGTGTTTGTTTTTCGAATTTGACCTCTATCTGAAATGTGCACTTTTCATGCTCTAAGCAGTTTTTCCTAACAAATGCAAGATATCATTGGCTATCTCCGCAAGGAAACATCAGATCTGCACAACTCATGGTTTTTTGGTCTTCGGGGAGGATGGGGAACATGAATATGTGATTGTTTTTCGAATTTGAGCTCTTTCTGCAATGGGCACTTTTCATACTATAAGCAGTTTTTCCTAACAAATGCAAGATATAACATGGGCTATCTCCGCAAGGAAACATGAGATCTGCAAAAGTTATGGTTTTTTGTTCTTCGGGGAGGATGGGGAACATGAATATGTGTTTGTTTTTCGAATTTGACCTCTATCTGAAATGTGCACTTTTCATGCTCTAAGCAGTTTTTCCTAACAAATGCAAGATATAACATTGGCTATCTCCGCAAGGAAACATCAGATCTGCACAACTCATGGTTTTTTGGTCTTCGGGGAGGAGGGGGAACATGAATATGTGATTGTTTTTCGAATTTGAGCTCTTTCTGCAATGGGCACTTTTCATGCTATAAGCAGTTTTTCCTAACAAATGCAAGATATTACATTGGCTATCTCCGCAAGGAAACATCAGATCTGCACAACACCTGGTTTTTTGGTCTTCGGGGAGGATGGGGAACATGAAAATATGTTTGTTTTTCGAATTTGACCTCTATCTGAAATGGGCACTTTTCATGCTATAAGCAGTTTTTCCTAACAAATGCAAGATATAACATGGGCTATCTCCGCAAGGTAACATGAGATCTGCAAAAGTTATGGTTTTTTGGTCTTCGGGGAGGATGGGGAACATGAATATGTGTTTGTTTTTCGAATTTGACCTCTATCTGAAATGAGCACTTTTCATGCTCTAAGCAGTTTTTCCTAACAAATGCAAGATATAACATTGGCTATCTCCGCAAGGATACATCAGATCTGCACAACTCATGGTTTTTTGGTCTTCGGGGAGGAGGGGGAACATGAAAATGTGTTTGTTTTTCGAATTTGACCTCTATCTGAAATGGGCACTTTTCATGCTTATAAGCAGTTTTTCCTAACAAATGCAAGATATAACATGGGATATCTCCGCAAGGAAACATCAGATCTGCACAACTCATGGTTTTTTGGTCTTCGGGGAGGAGGGGGAACATGAATATGTGTTTGTTTTTTGAATTTGAGATCTTTCTGCAATGGGCACTTTTCATACTATAAGCAATTTTTCCTAACAAATGCAAGATATAACATTGGCAATCTCCGCAAGGAAACATCAGAATTGCTCAACTCATGGTTTTTTGGTCTTCGGGGAGGAGGGGGAACATGAATATGTGTTTGTTTTTCGAATTTGAGCTCTTTCTGCAATGGGCACTTTTCATACTATAAGCAGTTTTTCCTAACAAATGCAAGATATAACATGGGGTATCTCCGCAAGGAAACATGAGATCTGCAAACGTTATGGTTTTTTGGTCTTCGGGGAGGATGGGGAACATGAATATGTTTTTGTTTTTCGAATTTGAGCTCTTTCTGCAATGGGCACTTTTCATGCTATAAGCACTTTTTCCTAACAAATGCAAGATATAGCATTGGCTATCTCCGCAAGGAAACATCAGATCTGCACAACTCATGGTTTTTTGGTCTTCGGGGAGGCTGGGGAACATGAAAATGTGATTGTTTTTCGAATTTGAGCTCTTTCTGCAATGGGCACTTTTCATGCTATAAGCAGTTTTTCCTAACAAATGCAAGATATAACATTGGCTATCTCCGCAAGGAAACATCAGATCTGCACAACTCATGGTTTTTTGGTCTTCGGGGAGGATGGGGAACATGAATATGTGATTGTTTTTCGAATTTGAGCTCTTTCTGCAATGGGCACTTTTCATGCTATAAGCAGTTTTTCCTAACAAATGCAAGATATAACATTGGCTATCTCCGCAAGGAAACATCAGATCTGCACAACTCATGGTTTTTTGGTCTTCGGGGAGGATGGGGAACATGAATATGTGTTTGTTTTTCGAATTTGAGATCTTTCTGCAATGGGCACTTTTCATACTATAAGCAGTTTTTCCTAACAAATGCAAGCTATTAAATTGGCAATCTCCGCAAGGAAACATCAGATCTGCTCAACTCATGGTTTTTTGGTCTTCGGGGAGGAGGGGGAACATGAATATGTGTTTGTTTTTCGAATTTGAGCTCTTTCTGCAATGGGCACTTTTCATACTATAAGCAGTTTTTCCTAACAAATGCATGATATAACATGGGCTATCTACGCAAGGAAACATGAGATCTGCAAACGTTATGGTTTTTTGGTCTTCGGGGAGGATGGGGAACATGAATATGTTTTTGTTTTTCGAATTTGAGCTCTATCTGAAATGAGCACTTTTCATGCTCTAAGCAGTTTTTCCTAACAAATGCAAGATATAACATTGGCTATCTCCGCAAGGAAACATCAGATCTGCACAACTCATGGTTTTTTGGTCTTCGGGGAGGATGGGGAACATGAATATGTGTTTGTTTTTCGAATTTGAGATCTTTCTGCAATGGGCACTTTTCATACTATAAGCAGTTTTTCCTAACAAATGCAAGCAATTACATTGGCAATCTCCGCAAGGAAACATCAGATCTGCACAACTCACGGTTTTTTGGTCTTCGGGGAGGAGGGGGAACATGAATATGTGTTTGTTTTTCGAATTTGAGCTCTTTCTGCAATGGGCACTTTTCATACTATAAGCAGTTTTTCCTAACAAATGCATGATATAACATGGGCTATCTACGCAAGGAAACATGAGATCTGCAAACGTTATGGTTTTTTGGTCTTCGGGGACGATGGGGAACATGAATATGTTTTTGTTTTTCGAATTTGAGCTCTTTCTGCAATGAGCACTTTTCATGCTATAAGCACTTTTTCCTAACAAATGCAAGATATAACATTGGCTATCTCCGCAAGGAAACATCAGATCTGCTCAACTCATGGTTTTTTGGTCTTCGGGGAGGAGGGGGAACATGAAAATGTGTTTGTTTTTCGAATTTGACCTCTATCTGAAATGGGCACTTTTCATGCTATATGCAGTTTTTCCTAACAAATGCAAGATATAACATGGGCTATCTCCGCAAGGAAACATGAGATCTGCAAAAGTTATGGTTTTTTGGTCTTCGGGGAGGATGGGGAACATGAATATGTGTTTGTTTTTCGAATTTGACCTCTATCTGAAATGGGCACTTTTCATGCTCTAAGCAGTTTTTCCTAACAAATGCAAGATATAACATTGGCTATCTCCGCAAGGAAACATCAGATCTGCACAACTCATGGTTTTTTGTTCTTCGGGGAGGCGGGGGAACATGAATATGTGTTTGTTTTTCGAATTTGTGCTCTTTCTGCAATGGGCACTTTTCATGATATAAGCAGGTTTTCCAAACAAATGCAAGATATACCATGGGCTATCTCCGCAAGGAAATATGAGATCTGCACAACTCATGGTTTTTTGGTCTTCGGGGAAGCGGGGGAACATGAATATGTGATTGTTTTTCGAATTTGAGCTCTTTCTGCAATGGGCACTTTTCATGCTATAAGCACTTTTTCCTAACAAATGCAAGATATAGCATTGGCTATCTCCGCAAGGAAACATCAGATCTGCACAACTCATGGTTTTTTGGTCTTCGGGGAGGCTGGGGAACATGAAAATGTGTTTGTTTTTCGAATTTGACCTCTATCTGAAATGGGCACTTTTCATACTATAAGCAGTTTTTCCTAACAAATGCAAGATTTAACATTGGCTATCTCCGCAAGGAAACATCAGATCTGCTCAACCCATGGTTTTTTGGTCTTCGGGGAGGATGGGGAACATGAATATGTGTTTCTTTTTCGAATTTGAGCTCTTTCTGCAATGGGCACTTTTCATACTATAAGCAGTTTTTCCTAACAAATGCAAGATATAACATGGGCTATCTCCGCAAGGAAACATGAGATCTGCAAAAGTTATGGTTTTTTGTTCTTCGGGGAGGATGGGGAACATGAATATGTGTTTGTTTTTCGAATTTGACCTCTATCTGAAATGAGCACTTTTCATGCTCTAAGCAGTTTTTCCTAACAAATGCAAGATATAACATTGGCTATCTCCGCAAGGAAACATCAGATCTGCACAACTCATGGTTTTTTGGTCTTCGGGGAGGATGGGGAACATGAATATGTGATTGTTTTTCGAATTTGAGCTCTTTCTGCAATGGGCACTTTTCATGCTATAAGCAGTTTTTCCTAACAAATGCAAGATATACCATGGGCTATCTCCGCAAGGAAACATGAGATCTGCAAAAGACATGGTTTTTTGGTCTTCGGGGAGGATGGGGAACATGAATATGTGATTGTTTTTCGAATTTGAGCTCTTTCTGCAATGGACACTTTTCATGCTATAAGCAGTTTTTCCTAACAAATGCAAGATATAACGTTGGCTATCTCCGCAAGGAAACATCAGATCTGCACAACCCATGGTTTTTTGGTCTTCGGGGAGGAGGGGGAACATGAATATGTGTTTGTTTTTCAAATTTGAGCTCTTTCTGCAATGGGCACTTTTCATGCTATAAGCAGTTTTTCCTAACAAATGCAAGATATACCATGGGCTATCTCCGCAAGGAAACATCAGATCTGCACAACTCATGGTTTTTTGGTCTTCGGGGAGGCGGGGGAACATGAATATGTGTTTGTTTTTCGAATTTGATTTCTATCTGAAATGGGCACTTTTCATGCTATAAGCAGTTTTTATAACAAATGCAAGATATAACATGGGCTATCTCCGCAAGGAAATATGAGATCTGCAAAAGTTATGGTTTTTTGGTCTTCGGGGAGGAGGGGGAACATGAATATGTGTTTGTTTTTTCAAATTTGAGATCTTTCTGCAATGGGCACTTTTCATGCTATAAGCAGGTTTTCCTAACAAATGCAAGATATACCATGGGCTATCTCCGCAAGGAAACATGAGATCTGCAAAAGACATGGTTTTTTGGTCTTCGGGGAGGAGGGGGAACATGAATATGTGATTGTTTTTCGAATTTGAGCTCTTTCTGCAATGGGAACTTTTCATACTATATGCAGTTTTTCCTAACAAATGCAAGATATAACATGGGCTATCTCCGCAAGGAAACATGAGATATGCAAACGTTATGGTTTTTTGGTCTTCGGGGAGGTTGGGGAACATGAATATGTTTTTGTTTTTCGAATTTGAGCTCTATCTGAAATGAGCACTTTTCATGCTCTAAGCAGTTTTTCCTAACAAATGCAAGATATCATTGGCTATCTCCGCAAGGAAACATCAGATCTGCACAACTCATGGTTTTTTGGTCTTCGGGGAGGATGGGGAACATGAATATGTGATTGTTTTTCGAATTTGAGCTCTTTCTGCAATGGGCACTTTTCATACTATAAGCAGTTTTTCCTAACAAATGCAAGATATAACATGGGCTATCTCCGCAAGGAAACATCAGATCTGCAAAAGTTATGGTTTTTTGTTCTTCGGGGAGGATGGGGAACATGAATATGTGTTTGTTTTTCGAATTTGACCTCTATCTGAAATGTGCACTTTTCATGCTCTAAGCAGTTTTTCCTAACAAATGCAAGATATCATTGGCTATCTCCGCAAGGAAACATCAGATCTGCACAACTCATGGTTTTTTGGTCTTCGGGGAGGATGGGGAACATGAATATGTGATTGTTTTTCGAATTTGAGCTCTTTCTGCAATGGGCACTTTTCATACTATAAGCAGTTTTTCCTAACAAATGCAAGATATAACATGGGCTATCTCCGCAAGGAAACATGAGATCTGCAAAAGTTATGGTTTTTTGTTCTTCGGGGAGGATGGGGAACATGAATATGTGTTTGTTTTTCGAATTTGACCTCTATCTGAAATGTGCACTTTTCATGCTCTAAGCAGTTTTTCCTAACAAATGCAAGATATAACATTGGCTATCTCCGCAAGGAAACATCAGATCTGCACAACTCATGGTTTTTTGGTCTTCGGGGAGGAGGGGGAACATGAATATGTGATTGTTTTTCGAATTTGAGCTCTTTCTGCAATGGGCACTTTTCATGCTATAAGCAGTTTTTCCTAACAAATGCAAGATATTACATTGGCTATCTCCGCAAGGAAACATCAGATCTGCACAACACCTGGTTTTTTGGTCTTCGGGGAGGATGGGGAACATGAAAATGTGTTTGTTTTTCGAATTTGACCTCTATCTGAAATGGGCACTTTTCACGCTATAAGCAGTTTTTCCTAACAAATGCAAGATATAACATGGGCTATCTCCGCAAGGAAACATGAGATCTGCAAAAGTTATGGTTTTTTGGTCTTCGGGGAGGATGGGGAACATGAATATGTGTTTGTTTTTCGAATTTGACCTCTATCTGAAATGAGCACTTTTCATGCTCTAAGCAGTTTTTCCTAACAAATGCAAGATATAACATTGGCTATCTCCGCAAGGATACATCAGATCTGCACAACTCATGGTTTTTTGGTCTTCGGGGAGGAGGGGGAACATGAAAATGTGTTTGTTTTTCGAATTTGACCTCTATCTGAAATGGGCACTTTTCATGCTTATAAGCAGTTTTTCCTAACAAATGCAAGATATAACATGGGATATCTCCGCAAGGAAACATCAGATCTGCACAACTCATGGTTTTTTGGTCTTCGGGGAGGAGGGGGAACATGAATATGTGTTTGTTTTTTGAATTTGAGATCTTTCTGCAATGGGCACTTTTCATACTATAAGCAATTTTTCCTAACAAATGCAAGATATAACATTGGCAATCTCCGCAAGGAAACATCAGAATTGCTCAACTCATGGTTTTTTGGTCTTCGGGGAGGAGGGGGAACATGAATATGTGTTTGTTTTTCGAATTTGAGCTCTTTCTGCAATGGGCACTTTTCATACTATAAGCAGTTTTTCCTAACAAATGCAAGATATAACATGGGGTATCTCCGCAAGGAAACATGAGATCTGCAAACGTTATGGTTTTTTGGTCTTCGGGGAGGATGGGGAATATGAATATGTTTTTGTTTTTCGAATTTGAGCTCTTTCTGCAATGGGCACTTTTCATGCTATAAGCACTTTTTCCTAACAAATGCAAGATATAGCATTGGCTATCTCCGCAAGGAAACATCAGATCTGCACAACTCATGGTTTTTTGGTCTTCGGGGAGGCTGGGGAACATGAAAATGTGATTGTTTTTCGAATTTGAGCTCTTTCTGCAATGGGCACTTTTCATGCTATAAGCAGTTTTTCCTAACAAATGCAAGATATAACATTGGCTATCTCCGCAAGGAAACATCAGATCTGCACAACTCATGGTTTTTTGGTCTTCGGGGAGGATGGGGAACATGAATATGTGATTGTTTTTCGAATTTGAGCTCTTTCTGCAATGGGCACTTTTCATGCTATAAGCAGTTTTTCCTAACAAATGCAAGATATAACATTGGCTATCTCCGCAAGGAAACATCAGATCTGCACAACTCATGGTTTTTTGGTCTTCGGGGAGGATGGGGAACATGAATATGTGATTGTTTTTCGAATTTGAGCTCTTTCTGCAATGGGCACTTTTCATGCTATAAGCAGTTTTTCCTAACAAATGCAAGATATAACATTGGCTATCTCCGCAAGGAAACATCAGATCTGCACAACTCATGGTTTTTTGGTCTTCGGGGAGGTGGGGGAACATGAAAATGTGTTTGTTTTTCGAATTTGACCTCTATCTGAAATGGGCACTTTTCATGCTATAAGCAGTTTTTCCTAACAAATGCAAGATATAACATGGGCTATCTCCGCAAGGAAAAATGAGATCTGCAAAAGTTATGGTTTTTTGGTCGTCAGGGAGGATGGGGAACATGAATATGTGTTTGTTTTTCGAATTTGACCTCTATCTGAAATGAGCACTTTTCATGCTCTAAGCAGTTTTTCCTAACAAATGCAAGATATAACATTGGCTATCTCCGCAAGGAAACATGAGATCTGCAAACGTTATGGTTTTTTGGTCTTCGGGGAGGAGGGGGAACATGCATATGTGTTTGTTTTTCGAATTTGAGATCTTTCTGCAATGGGCACTTTTCATGCTATAAGCAGTTTTTCCTAACAAATGCAAGATATAACATTGGCTATCTCCGCAAGAAAACATCAGATCTGCACAACTCATGGTTTTTTGGTCTTCGGGGAGGCGGGGGAACATGAATATGTGATTGTTTTTCGAATTTGAGGTGTTTCTGCAATGGGCACTTTTCATGATATAAGCAGGTTTTCCTAACAAATGCAAGATATAACATGGGCTATCTCCGCAAGGAAACATGAGATCTGCAAAAGACATGGTTTTTTGGTCTTCGGGGAGGATGGGGAACATGAATATGTGATTGTTTTTCGAATTTGAGCTCTTTCTGCAATGGACACTTTTCATGCTATAAGCAGTTTTTCCTTACAAATGCAAGATATAACATTGGCTATCTCCGCAAGTAAACATCAGATCTGCACAACTCATGGTTTTTTGGTCTTCGGGGAGGCGGAGGAACATGAAAATGTGTTTGTTTTTCGAATTTGAGGTCTATCTGAAATGGGCACTTTTCATGCTATAAGCAGGTTTTCCTAACAAATGCAAGATATAACATGGGCTATCTCCGCAAGGAAACATGAGATCTGCAAACGTTATGGTTTTTGGTCTTCAGGGAGGATGGGGAACATGAATATGTGATTGTTTTTCGAATTTGAGCTCTTTCTGCAATGGGCACTTTTCATGCTATAAGCAGTTTATCCTAACAAATGCAAGATATAACATTGGCTATCTCCGCAAGGAAACATCAGATCTGCACAACTCATGGTTTTTTGGTCTTCGGGGAGGTGGGGGAACATGAAAATGTGTTTGTTTTTCGAATTTGACCTCTATCTGAAATGGGCACTTTTCATGCTATAAGCAGTTTTTCCTAACAAATGCAAGATATAACATGGGCTATCTCCGCAAGGAAAAATGAGATCTGCAAAAGTTATGGTTTTTTGGTCGTCAGGGAGGATGGGGAACATGAATATGTGTTTGTTTTTCGAATTTGACCTCTATCTGAAATGAGCACTTTTCATGCTCTAAGCAGTTTTTCCTAACAAATGCAAGATATAACATTGGCTATCTCCGCAAGGAAACATCAGATCTGCACAACTCATGGTTTTTTGGTCTTCGGGGAGGAGGGGGAACATGAATATGTGTTTGTTTTTCGAATTTGAGATCTTTCTGCAATGGGCACTTTTCATGCTATAAGCAGTTTTTCGTAACAAATGCAAGATATACCATGGGCTATCTCCGCAAGGAAACATGAGATCTGCAAAAGTCATGGTTTTTTGGTCTTCGGGGAGGAGGGGGAACATGAATATGTGATTGTTTTTCGAATTTGAGCTCTTTCTGCAACGGGCACTTTTCATGCTATAAGCAGTTTTTCCTAACAAATGCAAGATATAACATTGGCTATCTCCGCAAGGAAACATCAGATATTGCACAACCCATGGTTTTTTGGTCTTCGGGGAGGAGGGGGAACATGAATATGTGTTTGTTTTTCGAATTTGAGGTGTTTCTGCAATGGGCACTTTTCATGCTCTAAGCAGTTTTTCCTAACAAATGCAAGATATACCATGGGCTATCTCCGCAAGGAAACATGAGATCTGCAAAAGACATGGTTTTTTGGTCTTCGGGGAGGATGGGGAACATGAATATGTGATTGTTTTTCGAATTTGAGCTCTTTCTGCAATGGACACTTTTCATGCTATAAGCAGTTTTTCCTTACAAATGCAAGATATAACATTGGCTATCTGCGCAAGGAAACATCAGATCTGCACAACCCATGGTTTTTTGGTCTTCGGGGAGGAGGGGGAACATGAATATGTGTTTGTTTTTCGAATTTGAGATCTTTCTGCAATGGGCACTTTTCATGCTATAAGCAGTTTTTCCTAACAAATGCAAGATATAACATTGGCTATCTCCGCAAGGAAACATCAGATCTGCACAACTCATGGTTTTTTTGGTCTTCGGGGAGGCGGGGGAATATGAATATGTGATTGTTTTTCGAATTTGAGGTGTTTCTGCAATGGGCACTTTTCATGATATAAGCAGGTTTTCCTAACAAATGCAAGATATACCATGGGCTATCTCTGCAAGGAAACATGAGATCTGCAAAAGTCATGGTTTTTTGGTCTTCGGGGAGGCGGGGGAACATGAATATGTGATTGTTTTTCGAATTTGAGCTCTTTCTGCAATGGGCACTTTTCATGCTATAAGCAGTTTTTCCTAACAAATGCAAGATATAACGTTGGCTATCTCCGCAAGGAAACATCAGATATTGCACAACCCATGGTTTTTTGGTCTTCGGGGAGGAGGGGGAACATGCATATGTGTTTGTTTTTCGAATTTGAGATCTTTCTGCAATGGGCACTTTTCATGCTATAAGCAGTTTTTCCTAACAAATGCAAGATATAACATTGGCTATCTCCGCAAGTAAACATCAGATCTGCACAACTCATGGTTTTTTGGTCTTCGGGGAGGCGGAGGAACATGAAAATGTGTTTGTTTTTCGAATTTGAGGTCTATCTGAAATGGGCACTTTTCATGCTATAAGCAGGTTTTCCTAACAAATGCAAGATATAACATGGGCTATCTCCGCAAGGAAACATGAGATCTGCAAACGTTATGGTTTTTGGTCTTCAGGGAGGATGGGGAACATGAATATGTGATTGTTTTTCGAATTTGAGCTCTTTCTGCAATGGGCACTTTTCATGCTATAAGCAGTTTATCCTAACAAATGCAAGATATAACATTGGCTATCTCCGCAAGGAAACATCAGATCTGCACAACTCATGGTTTTTTGGTCTTCGGGGAGGTGGGGGAACATGAAAATGTGTTTGTTTTTCGAATTTGACCTCTATCTGAAATGGGCACTTTTCATGCTATAAGCAGTTTTTCCTAACAAATGCAAGATATAACATGGGCTATCTCTGCAAGGAAAAATGAGATCTGCAAAAGTTATGGTTTTTTGGTCGTCAGGGAGGATGGGGAACATGAATATGTGTTTGTTTTTCGAATTTGACCTCTATCTGAAATGAGCACTTTTCATGCTCTAAGCAGTTTTTCCTAACAATTGCAAGATATAACATTGGCTATCTCCGCAAGGAAACATCAGATCTGCACAACTCATGGTTTTTTGGTCTTCGGGGAGGAGGGGGAACATGAATATGTGTTTGTTTTTCGAATTTGAGATCTTTCTGCAATGGGCACTTTTCATGCTATAAGCAGTTTTTCGTAACAAATGCAAGATATAACATTGGCTATCTCTGCAAGGAAACATCAGATCTGCACAACTCATGGTTTTTTGGTCTTCGGGGAGGCGGGGGAACATGAAAATGTGTTTGTTTTTCGAATTTGACCTCTATCTGAAATGGGCACTTTTCATACTATAAGCAGTATTTCCTAACAAATGCAAGATATAACATGGGCTATCTCCGCAAGGAAACATGAGATCTGCAAAAATTATGGTTTTTTGGTCTTCGGGGAGGATGGGGAACATGAATATGTGTTTGTTTTTCGAATTTGACCTCTATCTGAAATGAGCACTTTTCATGCTCTAAGCAGTTTTTCCTAACATATGCAAGATATAACATTGGCTATCTCCGCAAGGAAACATCAGATCTGCACAACTCATGGTTTTTTGTTCTTCGGGGAGGCGGGGGAACATGAAAATGTGTTTGTTTTTCGAATTTGACCTCTATCTGCAATGGGCACTTTTCATGCTCTAAGCAGTTTTTCCTAACAAATGCAAGATATAACATGGGCTATCTCCGCAAGGAAACATGAGATCTGCAAAAGTTATGGTTTTTTGTTCTTCGGGGAGGATGGGGAACATGAATATGTGTTTGTTTTTCGAATTTGACCTCTATCTGAAATGAGCACTTTTCATGCTCTAAGCAGTTTTTCCTAACAAATGCAAGATATAACATTGGCTATCTCCGCAAGGAAACATCAGATCTGCACAACTCATGGTTTTTTGGTCTTCGGGGAGGATGGGGAACATGAATATGTGTTTGTTTTTCGAATTTGAGATCCTTCTGCAATGGGCACTTTTCATGCTATAAACAGGTTTTCCTAACAAATGCAAGATATACCATGGGCTATCTGCGCAAGGAAACATCAGATCTGCAAAGTCATGGTTTTTTGGTCTTCGAAGAGGAGGGGGAACATGAATATGTGTTTGTTTTTCGAATTTGAGCTCTTTCTGCAATGGGCACTTTTCATACTATAAGCAGTTTTTCCTAACAAATGCAAGATATAACATGGGCTATCTCCGCAAGGAAACATGAGATCTGCAAACGTTATGGTTTTTTGGTCTTCGGGGAGGATGGGGAACATGAATATGTCATTGTTTTTCGAATTTGAGCTCTTTCTGCAATGGGCACTTTTCATGCTCTAAGCAGTTTTTCCTAACAAATGCAAGATATAACATTGGCTATCTCCGCAAGGAAACATCAGATCTGCACAACCCATGGTTTTTTGGTCTTCGGGGAGGAGGGGGAACATGAATATGTGTTTGTTTTTCGAATTTGAGATCTTTCTGCAATGGGCACTTTTCATGCTATAAGCAGTTTTTCCTAACAAATGCAAGATATAACATTGGCTATCTCCGCAAGGAAACATCAGATCTGCACAACTCATGGTTTTTTGGTCTTCGGGGAGGCGGGGGAACATGAATATGTGATTGTTTTTCGAATGTGAGCTCTTTCTGCAATGGGCACTTTTCATGATATAATCAGGTTTTCCTAACAAATGCAAGATATACCATGGGCTATCTCTGCAAGGAAACATGAGATCTGCAAAAGTCATGGTTTTTTGGTCTTCGGGGAGGCGGGGGAACATGAATATGTGATTGTTTTTCGAATTTGAGCTCTTTCTGCAATGGGCACTTTTCATGCTATAAGCAGTTTTTCCTAACAAATGCAAGATATACCATGGGCTATCTCCGCAAGGAAACATGAGATCTGCAAAAGTCATGGTTTTTTGGTCTTCGGGGAGGAGGGGGAACATGAATATGTGATTGTTTTTCGAATTTGAGCTCTTTCTGCAATGGGCACTTTTCATGCTATAAGCAGTTTTTCCTAACAAATGCAAGATATAACATTGGCTATCTCCGCAAGGAAACATCAGATCTGCACAACCCATGGTTTTTTGGTCTTCGGGGAGGTGGGGGAACATGAAAATCTGTTTGTTTTTCGAATTTGACCTCTATCTGAAATGGGCACTTTTCATGCTATAAGCAGTTTTTCCTAACAAATGCAAGATATAACATGGGCTATCTCCGCAAGGAAACATGAGATCTGCAAAAGTTATGGTTTTTTGGTCATCGGGGAGGATGGGGAACATGAATATGTGTTTGTTTTTCGAATTTGACCTCTATCTGAAATGAGCACTTTTCATGCTCTAAGCAGTTTTTCCTAACAAATGCAAGATATAACATTGGCTATCTCCGCAAGGAAACATCAGATCTGCACAACCCATGGTTTTTTGGTCTTCGGGGAGGAGGGGGAACATGAATATGTGTTTGTTTTTCGAATTTGAGATCTTTCTGCAATGGGCACTTTTCATGCTATAAGCAGTTTTTCCTAACAAATGCAAGATATAACATTGGCTATCTCCGCAAGGAAACATCAGATCTGCACAACTCATGGTTTTTTGGTCTTCGGGGAGGCGGGGGAACATGAATATGTGATTGTTTTTCGAATGTGAGCTCTTTCTGCAATGGGCACTTTTCATGATATAATCAGGTTTTCCTAACAAATGCAAGATATACCATGGGCTATCTCTGCAAGGAAACATGAGATCTGCAAAAGTCATGGTTTTTTGGTCTTCGGGGAGGCGGGGGAACATGAATATGTGATTGTTTTTCGAATTTGAGCTCTTTCTGCAATGGGCACTTTTCATGCTATAAGCAGTTTTTCCTAACAAATGCAAGATATACCATGGGCTATCTCCGCAAGGAAACATGAGATCTGCAAAAGTCATGGTTTTTTGGTCTTCGGGGAGGAGGGGGAACATGAATATGTGATTGTTTTTCGAATTTGAGCTCTTTCTGCAATGGGCACTTTTCATGCTATAAGCAGTTTTTCCTAACAAATGCAAGATATAACATTGGCTATCTCCGCAAGGAAACATCAGATCTGCACAACCCATGGTTTTTTGGTCTTCGGGGAGGAGGGGGAACATGAATATGTGTTTGTTTTTCGAATTTGAGATCTTTCTGCAATGGGCACTTTTCATGCTCTAAGCAGTTTTTCCTAACAAATGCAAGATATAACATTGGCTATCTCCGCAAGGAAACATCAGATCTGCACAACTCATGGTTTTTTGGTCTTCGGGGAGGCGGGGGAACATGAATATGTGATTGTTTTTCGAATTTGAGGTGTTTCTGCAATGGGCACTTTTCATGATATAAGCAGGTTTTCCTAACAAATGCAAGATATACCATGGGCTATCTCTGCAAGGAAACATGAGATCTGCAAAAGTCGTCGTTTTTTGGTCTTCGGGGAGGCGGGGGAACATGAATATTGATTGTTTTTCGAATTTGAGCTCTTTCTGCAATGGGCACTTTTCATGCTATAAGCAGTTTTTCCTAACAAATGCAAGATATACCATGGGCTATCTCCGCAAGGAAACATCAGATCTGCACAACTCATGGTTTTTTGGTCTTCGGGGAGGCGGGGGAACATGAATATGTGTTTGTTTTTCGAATTTGACCTCTATCTGAAATGGGCACTTTTCATGCTATAAGCAGTTTTTCCTAACAAATGCAAGATATAACATGGGCTATCTCCGCAAGGAAATATGAGATCTGCAAAAGTTATGGTTTTTTGGTCTTCAGGGAGGAGGGGGAACATGAATATGTGTTTGTTTTTCGAATTTGAGCTCTTTCAGCAATGGGCACTTTTCATGCTATAAGCAGTTTTTCCTAACAAATGCAAGATATAACATGGGCTATCTCCGCAAGGAAACATCAGATCTGCACAACTCATGGTTTTTTGGTCTTCGGGGAGGCGGGGGAACATGAAAATGTGTTTGTTTTTCGAATTTGACCTCTATCTGAAATGGGCACTTTTCATGCTATAAGCAGGTTTTCCTAACAAATGCAAGATATAACATGGGCTATCTCCGCAAGGAAACATCAGATCTGCACAACTCATGGTTTTTTGGTCTTCGGGGAGGCGGGGGAACATGAAAATGTGTTTGTTTTTCGAATTTGACCTCTATCTGAAATGGGCACTTTTCATGCTATAAGCAGTTTTTCCTAACAAATGCAAGATATAACATGGGCTATCTCCGCAAGGAAACATCAGATCTGCAAAAGTTATGGTTTTTTGGTCTTCGTGGAGGATGGGGAACATGAATATGTGTTTGTTTTTTGAATTTGAGATCTTTCTGCAATGGGCACTTTTCATGCTATAAGCAGGTTTTCCTAACAAATGCAAGATATACCATGGGCTATCTGTGCAAGGAAACATCAGGTCTGCAAAAGTCATGGTTTTTTGGTCTTCGAAGAGGAGGGGGAACATGAATATGTGTTTGTTTTTCGAATTTGAGCTCTTTCTGCAATGGGCACTTTTCATGCTATAAGCAGTTTTTCCTAACAAATGCAAGATATAACATTGGCTATCTCCGCAAGGAAACATCAGATCTGCACAACTCATGGTTTTTTGGTCTTCGGGGAGGCGGGGGAACATGAATATGTGATTGTTTTTCGAATGTGAGCTCTTTCTGCAATGGGCACTTTTCATGATATAATCAGGTTTTCCTAACAAATGCAAGATATACCATGGGCTATCTCTGCAAGGAAACATGAGATCTGCAAAAGTCATGGTTTTTTGGTCTTCGGGGAGGAGGGGGAACATGAATATGTGATTGTTTTTTGAATTTGAGCTCTTTCTGCAATGGGCACTTTTCATGCTATAAGCAGTTTTTCCTAACAAATGCAAGATATAACATTGGCTATCTCCGCAAGGAAACATCAGATCTGCACAACCCATGGTTTTTTGGTCTTTGGGGAGGAGGGGGAACATGAATATGTGTTTGTTTTTCGAATTTGAGATCTTTCTGCAATGGGCACTTTTCATGCTCTAAGCAGTTTTTCCTAACAAATGCAAGATATAACATTGGCTATCTCCGCAAGGAAACATCAGATCTGCACAACTCATGGTTTTTTGGTCTTCGGGGAGGCGGGGGAACATGAATATGTGATTGTTTTTCGAATTTGAGGTGTTTCTGCAATGGGCACTTTTCATGATATAAGCAGGTTTTCCTAACAAATGCAAGATATACCATGGGCTATCTCTGCAAGGAAACATGAGATCTGCAAAAGTCATCGTTTTTTGGTCTTCGGGGAGGCGGGGGAACATGAATATGTGATTGTTTTTCGAATTTGAGCTCTTTCTGCAATGGGCACTTTTCATGCTATAAGCAGTTTTTCCTAACAAATGCAAGATATACCATGGGCTATCTCCGCAAGGAAACATCAGATCTGCACAACTCATGGTTTTTTGGTCTTCGGGTAGGCGGGGGAACATGAATATGTGTTTGTTTTTCGAATTTGACCTCTATCTGAAATGGGCACTTTTCATGCTATAAGCAGTTTTTCCTAACAAATGCAAGATATAACATGGGCTATCTCCGCAAGGAAATATGAGATCTGCAAAAGTTATGGTTTTTTGGTCTTCAGGGAGGAGGGGGAACATGAATATGTGTTTGTTTTTCGAATTTGAGCTCTTTCAGCAATGGGCACTTTTCATGCTATAAGCAGTTTTTCCTAACAAATGCAAGATATAACATGGGCTATCTCCGCAAGGAAACATCAGATCTGCACAACTCATGGTTTTTTGGTCTTCGGGGAGGCGGGGGAACATGAAAATGTGTTTGTTTTTCGAATTTGACCTCTATCTGAAATGGGCACTTTTCATGCTATAAGCAGGTTTTCCTAACAAATGCAAGATATAACATTGGCTATCTCCGCAAGGAAACATCAGATCTGCACAACTCATGGTTTTTTGGTCTTCGGGGAGGCGGGGGAACATGAAAATGTGTTTGTTTTTCGAATTTGACCTCTATCTGAAATGGGCACTTTTCATGCTATAAGCAGTTTTTCCTAACAAATGCAAGATATAACATGGGCTATCTCCGCAAGGAAACATCAGATCTGCAAAAGTCATGGTTTTTTGGTCTTCGGGGAGGCGGGGGAACATGAATATGTGATTGTTTTTCGAATTTGAGCTCTTTCTGCAATGGGCACTTTTCATGCTATAAGCAGTTTTTCCTAACAAATGCAAGATATACCATGGGCTATCTCCGCAAGGAAACATGAGATCTGCAAAAGTCATGGTTTTTTGGTCTTCGGGGAGGAGGGGGAACATGAATATGTGATTGTTTTTCGAATTTGAGCTCTTTCTGCAATGGGCACTTTTCATGCTATAAGCAGTTTTTCCTAACAAATGCAAGATATAACATTGGCTATCTCCGCAAGGAAACATCAGATCTGCACAACTCATGGTTTTTTGGTCTTCGGGGAGGCGGGGGAACATGAATATGTGATTGTTTTTCGAATGTGAGCTCTTTCTGCAATGGGCACTTTTCATGATATAATCAGGTTTTCCTAACAAATGCAAGATATACCATGGGCTATCTCTGCAAGGAAACATGAGATCTGCAAAAGTCATGGTTTTTTGGTCTTCGGGGAGGCGGGGGAACATGAATATGTGATTGTTTTTCGAATTTGAGCTCTTTCTGCAATGGGCACTTTTCATGCTATAAGCAGTTTTTCCTAACAAATGCAAGATATACCATGGGCTATCTCCGCAAGGAAACATGAGATCTGCAAAAGTCATGGTTTTTTGGTCTTCGGGGAGGAGGGGGAACATGAATATGTGATTGTTTTTCGAATTTGAGCTCTTTCTGCAATGGGCACTTTTCATGCTATAAGCAGTTTTTCCTAACAAATGCAAGATATAACATTGGCTATCTCCGTAAGGAAACATCAGATCTGCACAACCCATGGTTTTTTGGTCTTCGGGGAGGAGGGGGAACATGAATATGTGTTTGTTTTTCGAATTTGAGATCTTTCTGCAATGGGCACTTTTCATGCTCTAAGCAGTTTTTCCTAACAAATGCAAGATATAACATTGGCTATCTCCGCAAGGAAACATCAGATCTGCACAACTCATGGTTTTTTGGTCTTCGGGGAGGCGGGGGAACATGAATATGTGATTGTTTTTCGAATTTGAGGTGTTTCTGCAATGGGCACTTTTCATGATATAAGCAGGTTTTCCTAACAAATGCAAGATATACCATGGGCTATCTCTGCAAGGAAACATGAGATCTGCAAAAGTCATCGTTTTTTGGTCTTCGGGGAGGCGGGGGAACATGAATATGTGATTGTTTTTCGAATTTGAGCTCTTTCTGCAATGGGCACTTTTCATGCTATAAGCAGTTTTTCCTAACAAATGCAAGATATTCCATGGGCTATCTCCGCAAGGAAACATCAGATCTGCACAACTCATGGTTTTTTGGTCTTCGGGGAGGCGGGGGAACATGAATATGTGTTTGTTTTTCGAATTTGACCTCTATCTGAAATGGGCACTTTTCATGCTATAAGCAGTTTTTCCTAACAAATGCAAGATATAACATGGGCTATCTCCGCAAGGAAATATGAGATCTGCAAAAGTTATGGTTTTTTGGTCTTCAGGGAGGAGGGGGAACATGAATATGTGTTTGTTTTTCGAATTTGAGCTCTTTCAGCAATGGGCACTTTTCATGCTATAAGCAGTTTTTCCTAACAAATGCAAGATATAACATGGGCTATCTCCGCAAGGAAACATCAGATCTGCACAACTCATGGTTTTTTGGTCTTCGGGGAGGCGGGGGAACATGAAAATGTGTTTGTTTTTCGAATTTGACCTCTATCTGAAATGGGCACTTTTCATGCTATAAGCAGGTTTTCCTAACAAATGCAAGATATAACATTGGCTATCTCCGCAAGGAAACATCAGATCTGCACAACTCATGGTTTTTTGGTCTTCAGGGAGGCGGGGGAACATGAAAATGTGTTTGTTTTTCGAATTTGACCTCTATCTGAAATGGGCACTTTTCATGCTATAAGCAGTTTTTCCTAACAAATGCAAGATATAACATGGGCTATCTCCGCAAGGAAACATCAGATCTGCAAAAGTTATGGTTTTTTGGTCTTCGTGGAGGATGGGGAACATGAATATGTGTTTGTTTTTTGAATTTGAGATCTTTCTGCAATGGGCACTTTTCATGCTATAAGCAGGTTTTCCTAACAAATGCAAGATATACCATGGGCTATCTGTGCAAGGAAACATCAGGTCTGCAAAAGTCATGGTTTTTTTGTCTTCGAAGAGGAGGGGGAACATGAATATGTGTTTGTTTTTCGAATTTGAGCTCTTTCTGCAATGGGCACTTTTCATGCTATAAGCAGTTTTTCCTAACAAATGCAAGTTATAACATTGGCTATCTCCTCAAGGAAACATCAGATCTGCACAACTCATGGTTTTTTGGTCTTCGGGGAGGTGGGGGAACATGAAAATGTGTTTGTTTTTCGAATTTGACCTCTATCTGAAATGGGCACTTTTCATGCTATATGCAGTTTTTCCTAACAAATGCAAGATATAACATGGGCTATCTCCGCAAGGAAACATGAGATCTGCAAAAGTTATGGTTTTTTGGTCTTCGGGGAGGATGGGGAACATGAATATGTGTTTGTTTTTCGAATTTGACCTCTATCTAAAATGGGCACTTTTCATGCTCTAAGCAGTTTTTCCTAACAAATGCAAGATATAACATTGGCTATCTCCGCAAGGAAACATCAGATCTGCACAACTCATGGTTTTTTGTTCTTCGGGGAGGCGGGGGAACATGAATATGTGTTTGTTTTTCGAATTTGAGCTCTTTCTGCAATGGGCACTTTTCATGCTATAAGCAGTTTTTCCTAACAAATGCAAGATATACCATGGGCTATCTCCGCAAGGAAACATCAGATCTGCACAACTCATGGTTTTTTGGTCTTCGGGGAGGCAGGGGAACATGAATATGTGTTTGTTTTTCGAATTTGAGCTCTATCTGAAATGGGCACTTTTCATGCTATAAGCAGTTTTTATAACAAATGCAAGATATAACATGGGCTATCTGTGCAAGGAAACATCAGGTCTGCAAAAGTCATGGTTTTTTTGTCTTCGAAGAGGAGGGGGAACATGAATATGTGTTTGTTTTTCGAATTTGAGCTCTTTCTGCAATGGGCACTTTTCATGCTATAAGCAGTTTTTCCTAACAAATGCAAGTTATAACATTGGCTATCTCCTCAAGGAAACATCAGATCTGCACAACTCATGGTTTTTTGGTCTTCGGGGAGGTGGGGGAACATGAAAATGTGTTTGTTTTTCGAATTTGACCTCTATCTGAAATGGGCACTTTTCATGCTATATGCAGTTTTTCCTAACAAATGCAAGATATAACATGGGCTATCTCCGCAAGGAAACATGAGATCTGCAAAAGTTATGGTTTTTTGGTCTTCGGGGAGGATGGGGAACATGAATATGTGTTTGTTTTTCGAATTTGACCTCTATCTGAAATGGGCACTTTTCATGCTCTAAGCAGTTTTTCCTAACAAATGCAAGATATAACATTGGCTATCTCCGCTAGGAAACATCAGATCTGCACAACTCATGGTTTTTTGTTCTTCGGGGAGGCGGGGGAACATGAATATGTGTTTGTTTTTCGAATTTGAGCTCTTTCTGCAATGGGCACTTTTCATGCTATAAGCAGTTTTTCCTAACAAATGCAAGATATACCATGGGCTATCTCCGCAAGGAAACATCAGATCTGCACAACTCATGGTTTTTTGGTCTTCGGGGAGGCAGGGGAACATGAATATGTGTTTGTTTTTCGAATTTGAGCTCTATCTGAAATGGGCACTTTTCATGCTATAAGCAGTTTTTATAACAAATGCAAGATATAACATGGGCTATCTCCGCAAGGAAATATGAGATCTGCAAAAGTTATGGTTTTTTGGTCTTCGGGGAGGAGGGGGAACATGAATATGTGTTTGTTTTTCAAATTTGAGATCTTTCTGCAATGGGCACTTTTCATGCTATAAGCAGGTTTTCCTAACAAATGCAAGATATACCATGGGCTATCTCCGCAAGGAAACATGAGATCTGCAAAAGACATGGTTTTTTGGTCTTCGGGGAGGATGGGGAACATGAATATGTGATTGTTTTTCGAATTTGAGCTCTTTCTGCAATGGGCACTTTTCATGCTATAAGCAGTTTTTCCTAACAAATGCAAGATATAACATTGGCTATCTCCGCAAGGAAACATCAGATCTGCACAACCCATGGTTTTTTGGTCTTCGGGGAGGATGGGGAACATGAATATGTGATTGTTTTTCGAATTTGAGCTCTTTCTGCAATGGGCACTTTTCATGCTATAAGCAGTTTTTCCTAACAAATGCAAGATATAACATTGGCTATCTCCGCAAGGAAACATCAGATCTGCACAACCCATGGTTTTTTGGTCTTCGGGGAGGAGGGGGAACATGAATATGTGTTTGTTTTTCGAATTTGAGGTCTTTCTGCAATGGGCACTTTTCATGCTATAAGCAGTTTTTCCTAACAAATGCAAGATATAACATTGGCTATCTCCGCAAGGAAACATCAGATCTGCACAACTCATGGTTTTTTGGTCTTCGGGGAGGCGGGGGAACATGAATATGTGATTGTTTTTCGAATTTGAGGTGTTTCTGCAATGGGCACTTTTCATGATATAAGCAGGTTTTCCTAACAAATGCAAGATATAACATGGGCTATCTCTGCAAGGAAACATGAGATCTGCAAAAGTCATGGTTTTTTGGTCTTCGGGGAGGCGGGGGAACATGAATATGTGATTGTTTTTCGAATTTGAGCTCTTTCTGCAATGGGCACTTTTCATGCTATAAGCAGTTTTTCCTATCAAATGCAAGATATACCATGGGCTATCTCCGCAAGGAAACATGAGATCTGCAAAAGTCATGGTTTTTTGGTCTTCGGGGAGGAGGGGGAACATGAATATGTGATTGTTTTTCGAATTTGAGCTCTTTCTGCAATGGGCACTTTTCATGCTATAATCAGTTTTTCCTAACAAATGCAAGATATAACATTGGCTATCTCCGCAAGGAAACATCAGATCTGCACAACCCATGGTTTTTTGGTCTTCGGGGAGGAGGGGGAACATGAATATGTGTTTGTTTTTCGAATTTGAGATCTTTCTGCAATGGGCTGGTCTTCCGTTTTGCCACCCCCCACCGTGGGGTTGTTGAGCCAACTAGATGGTTCCGCCCCAGGCGCTTAATGGACCCTGAGAGGTTTCAGGCAGCGCTGGGGGCCCCACCTGCCTCCCCAGCTCACAGCTCGGCGGATGCCTTATTGGAGGCCTGGGAAAGGACGGCCACGGAGGCACTTGACCGAGTTGTACCCTTGCGGCCCCTGACCCGGCGCAGATCCCAATGGGCTCCATGGTTTTCCGCGGAGCTCCGGGAGATGAAGCGTCGGAGACGGGGCCTAGAGAGCGTTTGGAGGTCCACCCGATCTGAATCTGACCGATTGCGACTAAGAACCCATATTAGGTCTTATCTCGCTGCGATGAGGGTAGCGAGATCTAATTATTTCGCTGCCCTCATCGCGTCCGCAGATAATCGCCCGGCCGCCCTGTTTAGGGTGACCCGCTCCCTCCTCAACCAGGAGGTCAATGAGGATCCCTTGCAGGGGCGTGCCGAGGAATTTAGTCAACATCTGTCGGACAAAATCGCTCGGATTCGGACCGGTTTGGACTCCGACTGGGCAGTATCGGATGATCAGGACACGAGTGATCTTGTCGATGTCATCTGGGAGGAGTTCGATCCTGTGACTCCGGAGGAAGTGGACAGGATCATGGGGAGGCTGAGCTCCACCACATGTTTATTGGACCCGTGCCCTTCCTGGCTGGTTTATGCAGCCCGGGAGGGGACACGACGCTGGTTCCAGGCGGTTATAGCTGCTTCTTTGAGTGAGGGCAGTTTTCCCGCCGCCTTGAAGGAGGCGGTGGTGAGACCTCTCCTCAAGAAGCCTACCTTGGATCCGGCTGTTTTGAATAACTTTCGTCCGGTCTCCAACCTTCGCTTCCTTGCGAAGGTTGTTGAGAGTGTGGTGGCACATCAGCTCCCTCTGGTCCTGGATGAAGCGGATTATCTAGACCCGTACCAATCGGGCTTCAGGCCTGGGTACAGCACGGAGACGGCATTGGTCGCGCTGGTGAATTATCTCTGGAGGGCTCGGGACAGAGGATACTCCTCTGTTCTAGTCCTATTAGACCTCTCAGCGGCTTTCGATACCATCGACCATGGTATCTTGCTGCGGCGTCTCAGGGGATTGGGAGTGGGAGGCACGGTTCTTCAGTGGTTCTCCTCCTATCTCCTGGGACGTTCGCAGTCGGTGTTGACGGGGGGGCAGAGGTCGACCGCGAGACCTCTCGCTTGTGGAGTCCCTCAGGGGTCGGTCCTCTCGCCCCTTCTGTTCAACATCTACATGAAGCCGCTGGGTGAGATCATTCGTGGTTTTGGAGTTGGGTATCATCAGTATGCTGATGATACCCAACTTTTCATTTCGACCCCAAACCACCCCAGTGATGCCCTCGACGTGATGTCCCGGTGCCTGGAGGCGGTCCGGGTCTGGATGGGGAGGAACAGGCTTCGTCTCAACCCCGACAAGACGGAGTGGCTGTGCGTACCGGCATCCCGGGATATTCAGGATATCCCACCCCTCATTATGGGGGGTGAGTCATTACCTCCTGTAGATAGGGCTCGCAACTTGGGAGTCCTCCTAGATTCACAGCTCTCTTTAGAAGACCATATTGTAGCTGTAACTAGGGGGGCGTTCGCCCAGGTTTGCCTGGTGCGCCAGTTGCGGCCCTATCTAGACCGGGATGCCTTGCGCACGGTCACTCATGCGCTCGTGACCTCTCGTCTTGATTACTGCAACGCTCTCTACATGGGGCTACCCTTGAAGACCACTCGGAGGCTCCAGCTGGCACAGAATGCAGCCGCGAGAGTTGTGTCGGGGGTCTCCCGATACTCCCGTGTTACACCTTTGCTCCGCGAGCTGCATTGGTTGCCAGTTGTCTTCCGGGTGAGGTTCAAGGTGTTGGTAATGACCTACAAAGCCCTCCATGGCATGGGTCCAGAATACCTTGGGGAGCACCTGCAGCCGGCGTCAACTTCCCTCCGCCCAGTACGCTCCCACAGAGAGGGCCTCCTCAGGGTGCCGCCGGTCAAAGAATGCCGACTGGTGGCCCCCAGGGGGAGAGCGTTCTCTGTGGGTGCACCGGACTTATGGAACCATCTTCTGGTAGAGCTCCGGATGGCGCCCGACCTCCGCTCCTTCCGGCGCGACCTTAAAACCCATCTCTTTAAGGAAGCGGGCCTGGCCTGATGGGATGGGGTGGGTTTGTTATTATGACTTTAATTTTAAATTTGTACTATTTGTACTATGGGCATTGTTTAATCATGTTTTAATAATTTTAACTTTTGTATTTGTCTTTTACGTATTGCCCTGTTAACCGCCCTGAGTCTCTTGAGAGGAGGGCGGTATATAAATTAAATAAATAAATAATAAATAAATAAATAAATATCTCCGCAAGGAAACATCAGATCTGCACAACTCATGGTTTTTTGGTCTTCAGGGAGGCGGGGGAACATGAATATGTGTTTGTTTTTCGAATTTGACCTCTATCTGAAATGGGCACTTTTCATGCTATAAGCAGTTTTTATAACAAATGCAAGATATAACATGGGCTATCTCCGCAAGGAAATATGAGATCTGCAAAAGTTATGGTTTTTTGGTCTTCGGGGAGGAGGGGGAACATGAATATGTGTTTGTTTTTCGAATTTGAGATCTTTCTGCAATGGGCACTTTTCATGCTATAAGCAGGTTTTCCTAACAAATGCAAGATATACCATGGGCTATCTCCGCAAGGAAACATGAGATCTGCAAAAGACATGGTTTTTTGGTCTTCGGGGAGGATGGGGAACATGAATATGTGATTGTTTTTCGAATTTGAGCTCTTTCTGCAATGGACACTTTTCATGCTATAAGCAGTTTTTCCTTGCAAATGCAAGATATAACATTGGCTATCTCCGCAACGAAACATCAGATCTGCACAACTCATGGTTTTTTGGTCTTCGGGGAGGCGGAGGAACATGAAAATGTGTTTGTTTTTCGAATTTGAGCTCTATCTGAAATGGGCACTTTTCATGCTATAAGCAGGTTTTCCTAACAAATGCAAGATATAACATGGGCTATCTCCACAAGGAAACATGAGATCTGCAAAAGTCATAGTTTTTTGGTCTTTGGGGAGGATGGGGAACATGAATATGTGTTTGTTTTTCGAATTTGACCTCTATCTGAAATGGGCACTTTTCATGCTATAAGCAGGTTTTCCTAACAAATGCAAGATATAACATGGGCTATCTCCGCAAGGAAACATCAGATCTGCACAACTCATGGTTTTTTGGTCTTCGGGGAGGAGGGGGAACATGAAAATGTGTTTGTTTTTCGAATTTGACCTCTATCTGAAATGGGCACTTTTCATGCTATAAGCAGTTTTTCCTAACAAATGCAAGATATAACATGGGCTATCTCCGCAAAAAAACATCAGATCTGCAAAAGTTATGGTTTTTTTGGTCTTCGGGGAGGATGGGGAACATGAATATGTGTTTGTTTTTCGAATTTGAGATCTTTCTGCAATGGGCACTTTTCATGCTATAAGCAGGTTTTCCTAACAAATGCAAGATATACCATGGGCTATCTGCGCAAGGAAACATCAGATCTGCAAAAGTCATGGTTTTTTGGTCTTCGGGGAGGAGGGGGAACATGAATATGTGTTTGTTTTTCGAATTTGAGCTCTTTCTGAAATGGGCACTTTTCATACTATAAGCAGTTTTTCCTAACAAATGCAAGATATAACATTGGCTATCTCCGCAAGGAAACATCAGATCTGCACAACTCATGGTTTTTTGTTCTTCGGGGAAGCGGGGGAACATGAATATGTGTTTGTTTTTCGAATTTGAGCTCTTTCTGCAATGGGCACTTTTCATGATATAAGCAGGTTTTCCTAACAAATGCAAGATATACCATGGGCTATCTCCGCAAGGAAACATGAGATCTGCAAAAGTCATGGTTTTTTGGTCTTCGGGGAGGAGGGGGAACATGAATATGTGATTGTTTTTCAAATTTGAGCTCTTTCTGCAATGGGCACTTTTCATGCTATAAGCAGTTTTTCCTAACAAATGCAAGATATAACATTGGCTATCTCCGCAAGGAAACATCAGATCTGCACAACTCATGGTTTTTTGGTCTTCGGGGAGGTGGGGGAACATGAAAATGTGTTTGTTTTTCGAATTTGACCTCTATCTGAAATGGGCACTTTTCATGCTATATGCAGTTTTTCCTAACAAATGCAAGATATAACATGGGCTATCTCCGCAAGGAAACATGAGATCTGCAAAAGTTATGGTTTTTTGGTCTTCGGGGAGGATGGGGAACATGAATATGTGTTTGTTTTTCGAATTTGACCTCTATCTGAAATGGGCACTTTTCATGCTCTAAGCAGTTTTTCCTAACAAATGCAAGATATAACATTGGCTATCTCTGCAAGGAAACATCAGATCTGCACAACTCATGGTTTTTTGTTCTTCGGGGAGGCGGGGGAACATGAATATGTGTTTGTTTTTCGAATTTGAGCTCTTTCTGCAATGGGCACTTTTCATGATATAAGCAGGTTTTCCAAACAAATGCAAGATATACCATGGGCTATCTCCGCAAGGAAATATGAGATCTGCACAACTCATGGTTTTTTGGTCTTCGGGGAAGCGGGGGAACATGAATATGTGATTGTTTTTCGAATTTGAGGTGTTTCTGCAATGCAAGATATACCATGGGCTATCTCTGTAAGGAAACATGAGATCTGCACAACTCATGGTTTTTTGGTCTTCGGGGAGGCGGGGGAACATGAATATGTGTTTGTTTTTCGAATTTGAGCTCTATCTGAAATGTTCACTTTTCATGCTATAAGCAGGTTTTCCTAACAAATGCAAGATATACCATGGGCTATCTCCGCAAGGAAACATGAGATCTGCAAAAGACATGGTTTTTTGGTCTTCGGGGAGGATGGGGAACATGAATATGTGATTGTTTTTCGAATTTGAGCTCTTTCTGCAATGGGCACTTTTCATGCTATAAGCAGGTTTTCCTAACAAATGCAAGATATCATTGGCTATCTCCGCAAGGAAACATCAGATCTGCACAACTCATGGTTTTTTGGTCTTCGGGGAGGAGGGGGAACATGAAAATGTGTTTGTTTTTCGAATTTGACCTCTATCTGAAATGGGCACTTTTCATGCTATATGCAGTTTTTCCTAACAAATGCAAGATATAACATGGGCTATCTCCGCAAGGAAACATGAGATCTGCAAAAGTTATGGTTTTTTGGTCTTCGGGGAGGATGGGGAACATGAATATGTGTTTGTTTTTCGAATTTGACCTCTATCTGAAATGGGCACTTTTCATGCTCTAAGCAGTTTTTCCTAACAAATGCAAGATATAACATTGGCTATCTCCGCAAGGAAACATCAGATCTGCACAACTCATGGTTTTTTGTTCTTCGGGGAGGCGGGGGAACATGAATATGTGTTTGTTTTTCGAATTTGAGCTCTTTCTGCAATGGGCACTTTTCATGATATAAGCAGGTTTTCCAAACAAATGCAAGATATACCATGGGCTATCTCCGCAAGGAAATATGAGATCTGCACAACTCATGGTTTTTTGGTCTTCGGGGAAGCGGGGGAACATGAATATGTGATTGTTTTTCGAATTTGAGGTGTTTCTGCAATGCAAGATATACCATGGGCTATCTCTGCAAGGAAACATGAGATCTGCACAACTCATGGTTTTTTGGTCTTCGGGGAGGCGGGGGAACATGAATATGTGTTTGTTTTTCGAATTTGAGCTCTATCTGAAATGGGCACTTTTCATGCTATAAGCAGTTTTTATAACAAATGCAAGATATAACATGGGCTATCTCCGCAAGGAAATATGAGATCTGCAAAAGTTATGGTTTTTTGGTCTTCGGGGAGGAGGGGGAACATGAATATGTGTTTGTTTTTCAAATTTGAGATCTTTCTGCAATGGGCACTTTTCATGCTATAAGCAGGTTTTCCTAACAAATGCAAGATATACCATGGGCTATCTCCGCAAGGAAACATGAGATCTGCAAAAGACATGGTTTTTTGGTCTTCGGGGAGGATGGGGAACATGAATATGTGATTGTTTTTCGAATTTGAGCTCTTTCTGCAATGGGCACTTTTCATGCTATAAGCAGTTTTTCCTAACAAATGCAAGATATAACATTGGCTATCTCCGCAAGGAAACATCAGATCTGCACAACCCATGGTTTTTTGGTCTTCGGGGAGGAGGGGGAACATGAATATGTGTTTGTTTTTCGAATTTGAGGTCTTTCTGCAATGGGCACTTTTCATGCTATAAGCAGTTTTTCCTAACAAATGCAAGATATAACATTGGCTATCTCCGCAAGGAAACATCAGATCTGCACAACTCATGGTTTTTTGGTCTTCGGGGAGGCGGGGGAACATGAATATGTAATTGTTTTTCGAATTTGAGGTGTTTCTGCAATGGGCACTTTTCATGATATAAGCAGGTTTTCCTAACAAATGCAAGATATACCATGGGCTATCTCTGCAAGGAAACATGAGATCTGCAAAAGTCATGGTTTTTTGGTCTTCGGGGAGGCGGGGGAACATGAATATGTGATTGTTTTTCGAATTTCAGCTCTTTCTGCAATGGGCACTTTTCATGCTATAAGCAGTTTTTCCTAACAAATGCAAGATATACCATGGGCTATCTCCGCAAGGAAACATGAGATCTGCAAAAGTCATGGTTTTTTGGTCTTCGGGGAGGAGGGGGAACATGAATATGTGATTGTTTTTCGAATTTGAGCTCTTTCTGCAATGGGCACTTTTCATGCTATAAGCAGTTTTTCCTAACAAATGCAAGATATAACATTGGCTATCTCCGCAAGGAAACATCAGATCTGCACAACCCATGGTTTTTTGGTCTTCGGGGAGGAGGGGGAACATGAATATGTGTTTGTTTTTCGAATTTGAGATCTTTCTGCAATGGGCTGGTCTTCCGTTTTGCCACCCCCCACCGTGGGGTTGTTGAGCCAACTAGATGGTTCCGCCCCAGGCGCTTAATGGACCCTGAGAGGCTTCAGGCAGCGCTGGGGGCCCCACCTGCCTCCCCAGCTCACAGCTCGGCGGATGCCTTATTGGAGGCCTGGGAAAGGACGGCCACGGAGGCACTTGACCGAGTTGTACCCTTGCGGCCCCTGACCCGGCGCAGATCCCAATGGGCTCCATGGTTTTCCGCGGAGCTCCGGGAGATGAAGCGTCGGAGATGGGGCCTAGAGAGCGTTTGGAGGTCCACCCGATCTGAATCCGACCGATTGCGACTAAGAACCCATATTAGGTCTTATCTCGCTGCGATGAGGGTAGCGAGATCTAATTATTTCGCTGCCCTCATCGCGTCCGCAGATAATCGCCCGGCCGCCCTGTTTAGGGTGACCCGCTCCCTCCTCAACCAGGAGGTCAGTGAGGATCCCTTGCAGGGGCGTGCCGAGGAATTTAGTCAACATCTGTCGGACAAAATCGCTCGGATTCGGACCGGTTTGGACTCCGACTGGGCAGTATCGGATGATCAGGACACGAGTGATCTTGTCGATGTCATCTGGGAGGAGTTCGATCCTGTGACTCCGGAGGAAGTGGACAGGATCATGGGGAGGCTGAGCTCCACCACATGTTTATTGGACCCGTGCCCTTCCTGGCTGGTTTATGCAGCCCGGGAGGGGACACGAAGCTGGTTCCAGGCGGTTATAGCTGCTTCTTTGAGTGAGGGCAGTTTTCCCGCCACCTTGAAGGAGGCGGTGGTGAGACCTCTCCTCAAGAAGCCTACCTTGGATCCGGCTGTTTTGAATAACTTTCGTCCGGTCTCCAACCTTCGCTTCCTTGCGAAGGTTGTTGAGAGTGTGGTGGCACATCAGCTCCCTCTGGTCCTGGATGAAGCGGATTATCTAGACCCGTACCAATCGGGCTTCAGGCCTGGGTACAGCACGGAGACGGCATTGGTCGCGCTGGTGAATGATCTCTGGAGGGCTCGGGACAGAGGATACTCCTCTGTTCTAGTCCTATTAGACCTCTCAGCGGCTTTCGATACCATCGACCATGGTATCTTGCTGCGGCGTCTCAGGGGATTGGGAGTGGGAGGCACGGTTCTTCAGTGGTTCTCCTCCTATCTCCTGGGACGTTCGCAGTCGGTGTTGACGGGGGGGCAGAGGTCGACCGCGAGGCCTCTCGCTTGTGGAGTCCCTCAGGGGTCGGTCCTCTCGCCCCTTCTGTTCAACATCTACATGAAGCCGCTGGGTGAGATCATTCGTGGTTTTGGAGTTGGGTATCATCAGTATGCTGATGATACCCAACTTTTCATTTCGACCCCAAACCACCCCAGTGATGCCCTCGACGTGATGTCCCGGTGCCTGGAGGTGGTCCGGGTCTGGATGGGGAGGAACAGGCTTCGTCTCAACCCCGACAAGACGGAGTGGCTGTGCGTACCGGCATCCCGGGATATTCAGGATATCCCACCCCTCATTATGGGGGGTGAGTCATTACCTCCTGTAGATAGGGCTCGCAACTTGGGAGTCCTCCTAGATTCACAGCTCTCTTTAGAAGACCATATTGTAGCTGTAACTAGGGGGGCGTTCGCCCACGTTCGCCTGGTGCGCCAGTTGCGGCCCTATCTAGACCGGGATGCCTTGCGCACGGTCACTCATGCGCTCGTGACCTCTCGTCTTGATTACTGCAACGCTCTCTACATGGGGCTACCCTTGAAGACCACTCGGAGGCTCCAGCTGGCACAGAATGCAGCCGCGAGAGTTGTGTCGGGGGTCTCCCGATACTCCCGTGTTACACCTTTGCTCCGCGAGCTGCATTGGTTGCCAGTTGTCTTCCGGGTGAGGTTCAAGGTGTTGGTAATGACCTACAAAGCCCTCCATGGCATGGGTCCAGAATACCTTGGGGAGCACCTGCAGCCGGCGTCAACTTCCCTCCGCCCAGTACGCTCCCACAGAGAGGGCCTCCTCAGGGTGCCGCCGGTCAAAGAATGCCGACTGGTGGCCCCCAGAGGGAGAGCGTTCTCTGTGGGTGCACCGGAATTATGGAACCATCTTCCGGTAGAGCTCCGGATGGCGCCCGACCTCCGCTCCTTCCGGCGCGACCTTAAAACCCATCTCTTTAAGGAAGCGGGCCTGGCCTGATGGGATGGGGTGGGTTTGTTATTATGACTTTAATTTTAAATTTGTACTATTTGTACTATGGGCATTGTTTAATCATGTTTTAATAATTTTAACTTTTGTATTTGTCTTTTACGTATTGCCCTGTTAACCGCCCTGAGTCTCTTGAGAGAAGGGCGGTATATAAATTAAATAAATAAATAATAAATAAATAAATAAATATCTCCGCAAGGAAACATCAGATCTGCACAACTCATGGTTTTTTGGTCTTCAGGGAGGCGGGGGAACATGAATATGTGTTTGTTTTTCGAATTTGACCTCTATCTGAAATGGGCACTTTTCATGCTATAAGCAGTTTTTATAACAAATGCAAGATATAACATGGGCTATCTCCGCAAGGAAATATGAGATCTGCAAAAGTTATGGTTTTTTGGTCTTCGGGGAGGAGGGGGAACATGAATATGTGTTTGTTTTTCGAATTTGAGATCTTTCTGCAATGGGCACTTTTCATGCTATAAGCAGGTTTTCCTAACAAATGCAAGATATAACATTGGCTATCTCCGCAAGGAAACATCAGATCTGCACAACTCATGGTTTTTTGGTCTTCGGGGAGGCGGAGGAACATGAAAATGTGTTTGTTTTTCGAATTTGAGCTCTATCTGAAATGGGCACTTTTCATGCTATAAGCAGGTTTTCCTAACAAATGCAAGATATAACATGGGCTATCTCCGCAAGGAAACATCAGATCTGCACAACTCATGGTTTTTTGGTCTTCGGGGAGGCGGGGGAACATGAAAATGTGTTTGTTTTTCGAATTTGACCTCTATCTGAAATGGGCACTTTTCATGCTATAAGCAGTTTTTCCTAACAAATGCAAGATATAACATGGGCTATCTCCGCAAGGAAACATCAGATCTGCAAAAGTTATGGTTTTTTTGGTCTTCGGGGAGGATGGGGAACATGAATATGTGTTTGTTTTTCGAATTTGAGATCTTTCTCCAATGGGCACTTTTCATGCTATAAGCAGGTTTTCCTAACAAATGCAAGATATACCATGGGCTATCTGCGCAAGGAAACATCAGATCTGCAAAAGTCATGGTTTTTTGGTCTTCGGGGAGGAGGGGGAACATGAATATGTGTTTGTTTTTCGAATTTGAGCTCTTTCTGAAATGGGCACTTTTCATGCTATAAGCAGGTTTTCCTAACAAATGCAAGATATAACATGGGCTATCTCCGCAAGGAAACATCAGATCTGCACAACTCATGGTTTTTTGGTCTTCGGGGAGGTGGGGGAACATGAAAATGTGTTTGTTTTTCGAATTTGACCTCTATCTGAAATGGGCACTTTTCATGCTATATGCAGTTTTTCCTAACAAATGCAAGATATAACATGGGCTATCTCCGCAAGGAAACATGAGATCTGCAAAAGTTATGGTTTTTTGGTCTTCGGGGAGGATGGGGAACATGAATATGTGTTTGTTTTTCGAATTTGACCTCTATCTGAAATGGGCACTTTTCATGCTCTAAGCAGTTTTTCCTAACAAATGCAAGATATAACATTGGCTATCCCCGCAAGGAAACATCAGATCTGCACAACTCATGGTTTTTTGTTCTTCGGGGAGGCGGGGGAACATGAATATGTGTTTGTTTTTCGAATTTGAGCTCTTTCTGCAATGGGCACTTTTCATGATATAAGCAGGTTTTCCAAACAAATGAAAGATATACCATGGGCTATCTCCGCAAGGAAACATGAGATCTGCAAAAGTCATGGTTTTTTGGTCTTCGGGGAGGAGGGGGAACATGAATATGTGATTGTTTTTCGAATTTGAGCTCTTTCTGCAATGGACACTTTTCATGCTATAAGCAGTTTTTCCTAACAAATGCAAGATATAACATTGGCTATCTCCGCAAGGAAACATCAGATCTGCACAACCCATGGTTTTTTGGTCTTCGGGGAGGAGGGGGAACATGAATATGTGTTTGTTTTTCAAATTTGAGATCTTTCTGCAATGGGCACTTTTCATACTATAAGCAGTTTTTCCTAACAAATGCAAGATATAACATTGGCTATCTCCGCAAGGAAACATCAGATCTGCACAACTCATGGTTTTTTGGTCTTCGGGGAAGCGGGGGAACATGAATATGTGATTGTTTTTCGAATTTGAGGTGTTTCTGCAATGGGCACTTCATGATATAAGCAGGTTTTCCTAACAAATGCAAGATATACCATGGGCTATCTCTGCAAGGAAACATGAGATCTGGAAAAGTCATGGTTTTTTGGTCTTCGGGGAGGCGGGGGAACATGAATATGTGATTATTTTTCGAATTTGAGCTCTTTCTGCAATGGGCACTTTTCATGCTATAAGCAGTTTTTCCTAACAAATGCAAGATATACCATGGGCTATCTCCGCAAGGAAACATGAGATCTGCAAAAGTCATGGTTTTTTGGTCTTCAGGGAGGAGGGGGAACATGAATATGTGATTGTTTTTCTAATTTGAGCTCTTTCTGCAATGGGCACTTTTCATGCTATAAGCAGTTTTTCCTAACAAATGCAAGATATACCATGGGCTATCTCCGCAAGGAAACATCAGATCTGCACAACTTATGGTTTTTTGGTCTTCGGGGAGGCGGGGGAACATGAATATGTGTTTGTTTTTCGAATTTGAGCTCTATCTGAAATGGGCACTTTTCATGCTATAAGCAGTTTTTATAACAAATGCAAGATATAACATGGGCTATCTCCGCAAGGAAATATGAGATCTGCAAAAGTTATGGTTTTTTGGTCTTCGGGGAGGAGGGGGAACATGAATATGTGTTTGTTTTTTCAAATTTGAGATCTTTCTGCAATGGGCACTTTTCATGCTATAAGCAGGTTTTCCTAACAAATGCAAGATATACCATGGGCTATCTCCGCAAGGAAACATGAGATCTGCAAAAGACATGGTTTTTTGGTCTTCGGGGAGGATGGGGAACATGAATATGTGATTGTTTTTCGAATTTGAGCTCTTTCTGCAATGTGCACTTTTCATACTATAAGCAGTTTTTCCTAACAAGTGCAAGATATAGCATTGGGTATCTCCGCAAGGAAACATCAGATCTGCACAACTCATGGTTTTTTGGTCTTCGGGGAGGCGGGGGAACATGAAAATGTGTTTGTTTTTCGAATTTGACCTCTATCTGAAATGGGCACTTTTCATGCTATCAGCACTTTTTCCTAACAAATGCAAGATATAACATGGGATATCTCCGCAAGGAAACATCAGATCTGCTCAACCCATGGTTTTTTGGTCTTCGGGGAGGAGGGGGAACATGAATATGTGTTTGTTTTTCGAATTTGAGCTCTTTCTGCAATGGGCACTTTTCATACTATAAGCAGTTTTTCCTAACAAATGCAAGATATAACATTGGCAATCTCCGCAAGGAAACATCAGATCTGCTGAACTCATGGTTTTTTGGACTTCGGGGAGGAGGGGGAACATGAATATGTGTTTGTTTTTCGAATTTGACCTCTATCTGAAATGGGCACTTTTCATGCTTATAAGCAGTTTTTCCTAACAAATGCAAGATATAACATGGGATATCTCCGCAAGGAAACATGAGATCTGCAAAAGTTATGGTTTTTTGGTCTTCGGGGAGGATGGGGAACATGAATATGTGTTTGTTTTTCGAATTTTACCTCTATCTGAAATTAGCACATTTCATGCTATAAGCAGGTTTTCCTAACAAATGCAAGATTTAACATTGGCTATCTCCGCAAGGAAACATCAGATCTGCTCAACCCATGGTTTTTTGGTCTTCGGGGAGGAGGGGGAACATGAATATGTGTTTCTTTTTCGAATTTGAGCTCTTTCTGCAATGGGAACTTTTCATACTATAAGCAGTTTTTCCTAACAAATGCAATATATAACATGGGCTATCTCCGCAAGGAAACATGAGATCTGCAAATGTTATGGTTTTTTGGTCTTCGGGGAGGTTGGGGAACATGAATATGTTTTTGTTTTTCGAATTTGAGCTCTATCTGAAATGAGCACTTTTCATGCTCTAAGCAGTTTTTCCTAACAAATGCAAGATATCATTGGCTATCTCCGCAAGGAAACATCAGATCTGCACAACTCATGGTTTTTTGGTCTTCGGGGAGGATGGGGAACATGAATATGTGATTGTTTTTCGAATTTGAGCTCTTTCTGCAATGGGCACTTTTCATACTATAAGCAGTTTTTCCTAACAAATGCAAGATATAACATGGGCTATCTCCGCAAGGAAACATGAGATCTGCAAAAGTTATGGTTTTTTGTTCTTCGGGGAGGATGGGGAACATGAATATGTGTTTGTTTTTCGAATTTGACCTCTATCTGAAATGTGCACTTTTCATGCTCTAAGCAGTTTTTCCTAACAAATGCAAGATATAACATTGGCTATCTCCGCAAGGAAACATCAGATCTGCACAACTCATGGTTTTTTGGTCTTCGGGGAGGATGGGGAACATGAATATGTGATTGTTTTTCGAATTTGAGCTCTTTCTGCAATGGGCACTTTTCATGCTATAAGCAGTTTTTCCTAACAAATGCAAGATATAACATTGGCTATCTCCGCAAGGAAACATCAGATCTGCACAACTCATGGTTTTTTGGTCTTCGGGGAGGATGGGGAACATGAAAATGTGTTTGTTTTTCGAATTTGACCTCTATCTGAAATTAGCACTTTTCATGCTATAAGCAGGTTTTCCTAACAAATGCAAGATTTAACATTGGCTATCTCCGCAAGGAAACATCAGATCTGCTCAACCCATGGTTTTTTGGTCTTCGGGGAGGAGGGGGAACATGAATATGTGTTTCTTTTTCGAATTTGAGCTCTTTCTGCAATGGGAACTTTTCATACTATAAGCAGTTTTTCCTAACAAATGCAAGATATAACATGGGCTATCTCCGCAAGGAAACATGAGATCTGCAAAAGTTATGGTTTTTTGTTCTTCGGGGAGGATGGGGAACATGAATATGTGTTTGTTTTTCGAATTTGACCTCTATCTGAAATGTGCACTTTTCATGCTCTAAGCAGTTTTTCCTAACAAATGCAAGATATAACATTGGCTATCTCCGCAAGGAAACATCAGATCTGCACAACTCATGGTTTTTTGGTCTTCGGGGAGGAGGGGGAACATGAATATGTGATTGTTTTTCGAATTTGAGCTCTTTCTGCAATGGGAACTTTTCATACTATATGCAGTTTTTCCTAACAAATGCAATATATAACATGGGCTATCTCCGCAAGGAAACATGAGATCTGCAAACGTTATGGTTTTTTGGTCTTCGGGGAGGTTGGGGAACATGAATATGTTTTTGTTTTTCGAATTTGAGCTCTATCTGAAATGAGCACTTTTCATGCTCTAAGCAGTTTTTCCTAACAAATGCAAGATATCATTGGCTATCTCCGCAAGGAAACATCAGATCTGCACAACTCATGGTTTTTTGGTCTTCGGGGAGGAGGGGGAACATGAAAATGTGTTTGTTTTTCGAATTTGACCTCTATCTGAAATGGGCACTTTTCATGCTTATAAGCAGTTTTTCCTAACAAATGCAAGATATAACATGGGATATCTCCGCAAGGAAACATGAGACCTGCAAAAGTTATGGTTTTTTGGTCTTCGGGGAGGATGGGGAACATGAATATGTGTTTGTTTTTCGAATTTGACCTCTATCTGAAATGTGCACTTTTCATGCTCTAAGCAGTTTTTCCTAACAAATGCAAGATATAACATTGGCTATCTCCGCAAGGAAACATCAGATCTGCACAACTCATGGTTTTTTGGTCTTCGGGGAGGAGGGGGAACATGAATATGTGATTGTTTTTCGAATTTGAGCTCTTTCTGCAATGGGAACTTTTCATACTATATGCAGTTTTTCCTAACAAATGCAAGATATAACATGGGCTATCTCCGCAAGGAAACATGAGATATGCAAACGTTATGGTTTTTTGGTCTTCGGGGAGGTTGGGGAACATGAATATGTTTTTGTTTTTCGAATTTGAGCTCTATCTGAAATGAGCACTTTTCATGCTCTAAGCAGTTTTTCCTAACAAATGCAAGATATCATTGGCTATCTCCGCAAGGAAACATCAGATCTGCACAACTCATGGTTTTTTGGTCTTCGGGGAGGATGGGGAACATGAATATGTGATTGTTTTTCGAATTTGAGCTCTTTCTGCAATGGGCACTTTTCATACTATAAGCAGTTTTTCCTAACAAATGCAAGATATAACATGGGCTATCTCCGCAAGGAAACATCAGATCTGCAAAAGTTATGGTTTTTTGTTCTTCGGGGAGGATGGGGAACATGAATATGTGTTTGTTTTTCGAATTTGACCTCTATCTGAAATGTGCACTTTTCATGCTCTAAGCAGTTTTTCCTAACAAATGCAAGATATCATTGGCTATCTCCGCAAGGAAACATCAGATCTGCACAACTCATGGTTTTTTGGTCTTCGGGGAGGATGGGGAACATGAATATGTGATTGTTTTTCGAATTTGAGCTCTTTCTGCAATGGGCACTTTTCATACTATAAGCAGTTTTTCCTAACAAATGCAAGATATAACATGGGCTATCTCCGCAAGGAAACATGAGATCTGCAAAAGTTATGGTTTTTTGTTCTTCGGGGAGGATGGGGAACATGAATATGTGTTTGTTTTTCGAATTTGACCTCTATCTGAAATGTGCACTTTTCATGCTCTAAGCAGTTTTTCCTAACAAATGCAAGATATAACATTGGCTATCTCCGCAAGGAAACATCAGATCTGCACAACTCATGGTTTTTTGGTCTTCGGGGAGGAGGGGGAACATGAATATGTGATTGTTTTTCGAATTTGAGCTCTTTCTGCAATGGGCACTTTTCATGCTATAAGCAGTTTTTCCTAACAAATGCAAGATATTACATTGGCTATCTCCGCAAGGAAACATCAGATCTGCACAACACCTGGTTTTTTGGTCTTCGGGGAGGATGGGGAACATGAAAATATGTTTGTTTTTCGAATTTGACCTCTATCTGAAATGGGCACTTTTCATGCTATAAGCAGTTTTTCCTAACAAATGCAAGATATAACATGGGCTATCTCCGCAAGGTAACATGAGATCTGCAAAAGTTATGGTTTTTTGGTCTTCGGGGAGGATGGGGAACATGAATATGTGTTTGTTTTTCGAATTTGACCTCTATCTGAAATGAGCACTTTTCATGCTCTAAGCAGTTTTTCCTAACAAATGCAAGATATAACATTGGCTATCTCCGCAAGGATACATCAGATCTGCACAACTCATGGTTTTTTGGTCTTCGGGGAGGAGGGGGAACATGAAAATGTGTTTGTTTTTCGAATTTGACCTCTATCTGAAATGGGCACTTTTCATGCTTATAAGCAGTTTTTCCTAACAAATGCAAGATATAACATGGGATATCTCCGCAAGGAAACATCAGATCTGCACAACTCATGGTTTTTTGGTCTTCGGGGAGGAGGGGGAACATGAATATGTGTTTGTTTTTTGAATTTGAGATCTTTCTGCAATGGGCACTTTTCATACTATAAGCAATTTTTCCTAACAAATGCAAGATATAACATTGGCAATCTCCGCAAGGAAACATCAGAATTGCTCAACTCATGGTTTTTTGGTCTTCGGGGAGGAGGGGGAACATGAATATGTGTTTGTTTTTCGAATTTGAGCTCTTTCTGCAATGGGCACTTTTCATACTATAAGCAGTTTTTCCTAACAAATGCAAGATATAACATGGGGTATCTCCGCAAGGAAACATGAGATCTGCAAACGTTATGGTTTTTTGGTCTTCGGGGAGGATGGGGAACATGAATATGTTTTTGTTTTTCGAATTTGAGCTCTTTCTGCAATGGGCACTTTTCATGCTATAAGCACTTTTTCCTAACAAATGCAAGATATAGCATTGGCTATCTCCGCAAGGAAACATCAGATCTGCACAACTCATGGTTTTTTGGTCTTCGGGGAGGCTGGGGAACATGAAAATGTGATTGTTTTTCGAATTTGAGCTCTTTCTGCAATGGGCACTTTTCATGCTATAAGCAGTTTTTCCTAACAAATGCAAGATATAACATTGGCTATCTCCGCAAGGAAACATCAGATCTGCACAACTCATGGTTTTTTGGTCTTCGGGGAGGATGGGGAACATGAATATGTGATTGTTTTTCGAATTTGAGCTCTTTCTGCAATGGGCACTTTTCATGCTATAAGCAGTTTTTCCTAACAAATGCAAGATATAACATTGGCTATCTCCGCAAGGAAACATCAGATCTGCACAACTCATGGTTTTTTGGTCTTCGGGGAGGATGGGGAACATGAATATGTGTTTGTTTTTCGAATTTGAGATCTTTCTGCAATGGGCACTTTTCATACTATAAGCAGTTTTTCCTAACAAATGCAAGCTATTACATTGGCAATCTCCGCAAGGAAACATCAGATCTGCTCAACTCATGGTTTTTTGGTCTTCGGGGAGGAGGGGGAACATGAATATGTGTTTGTTTTTCGAATTTGAGCTCTTTCTGCAATGGGCACTTTTCATACTATAAGCAGTTTTTCCTAACAAATGCATGATATAACATGGGCTATCTACGCAAGGAAACATGAGATCTGCAAACGTTATGGTTTTTTGGTCTTCGGGGAGGATGGGGAACATGAATATGTTTTTGTTTTTCGAATTTGAGCTCTATCTGAAATGAGCACTTTTCATGCTCTAAGCAGTTTTTCCTAACAAATGCAAGATATAACATTGGCTATCTCCGCAAGGAAACATCAGATCTGCACAACTCATGGTTTTTTGGTCTTCGGGGAGGATGGGGAACATGAATATGTGTTTGTTTTTCGAATTTGAGATCTTTCTGCAATGGGCACTTTTCATACTATAAGCAGTTTTTCCTAACAAATGCAAGCAATTACATTGGCAATCTCCGCAAGGAAACATCAGATCTGCACAACTCACGGTTTTTTGGTCTTCGGGGAGGAGGGGGAACATGAATATGTGTTTGTTTTTCGAATTTGAGCTCTTTCTGCAATGGGCACTTTTCATACTATAAGCAGTTTTTCCTAACAAATGCATGATATAACATGGGCTATCTACGCAAGGAAACATGAGATCTGCAAACGTTATGGTTTTTTGGTCTTCGGGGACGATGGGGAACATGAATATGTTTTTGTTTTTCGAATTTGAGCTCTTTCTGCAATGAGCACTTTTCATGCTATAAGCACTTTTTCCTAACAAATGCAAGATATAACATTGGCTATCTCCGCAAGGAAACATCAGATCTGCTCAACTCATGGTTTTTTGGTCTTCGGGGAGGAGGGGGAACATGAAAATGTGTTTGTTTTTCGAATTTGACCTCTATCTGAAATGGGCACTTTTCATGCTATATGCAGTTTTTCCTAACAAATGCAAGATATAACATGGGCTATCTCCGCAAGGAAACATGAGATCTGCAAAAGTTATGGTTTTTTGGTCTTCGGGGAGGATGGGGAACATGAATATGTGTTTGTTTTTCGAATTTGACCTCTATCTGAAATGGGCACTTTTCATGCTCTAAGCAGTTTTTCCTAACAAATGCAAGATATAACATTGGCTATCTCCGCAAGGAAACATCAGATCTGCACAACTCATGGTTTTTTGTTCTTCGGGGAGGCGGGGGAACATGAATATGTGTTTGTTTTTCGAATTTGAGCTCTTTCTGCAATGGGCACTTTTCATGATATAAGCAGGTTTTCCAAACAAATGCAAGATATACCATGGGCTATCTCCGCAAGGAAATATGAGATCTGCACAACTCATGGTTTTTTGGTCTTCGGGGAAGCGGGGGAACATGAATATGTGATTGTTTTTCGAATTTGAGCTCTTTCTGCAATGGGCACTTTTCATGCTATAAGCACTTTTTCCTAACAAATGCAAGATATAGCATTGGCTATCTCCGCAAGGAAACATCAGATCTGCACAACTCATGGTTTTTTGGTCTTCGGGGAGGCTGGGGAACATGAAAATGTGTTTGTTTTTCGAATTTGACCTCTATCTGAAATGGGCACTTTTCATACTATAAGCAGTTTTTCCTAACAAATGCAAGATTTAACATTGGCTATCTCCGCAAGGAAACATCAGATCTGCTCAACCCATGGTTTTTTGGTCTTCGGGGAGGATGGGGAACATGAATATGTGTTTCTTTTTCGAATTTGAGCTCTTTCTGCAATGGGCACTTTTCATACTATAAGCAGTTTTTCCTAACAAATGCAAGATATAACATGGGCTATCTCCGCAAGGAAACATGAGATCTGCAAAAGTTATGGTTTTTTGTTCTTCGGGGAGGATGGGGAACATGAATATGTGTTTGTTTTTCGAATTTGACCTCTATCTGAAATGAGCACTTTTCATGCTCTAAGCAGTTTTTCCTAACAAATGCAAGATATAACATTGGCTATCTCCGCAAGGAAACATCAGATCTGCACAACTCATGGTTTTTTGGTCTTCGGGGAGGATGGGGAACATGAATATGTGATTGTTTTTCGAATTTGAGCTCTTTCTGCAATGGGCACTTTTCATGCTATAAGCAGTTTTTCCTAACAAATGCAAGATATACCATGGGCTATCTCCGCAAGGAAACATGAGATCTGCAAAAGACATGGTTTTTTGGTCTTCGGGGAGGATGGGGAACATGAATATGTGATTGTTTTTCGAATTTGAGCTCTTTCTGCAATGGACACTTTTCATGCTATAAGCAGTTTTTCCTAACAAATGCAAGATATAACGTTGGCTATCTCCGCAAGGAAACATCAGATCTGCACAACCCATGGTTTTTTGGTCTTCGGGGAGGAGGGGGAACATGAATATGTGTTTGTTTTTCAAATTTGAGCTCTTTCTGCAATGGGCACTTTTCATGCTATAAGCAGTTTTTCCTAACAAATGCAAGATATACCATGGGCTATCTCCGCAAGGAAACATCAGATCTGCACAACTCATGGTTTTTTGGTCTTCGGGGAGGCGGGGGAACATGAATATGTGTTTGTTTTTCGAATTTGATTTCTATCTGAAATGGGCACTTTTCATGCTATAAGCAGTTTTTATAACAAATGCAAGATATAACATGGGCTATCTCCGCAAGGAAATATGAGATCTGCAAAAGTTATGGTTTTTTGGTCTTCGGGGAGGAGGGGGAACATGAATATGTGTTTGTTTTTTCAAATTTGAGATCTTTCTGCAATGGGCACTTTTCATGCTATAAGCAGGTTTTCCTAACAAATGCAAGATATACCATGGGCTATCTCCGCAAGGAAACATGAGATCTGCAAAAGACATGGTTTTTTGGTCTTCGGGGAGGAGGGGGAACATGAATATGTGATTGTTTTTCGAATTTGAGCTCTTTCTGCAATGGGAACTTTTCATACTATATGCAGTTTTTCCTAACAAATGCAAGATATAACATGGGCTATCTCCGCAAGGAAACATGAGATATGCAAACGTTATGGTTTTTTGGTCTTCGGGGAGGTTGGGGAACATGAATATGTTTTTGTTTTTCGAATTTGAGCTCTATCTGAAATGAGCACTTTTCATGCTCTAAGCAGTTTTTCCTAACAAATGCAAGATATCATTGGCTATCTCCGCAAGGAAACATCAGATCTGCACAACTCATGGTTTTTTGGTCTTCGGGGAGGATGGGGAACATGAATATGTGATTGTTTTTCGAATTTGAGCTCTTTCTGCAATGGGCACTTTTCATACTATAAGCAGTTTTTCCTAACAAATGCAAGATATAACATGGGCTATCTCCGCAAGGAAACATCAGATCTGCAAAAGTTATGGTTTTTTGTTCTTCGGGGAGGATGGGGAACATGAATATGTGTTTGTTTTTCGAATTTGACCTCTATCTGAAATGTGCACTTTTCATGCTCTAAGCAGTTTTTCCTAACAAATGCAAGATATCATTGGCTATCTCCGCAAGGAAACATCAGATCTGCACAACTCATGGTTTTTTGGTCTTCGGGGAGGATGGGGAACATGAATATGTGATTGTTTTTCGAATTTGAGCTCTTTCTGCAATGGGCACTTTTCATACTATAAGCAGTTTTTCCTAACAAATGCAAGATATAACATGGGCTATCTCCGCAAGGAAACATGAGATCTGCAAAAGTTATGGTTTTTTGTTCTTCGGGGAGGATGGGGAACATGAATATGTGTTTGTTTTTCGAATTTGACCTCTATCTGAAATGTGCACTTTTCATGCTCTAAGCAGTTTTTCCTAACAAATGCAAGATATAACATTGGCTATCTCCGCAAGGAAACATCAGATCTGCACAACTCATGGTTTTTTGGTCTTCGGGGAGGAGGGGGAACATGAATATGTGATTGTTTTTCGAATTTGAGCTCTTTCTGCAATGGGCACTTTTCATGCTATAAGCAGTTTTTCCTAACAAATGCAAGATATTACATTGGCTATCTCCGCAAGGAAACATCAGATCTGCACAACACCTGGTTTTTTGGTCTTCGGGGAGGATGGGGAACATGAAAATGTGTTTGTTTTTCGAATTTGACCTCTATCTGAAATGGGCACTTTTCACGCTATAAGCAGTTTTTCCTAACAAATGCAAGATATAACATGGGCTATCTCCGCAAGGAAACATGAGATCTGCAAAAGTTATGGTTTTTTGGTCTTCGGGGAGGATGGGGAACATGAATATGTGTTTGTTTTTCGAATTTGACCTCTATCTGAAATGAGCACTTTTCATGCTCTAAGCAGTTTTTCCTAACAAATGCAAGATATAACATTGGCTATCTCCGCAAGGATACATCAGATCTGCACAACTCATGGTTTTTTGGTCTTCGGGGAGGAGGGGGAACATGAAAATGTGTTTGTTTTTCGAATTTGACCTCTATCTGAAATGGGCACTTTTCATGCTTATAAGCAGTTTTTCCTAACAAATGCAAGATATAACATGGGATATCTCCGCAAGGAAACATCAGATCTGCACAACTCATGGTTTTTTGGTCTTCGGGGAGGAGGGGGAACATGAATATGTGTTTGTTTTTTGAATTTGAGATCTTTCTGCAATGGGCACTTTTCATACTATAAGCAATTTTTCCTAACAAATGCAAGATATAACATTGGCAATCTCCGCAAGGAAACATCAGAATTGCTCAACTCATGGTTTTTTGGTCTTCGGGGAGGAGGGGGAACATGAATATGTGTTTGTTTTTCGAATTTGAGCTCTTTCTGCAATGGGCACTTTTCATACTATAAGCAGTTTTTCCTAACAAATGCAAGATATAACATGGGGTATCTCCGCAAGGAAACATGAGATCTGCAAACGTTATGGTTTTTTGGTCTTCGGGGAGGATGGGGAACATGAATATGTTTTTGTTTTTCGAATTTGAGCTCTTTCTGCAATGGGCACTTTTCATGCTATAAGCACTTTTTCCTAACAAATGCAAGATATAGCATTGGCTATCTCCGCAAGGAAACATCAGATCTGCACAACTCATGGTTTTTTGGTCTTCGGGGAGGCTGGGGAACATGAAAATGTGATTGTTTTTCGAATTTGAGCTCTTTCTGCAATGGGCACTTTTCATACTATAAGCAGTTTTTCCTAACAAATGCAAGATATAACATGGGCTATCTCCGCAAGGAAACATGAGATCTGGAAAAGTTATGGTTTTTTGTTCTTCGGGGAGGATGGGGAACATGAATATGTGTTTGTTTTTCGAATTTGACCTCTATCTGAAATGTGCACTTTTCATGCTCTAAGCAGTTTTTCCTAACAAATGCAAGATATAACATTGGCTATCTCCGCAAGGAAACATCAGATCTGCACAACTCATGGTTTTTTGGTCTTCGGGGAGGAGGGGGAACATGAATATGTGATTGTTTTTCGAATTTGAGCTCTTTCTGCAATGGGCACTTTTCATGCTATAAGCAGTTTTTCCTAACAAATGCAAGATATTACATTGGCTATCTCCGCAAGGAAACATCAGATCTGCACAACACCTGGTTTTTTGGTCTTCGGGGAGGATGGGGAACATGAAAATGTGTTTGTTTTTCGAATTTGACCTCTATCTGAAATGGGCACTTTTCACGCTATAAGCAGTTTTTCCTAACAAATGCAAGATATAACATGGGCTATCTCCGCAAGGAAACATGAGATCTGCAAAAGTTATGGTTTTTTGGTCTTCGGGGAGGATGGGGAACATGAATATGTGTTTGTTTTTCGAATTTGACCTCTATCTGAAATGAGCACTTTTCATGCTCTAAGCAGTTTTTCCTAACAAATGCAAGATATAACATTGGCTATCTCCGCAAGGATACATCAGATCTGCACAACTCATGGTTTTTTGGTCTTCGGGGAGGAGGGGGAACATGAAAATGTGTTTGTTTTTCGAATTTGACCTCTATCTGAAATGGGCACTTTTCATGCTTATAAGCAGTTTTTCCTAACAAATGCAAGATATAACATGGGATATCTCCGCAAGGAAACATCAGATCTGCACAACTCATGGTTTTTTGGTCTTCGGGGAGGAGGGGGAACATGAATATGTGTTTGTTTTTTGAATTTGAGATCTTTCTGCAATGGGCACTTTTCATACTATAAGCAATTTTTCCTAACAAATGCAAGATATAACATTGGCAATCTCCGCAAGGAAACATCAGAATTGCTCAACTCATGGTTTTTTGGTCTTCGGGGAGGAGGGGGAACATGAATATGTGTTTGTTTTTCGAATTTGAGCTCTTTCTGCAATGGGCACTTTTCATACTATAAGCAGTTTTTCCTAACAAATGCAAGATATAACATGGGGTATCTCCGCAAGGAAACATGAGATCTGCAAACGTTATGGTTTTTTGGTCTTCGGGGAGGATGGGGAACATGAATATGTTTTTGTTTTTCGAATTTGAGCTCTTTCTGCAATGGGCACTTTTCATGCTATAAGCACTTTTTCCTAACAAATGCAAGATATAGCATTGGCTATCTCCGCAAGGAAACATCAGATCTGCACAACTCATGGTTTTTTGGTCTTCGGGGAGGCTGGGGAACATGAAAATGTGATTGTTTTTCGAATTTGAGCTCTTTCTGCAATGGGCACTTTTCATGCTATAAGCAGTTTTTCCTAACAAATGCAAGATATAACATTGGCTATCTCCGCAAGGAAACATCAGATCTGCACAACTCATGGTTTTTTGGTCTTCGGGGAGGATGGGGAACATGAATATGTGATTGTTTTTCGAATTTGAGCTCTTTCTGCAATGGGCACTTTTCATGCTATAAGCAGTTTTTCCTAACAAATGCAAGATATAACATTGGCTATCTCCGCAAGGAAACATCAGATCTGCACAACTCATGGTTTTTTGGTCTTCGGGGAGGATGGGGAACATGAATATGTGTTTGTTTTTCGAATTTGAGATCTTTCTGCAATGGGCACTTTTCATACTATAAGCAGTTTTTCCTAACAAATGCAAGCTATTACATTGGCAATCTCCGCAAGGAAACATCAGATCTGCTCAACTCATGGTTTTTTGGTCTTCGGGGAGGAGGGGGAACATGAATATGTGTTTGTTTTTCGAATTTGAGCTCTTTCTGCAATGGGCACTTTTCATACTATAAGCAGTTTTTCCTAACAAATGCATGATATAACATGGGCTATCTACGCAAGGAAACATGAGATCTGCAAACGTTATGGTTTTTTGGTCTTCGGGGAGGATGGGGAACATGAATATGTTTTTGTTTTTCGAATTTGAGCTCTATCTGAAATGAGCACTTTTCATGCTCTAAGCAGTTTTTATAACAAATGCAAGATATAACATGGGCTATCTCCGCAAGGAAATATGAGATCTGCAAAAGTTATGGTTTTTTGGTCTTCGGGGAGGAGGGGGAACATGAATATGTGTTTGTTTTTTCAAATTTGAGATCTTTCTGCAATGGGCACTTTTCATGCTATAAGCAGGTTTTCCTAACAAATGCAAGATATACCATGGGCTATCTCCGCAAGGAAACATGAGATCTGCAAAAGACATGGTTTTTTGGTCTTCGGGGAGGAGGGGGAACATGAATATGTGATTGTTTTTCGAATTTGAGCTCTTTCTGCAATGGGAACTTTTCATACTATATGCAGTTTTTCCTAACAAATGCAAGATATAACATGGGCTATCTCCGCAAGGAAACATGAGATATGCAAACGTTATGGTTTTTTGGTCTTCGGGGAGGTTGGGGAACATGAATATGTTTTTGTTTTTCGAATTTGAGCTCTATCTGAAATGAGCACTTTTCATGCTCTAAGCAGTTTTTCCTAACAAATGCAAGATATCATTGGCTATCTCCGCAAGGAAACATCAGATCTGCACAACTCATGGTTTTTTGGTCTTCGGGGAGGATGGGGAACATGAATATGTGATTGTTTTTCGAATTTGAGCTCTTTCTGCAATGGGCACTTTTCATACTATAAGCAGTTTTTCCTAACAAATGCAAGATATAACATGGGCTATCTCCGCAAGGAAACATCAGATCTGCAAAAGTTATGGTTTTTTGTTCTTCGGGGAGGATGGGGAACATGAATATGTGTTTGTTTTTCGAATTTGACCTCTATCTGAAATGTGCACTTTTCATGCTCTAAGCAGTTTTTCCTAACAAATGCAAGATATCATTGGCTATCTCCGCAAGGAAACATCAGATCTGCACAACTCATGGTTTTTTGGTCTTCGGGGAGGATGGGGAACATGAATATGTGATTGTTTTTCGAATTTGAGCTCTTTCTGCAATGGGCACTTTTCATACTATAAGCAGTTTTTCCTAACAAATGCAAGATATAACATGGGCTATCTCCGCAAGGAAACATGAGATCTGCAAAAGTTATGGTTTTTTGTTCTTCGGGGAGGATGGGGAACATGAATATGTGTTTGTTTTTCGAATTTGACCTCTATCTGAAATGTGCACTTTTCATGCTCTAAGCAGTTTTTCCTAACAAATGCAAGATATAACATTGGCTATCTCCGCAAGGAAACATCAGATCTGCACAACTCATGGTTTTTTGGTCTTCGGGGAGGAGGGGGAACATGAATATGTGATTGTTTTTCGAATTTGAGCTCTTTCTGCAATGGGCACTTTTCATGCTATAAGCAGTTTTTCCTAACAAATGCAAGATATTACATTGGCTATCTCCGCAAGGAAACATCAGATCTGCACAACACCTGGTTTTTTGGTCTTCGGGGAGGATGGGGAACATGAAAATGTGTTTGTTTTTCGAATTTGACCTCTATCTGAAATGGGCACTTTTCACGCTATAAGCAGTTTTTCCTAACAAATGCAAGATATAACATGGGCTATCTCCGCAAGGAAACATGAGATCTGCAAAAGTTATGGTTTTTTGGTCTTCGGGGAGGATGGGGAACATGAATATGTGTTTGTTTTTCGAATTTGACCTCTATCTGAAATGAGCACTTTTCATGCTCTAAGCAGTTTTTCCTAACAAATGCAAGATATAACATTGGCTATCTCCGCAAGGATACATCAGATCTGCACAACTCATGGTTTTTTGGTCTTCGGGGAGGAGGGGGAACATGAAAATGTGTTTGTTTTTCGAATTTGACCTCTATCTGAAATGGGCACTTTTCATGCTTATAAGCAGTTTTTCCTAACAAATGCAAGATATAACATGGGATATCTCCGCAAGGAAACATCAGATCTGCACAACTCATGGTTTTTTGGTCTTCGGGGAGGAGGGGGAACATGAATATGTGTTTGTTTTTTGAATTTGAGATCTTTCTGCAATGGGCACTTTTCATACTATAAGCAATTTTTCCTAACAAATGCAAGATATAACATTGGCAATCTCCGCAAGGAAACATCAGAATTGCTCAACTCATGGTTTTTTGGTCTTCGGGGAGGAGGGGGAACATGAATATGTGTTTGTTTTTCGAATTTGAGCTCTTTCTGCAATGGGCACTTTTCATACTATAAGCAGTTTTTCCTAACAAATGCAAGATATAACATGGGGTATCTCCGCAAGGAAACATGAGATCTGCAAACGTTATGGTTTTTTGGTCTTCGGGGAGGATGGGGAACATGAATATGTTTTTGTTTTTCGAATTTGAGCTCTTTCTGCAATGGGCACTTTTCATGCTATAAGCACTTTTTCCTAACAAATGCAAGATATAGCATTGGCTATCTCCGCAAGGAAACATCAGATCTGCACAACTCATGGTTTTTTGGTCTTCGGGGAGGCTGGGGAACATGAAAATGTGATTGTTTTTCGAATTTGAGCTCTTTCTGCAATGGGCACTTTTCATACTATAAGCAGTTTTTCCTAACAAATGCAAGATATAACATGGGCTATCTCCGCAAGGAAACATGAGATCTGGAAAAGTTATGGTTTTTTGTTCTTCGGGGAGGATGGGGAACATGAATATGTGTTTGTTTTTCGAATTTGACCTCTATCTGAAATGTGCACTTTTCATGCTCTAAGCAGTTTTTCCTAACAAATGCAAGATATAACATTGGCTATCTCCGCAAGGAAACATCAGATCTGCACAACTCATGGTTTTTTGGTCTTCGGGGAGGAGGGGGAACATGAATATGTGATTGTTTTTCGAATTTGAGCTCTTTCTGCAATGGGCACTTTTCATGCTATAAGCAGTTTTTCCTAACAAATGCAAGATATTACATTGGCTATCTCCGCAAGGAAACATCAGATCTGCACAACACCTGGTTTTTTGGTCTTCGGGGAGGATGGGGAACATGAAAATGTGTTTGTTTTTCGAATTTGACCTCTATCTGAAATGGGCACTTTTCACGCTATAAGCAGTTTTTCCTAACAAATGCAAGATATAACATGGGCTATCTCCGCAAGGAAACATGAGATCTGCAAAAGTTATGGTTTTTTGGTCTTCGGGGAGGATGGGGAACATGAATATGTGTTTGTTTTTCGAATTTGACCTCTATCTGAAATGAGCACTTTTCATGCTCTAAGCAGTTTTTCCTAACAAATGCAAGATATAACATTGGCTATCTCCGCAAGGATACATCAGATCTGCACAACTCATGGTTTTTTGGTCTTCGGGGAGGAGGGGGAACATGAAAATGTGTTTGTTTTTCGAATTTGACCTCTATCTGAAATGGGCACTTTTCATGCTTATAAGCAGTTTTTCCTAACAAATGCAAGATATAACATGGGATATCTCCGCAAGGAAACATCAGATCTGCACAACTCATGGTTTTTTGGTCTTCGGGGAGGAGGGGGAACATGAATATGTGTTTGTTTTTTGAATTTGAGATCTTTCTGCAATGGGCACTTTTCATACTATAAGCAATTTTTCCTAACAAATGCAAGATATAACATTGGCAATCTCCGCAAGGAAACATCAGAATTGCTCAACTCATGGTTTTTTGGTCTTCGGGGAGGAGGGGGAACATGAATATGTGTTTGTTTTTCGAATTTGAGCTCTTTCTGCAATGGGCACTTTTCATACTATAAGCAGTTTTTCCTAACAAATGCAAGATATAACATGGGGTATCTCCGCAAGGAAACATGAGATCTGCAAACGTTATGGTTTTTTGGTCTTCGGGGAGGATGGGGAACATGAATATGTTTTTGTTTTTCGAATTTGAGCTCTTTCTGCAATGGGCACTTTTCATGCTATAAGCACTTTTTCCTAACAAATGCAAGATATAGCATTGGCTATCTCCGCAAGGAAACATCAGATCTGCACAACTCATGGTTTTTTGGTCTTCGGGGAGGCTGGGGAACATGAAAATGTGATTGTTTTTCGAATTTGAGCTCTTTCTGCAATGGGCACTTTTCATGCTATAAGCAGTTTTTCCTAACAAATGCAAGATATAACATTGGCTATCTCCGCAAGGAAACATCAGATCTGCACAACTCATGGTTTTTTGGTCTTCGGGGAGGATGGGGAACATGAATATGTGATTGTTTTTCGAATTTGAGCTCTTTCTGCAATGGGCACTTTTCATGCTATAAGCAGTTTTTCCTAACAAATGCAAGATATAACATTGGCTATCTCCGCAAGGAAACATCAGATCTGCACAACTCATGGTTTTTTGGTCTTCGGGGAGGATGGGGAACATGAATATGTGTTTGTTTTTCGAATTTGAGATCTTTCTGCAATGGGCACTTTTCATACTATAAGCAGTTTTTCCTAACAAATGCAAGCTATTACATTGGCAATCTCCGCAAGGAAACATCAGATCTGCTCAACTCATGGTTTTTTGGTCTTCGGGGAGGAGGGGGAACATGAATATGTGTTTGTTTTTCGAATTTGAGCTCTTTCTGCAATGGGCACTTTTCATACTATAAGCAGTTTTTCCTAACAAATGCATGATATAACATGGGCTATCTACGCAAGGAAACATGAGATCTGCAAACGTTATGGTTTTTTGGTCTTCGGGGAGGATGGGGAACATGAATATGTTTTTGTTTTTCGAATTTGAGCTCTATCTGAAATGAGCACTTTTCATGCTCTAAGCAGTTTTTCCTAACAAATGCAAGATATAACATTGGCTATCTCCGCAAGGAAACATCAGATCTGCACAACTCATGGTTTTTTGGTCTTCGGGGAGGATGGGGAACATGAATATGTGTTTGTTTTTCGAATTTGAGATCTTTCTGCAATGGGCACTTTTCATACTATAAGCAGTTTTTCCTAACAAATGCAAGCAATTACATTGGCAATCTCCGCAAGGAAACATCAGATCTGCACAACTCACGGTTTTTTGGTCTTCGGGGAGGAGGGGGAACATGAATATGTGTTTGTTTTTCGAATTTGAGCTCTTTCTGCAATGGGCACTTTTCATACTATAAGCAGTTTTTCCTAACAAATGCATGATATAACATGGGCTATCTACGCAAGGAAACATGAGATCTGCAAACGTTATGGTTTTTTGGTCTTCGGGGACGATGGGGAACATGAATATGTTTTTGTTTTTCGAATTTGAGCTCTTTCTGCAATGAGCACTTTTCATGCTATAAGCACTTTTTCCTAACAAATGCAAGATATAACATTGGCTATCTCCGCAAGGAAACATCAGATCTGCTCAACTCATGGTTTTTTGGTCTTCGGGGAGGAGGGGGAACATGAAAATGTGTTTGTTTTTCGAATTTGACCTCTATCTGAAATGGGCACTTTTCATGCTATATGCAGTTTTTCCTAACAAATGCAAGATATAACATGGGCTATCTCCGCAAGGAAACATGAGATCTGCAAAAGTTATGGTTTTTTGGTCTTCGGGGAGGATGGGGAACATGAATATGTGTTTGTTTTTCGAATTTGACCTCTATCTGAAATGGGCACTTTTCATGCTCTAAGCAGTTTTTCCTAACAAATGCAAGATATAACATTGGCTATCTCCGCAAGGAAACATCAGATCTGCACAACTCATGGTTTTTTGTTCTTCGGGGAGGCGGGGGAACATGAATATGTGTTTGTTTTTCGAATTTGAGCTCTTTCTGCAATGGGCACTTTTCATGATATAAGCAGGTTTTCCAAACAAATGCAAGATATACCATGGGCTATCTCCGCAAGGAAATATGAGATCTGCACAACTCATGGTTTTTTGGTCTTCGGGGAAGCGGGGGAACATGAATATGTGATTGTTTTTCGAATTTGAGCTCTTTCTGCAATGGGCACTTTTCATGCTATAAGCACTTTTTCCTAACAAATGCAAGATATAGCATTGGCTATCTCCGCAAGGAAACATCAGATCTGCACAACTCATGGTTTTTTGGTCTTCGGGGAGGCTGGGGAACATGAAAATGTGTTTGTTTTTCGAATTTGACCTCTATCTGAAATGGGCACTTTTCATACTATAAGCAGTTTTTCCTAACAAATGCAAGATTTAACATTGGCTATCTCCGCAAGGAAACATCAGATCTGCTCAACCCATGGTTTTTTGGTCTTCGGGGAGGATGGGGAACATGAATATGTGTTTCTTTTTCGAATTTGAGCTCTTTCTGCAATGGGCACTTTTCATACTATAAGCAGTTTTTCCTAACAAATGCAAGATATAACATGGGCTATCTCCGCAAGGAAACATGAGATCTGCAAAAGTTATGGTTTTTTGTTCTTCGGGGAGGATGGGGAACATGAATATGTGTTTGTTTTTCGAATTTGACCTCTATCTGAAATGAGCACTTTTCATGCTCTAAGCAGTTTTTCCTAACAAATGCAAGATATAACATTGGCTATCTCCGCAAGGAAACATCAGATCTGCACAACTCATGGTTTTTTGTTCTTCGGGGAGGCGGGGGAACATGAATATGTGTTTGTTTTTCGAATTTGAGCTCTTTCTGCAATGGGCACTTTTCATGATATAAGCAGGTTTTCCAAACAAATGCAAGATATACCATGGGCTATCTCCGCAAGGAAATATGAGATCTGCACAACTCATGGTTTTTTGGTCTTCGGGGAAGCGGGGGAACATGAATATGTGATTGTTTTTCGAATTTGAGCTCTTTCTGCAATGGGCACTTTTCATGCTATAAGCACTTTTTCCTAACAAATGCAAGATATAGCATTGGCTATCTCCGCAAGGAAACATCAGATCTGCACAACTCATGGTTTTTTGGTCTTCGGGGAGGCTGGGGAACATGAAAATGTGTTTGTTTTTCGAATTTGACCTCTATCTGAAATGGGCACTTTTCATACTATAAGCAGTTTTTCCTAACAAATGCAAGATTTAACATTGGCTATCTCCGCAAGGAAACATCAGATCTGCTCAACCCATGGTTTTTTGGTCTTCGGGGAGGATGGGGAACATGAATATGTGTTTCTTTTTCGAATTTGAGCTCTTTCTGCAATGGGCACTTTTCATACTATAAGCAGTTTTTCCTAACAAATGCAAGATATAACATGGGCTATCTCCGCAAGGAAACATGAGATCTGCAAAAGTTATGGTTTTTTGTTCTTCGGGGAGGATGGGGAACATGAATATGTGTTTGTTTTTCGAATTTGACCTCTATCTGAAATGAGCACTTTTCATGCTCTAAGCAGTTTTTCCTAACAAATGCAAGATATAACATTGGCTATCTCCGCAAGGAAACATCAGATCTGCACAACTCATGGTTTTTTGGTCTTCGGGGAGGATGGGGAACATGAATATGTGATTGTTTTTCGAATTTGAGCTCTTTCTGCAATGGGCACTTTTCATGCTATAAGCAGTTTTTCCTAACAAATGCAAGATATACCATGGGCTATCTCCGCAAGGAAACATGAGATCTGCAAAAGACATGGTTTTTTGGTCTTCGGGGAGGATGGGGAACATGAATATGTGATTGTTTTTCGAATTTGAGCTCTTTCTGCAATGGACACTTTTCATGCTATAAGCAGTTTTTCCTAACAAATGCAAGATATAACATTGGCTATCTCCGCAAGGAAACATCAGATCTGCACAACCCATGGTTTTTTGGTCTTCGGGGAGGAGGGGGAACATGAATATGTGTTTGTTTTTCAAATTTGAGCTCTTTCTGCAATGGGCACTTTTCATGCTATAAGCAGTTTTTCCTAACAAATGCAAGATATACCATGGGCTATCTCCGCAAGGAAACATCAGATCTGCACAACTCATGGTTTTTTGGTCTTCGGGGAGGCGGGGGAACATGAATATGTGTTTGTTTTTCGAATTTGATTTCTATCTGAAATGGGCACTTTTCATGCTATAAGCAGTTTTTATAACAAATGCAAGATATAACATGGGCTATCTCCGCAAGGAAATATGAGATCTGCAAAAGTTATGGTTTTTTGGTCTTCGGGGAGGAGGGGGAACATGAATATGTGTTTGTTTTTTCAAATTTGAGATCTTTCTGCAATGGGCACTTTTCATGCTATAAGCAGGTTTTCCTAACAAATGCAAGATATACCATGGGCTATCTCCGCAAGGAAACATGAGATCTGCAAAAGACATGGTTTTTTGGTCTTCGGGGAGGATGGGGAACATGAATATGTGATTGTTTTTCGAATTTGAGCTCTTTCTGCAATGTGCACTTTTCATACTATAAGCAGTTTTTCCTAACAAGTGCAAGATATAGCATTGGGTATCTCCGCAAGGAAACATCAGATCTGCACAACTCATGGTTTTTTGGTCTTCGGGGAGGCGGGGGAACATGAAAATGTGTTTGTTTTTCGAATTTGACCTCTATCTGAAATGGGCACTTTTCATGCTATCAGCACTTTTTCCTAACAAATGCAAGATATAACATGGGATATCTCCGCAAGGAAACATCAGATCTGCTCAACCCATGGTTTTTTGGTCTTCGGGGAGGAGGGGGAACATGAATATGTGTTTGTTTTTCGAATTTGAGCTCTTTCTGCAATGGGCACTTTTCATACTATAAGCAGTTTTTCCTAACAAATGCAAGATATAACATTGGCAATCTCCGCAAGGAAACATCAGATCTGCTGAACTCATGGTTTTTTGGACTTCGGGGAGGAGGGGGAACATGAATATGTGTTTGTTTTTCGAATTTGACCTCTATCTGAAATGGGCACTTTTCATGCTTATAAGCAGTTTTTCCTAACAAATGCAAGATATAACATGGGATATCTCCGCAAGGAAACATGAGATCTGCAAAAGTTATGGTTTTTTGGTCTTCGGGGAGGATGGGGAACATGAATATGTGTTTGTTTTTCGAATTTGACCTCTATCTGAAATTAGCACATTTCATGCTATAAGCAGGTTTTCCTAACAAATGCAAGATTTAACATTGGCTATCTCCGCAAGGAAACATCAGATCTGCTCAACCCATGGTTTTTTGGTCTTCGGGGAGGAGGGGGAACATGAATATGTGTTTCTTTTTCGAATTTGAGCTCTTTCTGCAATGGGAACTTTTCATACTATAAGCAGTTTTTCCTAACAAATGCAATATATAACATGGGCTATCTCCGCAAGGAAACATGAGATCTGCAAATGTTATGGTTTTTTGGTCTTCGGGGAGGTTGGGGAACATGAATATGTTTTTGTTTTTCGAATTTGAGCTCTATCTGAAATGAGCACTTTTCATGCTCTAAGCAGTTTTTCCTAACAAATGCAAGATATCATTGGCTATCTCCGCAAGGAAACATCAGATCTGCACAACTCATGGTTTTTTGGTCTTCGGGGAGGATGGGGAACATGAATATGTGATTGTTTTTCGAATTTGAGCTCTTTCTGCAATGGGCACTTTTCATACTATAAGCAGTTTTTCCTAACAAATGCAAGATATAACATGGGCTATCTCCGCAAGGAAACATGAGATCTGCAAAAGTTATGGTTTTTTGTTCTTCGGGGAGGATGGGGAACATGAATATGTGTTTGTTTTTCGAATTTGACCTCTATCTGAAATGTGCACTTTTCATGCTCTAAGCAGTTTTTCCTAACAAATGCAAGATATAACATTGGCTATCTCCGCAAGGAAACATCAGATCTGCACAACTCATGGTTTTTTGGTCTTCGGGGAGGATGGGGAACATGAATATGTGATTGTTTTTCGAATTTGAGCTCTTTCTGCAATGGGTACTTTTCATGCTATAAGCAGTTTTTCCTAACAAATGCAAGATATAACATTGGCTATCTCCGCAAGGAAACATCAGATCTGCACAACTCATGGTTTTTTGGTCTTTGGGGAGGATGGGGAACATGAAAATGTGTTTGTTTTTCGAATTTGACCTCTATCTGAAATGGGCACTTTTCATGCTATAAGCAGTTTTTCCTAACAAATGCAAGATATAACATGGGCTATCTCCGCAAGGAAACATGAGATCTGCAAAAGTTATGGTTTTTTGGTCTTCGGGGAGGATGGGGAACATGAATATGTGTTTGTTTTTCGAATTTGACCTCTATCTGAAATGAGCACTTTTCATGCTCTAAGCAGTTTTTCCTAACAAATGCAAGATATAACATGGGATATCTCCGCAAGGATACATCAGATCTGCACAACTCATGGTTTTTTGGTCTTCGGGGAGGAGGGGGAACATGAAAATGTGTTTGTTTTTCGAATTTGACCTCTATCTGAAATGGGCACTTTTCATGCTTATAAGCAGTTTTTCCTAACAAATGCAAGATATAACATGGGATATCTCCGCAAGGAAACATGAGATCTGCAAAAGTTATGGTTTTTTGGTCTTCGGGGAGGATGGGGAACATGAATATGTGTTTGTTTTTCGAATTTGACCTCTATCTGAAATTAGCACTTTTCATGCTATAAGCAGGTTTTCCTAACAAATGCAAGATTTAACATTGGCTATCTCCGCAAGGAAACATCAGATCTGCTCAACCCATGGTTTTTTGGTCTTCGGGGAGGAGGGGGAACATGAATATGTGTTTCTTTTTCTAATTTGAGCTCTTTCTGCAATGGGAACTTTTCATACTATAAGCAGTTTTTCCTAACAAATGCAATATATAACATGGGCTATCTCCGCAAGGAAACATGAGATCTGCAAACGTTATGGTTTTTTGGTCTTCGGGGAGGTTGGGGAACATGAATATGTTTTTGTTTTTCGAATTTGAGCTCTATCTGAAATGAGCAATTTTCATGCTCTAAGCAGTTTTTCCTAACAAATGCAAGATATCATTGGCTATCTCCGCAAGGAAACATCAGATCTGCACAACTCATGGTTTTTTGGTCTTCGGGGAGGATGGGGAACATGAATATGTGATTGTTTTTCGAATTTGAGCTCTTTCTGCAATGGGCACTTTTCATACTATAAGCAGTTTTTCCTAACAAATGCAAGATATAACATGGGCTATCTCCGCAAGGAAACATGAGATCTGCAAAAGTTATGGTTTTTTGTTCTTCGGGGAGGATGGGGAACATGAATATGTGTTTGTTTTTCGAATTTGACCTCTATCTGAAATGTGCACTTTTCATGCTCTAAGCAGTTTTTCCTAACAAATGCAAGATATAACATTGGCTATCTCCGCAAGGAAACATCAGATCTGCACAACTCATGGTTTTTTGGTCTTCGGGGAGGAGGGGGAACATGAATATGTGATTGTTTTTCGAATTTGAGCTCTTTCTGCAATGGGAACTTTTCATACTATATGCAGTTTTTCCTAACAAATGCAATATATAACATGGGCTATCTCCGCAAGGAAACATGAGATCTGCAAACGTTATGGTTTTTTGGTCTTCGGGGAGGTTGGGGAACATGAATATGTTTTTGTTTTTCGAATTTGAGCTCTATCTGAAATGAGCACTTTTCATGCTCTAAGCAGTTTTTCCTAACAAATGCAAGATATCATTGGCTATCTCCGCAAGGAAACATCAGATCTGCACAACTCATGGTTTTTTGGTCTTCGGGGAGGATGGGGAACATGAATATGTGATTGTTTTTCGAATTTGAGCTCTTTCTGCAATGGGCACTTTTCATACTATAAGCAGTTTTTCCTAACAAATGCAAGATATAACATGGGCTATCTCCGCAAGGAAACATCAGATCTGCAAAAGTTATGGTTTTTTGTTCTTCGGGGAGGATGGGGAACATGAATATGTGTTTGTTTTTCGAATTTGACCTCTATCTGAAATGTGCACTTTTCATGCTCTAAGCAGTTTTTCCTAACAAATGCAAGATATCATTGGCTATCTCCGCAAGGAAACATCAGATCTGCACAACTCATGGTTTTTTGGTCTTCGGGGAGGATGGGGAACATGAATATGTGATTGTTTTTCGAATTTGAGCTCTTTCTGCAATGGGCACTTTTCATACTATAAGCAGTTTTTCCTAACAAATGCAAGATATAACATGGGCTATCTCCGCAAGGAAACATGAGATCTGCAAAAGTTATGGTTTTTTGTTCTTCGGGGAGGATGGGGAACATGAATATGTGTTTGTTTTTCGAATTTGACCTCTATCTGAAATGTGCACTTTTCATGCTCTAAGCAGTTTTTCCTAACAAATGCAAGATATAACATTGGCTATCTCCGCAAGGAAACATCAGATCTGCACAACTCATGGTTTTTTGGTCTTCGGGGAGGAGGGGGAACATGAATATGTGATTGTTTTTCGAATTTGAGCTCTTTCTGCAATGGGCACTTTTCATGCTATAAGCAGTTTTTCCTAACAAATGCAAGATATTACATTGGCTATCTCCGCAAGGAAACATCAGATCTGCACAACACCTGGTTTTTTGGTCTTCGGGGAGGATGGGGAACATGAAAATGTGTTTGTTTTTCGAATTTGACCTCTATCTGAAATGAGCACTTTTCATACTATAAGCAGTTTTTCCTAACAAATGCAAGATATAACATTGGCTATCTCCGCAAGGATACATCAGATCTGCACAACTCATGGTTTTTTGGTCTTCGGGGAGGAGGGGGAACATGAAAATGTGTTTGTTTTTCGAATTTGACCTCTATCTGAAATGGGCACTTTTCATGCTTATAAGCAGTTTTTCCTAACAAATGCAAGATATAACATGGGATATCTCCGCAAGGAAACATCAGATCTGCACAACTCATGGTTTTTTGGTCTTCGGGGAGGAGGGGGAACATGAATATGTGTTTGTTTTTCGAATTTGAGATCTTTCTGCAATGGGCACTTTTCATACTATAAGCAGTTTTTCCTAACAAATGCAAGATATAACATGGGGTATCTCCGCAAGGAAACATGAGATCTGCAAACGTTATGGTTTTTTGGTCTTCGGGGAGGATGGGGAACATGAATATGTTTTTGTTTTTCGAATTTGAGCTCTTTCTGCAATGGGCACTTTTCATGCTATAAGCACTTTTTCCTAACAAATGCAAGATATAGCATTGGCTATCTCCGCAAGGAAACATCAGATCTGCACAACTCATGGTTTTTTGGTCTTCGGGGAGGCTGGGGAACATGAAAATGTGTTTGTTTTTCGAATTTGACCTCTATCTGAAATGGGCACTTTTCATACTATAAGCAGTTTTTCCTAACAAATGCAAGATTTAACATTAGGACGCTGAGCTTGTCGATCAGAAGGTCGGCAGTTTGGCGGGTCGAATCCCGAGTGCTGCGTAACAGAGTGAGCGCCTGTTACTCGTCCCAGCTTCTGCCCACCTAGCAGTTCGAAAGCATGTAAAAATGCAAGTAGAAAAATAGGGACCACTACGGTGGGAAGGTAACAGCGTTCCGTGCGCCTTTGGCGTCTAGTCATGCCGGCCACATGACCACGGAGACGTCCTCGGACAAACGCTGGCTCTTCGGCTATGAAACGGAGATGAGCACCGGCCCCTAGAGTCGGAAACGACTAGCACGCATGTGCGGGGGAACCTTTACCTTTTTACTTTTTATCTCCGCAAGGAAACATCAGATCTGCTCAACCCATGGTTTTTTGGTCTTCGGGGAGGATGGGGAACATGAATATGTGTTTCTTTTTCGAATTTGAGCTCTTTCTGCAATGGGCACTTTTCATACTATAAGCAGTTTTTCCTAACAAATGCAAGATATAACATGGGCTATCTCCGCAAGGAAACATGAGATCTGCAAAAGTTATGGTTTTTTGTTCTTCGGGGAGGATGGGGAACATGAATATGTGTTTGTTTTTCGAATTTGACCTCTATCTGAAATGAGCACTTTTCATGCTCTAAGCAGTTTTTCCTAACAAATGCAAGATATAACATTGGCTATCTCCGCAAGGAAACATCAGATCTGCACAACTCATGGTTTTTTGGTCTTCGGGGAGGATGGGGAACATGAATATGTGATTGTTTTTCGAATTTGAGCTCTTTCTGCAATGGGCACTTTTCATGCTATAAGCAGTTTTTCCTAACAAATGCAAGATATAACATTGGCTATCTCCGCAAGGAAACATCAGATCTGCACAACTCATGGTTTTTTGGTCTTCGGGGAGGATGGGGAACATGAATATGTGTTTGTTTTTCGAATTTGAGATCTTTCTGCAATGGGCACTTTTCATACTATAAGCAGTTTTTCCTAACAAATGCAAGCTATTACATTGGCAATCTCCGCAAGGAAACATCAGATCTGCTCAACTCATGGTTTTTTGGTCTTCGGGGAGGAGGGGGAACATGAATATGTGTTTGTTTTTCGAATTTGAGCTCTTTCTGCAATGGGCACTTTTCATACTATAAGCAGTTTTTCCTAACAAATGCATGATATAACATGGGCTATCTACGCAAGGAAACATGAGATCTGCAAACGTTATGGTTTTTTGGTCTTCGGGGAGGATGGGGAACATGAATATGTTTTTGTTTTTCGAATTTGACCTCTATCTGAAATGAGCACTTTTCATACTATAAGCAGTTTTTCCTAACAAATGCAAGATATAACATTGGCTATCTCCGCAAGGATACATCAGATCTGCACAACTCATGGTTTTTTGGTCTTCGGGGAGGAGGGGGAACATGAAAATGTGTTTGTTTTTCGAATTTGACCTCTATCTGAAATGGGCACTTTTCATGCTTATAAGCAGTTTTTCCTAACAAATGCAAGATATAACATGGGATATCTCCGCAAGGAAACATCAGATCTGCACAACTCATGGTTTTTTGGTCTTCGGGGAGGAGGGGGAACATGAATATGTGTTTGTTTTTCGAATTTGAGATCTTTCTGCAATGGGCACTTTTCATACTATAAGCAGTTTTTCCTAACAAATGCAAGATATAACATGGGGTATCTCCGCAAGGAAACATGAGATCTGCAAACGTTATGGTTTTTTGGTCTTCGGGGAGGATGGGGAACATGAATATGTTTTTGTTTTTCGAATTTGAGCTCTTTCTGCAATGGGCACTTTTCATGCTATAAGCACTTTTTCCTAACAAATGCAAGATATAGCATTGGCTATCTCCGCAAGGAAACATCAGATCTGCACAACTCATGGTTTTTTGGTCTTCGGGGAGGCTGGGGAACATGAAAATGTGTTTGTTTTTCGAATTTGACCTCTATCTGAAATGGGCACTTTTCATACTATAAGCAGTTTTTCCTAACAAATGCAAGATTTAACATTAGGACGCTGAGCTTGTCGATCAGAAGGTCGGCAGTTTGGCGGGTCGAATCCCGAGTGCTGCGTAACAGAGTGAGCGCCTGTTACTCGTCCCAGCTTCTGCCCACCTAGCAGTTCGAAAGCATGTAAAAATGCAAGTAGAAAAATAGGGACCACTACGGTGGGAAGGTAACAGCGTTCCGTGCGCCTTTGGCGTCTAGTCATGCCGGCCACATGACCACGGAGACGTCCTCGGACAAACGCTGGCTCTTCGGCTATGAAACGGAGATGAGCACCGGCCCCTAGAGTCGGAAACGACTAGCACGCATGTGCGGGGGAACCTTTACCTTTTTACTTTTTATCTCCGCAAGGAAACATCAGATCTGCTCAACCCATGGTTTTTTGGTCTTCGGGGAGGATGGGGAACATGAATATGTGTTTCTTTTTCGAATTTGAGCTCTTTCTGCAATGGGCACTTTTCATACTATAAGCAGTTTTTCCTAACAAATGCAAGATATAACATGGGCTATCTCAGCAAGGAAACATGAGATCTGCAAAAGTTATGGTTTTTTGTTCTTCGGGGAGGATGGGGAACATGAATATGTGTTTGTTTTTCGAATTTGACCTCTATCTGAAATGAGCACTTTTCATGCTCTAAGCAGTTTTTCCTAACAAATGCAAGATATAACATTGGCTATCTCCGCAAGGAAACATCAGATCTGCACAACTCATGGTTTTTTGGTCTTCGGGGAGGATGGGGAACATGAATATGTGATTGTTTTTCGAATTTGAGCTCTTTCTGCAATGGGCACTTTTCATGCTATAAGCAGTTTTTCCTAACAAATGCAAGATATAACATTGGCTATCTCTGCAAGGAAACATCAGATCTGCACAACTCATGGTTTTTTGGTCTTCGGGGAGGATGGGGAACATGAATATGTGTTTGTTTTTCGAATTTGAGATCTTTCTGCAATGGGCACTTTTCATACTATAAGCAGTTTTTCCTAACAAATGCAAGCTATTACATTGGCAATCTCCGCAAGGAAACATCAGATCTGCTCAACTCATGGTTTTTTGGTCTTCGGGGAGGAGGGGGAACATGAATATGTGTTTGTTTTTCGAATTTGAGCTCTTTCTGCAATGGGCACTTTTCATACTATAAGCAGTTTTTCCTAACAAATGCATGATATAACATGGGCTATCTACGCAAGGAAACATGAGATCTGCAAACGTTATGGTTTTTTGGTCTTCGGGGAGGATGGGGAACATGAATATGTTTTTGTTTTTCGAATTTGAGCTCTTTCTGCAATGAGCACTTTTCATGCTATAAGCACTTTTTCCTAACAAATGCAAGATATAACATTGGCTATCTCCGCAAGGAAACATCAGATCTGCTCAACTCATGGTTTTTTGGTCTTCGGGGAGGAGGGGGAACATGAAAATGTGTTTGTTTTTCGAATTTGACCTCTATCTGAAATGGGCACTTTTCATGCTTATAAGCAGTTTTTCCTAACAAATGCAAGATATAACATGGGATATCTCCGCAAGGAAACATCAGATCTGCACAACTCATGGTTTTTTGGTCTTCGGGGAGGAGGGGGAACATGAATATGTGTTTGTTTTTCGAATTTGAGATCTTTCTGCAATGGGCACTTTTCATACTATAAGCAATTTTTCCTAACAAATGCAAGATATAACATTGGCAATCTCCGCAATGAAACATCAGATCTGCTCAACTCATGGTTTTTTGGTCTTCGGGGAGGAGGGGGAACATGAATATGTGTTTGTTTTTCGAATTTGAGCTCTTTCTGCAATGGGCACTTTTCATACTATAAGCAGTTTTTCCTAACAAATGCAAGATATAACATGGGCTATCTCCGCAAGGAAACATGAGATCTGCAAACGTTATGGTTTTTTGGTCTTCGGGGAGGATGGGGAACATGAATATGTTTTTGTTTTTCGAATTTGAGCTCTTTCTGCAATGGGCACTTTTCATGCTATAAGCACTTTTTCCTAACAAATGCAAGATATAGCATTGGCTATCTCCGCAAGGAAACATCAGATCTGCACAACTCATGGTTTTTTGGTCTTCGGGGAGGCTGGGGAACATGAAAATGTGTTTGTTTTTCGAATTTGACCTCTATCTGAAATGGGCACTTTTCATACTATAAGCAGTTTTTCCTAACAAATGCAAGATTTAACATTGGCTATCTCCGCAAGGAAACATCAGATCTGCTCAACCCATGGTTTTTTGGTCTTCGGGGAGGATGGGGAACATGAATATGTGTTTCTTTTTCGAATTTGAGCTCTTTCTGCAATGGGCACTTTTCATACTATAAGCAGTTTTTCCTAACAAATGCAAGATATAACATGGGCTATCTCCGCAAGGAAACATGAGATCTGCAAAAGTTATGGTTTTTTGGTCTTCGGGGAGGATGGGGAACATGAATATGTGTTTGTTTTTCGAATTTGACTTCTATCTGAAATGAGCACTTTTCATGCTCTAAGCAGTTTTTCCTAACAAATGCAAGATATAACATTGGCTATCTCCGCAAGGAAACATCAGATCTGCACAACTCATGGTTTTTTGGTCTTCGGGGAGGATGGGGAACATGAATATGTGATTGTTTTTCGAATTTGAGCTCTTTCTGCAATGGGCACTTTTCATGCTATAAGCAGTTTTTCCTAACAAATGCAAGATATAACATTGGCTATCTCCGCAAGGAAACATCAGATCTGCACAACTCATGGTTTTTTGGTCTTCGGGGAGGATGGGGAACATGAATATGTGTTTGTTTTTCGAATTTGAGATCTTTCTGCAATGGGCACTTTTCATACTATAAGCAGTTTTTCCTAACAAATGCAAGCTATTACATTGGCAATCTCCGCAAGGAAACATCAGATCTGCTCAACTCATGGTTTTTTGGTCTTCGGGGAGGAGGGGGAACATGAATATGTGTTTGTTTTTCGAATTTGAGCTCTTTCTGCAATGGGCACTTTTCATACTATAAGCAGTTTTTCCTAACAAATGCATGATATAACATGGGCTATCTACGCAAGGAAACATGAGATCTGCAAACGTTATGGTTTTTTGGTCTTCGGGGAGGATGGGGAACATGAATATGTTTTTGTTTTTCGAATTTGAGCTCTATCTGAAATGAGCACTTTTCATGCTCTAAGCAGTTTTTCCTAACAAATGCAAGATATAACATTGGCTATCTCCGCAAGGAAACATCAGATCTGCACAACTCATGGTTTTTTGGTCTTCGGGGAGGATGGGGAACATGAATATGTGATTGTTTTTCGAATTTGAGCTCTTTCTGCAATGGGCACTTTTCATACTATAAGCAGTTTTTCCTAACAAATGCAAGATATAACATTGGCTATCTCCGCAAGGAAACATCAGATCTGCACAACTCATGGTTTTTTGGTCTTCGGGGAGGATGGGGAACATGAATATGTGTTTGTTTTTCGAATTTGAGATCTTTCTGCAATGGGCACTTTTCATACTATAAGCAGTTTTTCCTAACAAATGCAAGCAATTACATTGGCAATCTCCGCAAGGAAACATCAGATCTGCACAACTCATGGTTTTTTGGTCTTCGGGGAGGAGGGGGAACATGAATATGTGTTTGTTTTTCGAATTTGAGCTCTTTCTGCAATGGGCACTTTTCATACTATAAGCAGTTTTTCCTAACAAATGCATGATATAACATGGGCTATCTACGCAAGGAAACATGAGATCTGCAAACGTTATGGTTTTTTGGTCTTCGGGGAGGATGGGGAACATGAATATGTTTTTGTTTTTCGAATTTGAGCTCTTTCTGCAATGAGCACTTTTCATGCTATAAGCACTTTTTCCTAACAAATGCAAGATATAACATTGGCTATCTCCGCAAGGAAACATCAGATCTGCTCAACTCATGGTTTTTTGGTCTTCGGGGAGGAGGGGGAACATGAAAATGTGTTTGTTTTTCGAATTTGACCTCTATCTGAAATGGGCACTTTTCATGCTTATAAGCAGTTTTTCCTAACAAATGCAAGATATAACATGGGATATCTCCGCAAGGAAACATCAGATCTGCACAACTCATGGTTTTTTGGTCTTCGGGGAGGAGGGGGAACATGAATATGTGTTTGTTTTTCGAATTTGAGATCTTTCTGCAATGGGCACTTTTCATACTATAAGCAATTTTTCCTAACAAATGCAAGATATAACATTGGCAATCTCCGCAATGAAACATCAGATCTGCTCAACTCATGGTTTTTTGGTCTTCGGGGAGGAGGGGGAACATGAATATGTGTTTGTTTTTCGAATTTGAGCTCTTTCTGCAATGGGCACTTTTCATACTATAAGCAGTTTTTCCTAACAAATGCAAGATATAACATGGGCTATCTCCGCAAGGAAACATGAGATCTGCAAACGTTATGGTTTTTTGGTCTTCGGGGAGGATGGGGAACATGAATATGTTTTTGTTTTTCGAATTTGAGCTCTTTCTGCAATGGGCACTTTTCATGCTATAAGCACTTTTTCCTAACAAATGCAAGATATAGCATTGGCTATCTCCGCAAGGAAACATCAGATCTGCACAACTCATGGTTTTTTGGTCTTCGGGGAGGTTGGGGAACATGAAAATGTGTTTGTTTTTCGAATTTGACCTCTATCTGAAATGGGCACTTTTCATACTATAAGCAGTTTTTCCTAACAAATGCAAGATTTAACATTGGCTATCTCCGCAAGGAAACATCAGATCTGCTCAACCCATGGTTTTTTGGTCTTCGGGGAGGATGGGGAACATGAATATGTGTTTCTTTTTCGAATTTGAGCTCTTTCTGCAATGGGCACTTTTCATACTATAAGCAGTTTTTCCTAACAAATGCAAGATATAACATGGGCTATCTCCGCAAGGAAACATGAGATCTGCAAAAGTTATGGTTTTTTGTTCTTCGGGGAGGATGGGGAACATGAATATGTGTTTGTTTTTCGAATTTGACCTCTATCTGAAATGAGCACTTTTCATGCTCTAAGCAGTTTTTCCTAACAAATGCAAGATATAACATTGGCTATCTCCGCAAGGAAACATCAGATCTGCACAACTCATGGTTTTTTGGTCTTCGGGGAGGATGGGGAACATGAATATGTGATTGTTTTTCGAATTTGAGCTCTTTCTGCAATGGGCACTTTTCATGCTATAAGCAGTTTTTCCTAACAAATGCAAGATATACCATGGGCTATCTCCGCAAGGAAACATGAGATCTGCAAAAGACATGGTTTTTTGGTCTTCGGGGAGGATGGGGAACATGAATATGTGATTGTTTTTCGAATTTGAGCTCTTTCTGCAATGGACACTTTTCATGCTATAAGCAGTTTTTCCTAACAAATGCAAGATATAACATTGGCTATCTCCGCAAGGAAACATCAGATCTGCACAACCCATGGTTTTTTGGTCTTCGGGGAGGAGGGGGAACATGAATATGTGTTTGTTTTTCAAATTTGAGATCTTTCTGCAATGGGCACTTTTCATACTATAAGCAGTTTTTCCTAACAAATGCAAGATATAACATTGGCTATCTCCGCAAGGAAACATCAGATCTGCACAACTCATGGTTTTTTGGTCTTCGGGGAAGCGGGGGAACATGAATATGTGATTGTTTTTCGAATTTGAGGTGTTTCTGCAATGGGCACTTCATGATATAAGCAGGTTTTCCTAACAAATGCAAGATATACCATGGGCTATCTCTGCAAGGAAACATGAGATCTGGAAAAGTCATGGTTTTTTGGTCTTCGGGGAGGCGGGGGAACATGAATATGTGATTGTTTTTCGAATTTGAGCTCTTTCTGCAATGGGCACTTTTCATGCTATAAGCAGTTTTTCCTAACAAATGCAAGATATACCATGGGCTATCTCCGCAAGGAAACATGAGATCTGCAAAAGTCATGGTTTTTTGGTCTTCAGGGAGGAGGGGGAACATGAATATGTGATTGTTTTTCTAATTTGAGCTCTTTCTGCAATGGGCACTTTTCATGCTATAAGCAGTTTTTCCTAACAAATGCAAGATATACCATGGGCTATCTCCGCAAGGAAACATCAGATCTGCACAACTCATGGTTTTTTGGTCTTCGGGGAGGCGGGGGAACATGAATATGTGATTGTTTTTCGAATTTGAGCTCTTTCTGCAATGGACACTTTTCATGCTATAAGCAGTTTTTCCTAACAAATGCAAGATATAACATTGGCTATCTCCGCAAGGAAACATCAGATCTGCACAACCCATGGTTTTTTGGTCTTCGGGGAGGAGGGGGAACATGAATATGTGTTTGTTTTTCAAATTTCAGATCTTTCTGCAATGGGCACTTTTCATACTATAAGCAGTTTTTCCTAACAAATGCAAGATATAACATTGGCTATCTCCGCAAGGAAACATCAGATCTGCACAACTCATGGTTTTTTGGTCTTCGGGGAAGCGGGGGAACATGAATATGTGATTGTTTTTCGAATTTGAGGTGTTTCTGCAATGGGCACTTCATGATATAAGCAGGTTTTCCTAACAAATGCAAGATATACCATGGGCTATCTCTGCAAGGAAACATGAGATCTGGAAAAGTCATGGTTTTTTGGTCTTCGGGGAGGCGGGGGAACATGAATATGTGATTGTTTTTCGAATTTGAGCTCTTTCTGCAATGGGCACTTTTCATGCTATAAGCAGTTTTTCCTAACAAATGCAAGATATACCATGGGCTATCTCCGCAAGGAAACATGAGATCTGCAAAAGTCATGGTTTTTTGGTCTTCAGGGAGGAGGGGGAACATGAATATGTGATTGTTTTTCTAATTTGAGCTCTTTCTGCAATGGGCACTTTTCATGCTATAAGCAGTTTTTCCTAACAAATGCAAGATATACCATGGGCTATCTCCGCAAGGAAACATCAGATCTGCACAACTCATGGTTTTTTGGTCTTCGGGGAGGCGGGGGAACATGAATATGTGTTTGTTTTTCGAATTTGAGCTCTATCTGAAATGGGCACTTTTCATGCTATAAGCAGTTTTTATAACAAATGCAAGATATAACATGGGCTATCTCCGCAAGGAAATATGAGATCTGCAAAAGTTATGGTTTTTTGGTCTTCGGGGAGGAGGGGGAACATGAATATGTGTTTGTTTTTTCAAATTTGAGATCTTTCTGCAATGGGCACTTTTCATGCTATAAGCAGGTTTTCCTAACAAATGCAAGATATACCATGGGCTATCTCCGCAAGGAAACATGAGATCTGCAAAAGACATGGTTTTTTGGTCTTCGGGGAGGATGGGGAACATGAATATGTGATTGTTTTTCGAATTTGAGCTCTTTCTGCAATGTGCACTTTTCATACTATAAGCAGTTTTTCCTAACAAGTGCAAGATATAGCATTGGGTATCTCCGCAAGGAAACATCAGATCTGCACAACTCATGGTTTTTTGGTCTTCGGGGAGGCGGGGGAACATGAAAATGTGTTTGTTTTTCGAATTTGACCTCTATCTGAAATGGGCACTTTTCATGCTATCAGCACTTTTTCCTAACAAATGCAAGATATAACATGGGATATCTCCGCAAGGAAACATCAGATCTGCTCAACCCATGGTTTTTTGGTCTTCGGGGAGGAGGGGGAACATGAATATGTGTTTGTTTTTCGAATTTGAGCTCTTTCTGCAATGGGCACTTTTCATACTATAAGCAGTTTTTCCTAACAAATGCAAGATATAACATTGGCAATCTCCGCAAGGAAACATCAGATCTGCTCAACCCATGGTTTTTTGGTCTTCGGGGAGGATGGGGAACATGAATATGTTTTTCTTTTTCGAATTTGAGCTCTTTCTGCAAGATTTGAGCTCTTTTCATACTATAAGCAGTTTTTCCTAACAAATGCAAGATATAACATGGGCTATCTCCGCAAGGAAACATGAGATCTGCAAACGTTATGGTTTTTTGGTCTTCGGGGAGGATGGGGAACATGAATATGTTTTTGTTTTTCGAATTTGACCTCTATCTGAAATGAGCACTTTTCATGCTCTAAGCAGTTTTTCCTAACAAATGCAAGATATAACATTGGCTATCTCCGCAAGGAAACATCAGATCTGCACAACTCATGGTTTTTTGTCTTCGGGGAGGATGGGGAACATGAATATGTGATTGTTTTTCGAATTTGAGCTCTTTCTGCAATGGGCACTTTTCATGCTATAAGCAGTTTTTCCTAACAAATGCAAGATATAACATTGGCTATCTCCGCAAGGAAACATCAGATCTGCACAACTCATGGTTTTTTGGTCTTCGGGGAGGATGGGGAACATGAATATGTGTTTGTTTTTCGAATTTGAGATCTTTCTGCAATGGGCACTTTTCATACTATAAGCAGTTTTTCCTAACAAATGCAAGCTATTACATTGGCTATCTCCGCAAGGAAACATCAGATCTGCTCAACCCATGGTTTTTTGGTCTTCGGGGAGGATGGGGAACATGAATATGTGATTGTTTTTCGAATTTGAGCTCTTTCTGCAATGGGCACTTTTCATACTATAAGCAGTTTTTCCTAACAAATGCAAGATATAACATGGGCTATCTCCGCAAGGAAACATCAGATCTGCACAACTCATGGTTTTTTGGTCTTCGGGGAGGATGGGGAACATGAATATGTGTTTGTTTTTCGAATTTGAGATCTTTCTGCAATGGGCACTTTTCATACTATAAGCAGTTTTTCCTAACAAATGCAAGATATAACATGGGCTATCTCCGCAAGGAAACATCAGATCTGCACAACTCATGGTTTTTTGGTCTTCGGGGAGGATGGGGAACATGAAAATGTGTTTGTTTTTCGAATTTGACCTCTATCTGAAATGGGCACTTTTCATGCTATAAGCAGTTTTTCCTAACAAATGCAAGATATAACGTGGGATATCTCTGCAAGAAAACATGAGATCTGCAAAAGTTATGGTTTTTTGGTCTTCGGGGAGGATGGGGAACATGAATATGTGTTTGTTTTTCGAATTTGACCTCTATCTGAAATTAGCACTTTTAATGCTCTAAGCAGTTTTTCCTAACAAATGCAAGATATAACATTGGCTATCTCCGCAAGGAAACATCAGATCTGCACAACTCATGGTTTTCTGGTCTTCGGGGAGGAGGGGGAACATGAATATGTGATTGTTTTAAGAATTTGAGATCTTTCTGCAATGGGCACTTTTCATACTATAAGCAGTTTTTCCTAACAAATGCAAGATATAATATGGGCTATCTCCGCAAGGAAACATCAGATCTGCAAACGTTATGGTTTTTTGGTCTTCGGGGAGGATGGGGAACATGAATATGTGATTGTTTTTCGAATTTGAGCTCTTTCTGCAATGGGCACTTTTCATACTATAAGCACTTTTTCCTAACAAACGCAAGATATAACATGGGCTATCTCCGCAAGGAAACATGAGATCTGCAAAAGTTATGGTTTTTTGTTCTTCGGGGAGGATGGGGAACATGAATATGTGTTTGTTTTTCGAATTTGACCTCTATCTGAAATGAGCACTTTTCATGCTCTAAGCAGTTTTTCCTAACAAATGCAAGATATAACATGGGCTATCTACGCAAGGAAACATGAGATCTAAAACGTTATGTTTTTTTGGTCTTCGGGGAGGATGGGGAACATGAATATGTTTTTGTTTTTCGAATTTGAGCTCTATCTGAAATGAGCACTTTTCATGCTCTAAGCAGTTTTTCCTAACAAATGCAAGATATAACATTGGCTATCTCCGCAAGGAAACATCAGATCTGCACAACTCATGGTTTTTTGGTCTTCGGGGAGGATGGGGAACATGAATATGTGATTGTTTTTCGAATTTGAGCTCTTTCTGCAATGGGCACTTTTCATACTATAAGCAGTTTTTCCTAACAAATGCAAGATATAACATGGGCTATCTCCGCAAGGAAACATCAGATCTGCACAACTCATGGTTTTTTGGTCTTCGGGGAGGATGGGGAACATGAATATGTGTTTGTTTTTCGAATTTGAGATCTTTCTGCAATGGGCACTTTTCATACTATAAGCAGTTTTTCCTAACAAATGCAAGCAATTACATTGGCAATCTCCGCAAGGAAACATCAGATCTGCACAACTCATGGTTTTTTGGTCTTCGGGGAGGAGGGGGAACATGAATATGTGTTTGTTTTTCGAATTTGAGATCTTTCTGCAATGGGCACTTTTCATACTATAAGCAGTTTTTCCTAACAAATGCAAGCAATTACATTGGCAATCTCCGCAAGGAAACATCAGATCTGCACAACTCATGGTTTTTTGGTCTTCGGGGAGGAGGGGGAACATGAATATGTGTTTGTTTTTCGAATTTGAGCTCTTTCTGCAATGGGCACTTTTCATGCTATAAGCAGTTTTTCCTAACAAATGCATGATATAACATGGGCTATCTACGCAAGGAAACATGAGATCTGCAAACGTTATGGTTTTTTGGTCTTCGGGGAGGATGGGGAACATGAATATGTTTTTGTTTTTCGAATTTGAGCTCTTTCTGCAATGAGCACTTTTCATGCTATAAGCACTTTTTCCTAACAAATGCAAGATATAACATTGGCTATCTCCGCAAGGAAACATCAGATCTGCTCAACCCATGGTTTTTTGGTCTTCGGGGAGGATGGGGAACATGAATATGTGATTGTTTTTCGAATTTGAGCTCTTTCTGCAATGGGCACTTTTCATACTACAAGCAGTTTTTCCTAACAAATGCAAGATATAACATGGGCTATCTCCGCAAGGAAACATCAGATCTGCTCAACCCATGGTTTTTTGGTCTTCGGGGAGGAGGGGGAACATGAATATGTGTTTGTTTTTCGAATTTGAGCTCTTTCTGCAATGGGCACTTTTCATACTATAAGCAGTTTTTCCTAACAAATGCATGATATAACATGGGCTATCTACGCAAGGAAACATGAGATCTGCAAACGTTATGGTTTTTTGGTCTTCGGGGAGGATGGGGAACATGAATATGTTTTTGTTTTTCGAATTTGAGCTCTATCTGAAATGAGCACTTTTCATGCTCTAAGCAGTTTTTCCTAACAAATGCAAGATATAACGTTGGCTATCTCCGCAAGGAAACATCAGATCTGCACAACTCATGGTTTTTTGGTCTTCGGGGAGGATGGGGAACATGAATATGTGGTTGTTTTTCGAATTTGAGCTCTTTCTGCAATGGGCACTTTTCATACTATAAGCAGTTTTTCCTAACAAATGCAAGATATAACATTGGCTATCTCCGCAAGGAAACATCAGATCTGCACAACTCATGGTTTTTTGGTCTTCGGGGAGGATGGGGAACATGAATATGTGTTTGTTTTTCGAATTTGAGATCTTTCTGCAATGGGCACTTTTCATACTATAAGCAGTTTTTCCTAACAAATGCAAGCAATTACATTGGCAATCTCCGCAAGGAAACATCAGATCTGCACAACTCATGGTTTTTTGGTCTTCGGGGAGGAGGGGGAACATGAATATGTGTTTGTTTTTCGAATTTGAGCTCTTTCTGCAATGGGCACTTTTCATACTATAAGCAGTTTTTCCTAACAAATGCATGATATAACATGGGCTATCTACGCAAGGAAACATGAGATCTGCAAACGTTATGGTTTTTTGGTCTTCGGGGAGGATGGGGAACATGAATATGTTTTTGTTTTTCGAATTTGAGCTCTTTCTGCAATGAGCACTTTTCATGCTATAAGCAGTTTTTCCTAACAAATGCAAGATATAACATGGGCTATCTCCGCAAGGAAACATCAGATCTGCACAACTCATGGTTTTTTGGTCTTCGGGGAGGAGGGGGAACATGAATATGTGTTTGTTTTTCGAATTTGAGATCTTTCTGCAATGGGCACTTTTCATACTATAAGCAGTTTTTCCTAACAAATGCAAGATTTAACATTGGCTATCTCCGCAAGGAAACATCAGATCTGCTCAACCCATGGTTTTTTGGTCTTCGGGGAGGATGGGGAACATGAATATGTTTTTCTTTTTCGAATTTGAGCTCTTTCTGCAATGGGCACTTTTCATACTATAAGCAGTTTTTCCTAACAAATGCAAGATATAACATTGGCTATCTCCGCAAGGAAACATCAGATCTGCACAACTCATGGTTTTTTGGTCTTCGGGGAGGATGGGGAACATGAATATGTGATTGTTTTTCGAATTTGAGCTCTTTCTGCAATGGGCACTTTTCATGCTATAAGCAGTTTTTCCTAACAAATGCAAGATATAACATTGGCTATCTCCGCAAGGAAACATCAGATCTGCACAACTCATGGTTTTTTGGTCTTCGGGGAGGATGGGGAACATGAATATGTGTTTGTTTTTCGAAATTGAGATCTTTCTGCAATGGGCACTTTTTATACTATAAGCAGTTTTTCCTAACAAATGCAAGCTATTACATTGGCAATCTCCGCAAGGAAACATCAGATCTGCTCAACTCATAGTTTTTTGGTCTTCGGGGAGGAGGGGGAACATGAATATGTGTTTGTTTTTCGAATTTGAGCTCTTTCTGCAATGGGCACTTTTCATACTATAAGCAGTTTTTCCTAACAAATGCATGATATAACATGGGCTATCTACGCAAGGAAACATGAGATCTGCAAACGTTATGGTTTTTTGGTCTTCGGGGAGGATGGGGAACATGAATATGTTTTTGTTTTTCGAATTTGAGCTCTATCTGAAATGAGCACTTTTCATGCTCTAAGCAGTTTTTCCTAACAAATGCAAGATATAACATTGGCTATCTCCGCAAGGAAACATCAGATCTGCACAACTCATGGTTTTTTGGTCTTCGGGGAGGATGGGGAACATGAATATGTGATTGTTTTTCGAATTTGAGCTCTTTCTGCAATGGGCACTTTTCATACTATAAGCAGTTTTTCCTAACAAATGCAAGATATAACATTGGCTATCTCCGCAAGGAAACATCAGATCTGCACAACTCATGGTTTTTTGGTCTTCGGGGAGGATGGGGAACATGAATATGTGTTTGTTTTTCGAATTTGAGCTCTTTCTGCAATGGGCACTTTTCATGCTATAAGCAGTTTTTCCTAACAAATGCAAGATATAACATGGGCTATCTACGCAAGGAAACATGAGATCTGCAAACGTTATGGTTTTTTGGTCTTCGGGGAGGATGGGGAACATGAATATGTTTTTGTTTTTCGAATTTGAGCTCTTTCTGCAATGAGCACTTTTCATGCTATAAGCACTTTTTCCTAACAAATGCAAGATATAACATTGGCTATCTCCGCAAGGAAACATCAGATCTGCTCAACCCATGGTTTTTTGGTCTTCGGGGAGGAGGGGGAACATGAATATGTGTTTGTTTTTCGAATTTGAGCTCTTTCTGCAATGGGCACTTTTCATACTATAAGCAGTTTTTCCTAACAAATGCATGATATAACATGGGCTATCTACGCAAGGAAACATGAGATCTGCAAACGTTATGGTTTTTTGGTCTTCGGGGAGGATGGGGAACATGAATATGTTTTTGTTTTTCGAATTTGAGCTCTATGTGAAATGAGCACTTTTCATGCTCTAAGCAGTTTTTCCTAACAAATGCAAGATATAACGTTGGCTATCTCCGCAAGGAAACATCAGATCTGCACAACTCATGGTTTTTTGGTCTTCGGGGAGGATGGGGAACATGAATATGTGATTGTTTTTCGAATTTGAGCTCTTTCTGCAATGGGCACTTTTCATACTATAAGCAGTTTTTCCTAACAAATGCAAGATATAACATTGGCTATCTCCGCAAGGAAACATCAGATCTGCACAACTCATGGTTTTTTGGTCTTCGGGGAGGATGGGGAACATGAATATGTGTTTGTTTTTCGAATTTGAGATCTTTCTGCAATGGGCACTTTTCATACTATAAGCAGTTTTTCCTAACAAATGCAAGCAATTACATTGGCAATCTCCGCAAGGAAACATCAGATCTGCACAACTCATGGTTTTTTGGTCTTCGGGGAGGAGGGGGAACATGAATATGTGTTTGTTTTTCGAATTTGAGCTCTTTCTGCAATGGGCACTTTTCATACTATAAGCAGTTTTTCCTAACAAATGCATGATATAACATGGGCTATCTACGCAAGGAAACATGAGATCTGCAAACGTTATGGTTTTTTGGTCTTCGGGGAGGATGGGGAACATGAATATGTTTTTGTTTTTCGAATTTGAGCTCTTTCTGCAATGAGCACTTTTCATGCTATAAGCAGTTTTTCCTAACAAATGCAAGATATAACATGGGCTATCTCCGCAAGGAAACATCAGATCTGCACAACTCATGGTTTTTTGGTCTTCGGGGAGGAGGGGGAACATGAATATGTGTTTGTTTTTCGAATTTGAGATCTTTCTGCAATGGGCACTTTTCATACTATAAGCAGTTTTTCCTAACAAATGCAAGATTTAACATTGGCTATCTCCGCAAGGAAACATCAGATCTGCTCAACCCATGGTTTTTTGGTCTTCGGGGAGGATGGGGAACATGAATATGTTTTTCTTTTTCGAATTTGAGCTCTTTCTGCAATGGGCACTTTTCATACTATAAGCAGTTTTTCCTAACAAATGCAAGATATAACATTGGCTATCTCCGCAAGGAAACATCAGATCTGCACAACTCATGGTTTTTTGGTCTTCGGGGAGGATGGGGAACATGAATATGTGATTGTTTTTCGAATTTGAGCTCTTTCTGCAATGGGCACTTTTCATGCTATAAGCAGTTTTTCCTAACAAATGCAAGATATAACATTGGCTATCTCCGCAAGGAAACATCAGATCTGCACAACTCATGGTTTTTTGGTCTTCGGGGAGGATGGGGAACATGAATATGTGTTTGTTTTTCGAATTTGAGATCTTTCTGCAATGGGCACTTTTTATACTATAAGCAGTTTTTCCTAACAAATGCAAGCTATTACATTGGCAATCTCCGCAAGGAAACATCAGATCTGCTCAACTCATAGTTTTTTGGTCTTCGGGGAGGAGGGGGAACATGAATATGTGTTTGTTTTTCGAATTTGAGCTCTTTCTGCAATGGGCACTTTTCATACTATAAGCAGTTTTTCCTAACAAATGCATGATATAACATGGGCTATCTACGCAAGGAAACATGAGATCTGCAAACGTTATGGTTTTTTGGTCTTCGGGGAGGATGGGGAACATGAATATGTTTTTGTTTTTCGAATTTGAGCTCTATCTGAAATGAGCACTTTTCATGCTCTAAGCAGTTTTTCCTAACAAATGCAAGATATAACATTGGCTATCTCCGCAAGGAAACATCAGATCTGCACAACTCATGGTTTTTTGGTCTTCGGGGAGGATGGGGAACATGAATATGTGATTGTTTTTCGAATTTGAGCTCTTTCTGCAATGGGCACTTTTCATACTATAAGCAGTTTTTCCTAACAAATGCAAGATATAACATTGGCTATCTCCGCAAGGAAACATCAGATCTGCACAACTCATGGTTTTTTGGTCTTCGGGGAGGATGGGGAACATGAATATGTGTTTGTTTTTCGAATTTGAGCTCTTTCTGCAATGGGCACTTTTCATGCTATAAGCAGTTTTTCCTAACAAATGCAAGATATAACATGGGCTATCTACGCAAGGAAACATGAGATCTGCAAACGTTATGGTTTTTTGGTCTTCGGGGAGGATGGGGAACATGAATATGTTTTTGTTTTTCGAATTTGAGCTCTTTCTGCAATGAGCACTTTTCATGCTATAAGCACTTTTTCCTAACAAATGCAAGATATAACATTGGCTATCTCCGCAAGGAAACATCAGATCTGCTCAACCCATGGTTTTTTGGTCTTCGGGGAGGATGGGGAACATGAATATGTGATTGTTTTTCGAATTTGAGCTCTTTCTGCAATGGGCACTTTTCATACTACAAGCAGTTTTTCCTAACAAATGCAAGATATAACATTGGCTATCTCCGCAAGGAAACATCAGATCTGCACAACTCATGGTTTTTTGGTCTTCGGGGAGGATGGGGAACATGAATATGTGATTGTTTTTCGAATTTGAGATCTTTCTGCAATGGGCACTTTTCATACTATAAGCAGTTTTTCCTAACAAATGCAAGCAATTACATTGGCAATCTCCGCAAGGAAACATCAGATCTGCACAACTCATGGTTTTTTGGTCTTCGGGGAGGAGGGGGAACATGAATATGTGTTTGTTTTTCGAATTTGAGCTCTTTCTGCAATGGGCACTTTTCATACTATAAGCAGTTTTTCCTAACAAATGCATGATATAACATGGGCTATCTACGCAAGGAAACATGAGATCTGCAAACGTTATGGTTTTTTGGTCTTCGGGGAGGATGGGGAACATGAATATGTTTTTGTTTTTCGAATTTGAGCTCTTTCTGCAATGAGCACTTTTCATGCTATAAGCACTTTTTCCTAACAAATGCAAGATATAACATTGGCTATCTCCGCAAGGAAACATCAGATCTGCTCAACCCATGGTTTTTTGGTCTTCGGGGAGGATGGGGAACATGAATATGTGATTGTTTTTCGAATTTGAGCTCTTTCTGCAATGGGCACTTTTCATACTATAAGCAGTTTTTCCTAACAAATGCAAGATATAACATGGGCTATCTCCGCAAGGAAACATCAGATCTGCTCAACTCATAGTTTTTTGGTCTTCGGGGAGGAGGGGGAACATGAATATGTGTTTGTTTTTCGAATTTGAGCTCTTTCTGCAATGGGCACTTTTCATACTATAAGCAGTTTTTCCTAACAAATGCATGATATAACATGGGCTATCTACGCAAGGAAACATGAGATCTGCAAACGTTATGGTTTTTTGGTCTTCGGGGAGGATGGGGAACATGAATATGTTTTTGTTTTTCGAATTTGAGCTCTATCTGAAATGAGCACTTTTCATGCTCTAAGCAGTTTTTCCTAACAAATGCAAGATATAACGTTGGCTATCTCCGCAAGGAAACATCAGATCTGCACAACTCATGGTTTTTTGGTCTTCGGGGAGGATGGGGAACATGAATATGTGATTGTTTTTCGAATTTGAGCTCTTTCTGCAATGGGCACTTTTCATACTATAAGCAGTTTTTCCTAACAAATGCAAGATATAACATTGGCTATCTCCGCAAGGAAACATCAGATCTGCACAACTCATGGTTTTTTGGTCTTCGGGGAGGATGGGGAACATGAATATGTGTTTGTTTTTCGAATTTGAGATCTTTCTGCAATGGGCACTTTTCATACTATAAGCAGTTTTTCCTAACAAATGCAAGCAATTACATTGGCAATCTCCGCAAGGAAACATCAGATCTGCACAACTCATGGTTTTTTGGTCTTCGGGGAGGAGGGGGAACATGAATATGTGTTTGTTTTTCGAATTTGAGCTCTTTCTGCAATGGGCACTTTTCATACTATAAGCAGTTTTTCCTAACAAATGCATGATATAACATGGGCTATCTACGCAAGGAAACATGAGATCTGCAAACGTTATGGTTTTTTGGTCTTCGGGGAGGATGGGGAACATGAATATGTTTTTGTTTTTCGAATTTGAGCTCTTTCTGCAATGAGCACTTTTCATGCTATAAGCACTTTTTCCTAACAAATGCAAGATATAACATTGGCTATCTCCGCAAGGAAACATCAGATCTGCTCAACCCATGGTTTTTTGGTCTTCGGGGAGGATGGGGAACATGAATATGTGATTGTTTTTCGAATTTGAGCTCTTTCTGCAATGGGCACTTTTCATACTACAAGCAGTTTTTCCTAACAAATGCAAGATATAACATGGGCTATCTCCGCAAGGAAACATCAGATCTGCACAACTCATGGTTTTTTGGTCTTCGGGGAGGAGGGGGAACATGAATATGTGTTTGTTTTTCGAATTTGAGATCTTTCTGCAATGGGCACTTTTCATACTATAAGCAGTTTTTCCTAACAAATGCAAGATTTAACATTGGCTATCTCCGCAAGGAAACATCAGATCTGCTCAACCCATGGTTTTTTGGTCTTCGGGGAGGATGGGGAACATGAATATGTTTTTGTTTTTCGAATTTGAGCTCTATCTGAAATGAGCACTTTTCATGCTCTAAGCAGTTTTTCCTAACAAATGCAAGATATAACGTTGGCTATCTCCGCAAGGAAACATCAGATCTGCACAACTCATGGTTTTTTGGTCTTCGGGGAGGATGGGGAACATGAATATGTGATTGTTTTTCGAATTTGAGCTCTTTCTGCAATGGGCACTTTTCATGCTATAAGCAGTTTTTCCTAACAAATGCAAGATATAACATTGGCTATCTCCGCAAGGAAACATCAGATCTGCACAACTCATGGTTTTTTGGTCTTCGGGGAGGATGGGGAACATGAATATGTGTTTGTTTTTCGAATTTGAGATCTTTCTGCAATGGGCACTTTTCATACTATAAGCAGTTTTTCCTAACAAATGCAAGCAATTACATTGGCAATCTCCGCAAGGAAACATCAGATCTGCACAACTCATGGTTTTTTGGTCTTCGGGGAGGAGGGGGAACATGAATATGTGTTTGTTTTTCGAATTTGAGCTCTTTCTGCAATGGGCACTTTTCATACTATAAGCAGTTTTTCCTAACAAATGCATGATATAACATGGGCTATCTACGCAAGGAAACATGAGATCTGCAAACGTTATGGTTTTTTGGTCTTCGGGGAGGATGGGGAACATGAATATGTTTTTGTTTTTCGAATTTGAGCTCTTTCTGCAATGAGCACTTTTCATGCTATAAGCACTTTTTCCTAACAAATGCAAGATATAACATTGGCTATCTCCGCAAGGAAACATCAGATCTGCTCAACCCATGGTTTTTTGGTCTTCGGGGAGGATGGGGAACATGAATATGTGATTGTTTTTCGAATTTGAGCTCTTTCTGCAATGGGCACTTTTCATACTACAAGCAGTTTTTCCTAACAAATGCAAGATATAACATGGGCTATCTCCGCAAGGAAACATCAGATCTGCACAACTCATGGTTTTTTGGTCTTCGGGGAGGAGGGGGAACATGAATATGTGTTTGTTTTTCGAATTTGAGATCTTTCTGCAATGGGCACTTTTCATACTATAAGCAGTTTTTCCTAACAAATGCAAGATTTAACATTGGCTATCTCCGCAAGGAAACATCAGATCTGCTCAACCCATGGTTTTTTGGTCTTCGGGGAGGATGGGGAACATGAATATGTTTTTGTTTTTCGAATTTGACCTCTATCTGAAATGAGCACTTTTCATGCTCTAAGCAGTTTTTCCTAACAAATGCAAGATATAACATTGGCTATCTCCGCAAGGAAACATCAGATCTGCACAACTCATGGTTTTTTGGTCTTCGGGGAGGATGGGGAACATGAATATGTGATTGTTTTTCGAATTTGAGCTCTTTCTGCAATGGGCACTTTTCATGCTATAAGCAGTTTTTCCTAACAAATGCAAGATATAACATTGGCTATCTCCGCAAGGAAACATCAGATCTGCACAACTCATGGTTTTTTGGTCTTCGGGGAGGATGGGGAACATGAATATGTGATTGTTTTTCGAATTTGAGATCTTTCTGCAATGGGCACTTTTCATACTATAAGCAGTTTTTCCTAACAAATGCAAGCAATTACATTGGCAATCTCCGCAAGGAAACATCAGATCTGCACAACTCATGGTTTTTTGGTCTTCGGGGAGGAGGGGGAACATGAATATGTGTTTGTTTTTCGAATTTGAGCTCTTTCTGCAATGGGCACTTTTCATACTATAAGCAGTTTTTCCTAACAAATGCATGATATAACATGGGCTATCTACGCAAGGAAACATGAGATCTGCAAACGTTATGGTTTTTTGGTCTTCGGGGAGGATGGGGAACATGAATATGTTTTTGTTTTTCGAATTTGAGCTCTTTCTGCAATGAGCACTTTTCATGCTATAAGCACTTTTTCCTAACAAATGCAAGATATAACATTGGCTATCTCCGCAAGGAAACATCAGATCTGCTCAACCCATGGTTTTTTGGTCTTCGGGGAGGATGGGGAACATGAATATGTGATTGTTTTTCGAATTTGAGCTCTTTCTGCAATGGGCACTTTTCATACTATAAGCAGTTTTTCCTAACAAATGCAAGATATAACATGGGCTATCTCCGCAAGGAAACATCAGATCTGCACAACTCATGGTTTTTTGGTCTTCGGGGAGGAGGGGGAACATGAATATGTGTTTGTTTTTCGAATTTGAGATCTTTCTGCAATGGGCACTTTTCATACTATAAGCAGTTTTTCCTAACAAATGCAAGCTATTACATTGGCAATCTCCGCAAGGAAACATCAGATCTGCTCAACTCATGGTTTTTTGGTCTTCGGGGAGGAGGGGGAACATGAATATGTGTTTGTTTTTCGAATTTGAGCTCTTTCTGCAATGGGCACTTTTCATACTATAAGCAGTTTTTCCTAACAAATGCATGATATAACATGGGCTATCTACGCAAGGAAACATGAGATCTGCAAACGTTATGGTTTTTTGGTCTTCGGGGAGGATGGGGAACATGAATATGTTTTTGTTTTTCGAATTTGAGCTCTTTCTGCAATGAGCACTTTTCATGCTATAAGCACTTTTTCCTAACAAATGCAAGATATAACATTGGCTATCTCCGCAAGGAAACATCAGATATGCTCAACTCATGGTTGTTTGGTCTTCGGGGAGGAGGGGGAACATGAAAATGTGTTTGTTTTTCGAATTTGACCTCTATCTGAAATGGGCACTTTTCATGCTTATAAGCAGTTTTTCCTAACAAATGCAAGATATAACATGGGATATCTCCGCAAGGAAACATCAGATCTGCACAACTCATGGTTTTTTGGTCTTCGGGGAGGATGGGGAACATGAAAATGTGTTTGTTTTTCGAATTTGACCTCTATCTGAAATGGGCACTTTTCATGCTTTTCATGTTTTTCCTAACAAATGCAAGATATAACATGGGATATCTCTGCAAGAAAACATGAGATCTGCAAAAGTTATGGTTTTTTGGTCTTCGGGGAGGATGGAGAACATGAATATGTGTTTGTTTTTCGAATTTGACCTCTATCTGAAATTAGCACTTTTCATGCTCTAAGCAGTTTTTCCTAACAAATGCAAGATATAACATTGGCTATCTCCGCAAGGAAACATCAGATCTGCACAACTCATGGTTTTCTGGTCTTCGGGGAGGAGGGGGAACATGAATATGTGATTGTTTTAAGAATTTGAGATCTTTCTGCAATGGGCACTTTTGATACTATAAGCAGTTTTTCCTAACAAATGCAAGATATAATATGGGCTATCTCCGCAAGGAAACATCAGATCTGCAAACGTTATGGTTTTTTGGTCTTCGGGGAGGATGGGGAACATGAATATGTGATTGTTTTTCGAATTTGAGCTCTTTCTGCAATGGGCACTTTTCATACTATAAGCACTTTTTCCTAACAAACGCAAGATATAACATGGGCTATCTCCGCAAGGAAACATGAGATCTGCAAAAGTTATGGTTTTTTGTTCTTCGGGGAGGATGGGGAACATGAATATGTGTTTGTTTTTCGAATTTGACCTCTATCTGAAATGAGCACTTTTCATGCTCTAAGCAGTTTTTCCTAACAAATGCAAGATATAACATGGGCTATCTCCGTAAGGAAACATGAGATCTAAAACGTTATGGTTTTTTGGTCTTCGGGGAGGATGGGGAACATGAATATGTGTTTGTTTTTCGAATTTGAGATCTTTCTGCAATGGGCACTTTTCATACTATAAGCAGTTTTTCCTAACAAATGCAAGCTATTACATTGGCAATCTCCGCAAGGAAACATCAGATCTGCTCAACTCATGGTTTTTTGGTCTTCGGGGAGGAGGGGGAACATGAATATGTGTTTGTTTTTCGAATTTGAGCTCTTTCTGCAATGGGCACTTTTCATACTATAAGCAGTTTTTCCTAACAAATGCAATATATAACATTGGCTATCTCCGCAAGGAAACATCAGATCTGCACAACTCATGGTTTTTTGGTCTTCGGGGAGGATGGGGAACATGAATATGTGTTTGTTTTTCGAATTTCAGATCTTTCTGCAATGGGCACTTTTCATACTATAAGCAGTTTTTCCTAACAAATGCAAGCTATTACATTGGCAATCTCCGCAAGGAAACATCAGATCTGCTCAACTCATGGTTTTTTGGTCTTCGGGGAGGAGGGGGAACATGAATATGTGTTTGTTTTTCGAATTTGAGCTCTTTCTGCAATGGGCACTTTTCATACTATAAGCAGTTTTTCCTAACAAATGCAATATATAACATTGGCTATCTCCGCAAGGAAACATCAGATCTGCACAACTCATGGTTTTTTGGTCTTCGGGGAGGATGGGGAACATGAATATGTGGTTGTTTTTCGAATTTGAGATCTTTCTGCAATGGGCACTTTTCATACTATAAGCAGTTTTTCCTAACAAATGCAAGCTATTACATTGGCAATCTCCGCAAGGAAACATCAGATCTGCTCAACTCATGGTTTTTTGGTCTTCGGGGAGGAGGGGGAACATGAATATGTGTTTGTTTTTCGAATTTGAGCTCTTTCTGCAATGGGCACTTTTCATACTATAAGCAGTTTTTCCTAACAAATGCAAGATATAACATGGGCTATCTCCGCAAGGAAACATGAGATCTGCAAACGTTATGGTTTTTTGGTCTTCGGGGAGGATGGGGAACATGAATATGTGTTTGTTTTTCGAATTTGAGATCTTTCTGCAATGGGCACTTTTCATACTATAAGCAGTTTTTCCTAACAAATGCAAGCTATTACATTGGCAATCTCCGCAAGGAAACATCAGATCTGCAAACGTTATTGTTTTTTGGTCTTCGGGGAGGATGGGGAACATGAATATGTTTTTGTTTTTCGAAATTGAGCTCTATCTGAAATGAGCACTTTTCATGCTCTAAGCAGTTTTTCCTAACAAATGCAAGATATAACATTGGCTATCTCCGCAAGGAAACATCAGATCTGCACAACTCATGGTTTTTTGGTCTTCGGGGAGGATGAGGAACATGAATATGTGATTGTTTTTCGAATTTGAGCTCTTTCTGCAATGGGCACTTTTCATACTATAAGCAGTTTTTCCTAACAAATGCAAGATATAACATTGGCTATCTCCGCAAGGAAACATCAGATCTGCACAACTCATGGTTTTTTGGTCTTCGGGGAGGATGGGGAACATGAATATGTGTTTGTTTTTCGAATTTGAGATCTTTCTGCAATGGGCACTTTTCATACTATAAGCAGTTTTTCCTAACAAATGCAAGCTATTACATTGGCAATCTCCGCAAGGAAACATCAGATCTGCTCAACTCATGGTTTTTTGGTCTTCGGGGAGGAGGGGGAACATGAATATGTGTTTGTTTTTCGAATTTGAGCTCTTTCTGCAATGGGCACTTTTCATACTATAAGCAGTTTTTCCTAACAAATGCAAGCTATTACATTGGCAATCTCCGCAAGGAAACATCAGATCTGCTCAACTCATGGTTTTTTGGTCTTCGGGGAGGAGGGGGAACATGAATATGTTTTTGTTTTTCGAATTTGAGCTCTATCTGAAATGAGCACTTTTCATGCTCTAAGCAGTTTTTCCTAACAAATGCAAGATATAACATGGGCTATCTCCGCAAGGAAACATGAGATCTGCAAAAGTTATGGTTTTTTGTTCTTCGGGGAGGATGGGGAACATGAATATGTGTTTGTTTTTCGAATTTGACCTCTATCTGAAATGAGCACTTTTCATGCTCTAAGCAGTTTTTCCTAACAAATGCAAAATATAACATTGGCTATCTCCGCAAGGAAACATCAGATAATGCACAACTCATGGTTTTTTGGTCTTCGGGGAGGATGGGGAACATGAATATGTGATTGTTTTTCGAATTTGAGATCTTTCTGCAATGGGCACTTTTCATGCTATAAGCAGTTTTTCCTAACAAATGCAAGATATAACATTGGCTATCTCCGCAAGGAAACATCAGATCTGCACAACTCATGGTTTTTTGTTCTTCGGGGAGGCGGGGGAACATGAAAATGTGTTTGTTTTTCGAATTTGACCTCTATCTGAAATGGGCACTTTTCATGCTCTAAGCAGTTTTTCCTAACAAATGCAAGATATAACATTGGCTATCTCCGCAAGGAAACATCAGATCTGCACAACTCATGGTTTTTTGGTCTTCGGGGAGGATGGGGAACATGAATATGTTTTTGTTTTTCGAATTTGAGCTCTTTCTGCAATGGGCACTTTTCATACTATAAGCAGTTTTTCCTAACAAATGCAAGATATAACATGGGCTATCTCCGCAAGGAAACATGAGATCTGCAAACGTTATTGTTTTTTGGTCTTCGGGGAGGATGGGGAACATGAATATGTTTTTGTTTTTCGAATTTGAGCTCTATCTGAAATGACCACTTTTCATGCTCTAAGCAGTTTTTCCTAAGAAATGCAAGATATAACATTGGCTATCTCCGCAAGGAAACATCAGATCTGCACAACTCATTGTTTTTTGGTCTTCGGGGAGGATGGGGAACATGAATATGTGATTGTTTTTCGAATTTGAGCTCTTTCTGCAATGGGCACTTTTCATACTATAAGCAGTTTTTCCTAACAAATGCAAGATATAACATGGGCTATCTCCGCAAGGAAACATGAGATCTGCAAAAGTTATGGTTTTTTGTTCTTCGGGGAGGATGGGGAACATGAATATGTGTTTGTTTTTCGAATTTGAGCTCTTTCTGCAATGGGCACTTTTCATGCTATAAGCAGTTTTTCCTAACAAATGCAATATATAACATTGGCTATCTCCGCAAGGAAACATCAGATCTGCACAACTCATGGTTTTTTGGTCTTCGGGGAGGATGGGGAACATGAATATGTGTTTGTTTTTCGAATTTGAGATCTTTCTGCAATGGGCACTTTTCATACTATAAGCAGTTTTTCCTAACAAATGCAAGCTATTACATTGGCAATCTCCGCAAGGAAACATCAGATCTGCTCAACTCATGGTTTTTTGGTCTTCGGGGAGGAGTGGGAACATGAATATGTGTTTGTTTTTCGAATTTGAGCTCTTTCTGCAATGGGCACTTTTCATACTATAAGCAGTTTTTCCTAACAAATGCAAGATATAACATGGGCTATCTCCGCAAGGAAACATGAGATCTGCAAACGTTATGGTTTTTTGGTCTTCGGGGAGGATGGGGAACATGAATATGTGTTTGTTTTTCGAATTTGAGATCTTTCTGCAATGGGCACTTTTCATACTATAAGCAGTTTTTCCTAACAAATGCAAGCTATTACATTGGCAATCTCCGCAAGGAAACATCAGATCTGCTCAACTCATGGTTTTTTGGTCTTCGGGGAGGAGGGGGAACATGAATATGTGTTTGTTTTTCGAATTTGAGCTCTTTCTGCAATGGGCACTTTTCATACTATAAGCAGTTTTTCCTAACAAATGCAATATATAACATTGGCTATCTCCGCAAGGAAACATCAGATCTGCACAACTCATGGTTTTTTGGTCTTCGGGGAGGATGGGGAACATGAATATGTGTTTGTTTTTCGAAATTCAGATCTTTCTGCAATGGGCACTTTTCATACTATAAGCAGTTTTTCCTAACAAATGCAAGCTATTACATTGGCAATCTCCGCAAGGAAACATCAGATCTGCTCAACTCATGGTTTTTTGGTCTTCGGGGAGGAGGGGGAACATGAATATGTGTTTGTTTTTCGAATTTGAGCTCTTTCTGCAATGGGCACTTTTCATACTATAAGCAGTTTTTCCTAACAAATGCAATATATAACATTGGCTATCTCCGCAAGGAAACATCAGATCTGCACAACTCATGGTTTTTTGGTCTTCGGGGAGGATGGGGAACATGAATATGTGGTTGTTTTTCGAATTTGAGATCTTTCTGCAATGGGCACTTTTCATACTATAAGCAGTTTTTCCTAACAAATGCAAGCTATTACATTGGCAATCTCCGCAAGGAAACATCAGATCTGCTCAACTCATGGTTTTTTGGTCTTCGGGGAGGAGGGGGAACATGAATATGTGTTTGTTTTTCGAATTTGAGCTCTTTCTGCAATGGGCACTTTTCATACTATAAGCAGTTTTTCCTAACAAATGCAAGATATAACATGGGCTATCTCCGCAAGGAAACATGAGATCTGCAAACGTTATGGTTTTTTGGTCTTCGGGGAGGATGGGGAACATGAATATGTGTTTGTTTTTCGAATTTGAGATCTTTCTGCAATGGGCACTTTTCATACTATAAGCAGTTTTTCCTAACAAATGCAAGCTATTACATTGGCAATCTCCGCAAGGAAACATCAGATCTGCAAACGTTATTGTTTTTTGGTCTTCGGGGAGGATGGGGAACATGAATATGTTTTTGTTTTTCGAAATTGAGCTCTATCTGAAATGAGCACTTTTCATGCTCTAAGCAGTTTTTCCTAACAAATGCAAGATATAACATTGGCTATCTCCGCAAGGAAACATCAGATCTGCACAACTCATGGTTTTTTGGTCTTCGGGGAGGATGAGGAACATGAATATGTGATTGTTTTTCGAATTTGAGCTCTTTCTGCAATGGGCACTTTTCATACTATAAGCAGTTTTTCCTAACAAATGCAAGATATAACATTGGCTATCTCCGCAAGGAAACATCAGATCTGCACAACTCATGGTTTTTTGGTCTTCGGGGAGGATGGGGAACATGAATATGTGTTTGTTTTTCGAATTTGAGATCTTTCTGCAATGGGCACTTTTCATACTATAAGCAGTTTTTCCTAACAAATGCAAGCTATTACATTGGCAATCTCCGCAAGGAAACATCAGATCTGCTCAACTCATGGTTTTTTGGTCTTCGGGGAGGAGGGGGAACATGAATATGTGTTTGTTTTTCGAATTTGAGCTCTTTCTGCAATGGGCACTTTTCATACTATAAGCAGTTTTTCCTAACAAATGCAAGATATAACATTGGCTATATCCGCAAGGAAACATCAGATCTGCACAACTCATGGTTTTTTGGTCTTCGGGGATGAGGGGGAACATGAATATGTGTTTGTTTTTCGAATTTGAGATCTTTCTGCAATGGTCACTTTTCATACTATAAGCAGTTTTTCCTAACAAATGCAAGCTATTACATTGGCAATCTCCGCAAGGAAACATCAGATCTGCTCAACTCATGGTTTTTTGGTCTTCGGGGAGTAGGGGGAACATGAATATGTGTTTGTTTTTCGAATTTGAGCTCTTTCTGCAATGGGCACTTTTCATACTATAAGCAGTTTTTCCTAACAAATGCAATATATAACATTGGCTATCTCCGCAAGGAAACATCAGATCTGCACAACTCATGGTTTTTTGGTCTTCGGGGAGGATGGGGAACATGAATATGTGGTTGTTTTTCGAATTTGAGATCTTTCTGCAATGGGCACTTTTCATACTATAAGCAGTTTTTCCTAACAAAAGCAAGCTATTACATTGGCAATCTCCGCAAGGAAACATCAGATCTGCTCAACTCATGGTTTTTTGGTCTTCGGGGAGGAGGGGGAACATGAATATGTGTTTGTTTTTCGAATTTGAGCTCTTTCTGCAATGGGCACTTTTCATACTATAAGCAGTTTTTCCTAACAAATGCAAGATATAACATGGGCTATCTCCGCAAGGAAACATGAGATCTGCAAACGTTATGGTTTTTTGGTCTTCGGGGAGGATGGGGAACATGAATATGTGTTTGTTTTTCGTATTTGAGATCTTTCTGCAATGGGCACTTTTCATACTATAAGCAGTTTTTCCTAACAAATGCAAGCTATTACATTGGCAATCTCCGCAAGGAAACATCAGATCTGCAAACGTTATTGTTTTTTGGTCTTCGGGGAGGATGGGGAACATGAATATGTTTTTGTTTTTCGAAATTGAGCTCTATCTGAAATGAGCACTTTTCATGCTCTAAGCAGTTTTTCCTAACAAATGCAAGATATAACATTGGCTATCTCCGCAAGGAAACATCAGATCTGCACAACTCATGGTTTTTTGGTCTTCGGGGAGGATGAGGAACATGAATATGTGATTGTTTTTCGAATTTGAGCTCTTTCTGCAATGGGCACTTTTCATACTATAAGCAGTTTTTCCTAACAAATGCAAGATATAACATTGGCTATCTCCGCAAGGAAACATCAGATCTGCACAACTCATGGTTTTTTGGTCTTCGGGGAGGATGGGGAACATGAATATGTGTTTGTTTTTCGAATTTGAGATCTTTCTGCAATGGGCACTTTTCATACTATAAGCAGTTTTTCCTAACAAATGCAAGCTATTACATTGGCAATCTCCGCAAGGAAACATCAGATCTGCTCAACTCATGGTTTTTTGGTCTTCGGGGAGGAGGGGGAACATGAATATGTGTTTGTTTTTCGAATTTGAGCTCTTTCTGCAATGGGCACTTTTCATACTATAAGCAGTTTTTCCTAACAAATGCAAGATATAACATTGGCTATCTCCGCAAGGAAACATCAGATCTGCACAACTCATGGTTTTTTGGTCTTCGGGGATGAGGGGGAACATGAATATGTGTTTGTTTTTCGAATTTGAGATCTTTCTGCAATGGGCACTTTTCATACTATAAGCAGTTTTTCCTAACAAATGCAAGATTTAACATTGGCTATCTCCGCAAGGAAACATCAGATCTGCTCAACCCATGGTTTTTTGGTCTTCGGGGAGGATGGGGAACATGAATATGTGTTTCTTTTTCGAATTTGAGCTCTTTCTGCAATGGGCACTTTTCATACTATAAGCAGTTTTTCCTAACAAATGCAAGATATAACATGGGCTATCTCCGCAAGGAAACATGAGATCTGCAAACGTTATTGTTTTTTGGTCTTCGGGGAGGATGGGGAACATGAATATGTGTTTCTTTTTCGAATTTGAGCTCTTTCTGCAATGAGCACTTTTCATGCTCTAAGCAGTTTTTCCTAACAAATGCAAGATATAACATTGGCTATCTCCGCAAGGAAACATCAGATCTGCACAACTCATGGTTTTTTGGTCTTCGGGGAGGATGGGGAACATGAATATGTGATTGTTTTTCGAATTTGAGCTCTTTCTGCAATGGGCACTTTTCATACTATAAGCAGTTTTTCCTAACAAATGCAAGATATAACATGGGCTATCTCCGCAAGGAAACATGAGATCTGCAAAAGTTATGGTTTTTTGTTCTTCGGGGAGGATGGGGAACATGAATATGTGTTTGTTTTTCGAATTTGAGCTCTATCTGAAATGAGCACTTTTCATGCTCTAAGCAATTTTTCCTAACAAATGCAAGATATAACATTGGCTATCTCCGCAAGGAAACATCAGATCTGCACAACTCATGGTTTTTTGGTCTTCGGGGAGGATGGGGAACATGAATATGTGATTGTTTTTCGAATTTGAGCTCTTTCTGCAATGGGCACTTTTCATACTATAAGCAGTTTTTCCTAACAAATGCAAGATATAACATGGGCTATCTCCGCAAGGAAACATCAGATCTGCACAACTCATGGTTTTTTGGTCTTCGGGGAGGAGGGGGAACATGAATATGTGTTTGTTTTTCGAATTTGAGCTCTTTCTGCAATGGGCACTTTTCATACTATAAGCAGTTTTTCCTAACAAATGCAAGATATAACATGGGCTATCTCCGCAAGGAAACATGAGATCTGCAAAAGTTATTGTTTTTTGGTCTTCGGGGAGGATGGGGAACATGAATATGTTTTTGTTTTTCGAATTTGAGCTCTATCTGAAATGAGCACTTTTCATGCTCTAAGCAATTTTTCCTAACAAATGCAAGATATAACATTGGCTATCTCCGCAAGGAAACATCAGATCTGCACAACTCATGGTTTTTTGGTCTTCGGGGAGGATGGGGAACATGAATATGTGTTTGTTTTTCGAATTTGAGATCTTTCTGCAATGGGCAGTTTTCATACTATAAGCAGTTTTTCCTAACAAATGCAAGCTATTACATTGGCAATCTCCGCAAGGAAACATCAGATCTGCTCAACTCATGGTTTTTTGGTCTTCGGGGAGGAGGGGGAACATGAATATGTGTTTGTTTTTCGAATTTGAGCTCTTTCTGCAATGGGCACTTTTCATACTATAAGCAGTTTTTCCTAACAAATGCAAGATATAACATGGGCTATCTCCGCAAGGAAACATGAGATCTGCAAACGTTATGGTTTTTTGGTCTTCGGGAAGGATGGGGAACATGAATATGTGTTTGTTTTTCGAATTTGAGCTCTTTCTGCAATGGGCACTTTTCATACTATAAGCAGTTTTTCCTAACAAATGCAATATATAACATTGGCTATCTCCGCAAGGAAACATCAGATCTGCACAACTCATGGTTTTTTGGTCTTCGGGGAGGATGGGGAACATGAATATGTGTTTGTTTTTCTAATTTGAGCTCTTTCTGCAATGGGCACTTTTCATACTATAAGCAGTTTTTCCTAACAAATGCAATATATAACATTGGCTATCTCCGCAAGGAAACATCAGATCTGCACAACTCATGGTTTTTTGGTCTTCGGGGAGGATGGGGAACATGAATATGTGTTTGTTTTTCGAATTTGAGATCTTTCTGCAATGGGCACTTTTCATACTATAAGCAGTTTTTCCTAACAAATGCAAGCTATTACATTGGCAATCTCCGCAAGGAAACATCAGATCTGCTCAACTCATGGTTTTTTGGTCTTCGGGGAGGAGGGGGAACATGAATATGTGTTTGTTTTTCGAATTTGAGCTCTTTCTGCAATGGGCACTTTTCATACTATAAGCAGTTTTTCCTAACAAATGCAAGATATAACATTGGCTATCTCCGCAAGGAAACATCAGATCTGCACAACTCATGGTTTTTTGGTCTTCGGGGAGGATGGGGAACATGAATATGTGTTTGTTTTTCGAATTTGAGATCTTTCTGCAATGGGCACTTTTCATACTATAAGCAGTTTTTCCTAACAAATGCAAGCTATTACATTGGCAATCTCCGCAAGGAAACATCAGATCTGCTCAACTCATGGTTTTTTGGTCTTCGGGGAGGAGGGGGAACATGAATATGTGTTTGTTTTTCGAATTTGAGCTCTTTCTGCAATGGGCACTTTTCATACTATAAGCAGTTTTTCCTAACAAATGCAAGATATAACATGGGCTATCTCCGCAAGGAAACATGAGATCTGCAAACGTTATGGTTTTTTGGTCTTCGGGGAGGATGGGGAACATGAATATGTGTTTGTTTTTCGAATTTGAGATCTTTCTGCAATGGGCACTTTTCATACTATAAGCAGTTTTTCCTAACAAATGCAAGCTATTACATTGGCAATCTCCGCAAGGAAACATCAGATCTGCTCAACTCATGGTTTTTTGGTCTTCGGGGAGGAGGGGGAACATGAATATGTGTTTGTTTTTCGAATTTGAGCTCTTTCTGCAATGGGCACTTTTCATACTATAAGCAGTTTTTCCTAACAAATGCAATATATAACATTGGCTATCTCCGCAAGGAAACATCAGATCTGCACAATTCATGGTTTTTTGGTCTTCGGGGAGGATGGGGAACATGAATATGTGTTTGTTTTTCGAATTTCAGATCTTTCTGCAATGGGCACTTTTCATACTATAAGCAGTTTTTCCTAACAAATGCAAGCTATTACATTGGCAATCTCCGCAAGGAAACATCAGATCTGCTCAACTCATGGTTTTTTGGTCTTCGGGGAGGAGGGGGAACATGAATATGTGTTTGTTTTTCGAATTTGAGCTCTTTCTGCAATGGGCACTTTTCATACTATAAGCAGTTTTTCCTAACAAATGCAATATATAACATTGGCTATCTCCGCAAGGAAACATCAGATCTGCACAACTCATGGTTTTTTGGTCTTCGGGGAGGATGGGGAACATGAATATGTGTTTGTTTTTCGAATTTGAGATCTTTCTGCAATGGGCACTTTTCATACTATAAGCAGTTTTTCCTAACAAATGCAAGCTATTACATTGGCAATCTCCGCAAGGAAACATCAGATCTGCTCAACTCATGGTTTTTTGGTCTTCGGGGAGGAGGGGGAACATGAATATGTGTTTGTTTTTCGAATTTGAGCTCTTTCTGCAATGGGCACTTTTCATACTATAAGCAGTTTTTCCTAACAAATGCAAGATATAACATGGGCTATCTCCGCAAGGAAACATGAGATCTGCAAACGTTATGGTTTTTTGGTCTTCGGGGAGGATGGGGAACATGAATATGTGTTTGTTTTTCGAATTTGAGATCTTTCTGCAATGGGCACTTTTCATACTATAAGCAGTTTTTCCTAACAAATGCAAGCTATTACATTGGCAATCTCCGCAAGGAAACATCAGATCTGCAAACGTTATTGTTTTTTGGTCTTCGGGGAGGATGGGGAACATGAATATGTTTTTGTTTTTCGAAATTGAGCTCTATCTGAAATGAGCACTTTTCATGCTCTAAGCAGTTTTTCCTAACAAATGCAAGATATAACATTGGCTATCTCCGCAAGGAAACATCAGATCTGCACAACTCATGGTTTTTTGGTCTTCGGGGAGGATGAGGAACATGAATATGTGATTGTTTTTCGAATTTGAGCTCTTTCTGCAATGGGCACTTTTCATACTATAAGCAGTTTTTCCTAACAAATGCAAGATATAACATTGGCTATCTCCGCAAGGAAACATCAGATCTGCACAACTCATGGTTTTTTGGTCTTCGGGGAGGATGGGGAACATGAATATGTGTTTGTTTTTCGAATTTGAGATCTTTCTGCAATGGGCACTTTTCATACTATAAGCAGTTTTTCCTAACAAATGCAAGCTATTACATTGGCAATCTCCGCAAGGAAACATCAGATCTGCTCAACTCATGGTTTTTTGGTCTTCGGGGAGGAGGGGGAACATGAATATGTGTTTGTTTTTCGAATTTGAGCTCTTTCTGCAATGGACACTTTTCATACTATAAGCAGTTTTTCCTAACAAATGCAAGATATAACATTGGCTATCTCCGCAAGGAAACATCAGATCTGCACAACTCATGGTTTTTTGGTCTTCGGGGATGAGGGGGAACATGAATATGTGTTTGTTTTTCGAATTTGAGATCTTTCTGCAATGGGCACTTTTCATACTATAAGCAGTTTTTCCTAACAAATGCAAGATTTAACATTGGCTATCTCCGCAAGGAAACATCAGATCTGCTCAACCCATGGTTTTTTGGTCTTCGGGGAGGATGGGGAACATGAATATGTGTTTCTTTTTCGAATTTGAGCTCTTTCTGCAATGGGCACTTTTCATACTATAAGCAGTTTTTCCTAACAAATGCAAGATATAACATGGGCTATCTACGCAAGGAAACATGAGATCTGCAAACGTTATTGTTTTTTGGTCTTCGGGGAGGATGGGGAACATGAATATGTGTTTCTTTTTCGAATTTGAGCTCTTTCTGCAATGAGCACTTTTCATGCTCTAAGCAGTTTTTCCTAACAAATGCAAGATATAACATTGGCTATCTCCGCAAGGAAACATCAGATCTGCACAACTCATGGTTTTTTGGTCTTCGGGGAGGATGGGGAACATGAATATGTGATTGTTTTTCGAATTTGAGCTCTTTCTGCAATGGGCACTTTTCATACTATAAGCAGTTTTTCCTAACAAATGCAAGATATAACATGGGCTATCTCCGCAAGGAAACATGAGATCTGCAAAAGTTATGGTTTTTTGTTCTTCGGGGAGGATGGGGAACATGAATATGTGTTTGTTTTTCGAATTTGAGCTCTCTCTGAAATGAGCACTTTTCATGCTCTAAGCAATTTTTCCTAACAAATGCAAGATATAACATTGGCTATCTCCGCAAGGAAACATCAGATCTGCACAACTCATGGTTTTTTGGTCTTCGGGGAGGATGGGGAACATGAATATGTGATTGTTTTTCGAATTTGAGCTCTTTCTGCAATGGGCACTTTTCATACTATAAGCAGTTTTTCCTAACAAATGCAAGATATAACATGGGCTATCTCCGCAAGGAAACATCAGATCTGCACAACTCATGGTTTTTTGGTCTTCGGGGAGGAGGGGGAACATGAATATGTGTTTGTTTTTCGAATTTGAGCTCTTTCTGCAATGGGCACTTTTCATACTATAAGCAGTTTTTCCTAACAAATGCAAGATATAACATGGGCTATCTCCGCAAGGAAACATGAGATCTGCAAAAGTTATTGTTTTTTGGTCTTCGGGGAGGATGGGGAACATGAATATGTTTTTGTTTTTCGAATTTGAGCTCTATCTGAAATGAGCACTTTTCATGCTCTAAGCAATTTTTCCTAACAAATGCAAGATATAACATTGGCTATCTCCGCAAGGAAACATCAGATCTGCACAACTCATGGTTTTTTGGTCTTCGGGGAGGATGGGGAACATGAATATGTGTTTGTTTTTCGAATTTGAGATCTTTCTGCAATGGGCAGTTTTCATACTATAAGCAGTTTTTCCTAACAAATGCAAGCTATTACATTGGCAATCTCCGCAAGGAAACATCAGATCTGCTCAACTCATGGTTTTTTGGTCTTCGGGGAGGAGGGGGAACATGAATATGTGTTTGTTTTTCGAATTTGAGCTCTTTCTGCAATGGGCACTTTTCATACTATAAGCAGTTTTTCCTAACAAATGCAAGATATAACATGGGCTATCTCCGCAAGGAAACATGAGATCTGCAAACGTTATGGTTTTTTGGTCTTCGGGGAGGATGGGGAACATGAATATGTGTTTGTTTTTCGAATTTGAGATCTTTCTGCAATGGGCACTTTTCATACTATAAGCAGTTTTTCCTAACAAATGCAAGCTATTACATTGGCAATCTCCGCAAGGAAACATCAGATCTGCTCAACTCATGGTTTTTTGGTCTTCGGGGAGGAGGGGGAACATGAATATGTGTTTGTTTTTCGAATTTGAGCTCTTTCTGCAATGGGCACTTTTCATACTATAAGCAGTTTTTCCTAACAAATGCAATATATAACATTGGCTATCTCCGCAAGGAAACATCAGATCTGCACAACTCATGGTTTTTTGGTCTTCGGGGAGGATGGGGAACATGAATATGTGTTTGTTTTTCTAATTTGAGCTCTTTCTGCAATGGGCACTTTTCATACTATAAGCAGTTTTTCCTAACAAATGCAATATATAACATTGGCTATCTCCGCAAGGAAACATCAGATCTGCACAACTCATGGTTTTTTGGTCTTCGGGGAGGATGGGGAACATGAATATGTGTTTGTTTTTCGAATTTGAGATCTTTCTGCAATGGGCACTTTTCATACTATAAGCAGTTTTTCCTAACAAATGCAAGCTATTACATTGGCAATCTCCGCAAGGAAACATCAGATCTGCTCAACTCATGGTTTTTTGGTCTTCGGGGAGGAGGAGGAACATGAATATGTGTTTGTTTTTCGAATTTGAGCTCATTCTGCAATGGGCACTTTTCATACTATAAGCAGTTTTTCCTAACAAATGCAAGATATAACATTGGCTATCTCCGCAAGGAAACATCAGATCTGCACAACTCATGGTTTTTTGGTCTTCGGGGAGGATGGGGAACAAGAATATGTGATTGTTTTTCGAATTTGAGCTCTTTCTGCAATGGGCACTTTTCATACTATAAGCAGTTTTTCCTAACAAATGCAAGATATAACATGGGCTATCTCCGCAAGGAAACATGAGATCTGCAAAAGTTATGGTTTTTTGTTCTTCGGGGAGGATGGGGAACATGAATATGTGTTTGTTTTTCGAATTTGAGCTCTATCTGAAATGAGCACTTTTCATGCTCTAAGCAATTTTTCCTAACAAATGCAAGATATAACATTGGCTATCTCCGCAAGGAAACATCATATCTGCACAACTCATGGTTTTTTGGTCTTCGGGGAGGATGGGGAACATGAATATGTGATTGTTTTTCGAATTTGAGCTCTTTCTGCAATGGGCACTTTTCATACTATAAGCAGTTTTTCCTAACAAATGCAAGATATAACATGGGCTATCTCCGCAAGGAAACATCAGATCTGCACAACTCATGGTTTTTTGGTCTTCGGGGAGGAGGGGGAACATGAATATGTGTTTGTTTTTCGAATTTGAGCTCTTTCTGCAATGGGCACTTTTCATACTATAAGCAGTTTTTCCTAACAAATGCAAGATATAACATTGGCTATCTCCGCAAGGAAACATCAGATCTGCACAACTCATGGTTTTTTGGTCTTCGGGGAGGATGGGGAACATGAATATGTGATTGTTTTTCGAATTTGAGCTCTTTCTGCAATGGGCACTTTTCATACTATAAGCAGTTTTTCCTAACAAATGCAAGATATAACATGGGCTATCTCCGCAAGGAAACATGAGATCTGCAAAAGTTATGGTTTTTTTTTCTTCGGGGAGGATGGGGAACATGAATATGTGTTTGTTTTTCGAATTTGAGCTCTATCTGAAATGAGCACTTTTCATGCTCTAAGCAATTTTTCCTAACAAATGCAAGATATAACATTGGCTATCTCCGCAAGGAAACATCAGATCTGCACAACTCATGGTTTTTTGGTCTTCGGGGAGGATGGGGAACATGAATATGTGATTGTTTTTCGAATTTGAGCTCTTTCTGCAATGGGCACTTTTCATACTATAAGCAGTTTTTCCTAACAAATGCAAGATATAACATGGGCTATCTCCGCAAGGAAACATCAGATCTGCACAACTCATGGTTTTTTGGTCTTCGGGGAGGAGGGGGAACATGAATATGTGTTTGTTTTTCGAATTTGAGCTCTTTCTGCAATGGGCACTTTTCATACTATAAGCAGTTTTTCCTAACAAATGCAAGATATAACATGGGCTATCTCCGCAAGGAAACATGAGATCTGCAAAAGTTATTGTTTTTTGGTCTTCGGGGAGGATGGGGAACATGAATATGTTTTTGTTTTTCGAATTTGAGCTCTATCTGAAATGAGCACTTTTCATGCTCTAAGCAATTTTTCCTAACAAATGCAAGATATAACATTGGCTATCTCCGCAAGGAAACATCAGATCTGCACAACTCATGGTTTTTTGGTCTTCGGGGAGGATGGGGAACATGAATATGTGTTTGTTTTTCGAATTTGAGATCTTTCTGCAATGGGCAGTTTTCATACTATAAGCAGTTTTTCCTAACAAATGCAAGCTATTACACTGGCAATCTCCGCAAGGAAACATCAGATCTGCTCAACTCATGGTTTTTTGGTCTTCGGGGAGGAGGGGGAACATGAATATGTGTTTGTTTTTCGAATTTGAGCTCTTTCTGCAATGGGCACTTTTCATACTATAAGCAGTTTTTCCTAACAAATGCAAGATATAACATGGGCTATCTCCGCAAGGAAACATGAGATCTGCAAACGTTATGGTTTTTTGGTCTTCGGGGAGGATGGGGAACATGAATATGTGTTTGTTTTTCGAATTTGAGATCTTTCTGCAATGGGCACTTTTCATACTATAAGCAGTTTTTCCTAACAAATGCAAGCTATTACATTGGCAATCTCCGCAAGGAAACATCAGATCTGCTCAACTCATGGTTTTTTGGTCTTCGGGGAGGAGGGGGAACATGAATATGTGTTTGTTTTTTGAATTTGAGCTCTTTCTGCAATGGGCACTTTTCATACTATAAGCAGTTTTTCCTAACAAATGCAATATATAACATTGGCTATCTCCGCAAGGAAACATCAGATCTGCACAACTCATGGTTTTTTGGTCTTCGGGGAGGATGGGGAACATGAATATGTGTTTGTTTTTCGAATTTGAGATCTTTCTGCAATGGGCACTTTTCATACTATAAGCAGTTTTTCCTAACAAATGCAAGCTATTACATTGGCAATCTCCGCAAGGAAACATCAGATCTGCTCAACTCATGGTTTTTTGGTCTTCGGGGAGGAGGGGGAACATGAATATGTGTTTGTTTTTCGAATTTGAGCTCTTTCTGCAATGGGCACTTTTCATACTATAAGCAGTTTTTCCTAACAAATGCAAGATATAACATGGGCTATCTCCGCAAGGAAACATGAGATCTGCAAACGTTATGGTTTTTTGGTCTTCGGGGAGGATGGGGAACATGAATATGTGTTTGTTTTTCAAATTTGAGATCTTTCTGCAATGGGCACTTTTCATACTATAAGCAGTTTTTCCTAACAAATGCAAGCTATTACATTGGCAATCTCCGCAAGGAAACATCAGATCTGCTCAACTCATGGTTTTTTGGTCTTCGGGGAGGAGGGGGAACATGAATATGTGTTTGTTTTTCGAATTTGAGCTCTTTCTGCAATGGGCACTTTTCATACTATAAGCAGTTTTTCCTAACAAATGCAAGATATAACATTGGCTATCTCCGCAAGGAAACATCAGATCTGCACAACTCATGGTTTTTTGGTCTTCGGGGAGGAGGGGGAACATGAATATGTGTTTGTTTTTCGAATTTGAGATCTTTCTGCAATGGGCACTTTTCATACTATAAGCAGTTTTTCCTAACAAATGCAAGATTTAACATTGGCTATCTCCGCAAGGAAACATCAGATCTGCTCAACCCATGGTTTTTTTGTCTTCGGGGAGGATGGGGAACATGAATATGTGTTTCTTTTTCGAATTTGAGCTCTTTCTGCAATGGGCACTTTTCATACTATAAGCAGTTTTTCCTAACAAATGCAAGATATAACATGGGCTATCTCCGCAAGGAAACATGAGATCTGCAAACGTTATTGTTTTTTGGTCTTCGGGGAGGATGGGGAACATGAATATGTTTTTGTTTTTCGAAATTGAGCTCTATCTGAAATGAGCACTTTTCATGCTCTAAGCAGTTTTTCCTAACAAATGCAAGATATAACATTGGCTATCTCCGCAAGGAAACATCAGATCTGCACAACTCATGGTTTTTTGGTCTTCGGGGAGGATGGGGAACATGAATATGTGATTGTTTTTCGAATTTGAGCTCTTTCTGCAATGGGCACTTTTCATACTATAAGCAGTTTTTCCTAACAAATGCAAGATATAACATTGGCTATCTCCGCAAGGAAACATCAGATCTGCACAACTCATGGTTTTTTGGTCTTCGGGGAGGATGGGGAACATGAATATGTGTTTGTTTTTCGAATTTGAGATCTTTCTGCAATGGGCACTTTTCATACTATAAGCAGTTTTTCCTAACAAATGCAAGATTTAACATTGGCTATCTCCGCAAGGAAACATCAGATCTGCTCAACCCATGGTTTTTTGGTCTTCGGGGAGGATGGGGAACATGAATATGTGTTTCTTTTTCGAATTTGAGCTCTTTCTGCAATGGGCACTTTTCATACTATAAGCAGTTTTTCCTAACAAATGCAAGATATAACATGGGCTATCTCCGCAAGGAAACATGAGATCTGCAAACGTTATTGTTTTTTGGTCTTCGGGGAGGATGGGGAACATGAATTTTTTTTTGTTTTTCGAATTTGAGCTCTATCTGAAATGAGCACTTTTCATGCTCTAAGCAGTTTTTCCTAACAAATGCAAGATATAACATTGGCTATCTCCGCAAGGAAACATCAGATCTGCACAACTCATGGTTTTTTGGTCTTCGGGGAGGATGGGGAACATGAATATGTGATTGTTTTTCGAATTTGAGCTCTTTCTGCAATGGGCACTTTTCATACTATAAGCAGTTTTTCCTAACAAATGCAAGATATAACATGGGCTATCTCCGCAAGGAAACATGAGATCTGCAAAAGTTATGGTTTTTTGTTCTTCGGGGAGGATGGGGAACTTGAATATGTGTTTGTTTTTCGAATTTGAGCTCTATCTGAAATGAGCACTTTTCATGCTCTAAGCAATTTTTCCTAACAAATGCAAGATATAACATTGGCTATCTCCGCAAGGAAACATCAGATCTGCACAACTCATGGTTTTTTGGTCTTCGGGGAGGATGGGGAACATGAATATGTGATTGTTTTTCGAATTTGAGCTCTTTCTGCAATGGGCACTTTTCATACTATAAGCAGTTTTTCCTAACAAATGCAAGATATAACATGGGCTATCTCCGCAAGGAAACATCAGATCTGCACAACTCATGGTTTTTTGGTCTTCGGGGAGGAGGGGGAACATGAATATGTGTTTGTTTTTCAAATTTGAGATCTTTCTGCAATGGGCAGTTTTCATACTATAAGCAGTTTTTCCTAACAAATGCAAGATTTAACATTGGCTATCTCCGCAAGGAAACATCAGATCTGCTCAACCCATGGTTTTTTGGTCTTCGGGGAGGATGGGGAACATGAATATGTGTTTCTTTTTCGAATTTGAGCTCTTTCTGCAATGGGCACTTTTCATACTATAAGCAGTTTTTCCTAACAAATGCAAGATATAACATGGGCTATCTCCGCAAGGAAACATGAGATCTGCACAACTCATGGTTTTTTGGTCTTCGGGGAGGATGGGGAACATGAATATGTGTTTGTTTTTCGAATTTGACCTCTATCTGAAATGAGCACTTTTCATGCTCTAAGCAGTTTTTCCTAACAAATGCAAGATATAACATTGGCTATCTCCGCAAGGAAACATCAGATCTGCACAACTCATGGTTTTTTGGTCTTCGGGGAGGATGGGGAACATGAATATGTGTTTGTTTTTCGAATTTGAGCTCTTTCTGCAATGGGCACTTTTCATGCTATAAGCAGTTTTTCCTAACAAATGCAAGATATAACATTGGCTATCTCCGCAAGGAAACATCAGATCTGCACAACTCATGGTTTTTTGGTCTTCGGGGAGGATGGGGAACATGAATATGTGTTTGTTTTTCGAATTTGAGATCTTTCTGCAATGGGCACTTTTCATACTATAAGCAGTTTTTCCTAACAAATGCAAGCTATTACATTGGCATTCTCCGCAAGGAAACATCAGATCTGCTCAACTCATGGTTTTTTGGTCTTCGGGGAGGAGGGGGAACATGAATATGTATTTGTTTTTCGAATTTGAGCTCTTTCTGCAATGGGCACTTTTCATACTATAAGCAGTTTTTCCTAACAAATGCAAGATATAACATGGGCTATCTCCGCAAGGAAACATCAGATCTGCACAACTCATGGTTTTTTGGTCTTCGGGGAGGAGGGGGAACATGAATATGTGTTTGTTTTTCGAATTTGAGATCTTTCTGCAATGGGCAGTTTTCATACTATAAGCAGTTTTTCCTAACAAATGCAAGATTTAACATTGGCTATCTCCGCAAGGAAACATCAGATCTGCTCAACCCATGGTTTTTTGGTCTTCGGGGAGGATGGGGAACATGAATATGTGTTTCTTTTTCGAATTTGAGCTCTTTCTGCAATGGGCACTTTTCATACTATAAGCAGTTTTTCCTAACAAATGCAAGATATAACATGGGCTATCTCCGCAAGGAAACATGAGATCTGCACAACTCATGGTTTTTTGGTCTTCGGGGAGGATGGGGAACATGAATATGTGTTTGTTTTTCGAATTTGACCTCTATCTGAAATGAGCACTTTTCATGCTCTAAGCAGTTTTTCCTAACAAATGCAAGATATAACATTGGCTATCTCCGCAAGGAAACATCAGATCTGCACAACTCATGGTTTTTTGGTCTTCGGGGAGGATGGGGAACATGAATATGTGTTTGTTTTTCGAATTTGAGCTCTTTCTGCAATGGGCACTTTTCATGCTATAAGCAGTTTTTCCTAACAAATGCAAGATATAACATTGGCTATCTCCGCAAGGAAACATCAGATCTGCACAACTCATGGTTTTTTGGTCTTCGGGGAGGATGGGGAACATGAATATGTGTTTGTTTTTCGAATTTGAGATCTTTCTGCAATGGGCACTTTTCATACTATAAGCAGTTTTTCCTAACAAATGCAAGCTATTACATTGGCATTCTCCGCAAGGAAACATCAGATCTGCTCAACTCATGGTTTTTTGGTCTTCGGGGAGGAGGGGGAACATGAATATGTATTTGTTTTTCGAATTTGAGCTCTTTCTGCAATGGGCACTTTTCATACTATAAGCAGTTTTTCCTAACAAATGCAAGATATAACATGGGCTATCTCCGCAAGGAAACATGAGATCTGCAAACGTTATGGTTTTTTGGTCTTCGGGGAGCATGGGGAACATGAATATGTTTTTGTTTTTCGAATTTGAGCTCTATCTGAAATGAGCACTTTTCATGCTCTAAGCAGTTTTTCCTAACAAATGCAAGATATAACATTGGCTATCTCCGCAAGGAAACATCAGATCTGGACAAATCATGGTTTTTTGGTCTTCGGGGAGGATGGGGAACATGAATATGTGATTGTTTTTCGAATTTGAGCTCTTTCTGCAATGGGCACTTTTCATACTATAAGCAGTTTTTCCTAACAAATGCATGATATAACATGGGCTATCTACTCAAGGAAACATGAGATCTGCAAACGTTATGGTTTTTTGGTCTTCGGGGAGGATGGGGAACATGAATATGTTTTTGTTTTTCGAATTTGAGCTCTATCTGAAATGAGCACTTTTCATGCTCTAAGCAGTTTTTCCTAACAAATGCAAGATATAACATTGGCTTTCTCCGCAAGGAAACATCAGATCTGCACAACTCATGGTTTTTTGGTCTTCGGGGAGGATGGGGAACATGAATATGTGATTGTTTTTCGAATTTGAGATCTTTCTGCAATGGGCACTTTTCATACTATAAGCAGTTTTTCCTAACAAATGCAAGATATAACATGGGCTATCTCCTCAAGGAAACATGAGATCTGCAAAAGTTATGGTTTTTTGTTCTTCGGGGAGGATGGGGAACATGAATATGTGTTTGTTTTTCGAATTTGAGCTCTATCTGAAATGAGCACTTTTCATGCTCTAAGCAATTTTTCCTAACAAATGCAAGATATAACATTGGCTATCTCCGCAAGGAAACATCAGATCTGCACAACTCATGGTTTTTTGGTCTTCGGGGAGGATGGGGAACATGAATATGTGATTGTTTTTCGAATTTGAGCTCTTTCTGCAATGGGCACTTTTCATACTATAAGCAGTTTTTCCTAACAAATGCAAGATATAACATGGGCTATCTCCGCAAGGAAACATCAGATCTGCACAACTCATGGTTTTTTGGTCTTCGGGGAGGAGGGGGAACATGAATATGTGTTTGTTTTTCGAATTTGAGCTCTTTCTGCAATGGGCACTTTTCATACTATAAGCAGTTTTTCCTAACAAATGCAAGATATAACATGGGCTATCTCCGCAAGGAAACATGAGATCTGCAAAAGTTATTGTTTTTTGGTCTTCGGGGAGGATGGGGAACATGAATATGTTTTTGTTTTTCGAATTTGAGCTCTATCTGAAATGAGCACTTTTCATGCTCTAAGCAATTTTTCCTAACAAATGCAAGATATAACATTGGCAATCTCCGCAAGGAAACATCAGATCTGCACAACTCATGGTTTTTTGGTCTTCGGGGAGGATGGGGAACATGAATATGTGATTGTTTTTCGAATTTGAGCTCTTTCTGCAATGGGCACTTTTCATACTATAAGCAGTTTTTCCTAACAAATGCAAGATATAACATGGGCTATCTCCGCAAGGAAACATCAGATCTGCACAACTCATGGTTTTTTGGTCTTCGGGGAGGAGGGGGAACATGAATATGTGTTTGTTTTTCGAATTTGACCTCTATCTGAAATGAGCACTTTTCATGCTCTAAGCAGTTTTTCCTAACAAATGCAAGATATAACATTGGCTATCTCCGCAAGGAAACATCAGATCTGCACAACTCATGGTTTTTTGGTCTTCGGGGAGGAGGGGGAACATGAATATGTGTTTGTTTTTCGAATTTGAGCTCTTTCTGCAATGGGCACTTTTCATGCTATAAGCAGTTTTTCCTAACAAATGCAAGATATAACATTGGCTATCTCCGCAAGGAAACATCAGATCTGCACAACTCATGGTTTTTTGGTCTTCGGGGAGGATGGGGAACATGAATATGTGTTTGTTTTTCGAATTTGAGATCTTTCTGCAATGGGCACTTTTCATACTATAAGCAGTTTTTCCTAACAAATGCAAGCTATTACATTGGCATTCTCCGCAAGGAAACATCAGATCTGCTCAACTCATGGTTTTTTGGTCTTCGGGGAGGAGGGGGAACATGAATATGTGTTTGTTTTTCGAATTTGAGCTCTTTCTGCAATGGGCACTTTTCATACTATAAGCAGTTTTTCCTAACAAATGCAAGATATAACATGGGCTATCTCCGCAAGGAAACATGAGATCTGCAAACGTTATGGTTTTTTGGTCTTCGGGGAGGATGGGGAACATGAATATGTTTTTGTTTTTCGAATTTGAGCTCTATCTGAAATGAGCACTTTTCATGCTCTAAGCAGTTTTTCCTAACAAATGCAAGATATAACATTGGCTATCTCCGCAAGGAAACATCAGATCTGGACAAATCATGGTTTTTTGGTCTTCGGGGAGGATGGGGAACATGAATATGTGATTGTTTTTCGAATTTGAGCTCTTTCTGCAATGGGCACTTTTCATACTATAAGCAGTTTTTCCTAACAAATGCATGATATAACATGGGCTATCTACTCAAGGAAACATGAGATCTGCAAACGTTATGGTTTTTTGGTCTTCGGGGAGGATGGGGAACATGAATATGTTTTTGTTTTTCGAATTTGAGCTCTATCTGAAATGAGCACTTTTCATGCTCTAAGCAGTTTTTCCTAACAAATGCAAGATATAACATTGGCTTTCTCCGCAAGGAAACATCAGATCTGCACAACTCATGGTTTTTTGGTCTTCGGGGAGGATGGGGAACATGAATATGTGATTGTTTTTCGAATTTGAGATCTTTCTGCAATGGGCACTTTTCATACTATAAGCAGTTTTTCCTAACAAATGCAAGATATAACATGGGCTATCTCCGCAAGGAAACATGAGATCTGCAAAAGTTATGGTTTTTTGTTCTTCGGGGAGGATGGGGAACATGAATATGTTTTTGTTTTTCGAATTTGAGCTCTATCTGAAATGAGCACTTTTCATGCTCTAAGCAATTTTTCCTAACAAATGCAAGATATAACATTGGCAATCTCCGCAAGGAAACATCAGATCTGCACAACTCATGGTTTTTTGGTCTTCGGGGAGGATGGGGAACATGAATATGTGATTGTTTTTCGAATTTGAGCTCTTTCTGCAATGGGCACTTTTCATACTATAAGCAGTTTTTCCTAACAAATGCAAGATATAACATGGGCTATCTCCGCAAGGAAACATCAGATCTGCACAACTCATGGTTTTTTGGTCTTCGGGGAGGAGGGGGAACATGAATATGTGTTTGTTTTTCGAATTTGACCTCTATCTGAAATGAGCACTTTTCATGCTCTAAGCAGTTTTTCCTAACAAATGCAAGATATAACATTGGCTATCTCCGCAAGGAAACATCAGATCTGCACAACTCATGGTTTTTTGGTCTTCGGGGAGGAGGGGGAACATGAATATGTGTTTGTTTTTCGAATTTGAGCTCTTTCTGCAATGGGCACTTTTCATGCTATAAGCAGTTTTTCCTAACAAATGCAAGATATAACATTGGCTATCTCCGCAAGGAAACATCAGATCTGCACAACTCATGGTTTTTTGGTCTTCGGGGAGGATGGGGAACATGAATATGTGTTTGTTTTTCGAATTTGAGATCTTTCTGCAATGGGCACTTTTCATACTATAAGCAGTTTTTCCTAACAAATGCAAGCTATTACATTGGCATTCTCCGCAAGGAAACATCAGATCTGCTCAACTCATGGTTTTTTGGTCTTCGGGGAGGAGGGGGAACATGAATATGTGTTTGTTTTTCGAATTTGAGCTCTTTCTGCAATGGGCACTTTTCATACTATAAGCAGTTTTTCCTAACAAATGCAAGATATAACATGGGCTATCTCCGCAAGGAAACATGAGATCTGCAAACGTTATGGTTTTTTGGTCTTCGGGGAGGATGGGGAACATGAATATGTTTTTGTTTTTCGAATTTGAGCTCTATCTGAAATGAGCACTTTTCATGCTCTAAGCAGTTTTTCCTAACAAATGCAAGATATAACATTGGCTATCTCCGCAAGGAAACATCAGATCTGGACAAATCATGGTTTTTTGGTCTTCGGGGAGGATGGGGAACATGAATATGTGATTGTTTTTCGAATTTGAGCTCTTTCTGCAATGGGCACTTTTCATACTATAAGCAGTTTTTCCTAACAAATGCATGATATAACATGGGCTATCTACTCAAGGAAACATGAGATCTGCAAACGTTATGGTTTTTTGGTCTTCGGGGAGGATGGGGAACATGAATATGTTTTTGTTTTTCGAATTTGAGCTCTATCTGAAATGAGCACTTTTCATGCTCTAAGCAGTTTTTCCTAACAAATGCAAGATATAACATTGGCTATCTCCGCAAGGAAACATCAGATCTGCACAACTCATGGTTTTTTGGTCTTCGGGGAGGATGGGGAACATGAATATGTGATTGTTTTTCGAATTTGAGCTCTTTCTGCAATGGGCACTTTTCATACTATAAGCAGTTTTTCCTAACAAATGCAAGATATAACATGGGCTATCTCCGCAAGGAAACATCAGATCTGCACAACTCATGGTTTTTTGGTCTTCGGGGAGGAGGGGGAACATGAATATGTGTTTGTTTTTCGAATTTGAGCTCTTTCTGCAATGGGCACTTTTCATACTATAAGCAGTTTTTCCTAACAAATGCAAGATATAACATGGGCTATCTCCGCAAGGAAACATGAGATCTGCAAAAGTTATTGTTTTTTGGTCTTCGGGGAGGATGGGGAACATGAATATGTTTTTGTTTTTCGAATTTGAGCTCTATCTGAAATGAGCACTTTTCATGCTCTAAGCAATTTTTCCTAACAAATGCAAGATATAACATTGGCTATCTCCGCAAGGAAACATCAGATCTGCACAACTCATGGTTTTTTGGTCTTCGGGGAGGATGGGGAACATGAATATGTGATTGTTTTTCGAATTTGAGCTCTTTCTGCAATGGGCACTTTTCATACTATAAGCAGTTTTTCCTAACAAATGCAAGATATAACATGGGCTATCTCCGCAAGGAAACATCAGATCTGCACAACTCATGGTTTTTTGGTCTTCGGGGAGGAGGGGGAACATGAATATGTGTTTGCTTTTCGAATTTGAGATCTTTCTGCAATGGGCACTTTTCATACTATAAGCAGTTTTTCCTAACAAATGCAAGATTTAACATTGGCTATCTCCGTAAGGAAACATCAGATCTGCTCAACCCATGGTTTTTTGGTCTTCGGGGAGGATGGGGAACATGAATATGTGTTTGTTTTTCGAATTTGAGCTCTTTCTGCAATGGGCACTTTTCATACTATAAGCAGTTTTTCCTAACAAATGCAAGATATAACCTGGGCTATCTCCGCAAGGAAACATGAGATCTGCAAAAGTTATGGTTTTTTGTTCTTCGGGGAGGATGGGGAACATGAATGTTTTTGTTTTTCGAATTTGAGCTCTATCTGAAATGAGCACTTTTCATGCTCTAAGCAGTTTTTGCTAACAAATGCAAGATATAACATTGGCTATCTCCGCAAGGAAACATCAGATCTGCACAACTCATGGTTTTTTGGTCTTCGGGGAGGATGGGGAACATGAATATGTGATTGTTTTTCGAATTTGAGATCTTTCTGCAATGGGCACTTTTCATGCTATAAGCACTTTTTCCTAACAAATGCAAGATATAACATTGGCTATCTCCGCAAGGAAACATCAGATCTGCACAACTCATGGTTTTTTGGTCTTCGGGGAGGATGGGGAACATGAATATGTGATTGTTTTTCGAATTTGAGCTCTTTCTGCAATGGGCACTTTTCATACTATAAGCAGTTTTTCCTAACAAATGCATGATATAACATGGGCTATCTACGCAAGGAAACATGAGATCTGCAAACGTTATGGTTTTTTGGTCTTCGGGGAGGATGGGGAACATGAATATGTTTTTGTTTTTCGAATTTGAGCTCTATCTGAAATGAGCACTTTTCATGCTCTAAGCAGTTTTTCCTAACAAATGCAAGATATAACATTGGCTTTCTCCGCAAGGAAACATCAGATCTGCACAACTCATGGTTTTTTGGTCTTCGGGGAGGATGGGGAACATGAATATGTGATTGTTTTTCGAATTTGAGATCTTTCTGCAATGGGCACTTTTCATACTATAAGCAGTTTTTCCTAACAAATGCAAGATATAACATGGGCTATCTCCGCAAGGAAACATGAGATCTGCAAAAGTTATGGTTTTTTGTTCTTCGGGGAGGATGGGGAACATGAATATGTGTTTGTTTTTCGAATTTGACCTCTATCTGAAATGAGCACTTTTCATGCTCTAAGCAGTTTTTCCTAACAAATGCAAGATATAACATTGGCTATCTCCGCAAGGAAACATGAGATCTGCAAACGTTATTGTTTTTTGGTCTTCGGGGAGGATGGGGAACATGAATATGTTTTTGTTTTTCGAATTTGAGCTCTATCTGCAATGGGCACTTTTCATACTATAAGCAGTTTTTCCTAACAAATGCAAGATATAACATGGGCTATCTCCGCAAGGAAACATGAGATCTGCAAACGTTATGGTTTTTTGGTCTTCGGGGAGGATGGGGAACATGAATATGTTTTTGTTTTTCGAATTTGAGCTCTATCTGAAATGAGCACTTTTCATGCTATAAGCAGTTTTTCCTAACAAATGCAAGATATAACATGGGCTATCTCCGCAAGGAAACATGAGATCTTCAAACGTTATGGTTTTTTGGTCTTCGGGGAGGATGGGGAACATGAATATGTTTTTGTTTTTCGAATTTGAGCTCTTTCTGCAATGGGCACTTTTCATACTATAAGCAGTTTTTCCTAACAAATGCAAGATATAACATTGGCTATCTCCGCAAGGAAACATCAGATCTGCACAACTCATGGTTTTTTGGTCTTCGGGGAGGATGGGGAACATGAATATGTGTTTCTTTTTCGAATTTGAGATCTTTCTGCAATGGGCACTTTTCATACTATAAGCAGTTTTTCCTAACAAATGCAAGCTATTACATTGGCAATCTCCGCAAGGAAACATCAGATCTGCTCAACTCATGGTTTTTTGGTCTTCGGGGAGGAGGGGGAACATGAATATGTGTTTGTTTTTCGAATTTGAGCTCTTTCTGCAATGGGCACTTTTCATACTATAAGCAGTTTTTCCTAACAAATGCATGATATAACATGGGCTATCTACGCAAGGAAACATGAGATCTGCAAACGTTATGGTTTTTTGGTCTTCGGGGAGGATGGGGAACATGAATATGTTTTTGTTTTTCGAATTTGAGCTCTATCTGAAATGAGCACTTTTCATGCTCTAAGCAGTTTTTCCTAACAAATGCAAGATATAACATTGGCTTTCTCCGCAAGGAAACATCAGATCTGCACAACTCATGGTTTTTTGGTCTTCGGGGAGGATGGGGAACATGAATATGTGATTGTTTTTCGAATTTGAGCTCTTTCTGCAATGGGCACTTTTCATACTATAAGCAGTTTTTCCTAACAAATGCAAGATATAACATGGGCTATCTCCGCAAGGAAACATGAGATCTGCAAAAGTTATTGTTTTTTGGTCTTCGGGGAGGATGGGGAACATGAATATGTTTTTGTTTTTCGAATTTGAGCTCTATCTGAAATGAGCACTTTTCATGCTCTAAGCAGTTTTTCCTAACAAATGCAAGATATAACATTGGCTATCTCTGCAAGGAAACATCAGATCTGCACAACTCATGGTTTTTTGGTCTTCGGGGAGGATGGGGAACATGAATATGTGATTGTTTTTCGAATTTGAGATCTTTCTGCAATGGGCACTTTTCATACTATAAGCAGTTTTTCCTAACAAATGCAAGATATAACATGGGCTATCTCCGCAAGGAAACATCAGATCTGCACAACCCATGGTTTTTTGGTCTTCGGGGAGGAGGGGGAACATGAATATGTGTTTGTTTTTCGAATTTGAGATCTTTCTGCAATGGGCACTTTTCATACTATAAGCAGTTTTTCCTAACAAATGCAAGCTATTACATTGGCAATCTCCGCAAGGAAACATCAGATCTGAGCAACTCATGGTTTTTTGGTCTTCGGGGAGGAGGGGGAACATGAATATGTGTTTGTTTTTCGAATTTGAGCTCTTTCTGCAATGGGCACTTTTCATACTATAAGCAGTTTTTCCTAACAAATGCAAGATATAATGGGCTATCTCCGCAAGGAAACATGAGATCTGCAAACGTTATGGTTTTTTGGTCTTCGGGGAGGATGGGGAACATGAATTTTTTTTTGTTTTTCGAATTTGAGCTCTATCTGAAATGAGCACTTTTCATGCTCTAAGCAGTTTTTCCTAACAAATGCAAGATATAACATTGGCTATCTCCACAAGGAAACATCAGATCTGCACAACTCATGGTTTTTTGGTCTTCGGGGAGGATGGGGAACATGAATATGTGATTGTTTTTCGAATTTGAGCTCTTTCTGCAATGGGCACTTTTCATACTATAAGCAGTTTTTCCTAACAAATGCAAGATATAACATGGGCTATCTCCGCAAGGAAACATGAGATCTGCAAAAGTTATGGTTTTTTGTTCTTCGGGGAGGATGGGGAACATGAATATGTGTTTGTTTTTTCGAATTTGAGCTCTATCTGAAATGAGCACTTTTCATGCTCTAAGCAATTTTTCCTAACAAATGCAAGATATAACATTGGCTATCTCCGCAAGGAAACATCAGATCTGCACAACTCATGGTTTTTTGGTCTTCGGGGAGGATGGGGAACATGAATATGTGATTGTTTTTCGAATTTGAGCTCTTTCTGCAATGGGCACTTTTCATACTATAAGCAGTTTTTCCTAACAAATGCAAGATATAACATGGGCTATCTCCGCAAGGAAACATCAGATCTGCACAACTCATGGTTTTTTGGTCTTCGGGGAGGAGGGGGAACATGAATATGTGTTTGTTTTTCGAATTTGAGCTCTTTCTGCAATGGGCACTTTTCATACTATAAGCAGTTTTTCCTAACAAATGCAAGATATAACATGGGCTATCTCCGCAAGGAAACATGAGATCTGCAAAAGTTATTGTTTTTTGGTCTTCGGGGAGGATGGGGAACATGAATATGTTTTTGTTTTTCGAATTTGAGCTCTATCTGAAATGAGCACTTTTCATGCTCTAAGCAATTTTTCCTAACAAATGCAAGATATAACATTGGCTATCTCCGCAAGGAAACATCAGATCTGCACAACTCATGGTTTTTTGGTCTTCGGGGAGGATGGGGAACATGAATATGTGTTTGTTTTTCGAATTTGAGATCTTTCTGCAATGGGCAGTTTTCATACTATAAGCAGTTTTTCCTAACAAATGCAAGCTATTACATTGGCAATCTCCGCAAGGAAACATCAGATCTGCTCAACTCATGGTTTTTTGGTCTTCGGGGAGGAGGGGGAACATGAATATGTGTTTGTTTTTCGAATTTGAGCTCTTTCTGCAATGGGCACTTTTCATACTATAAGCAGTTTTTCCTAACAAATGCAAGATATAACATGGGCTATCTCCGCAAGGAAACATGAGATCTGCAAACGTTATGGTTTTTTGGTCTTCGGAGAGGATGGGGAACATGAATATGTGTTTGTTTTTCGAATTTGAGATCTTTCTGCAATGGGCACTTTTCATACTATAAGCAGTTTTTCCTAACAAATGCAAGCTATTACATTGGCAATCTCCGCAAGGAAACATCAGATCTGCTCAACTCATGGTTTTTTGGTCTTCGGGGAGGATGGGGAACATGAATATGTGTTTCTTTTTCGAATTTGAGCTCTTTCTGCAATGGGCACTTTTCATACTATAAGCAGTTTTTCCTAACAAATGCAATATATAACATTGGCTATTTCCGCAAGGAAACATCAGATCTGCACAACTCATGGTTTTTTGGTCTTCGGGGAGGATGGGGAACATGAATATGTGTTTGTTTTTCTAATTTGAGCTCTTTCTGCAATGGGCACTTTTCATACTATAAGCAGTTTTTCCTAACAAATGCAATATATAACATTGGCTATCTCCGCAAGGAAACATCAGATCTGCACAACTCATGGTTTTTTGGTCTTCGGGGAGGATGGGGAACATGAATATGTGTTTGTTTTTCGAATTTGAGATCTTTCTGCAATGGGCACTTTTCATACTATAAGCAGTTTTTCCTAACAAATGCAAGCTATTACATTGGCAATCTCCGCAAGGAAACATCAGATCTGCTCAACTCATGGTTTTTTGGTCTTCGGGGAGGAGGGGGAACATGAATATGTGTTTGTTTTTCGAATTTGAGCTCTTTCTGCAATGGGCACTTTTCATACTATAAGCAGTTTTTCCTAACAAATGCAAGATATAACATTGGCTATCTCCGCAAGGAAACATCAGATCTGCACAACTCATGGTTTTTTGGTCTTCGGGGAGGAGGGGGAACATGAATATGTGTTTGTTTTTCGAATTTGAGATCTTTCTGCAATGGGCACTTTTCATACTATAAGCAGTTTTTCCTAACAAATGCAAGATTTAACATTGGCTATCTCCGCAAGGAAACATCAGATCTGCTCAAGCCATGGTTTTTTGGTCTTCGGGGAGGATGGGGAACATGAATATGTGTTTCTTTTTCGAATTTGAGCTCTTTCTGCAATGGGCACTTTTCATACTATAAGCAGTTTTTCCTAACAAATGCAAGATATAACATGGGCTATCTCCGCAAGGAAACATGAGATCTGCAAACGTTATTGTTTTTTGGTCTTCGGGGAGGATGGGGAACATGAATTTTTTTTGTTTTTCGAATTTGAGCTCTATCTGAAATGAGCACTTTTCATGCTCTAAGCAGTTTTTCCTAACAAATGCAAGATATAACATGGGCTATCTCCGCAAGGAAACATGAGATCTGCAAACGTTATGGTTTTTTGGTCTTCGGGGAGGATGGGGAACATGAATATGTTTTTGTTTTTCGAATTTGAGCTCTATCTGAAATGAGCACTTTTCATGCTCTAAGCAGTTTTTCCTAACAAATGCAAGATATAACATTGGCTATCTCCGCAAGGAAACATCAGATCTGGACAAATCATGGTTTTTTGGTCTTCGGGGAGGATGGGGAACATGAATATGTGATTGTTTTTCGAATTTGAGCTCTTTCTGCAATGGGCACTTCATACTATAAGCAGTTTTTCCTAACAAATGCATGATATAACATGGGCTATCTACGCAAGGAAACATGAGATCTGCAAACGTTATGGTTTTTTGGTCTTCGGGGAGGATGGGGAACATGAATATGTTTTTGTTTTTCGAATTTGAGCTCTATCTGAAATGAGCACTTTTCATGCTCTAAGCAGTTTTTCCTAACAAATGCAAGATATAACATTGGCTTTCTCCGCAAGGAAACATCAGATCTGCACAACTCATGGTTTTTTGGTCTTCGGGGAGGATGGGGAACATGAATATGTGATTGTTTTTCGAATTTGAGATCTTTCTGCAATGGGCACTTTTCATACTATAAGCAGTTTTTCCTAACAAATGCAAGATATAACATGGGCTATCTCCGCAAGGAAACATGAGATCTGCACAACTCATGGTTTTTTGGTCTTCGGGGAGGATGGGGAACATGAATATGTGTTTGTTTTTCGAATTTGACCTCTATCTGAAATGAGCACTTTTCATGCTCTAAGCAGTTTTTCCTAACAAATGCAAGATATAACATTGGCTATCTCCGCAAGGAAACATCAGATCTGCACAACTCATGGTTTTTTGGTCTTTGGGAAGGATGGGGAACATGAATATGTGATTGTTTTTCGAATTTGAGCTATTTCTGCTATGGGCACTTTTCATGCTATAAGCAGTTTTTCCTAACAAATGCAAGATATAACATTGGCTATCTCCGCAAGGAAACATCAGATCTGCTCAACTCATGGTTTTTTGGTCTTCGGGGAGGAGGGGGAACATGAATATGTGTTTGTTTTTCGAATTTGAGATCTTTCTGCAATGGGCACTTTTCATACTATAAGCAGTTTTTCCTAACAAATGCAAGATATAACATGGGCTATCTCCGCAAGGAAACATGAGATCTGCAAACGTTATTGTTTTTTGGTCTTCGGGGAGGATGGGGAACATGAATATGTTTTTGTTTTTCGAATTTGAGCTCTATCTGAAATGAGCACTTTTCATGCTCTAAGCAGTTTTTCCTAACAAATGCAAGATATAACATTGGCTATCTCCGCAAGGAAACATCAGATCTGCACAACTCATGGTTTTTTGGTCTTCGGGGAGGATGGGGAACATGAATATGTGATTGTTTTTCGAATTTGAGCTCTTTCTGCAATGGGCACTTTTCATACTATAAGCAGTTTTTCCTAACAAATGCAAGATATAACATGGGCTATCTCCGCAAGGAAACATGAGATCTGCAAAAGTTATGGTTTTTTGTTCTTCGGGGAGGATGGGGAACATGAATATGTGTTTGTTTTTCGAATTTGAGCTCTATCTGAAATGAGCACTTTTCATGCTCTAAGCAATTTTTCCTAACAAATGCAAGATATAACATTGGCTATCTCCGCAAGGAAACATCAGATCTGCACAACTCATGGTTTTTTGGTCTTCGGGGAGGATGGGGAACATGAATATGTGATTGTTTTTCGAATTTGAGCTCTTTCTGCAATGGGCACTTTTCATACTATAAGCAGTTTTTCCTAACAAATGCAAGATATAACATGGGCTATCTCCGCAAGGAAACATCAGATCTGCACAACTCATGGTTTTTTGGTCTTCGGGGAGGAGGGGGAACATGAATATGTGTTTGTTTTTCGAATTTGAGCTCTTTCTGCAATGGGCACTTTTCATACTATAAGCAGTTTTTCCTAACAAATGCAAGATATAACATGGGCTATCTCCGCAAGGAAACATGAGATCTGCAAAAGTTATTATTTTTGGTCTTCGGGGAGGATGGGGAACATGAATATGTTTTTGTTTTTCGAATTTGAGCTCTATCTGAAATGAGCACTTTTCATGCTCTAAGCAATTTTTCCTAACAAATGCAAGATATAACATAGGCTATCTCCGCAAGGAAACATCAGATCTGCACAACTCATGGTTTTTTGGTCTTCGGGGAGGATGGGGAACATGAATATGTGATTGTTTTTCGAATTTGAGCTCTTTCTGCAATGGGCACTTTTCATACTATAAGCAGTTTTTCCTAACAAATGCAAGATATAACATGGGCTATCTCCGCAAGGAAACATCAGATCTGCACAACTCATGGTTTTTTGGTCTTCGGGGAGGAGGGGGAACATGAATATGTGTTTGCTTTTCGAATTTGAGATCTTTCTGCAATGGGCACTTTTCATACTATAAGCAGTTTTTCCTAACAAATGCAAGATTTAACATTGGCTATCTCCGTAAGGAAACATCAGATCTGCTCAACCCATGGTTTTTTGGTCTTCGGGGAGGATGGGGAACATGAATATTTGTTTGTTTTTCGAATTTGAGCTCTTTCTGCAATGGGCACTTTTCATACTATAAGCAGTTTTTCCTAACAAATGCAAGATATAACCTGGGCTATCTCCGCAAGGAAACATGAGATCTGCAAAAGTTATGGTTTTTTGTTCTTCGGGGAGGATGGGGAACATGAATATGTTTTTGTTTTTCGAATTTGAGCTCTATCTGAAATGAGCACTTTTCATGCTCTAAGCAGTTTTTCCTAACAAATGCAAGATATAACATTGGCTATCTCCGCAAGGAAACATCAGATCTGCTCAACTCATGGTTTTTTGGTCTTCGGGGAGGAGGGGGAACATGAATATGTGTTTGTTTTTCGAATTTGAGATCTTTCTGCAATGGGCACTTTTCATACTATAAGCAGTTTTTCCTAACAAATGCAAGATATAACATGGGCTATCTCCGCAAGGAAACATGAGATCTGCAAACGTTATTGTTTTTTGGTCTTCGGGGAGGATGGGGAACATGAATATGTTTTTGTTTTTCGAATTTGAGCTCTATCTGAAATGAGCACTTTTCATGCTCTAAGCAGTTTTTCCTAACAAATGCAAGATATAACATTGGCTATCTCCGCAAGGAAACATCAGATCTGCACAACTCATGGTTTTTTGGTCTTCGGGGAGGATGGGGAACATGAATATGTGATTGTTTTTCGAATTTGAGCTCTTTCTGCAATGGGCACTTTTCATACTATAAGCAGTTTTTCCTAACAAATGCAAGATATAACATGGGCTATCTCCGCAAGGAAACATCAGATCTGCACAACTCATGGTTTTTTGGTCTTCGGGGAGGAGGGGGAACATGAATATGTGTTTGTTTTTCGAATTTGAGCTCTATCTGAAATGAGCACTTTTCATGCTCTAAGCAATTTTTCCTAACAAATGCAAGATATAACATTGGCTATCTCCGCAAGGAAACATCAGATCTGCACAACTCATGGTTTTTTGGTCTTCGGGGAGGATGGGGAACATGAATATGTGATTGTTTTTCGAATTTGAGCTCTTTCTGCAATGGGCACTTTTCATACTATAAGCAGTTTTTCCTAACAAATGCAAGATATAACATGGGCTATCTCCGCAAGGAAACATCAGATCTGCACAACTCATGGTTTTTTGGTCTTCGGGGAGGAGGGGGAACATGAATATGTGTTTGTTTTTCGAATTTGAGCTCTTTCTGCAATGGGCACTTTTCATACTATAAGCAGTTTTTCCTAACAAATGCAAGATATAACATGGGCTATCTCCGCAAGGAAACATGAGATCTGCAAAAGTTATTGTTTTTTGGTCTTCGGGGAGGATGGGGAACATGAATATGTTTTTGTTTTTCGAATTTGAGCTCTATCTGAAATGAGCACTTTTCATGCTCTAAGCAATTTTTCCTAACAAATGCAAGATATAACATAGGCTATCTCCGCAAGGAAACATCAGATCTGCACAACTCATGGTTTTTTGGTCTTCGGGGAGGATGGGGAACATGAATATGTGATTGTTTTTCGAATTTGAGCTCTTTCTGCAATGGGCACTTTTCATACTATAAGCAGTTTTTCCTAACAAATGCAAGATATAACATGGGCTATCTCCGCAAGGAAACATGAGATCTGCAAACGTTATTGTTTTTTGGTCTTCGGGGAGGATGGGGAACATGAATATGTTTTTGTTTTTCGAATTTGAGCTCTATCTGAAATGAGCACTTTTCATGCTCTAAGCAGTTTTTCCTAACAAATGCAAGATATAACATTGGCTATCTCCGCAAGGAAACATCAGATCTGCACAACTCATGGTTTTTTGGTCTTCGGGGAGGATGGGGAACATGAATATGTGATTGTTTTTCGAATTTGAGCTCTTTCTGCAATGGGCACTTTTCATACTATAAGCAGTTTTTCCTAACAAATGCAAGATATAACATGGGCTATCTCCGCAAGGAAACATGAGATCTGCAAAAGTTATGGTTTTTTGTTCTTCGGGGAGGATGGGGAACATGAATATGTGTTTGTTTTTCGAATTTCAGCTCTATCTGAAATGAGCACTTTTCATGCTCTAAGCAATTTTTCCTAACAAATGCAAGATATAACATTGGCTATCTCCGCAAGGAAACATCAGATCTGCACAACTCATGGTTTTTTGGTCTTCGGGGAGGATGGGGAACATGAATATGTGATTGTTTTTCGAATTTGAGCTCTTTCTGCAATGGGCACTTTTCATACTATAAGCAGTTTTTCCTAACAAATGCAAGATATAACATGGGCTATCTCCGCAAGGAAACATGAGATCTGCAAAAGTTATTGTTTTTTGGTCTTCGGGGAGGATGGGGAACATGAATATGTTTTTGTTTTTCGAATTTGAGCTCTATCTGAAATGAGCACTTTTCATGCTCTAAGCAATTTTTCCTAACAAATGCAAGATATAACATAGGCTATCTCCGCAAGGAAACATCAGATCTGCACAACTCATGGTTTTTTGGTCTTCGGGGAGGATGGGGAACATGAATATGTGATTGTTTTTCGAATTTGAGCTCTTTCTGCAATGGGCACTTTTCATACTATAAGCAGTTTTTCCTAACAAATGCAAGATATAACATGGGCTATCTCCGCAAGGAAACATGAGATCTGCAAACGTTATTGTTTTTTGGTCTTCGGGGAGGATGGGGAACATGAATATGTTTTTGTTTTTCGAATTTGAGCTCTATCTGAAATGAGCACTTTTCATGCTCTAAGCAGTTTTTCCTAACAAATGCAAGATATAACATTGGCTATCTCCGCAAGGAAACATCAGATCTGCACAACTCATGGTTTTTTGGTCTTCGGGGAGGATGGGGAACATGAATATGTGATTGTTTTTCGAATTTGAGCTCTTTCTGCAATGGGCACTTTTCATACTATAAGCAGTTTTTCCTAACAAATGCAAGATATAACATGGGCTATCTCCGCAAGGAAACATGAGATCTGCAAAAGTTATGGTTTTTTGTTCTTCGGGGAGGATGGGGAACATGAATATGTGTTTGTTTTTCGAATTTGAGCTCTATCTGAAATGAGCACTTTTCATGCTCTAAGCAATTTTTCCTAACAAATGCAAGATATAACATTGGCTATCTCCGCAAGGAAACATCAGATCTGCACAACTCATGGTTTTTTGGTCTTCGGGGAGTATGGGGAACATGAATATGTGATTGTTTTTCGAATTTGAGCTCTTTCTGCAATGGGCACTTTTCATACTATAAGCAGTTTTTCCTAACAAATGCAAGATATAACATGGGCTATCTCCGCAAGGAAACATCAGATCTGCACAACTCATGGTTTTTTGGTCTTCGGGGAGGAGGGGGAACATGAATATGTGTTTGTTTTTCGAATTTGAGCTCTTTCTGCAATGGGCACTTTTCATACTATAAGCAGTTTTTCCTAACAAATGCAAGATATAACATGGGCTATCTCCGCAAGGAAACATGAGATCTGCAAAAGTTATTGTTTTTTGGTCTTCGGGGAGGATGGGGAACATGAATATGTTTTTGTTTTTCGAATTTGAGCTCTATCTGAAATGAGCACTTTTCATGCTCTAAGCAATTTTTCCTAACAAATGCAAGATATAACATAGGCTATCTCCGCAAGGAAACATCAGATCTGCACAACTCATGGTTTTTTGGTCTTCGGGGAGGATGGGGAACATGAATATGTGATTGTTTTTCGAATTTGAGCTCTTTCTGCAATGGGCACTTTTCATACTATAAGCAGTTTTTCCTAACAAATGCAAGATATAACATGGGCTATCTCCGCAAGGAAACATCAGATCTGCACAACTCATGGTTTTTTGGTCTTCGGGGAGGAGGGGGAACATGAATATGTGTTTGCTTTTCGAATTTGAGATCTTTCTGCAATGGGCACTTTTCATACTATAAGCAGTTTTTCCTAACAAATGCAAGATTTAACATTGGCTATCTCCGTAAGGAAACATCAGATGTGCTCAACCCATGGTTTTTTGGTCTTCGGGGAGGATGGGGAACATGAATATGTGTTTCTTTTTCGAATTTGAGCTCTTTCTGCAATGGGCACTTTTCATACTATAAGCAGTTTTTCCTAACAAATGCAAGATATAACATGGGCTATCTACGCAAGGAAACATGAGATCTGCAAAAGTTATGGTTTTTTGTTCTTCGGGGAGGATGGGGAACATGAATATGTGTTTGTTTTTCGAATTTGACCTCTATCTGAAATGAGCACTTTTCATGCTCTAAGCAGTTTTTCCTAACAAATGCAAGATATAACATGGGCTATCTCCGCAAGGAAACATCAGATCTGCACAACTCATGGTTTTTTGGTCTTCGGGGAGGATGGGGAACATGAATATGTGTTTGTTTTTCGAATTTGAGCTCTTTCTGCAATGGGCACTTTTCATGCTATAAGCAGTTTTTCCTAACAAATGCAAGATATAACATTGGCTATCTCCGCAAGGAAACATCAGATCTGCACAACTCATGGTTTTTTGGTCTTCGGGGAGGATGGGGAACATGAATATGTGTTTGTTTTTCGAATTTGAGATCTTTCTGCAATGGGCACTTTTCATACTATAAGCAGTTTTTCCTAACAAATGCAAGCTATTACATTGGCAATCTCCGCAAGGAAACATCAGATCTGAGCAACTCATGGTTTTTTGGTCTTCGGGGAGGAGGGGGAACATGAATATGTGTTTGTTTTTCGAATTTGAGCTCTTTCTGCAATGGGCACTTTTCATACTATAAGCAGTTTTTCCTAACAAATGCAAGATATAATGGGCTATCTCCGCAAGGAAACATGAGATCTGCAAACGTTATGGTTTTTTGGTCTTCGGGGAGGATGGGGAACATGAATTTTTTTTTGTTTTTCGAATTTGAGCTCTATCTGAAATGAGCACTTTTCATGCTCTAAGCAGTTTTTCCTAACAAATGCAAGATATAACATTGGCTATCTCCACAAGGAAACATCAGATCTGCACAACTCATGGTTTTTTGGTCTTCGGGGAGGATGGGGAACATGAATATGTGATTGTTTTTCGAATTTGAGCTCTTTCTGCAATGGGCACTTTTCATACTATAAGCAGTTTTTCCTAACAAATGCAAGATATAACATGGGCTATCTCCGCAAGGAAACATGAGATCTGCAAAAGTTATGGTTTTTTGTTCTTCGGGGAGGATGGGGAACATGAATATGTGTTTGTTTTTTCGAATTTGAGCTCTATCTGAAATGAGCACTTTTCATGCTCTAAGCAATTTTTCCTAACAAATGCAAGATATAACATTGGCTATCTCCGCAAGGAAACATCAGATCTGCACAACTCATGGTTTTTTGGTCTTCGGGGAGGATGGGGAACATGAATATGTGATTGTTTTTCGAATTTGAGCTCTTTCTGCAATGGGCACTTTTCATACTATAAGCAGTTTTTCCTAACAAATGCAAGATATAACATGGGCTATCTCCGCAAGGAAACATCAGATCTGCACAACTCATGGTTTTTTGGTCTTCGGGGAGGAGGGGGAACATGAATATGTGTTTGTTTTTCGAATTTGAGCTCTTTCTGCAATGGGCACTTTTCATACTATAAGCAGTTTTTCCTAACAAATGCAAGATATAACATGGGCTATCTCCGCAAGGAAACATGAGATCTGCAAAAGTTATTGTTTTTTGGTCTTCGGGGAGGATGGGGAACATGAATATGTTTTTGTTTTTCGAATTTGAGCTCTATCTGAAATGAGCACTTTTCATGCTCTAAGCAATTTTTCCTAACAAATGCAAGATATAACATTGGCTATCTCCGCAAGGAAACATCAGATCTGCACAACTCATGGTTTTTTGGTCTTCGGGGAGGATGGGGAACATGAATATGTGTTTGTTTTTCGAATTTGAGATCTTTCTGCAATGGGCAGTTTTCATACTATAAGCAGTTTTTCCTAACAAATGCAAGCTATTACATTGGCAATCTCCGCAAGGAAACATCAGATCTGCTCAACTCATGGTTTTTTGGTCTTCGGGGAGGAGGGGGAACATGAATATGTGTTTGTTTTTCGAATTTGAGCTCTTTCTGCAATGGGCACTTTTCATACTATAAGCAGTTTTTCCTAACAAATGCAAGATATAACATGGGCTATCTCCGCAAGGAAACATGAGATCTGCAAACGTTATGGTTTTTTGGTCTTCGGAGAGGATGGGGAACATGAATATGTGTTTGTTTTTCGAATTTGAGATCTTTCTGCAATGGGCACTTTTCATACTATAAGCAGTTTTTCCTAACAAATGCAAGCTATTACATTGGCAATCTCCGCAAGGAAACATCAGATCTGCTCAACTCATGGTTTTTTGGTCTTCGGGGAGGATGGGGAACATGAATATGTGTTTCTTTTTCGAATTTGAGCTCTTTCTGCAATGGGCACTTTTCATACTATAAGCAGTTTTTCCTAACAAATGCAATATATAACATTGGCTATTTCCGCAAGGAAACATCAGATCTGCACAACTCATGGTTTTTTGGTCTTCGGGGAGGATGGGGAACATGAATATGTGTTTGTTTTTCTAATTTGAGCTCTTTCTGCAATGGGCACTTTTCATACTATAAGCAGTTTTTCCTAACAAATGCAATATATAACATTGGCTATCTCCGCAAGGAAACATCAGATCTGCACAACTCATGGTTTTTTGGTCTTCGGGGAGGATGGGGAACATGAATATGTGTTTGTTTTTCGAATTTGAGATCTTTCTGCAATGGGCACTTTTCATACTATAAGCAGTTTTTCCTAACAAATGCAAGCTATTACATTGGCAATCTCCGCAAGGAAACATCAGATCTGCTCAACTCATGGTTTTTTGGTCTTCGGGGAGGAGGGGGAACATGAATATGTGTTTGTTTTTCGAATTTGAGCTCTTTCTGCAATGGGCACTTTTCATACTATAAGCAGTTTTTCCTAACAAATGCAAGATATAACATTGGCTATCTCCGCAAGGAAACATCAGATCTGCACAACTCATGGTTTTTTGGTCTTCGGGGAGGAGGGGGAACATGAATATGTGTTTGTTTTTCGAATTTGAGATCTTTCTGCAATGGGCACTTTTCATACTATAAGCAGTTTTTCCTAACAAATGCAAGATTTAACATTGGCTATCTCCGCAAGGAAACATCAGATCTGCTCAAGCCATGGTTTTTTGGTCTTCGGGGAGGATGGGGAACATGAATATGTGTTTCTTTTTCGAATTTGAGCTCTTTCTGCAATGGGCACTTTTCATACTATAAGCAGTTTTTCCTAACAAATGCAAGATATAACATGGGCTATCTCCGCAAGGAAACATGAGATCTGCAAACGTTATTGTTTTTTGGTCTTCGGGGAGGATGGGGAACATGAATTTTTTTTGTTTTTCGAATTTGAGCTCTATCTGAAATGAGCACTTTTCATGCTCTAAGCAGTTTTTCCTAACAAATGCAAGATATAACATGGGCTATCTCCGCAAGGAAACATGAGATCTGCAAACGTTATGGTTTTTTGGTCTTCGGGGAGGATGGGGAACATGAATATGTTTTTGTTTTTCGAATTTGAGCTCTATCTGAAATGAGCACTTTTCATGCTCTAAGCAGTTTTTCCTAACAAATGCAAGATATAACATTGGCTATCTCCGCAAGGAAACATCAGATCTGGACAAATCATGGTTTTTTGGTCTTCGGGGAGGATGGGGAACATGAATATGTGATTGTTTTTCGAATTTGAGCTCTTTCTGCAATGGGCACTTTTCATACTATAAGCAGTTTTTCCTAACAAATGCAAGATATAACATGGGCTATCTCCGCAAGGAAACATGAGATCTGCAAAAGTTATGGTTTTTTGTTCTTCGGGGAGGATGGGGAACATGAATATGTGTTTGTTTTTCGAATTTGAGCTCTATCTGAAATGAGCACTTTTCATGCTCTAAGCAATTTTTCCTAACAAATGCAAGATATAACATTGGCTATCTCCGCAAGGAAACATCAGATCTGCACAACTCATGGTTTTTTGGTCTTCGGGGAGGATGGGGAACATGAATATGTGATTGTTTTTCGAATTTGAGCTCTTTCTGCAATGGGCACTTTTCATACTATAAGCAGTTTTTCCTAACAAATGCAAGATATAACATGGGCTATCTCTGCAAGGAAACATCAGATCTGCACAACTCATGGTTTTTTGGTCTTCGGGGAGGAGGGGGAACATGAATATGTGTTTGTTTTTCGAATTTGAGCTCTTTCTGCAATGGGCACTTTTCATACTATAAGCAGTTTTTCCTAACAAATGCAAGATATAACATGGGCTATCTCCGCAAGGAAACATGAGATCTGCAAAAGTTATTATTTTTGGTCTTCGGGGAGGATGGGGAACATGAATATGTTTTTGTTTTTCGAATTTGAGCTCTATCTGAAATGAGCACTTTTCATGCTCTAAGCAATTTTTCCTAACAAATGCAAGATATAACATAGGCTATCTCCGCAAGGAAACATCAGATCTGCACAACTCATGGTTTTTTGGTCTTCGGGGAGGATGGGGAACATGAATATGTGATTGTTTTTCGAATTTGAGCTCTTTCTGCAATGGGCACTTTTCATACTATAAGCAGTTTTTCCTAACAAATGCAAGATATAACATGGGCTATCTCCGCAAGGAAACATCAGATCTGCACAACTCATGGTTTTTTGGTCTTCGGGGAGGAGGGGGAACATGAATATGTGTTTGCTTTTCGAATTTGAGATCTTTCTGCAATGGGCACTTTTCATACTATAAGCAGTTTTTCCTAACAAATGCAAGATTTAACATTGGCTATCTCCGTAAGGAAACATCAGATCTGCTCAACCCATGGTTTTTTGGTCTTCGGGGAGGATGGGGAACATGAATATTTGTTTGTTTTTCGAATTTGAGCTCTTTCTGCAATGGGCACTTTTCATACTATAAGCAGTTTTTCCTAACAAATGCAAGATATAACCTGGGCTATCTCCGCAAGGAAACATGAGATCTGCAAAAGTTATGGTTTTTTGTTCTTCGGGGAGGATGGGGAACATGAATATGTTTTTGTTTTTCGAATTTGAGCTCTATCTGAAATGAGCACTTTTCATGCTCTAAGCAGTTTTTCCTAACAAATGCAAGATATAACATTGGCTATCTCCGCAAGGAAACATCAGATCTGCTCAACTCATGGTTTTTTGGTCTTCGGGGAGGAGGGGGAACATGAATATGTGTTTGTTTTTCGAATTTGAGATCTTTCTGCAATGGGCACTTTTCATACTATAAGCAGTTTTTCCTAACAAATGCAAGATATAACATGGGCTATCTCCGCAAGGAAACATGAGATCTGCAAACGTTATTGTTTTTTGGTCTTCGGGGAGGATGGGGAACATGAATATGTTTTTGTTTTTCGAATTTGAGCTCTATCTGAAATGAGCACTTTTCATGCTCTAAGCAGTTTTTCCTAACAAATGCAAGATATAACATTGGCTATCTCCGCAAGGAAACATCAGATCTGCACAACTCATGGTTTTTTGGTCTTCGGGGAGGATGGGGAACATGAATATGTGATTGTTTTTCGAATTTGAGCTCTTTCTGCAATGGGCACTTTTCATACTATAAGCAGTTTTTCCTAACAAATGCAAGATATAACATGGGCTATCTCCGCAAGGAAACATCAGATCTGCACAACTCATGGTTTTTTGGTCTTCGGGGAGGAGGGGGAACATGAATATGTGTTTGTTTTTCGAATTTGAGCTCTATCTGAAATGAGCACTTTTCATGCTCTAAGCAATTTTTCCTAACAAATGCAAGATATAACATTGGCTATCTCCGCAAGGAAACATCAGATCTGCACAACTCATGGTTTTTTGGTCTTCGGGGAGGATGGGGAACATGAATATGTGATTGTTTTTCGAATTTGAGCTCTTTCTGCAATGGGCACTTTTCATACTATAAGCAGTTTTTCCTAACAAATGCAAGATATAACATGGGCTATCTCCGCAAGGAAACATCAGATCTGCACAACTCATGGTTTTTTGGTCTTCGGGGAGGAGGGGGAACATGAATATGTGTTTGTTTTTCGAATTTGAGCTCTTTCTGCAATGGGCACTTTTCATACTATAAGCAGTTTTTCCTAACAAATGCAAGATATAACATGGGCTATCTCCGCAAGGAAACATGAGATCTGCAAAAGTTATTGTTTTTTGGTCTTCGGGGAGGATGGGGAACATGAATATGTTTTTGTTTTTCGAATTTGAGCTCTATCTGAAATGAGCACTTTTCATGCTCTAAGCAATTTTTCCTAACAAATGCAAGATATAACATAGGCTATCTCCGCAAGGAAACATCAGATCTGCACAACTCATGGTTTTTTGGTCTTCGGGGAGGATGGGGAACATGAATATGTGATTGTTTTTCGAATTTGAGCTCTTTCTGCAATGGGCACTTTTCATACTATAAGCAGTTTTTCCTAACAAATGCAAGATATAACATGGGCTATCTCCGCAAGGAAACATGAGATCTGCAAACGTTATTGTTTTTTGGTCTTCGGGGAGGATGGGGAACATGAATATGTTTTTGTTTTTCGAATTTGAGCTCTATCTGAAATGAGCACTTTTCATGCTCTAAGCAGTTTTTCCTAACAAATGCAAGATATAACATTGGCTATCTCCGCAAGGAAACATCAGATCTGCACAACTCATGGTTTTTTGGTCTTCGGGGAGGATGGGGAACATGAATATGTGATTGTTTTTCGAATTTGAGCTCTTTCTGCAATGGGCACTTTTCATACTATAAGCAGTTTTTCCTAACAAATGCAAGATATAACATGGGCTATCTCCGCAAGGAAACATGAGATCTGCAAAAGTTATGGTTTTTTGTTCTTCGGGGAGGATGGGGAACATGAATATGTGTTTGTTTTTCGAATTTGAGCTCTATCTGAAATGAGCACTTTTCATGCTCTAAGCAATTTTTCCTAACAAATGCAAGATATAACATTGGCTATCTCCGCAAGGAAACATCAGATCTGCACAACTCATGGTTTTTTGGTCTTCGGGGAGGATGGGGAACATGAATATGTGATTGTTTTTCGAATTTGAGCTCTTTCTGCAATGGGCACTTTTCATACTATAAGCAGTTTTTCCTAACAAATGCAAGATATAACATGGGCTATCTCCGCAAGGAAACATGAGATCTGCAAAAGTTATTGTTTTTTGGTCTTCGGGGAGGATGGGGAACATGAATATGTTTTTGTTTTTCGAATTTGAGCTCTATCTGAAATGAGCACTTTTCATGCTCTAAGCAATTTTTCCTAACAAATGCAAGATATAACATAGGCTATCTCCGCAAGGAAACATCAGATCTGCACAACTCATGGTTTTTTGGTCTTCGGGGAGGATGGGGAACATGAATATGTGATTGTTTTTCGAATTTGAGCTCTTTCTGCAATGGGCACTTTTCATACTATAAGCAGTTTTTCCTAACAAATGCAAGATATAACATGGGCTATCTCCGCAAGGAAACATGAGATCTGCAAACGTTATTGTTTTTTGGTCTTCGGGGAGGATGGGGAACATGAATATGTTTTTGTTTTTCGAATTTGAGCTCTATCTGAAATGAGCACTTTTCATGCTCTAAGCAGTTTTTCCTAACAAATGCAAGATATAACATTGGCTATCTCCGCAAGGAAACATCAGATCTGCACAACTCATGGTTTTTTGGTCTTCGGGGAGGATGGGGAACATGAATATGTGATTGTTTTTCGAATTTGAGCTCTTTCTGCAATGGGCACTTTTCATACTATAAGCAGTTTTTCCTAACAAATGCAAGATATAACATGGGCTATCTCCGCAAGGAAACATGAGATCTGCAAAAGTTATGGTTTTTTGTTCTTCGGGGAGGATGGGGAACATGAATATGTGTTTGTTTTTCGAATTTGAGCTCTATCTGAAATGAGCACTTTTCATGCTCTAAGCAATTTTTCCTAACAAATGCAAGATATAACATTGGCTATCTCCGCAAGGAAACATCAGATCTGCACAACTCATGGTTTTTTGGTCTTCGGGGAGTATGGGGAACATGAATATGTGATTGTTTTTCGAATTTGAGCTCTTTCTGCAATGGGCACTTTTCATACTATAAGCAGTTTTTCCTAACAAATGCAAGATATAACATGGGCTATCTCCGCAAGGAAACATCAGATCTGCACAACTCATGGTTTTTTGGTCTTCGGGGAGGAGGGGGAACATGAATATGTGTTTGTTTTTCGAATTTGAGCTCTTTCTGCAATGGGCACTTTTCATACTATAAGCAGTTTTTCCTAACAAATGCAAGATATAACATGGGCTATCTCCGCAAGGAAACATGAGATCTGCAAAAGTTATTGTTTTTTGGTCTTCGGGGAGGATGGGGAACATGAATATGTTTTTGTTTTTCGAATTTGAGCTCTATCTGAAATGAGCACTTTTCATGCTCTAAGCAATTTTTCCTAACAAATGCAAGATATAACATAGGCTATCTCCGCAAGGAAACATCAGATCTGCACAACTCATGGTTTTTTGGTCTTCGGGGAGGATGGGGAACATGAATATGTGATTGTTTTTCGAATTTGAGCTCTTTCTGCAATGGGCACTTTTCATACTATAAGCAGTTTTTCCTAACAAATGCAAGATATAACATGGGCTATCTCCGCAAGGAAACATCAGATCTGCACAACTCATGGTTTTTTGGTCTTCGGGGAGGAGGGGGAACATGAATATGTGTTTGCTTTTCGAATTTGAGATCTTTCTGCAATGGGCACTTTTCATACTATAAGCAGTTTTTCCTAACAAATGCAAGATTTAACATTGGCTATCTCCGTAAGGAAACATCAGATGTGCTCAACCCATGGTTTTTTGGTCTTCGGGGAGGATGGGGAACATGAATATGTGTTTGTTTTTCGAATTTGAGCTCTTTCTGCAATGGGCACTTTTCATACTATAAGCAGTTTTTCCTAACAAATGCAAGATATAACCTGGGCTATCTCCGCAAGGAAACATGAGATCTGCACAACTCATGGTTTTTTGGTCTTCGGGGAGGATGGGGAACATGAATATGTGATTGTTTTTCGAATTTGAGATCTTTCTGCAATGGGCACTTTTCATGCTATAAGCACTTTTTCCTAACAAATGCAAGATATAACATTGGCTATCTCCGCAAGGAAACATCAGATCTGCACAACTCATGGTTTTTTGGTCTTCGGGGAGGAGGGGGAACATGAATATGTGATTGTTTTTCGAATTTGAGCTCTTTCTGCAATGGGCACTTTTCATACTATAAGCAGTTTTTCCTAACAAATGCATGATATAACATGGGCTATCTACGCAAGGAAACATGAGATCTGCAAACGTTATGGTTTTTTGGTCTTCGGGGAGGATGGGGAACATGAATATGTTTTTGTTTTTCGAATTTGAGCTCTATCTGAAATGAGCACTTTTCATGCTCTAAGCAGTTTTTCCTAACAAATGCAAGATATAACATTGGCTTTCTCCGCAAGGAAACATCAGATCTGCACAACTCATGGTTTTTTGGTCTTCGGGGAGGATGGGGAACATGAATATGTGATTGTTTTTCGAATTTGAGATCTTTCTGCAATGGGCACTTTTCATACTATAAGCAGTTTTTCCTAACAAATGCAAGATATAACATGGGCTATCTCCGCAAGGAAACATGAGATCTGCAAAAGTTATGGTTTTTTGTTCTTCGGGGAGGATGGGGAACATGAATATGTGTTTGTTTTTCGAATTTGACCTCTATCTGAAATGAGCACTTTTCATGCTCTAAGCAGTTTTTCCTAACAAATGCAAGATATAACATTGGCTATCTCCGCAAGGAAACATCAGATCTGCACAACTCATGGTTTTTTGGTCTTTGGGAAGGATGGGGAACATGAATATGTGATTGTTTTTCGAATTTGAGCTATTTCTGCAATGGGCACTTTTCATGCTATAAGCAGTTTTTCCTAACAAATGCAAGATATAACATTGGCTATCTCCGCAAGGAAACATCAGATCTGCTCAACTCATGGTTTTTTGGTCTTCGGGGAGGAGGGGGAACATGAATATGTGTTTGTTTTTCGAATTTGAGATCTTTCTGCAATGGGCACTTTTCATACTATAAGCAGTTTTTCCTAACAAATGCAAGATATAACATGGGCTATCTCCGCAAGGAAACATGAGATCTGCAAACGTTATTGTTTTTTGGTCTTCGGGGAGGATGGGGAACATGAATATGTTTTTGTTTTTCGAATTTGAGCTCTATCTGAAATGAGCACTTTTCATGCTCTAAGCAGTTTTTCCTAACAAATGCAAGATATAACATTGGCTATCTCCGCAAGGAAACATCAGATCTGCACAACTCATGGTTTTTTGGTCTTCGGGGAGGATGGGGAACATGAATATGTGATTGTTTTTCGAATTTGAGCTCTTTCTGCAATGGGCACTTTTCATACTATAAGCAGTTTTTCCTAACAAATGCAAGATATAACATGGGCTATCTCCGCAAGGAAACATGAGATCTGCAAAAGTTATGGTTTTTTGTTCTTCGGGGAGGATGGGGAACATGAATATGTGTTTGTTTTTCGAATTTGAGCTCTATCTGAAATGAGCACTTTTCATGCTCTAAGCAATTTTTCCTAACAAATGCAAGATATAACATTGGCTATCTCCGCAAGGAAACATCAGATCTGCACAACTCATGGTTTTTTGGTCTTCGGGGAGGATGGGGAACATGAATATGTGATTGTTTTTCGAATTTGAGCTCTTTCTGCAATGGGCACTTTTCATACTATAAGCAGTTTTTCCTAACAAATGCAAGATATAACATGGGCTATCTCCGCAAGGAAACATCAGATCTGCACAACTCATGGTTTTTTGGTCTTCGGGGAGGAGGGGGAACATGAATATGTGTTTGTTTTTCGAATTTGAGCTCTTTCTGCAATGGGCACTTTTCATACTATAAGCAGTTTTTCCTAACAAATGCAAGATATAACATGGGCTATCTCCGCAAGGAAACATGAGATCTGCAAAAGTTATGGTTTTTTGTTCTTCGGGGAGGATGGGGAACATGAATATGTGTTTGTTTTTCGAATTTGACCTCTATCTGAAATGAGCACTTTTCATGCTCTAAGCAGTTTTTCCTAACAAATGCAAGATATAACATGGGCTATCTCCGCAAGGAAACATCAGATCTGCACAACTCATGGTTTTTTGGTCTTCGGGGAGGATGGGGAACATGAATATGTGTTTGTTTTTCGAATTTGAGCTCTTTCTGCAATGGGCACTTTTCATGCTATAAGCAGTTTTTCCTAACAAATGCAAGATATAACATTGGCTATCTCCGCAAGGAAACATCAGATCTGCACAACTCATGGTTTTTTGGTCTTCGGGGAGGATGGGGAACATGAATATGTGTTTGTTTTTCGAATTTGAGATCTTTCTGCAATGGGCACTTTTCATACTATAAGCAGTTTTCCTAACAAATGCAAGCTATTACATTGGCAATCTCCGCAAGGAAACATCAGATCTGCTCAACTCATGGTTTTTTGGTCTTCGGGGAGGAGGGGGAACATGAATATGTGTTTGTTTTTCGAATTTGAGCTCTTTCTGCAATGGGCACTTTTCATACTATAAGCAGTTTTTCCTAACAAATGCAAGATATAACATGGGCTATCTCCGCAAGGAAACATGAGATCTGCAAACGTTATGGTTTTTTGGTCTTCGGGGAGGATGGGGAACATGAATTTTTTTTTGTTTTTCGAATTTGAGCTCTATCTGAAATGAGCACTTTTCATGCTCTAAGCAGTTTTTCCTAACAAATGCAAGATATAACATTGGCTATCTCCGCAAGGAAACATCAGATCTGCACAACTCATGGTTTTTTGGTCTTCGGGGAGGATGGGGAACATGAATATGTGATTGTTTTTCGAATTTGAGCTCTTTCTGCAATGGGCACTTTTCATACTATAAGCAGTTTTTCCTAACAAATGCAAGATATAACATGGGCTATCTCCGCAAGGAAACATGAGATCTGCAAAAGTTATGGTTTTTTGTTCTTCGGGGAGGATGGGGAACATGAATATGTGTTTGTTTTTCGAATTTGAGCTCTATCTGAAATGAGCACTTTTCATGCTCTAAGCAATTTTTCCTAACAAATGCAAGATATAACATTGGCTATCTCCGCAAGGAAACATCAGATCTGCACAACTCATGGTTTTTTGGTCTTCGGGGAGGATGGGGAACATGAATATGTGATTGTTTTTCGAATTTGAGCTCTTTCTGCAATGGGCACTTTTCATACTATAAGCAGTTTTTCCTAACAAATGCAAGATATAACATGGGCTATCTCCGCAAGGAAACATCAGATCTGCACAACTCATGGTTTTTTGGTCTTCGGGGAGGAGGGGGAACATGAATATGTGTTTGTTTTTCGAATTTGAGCTCTTTCTGCAATGGGCACTTTTCATACTATAAGCAGTTTTTCCTAACAAATGCAAGATATAACATGGGCTATCTCCGCAAGGAAACATGAGATCTGCAAAAGTTATTGTTTTTTGGTCTTCGGGGAGGATGGGGAACATGAATATGTTTTTGTTTTTCGAATTTGAGCTCTATCTGAAATGAGCACTTTTCATGCTCTAAGCAATTTTTCCTAACAAATGCAAGATATAACATTGGCTATCTCCGCAAGGAAACATCAGATCTGCACAACTCATGGTTTTTTGGTCTTCGGGGAGGATGGGGAACATGAATATGTGTTTGTTTTTCGAATTTGAGATCTTTCTGCTATGGGCAGTTTTCATACTATAAGCAGTTTTTCCTAACAAATGCAAGCTATTACATTGGCAATCTCCGCAAGGAAACATCAGATCTGCTCAACTCATGGTTTTTTGGTCTTCGGGGAGGAGGGGGAACATGAATATGTGTTTGTTTTTCGAATTTGAGCTCTTTCTGCAATGGGCACTTTTCATACTATAAGCAGTTTTTCCTAACAAATGCAAGATATAACATGGGCTATCTCCGCAAGGAAACATGAGATCTGCAAACGTTATGGTTTTTTGGTCTTCGGAGAGGATGGGGAACATGAATATGTGTTTGTTTTTCGAATTTGAGATCTTTCTGCAATGGGCACTTTTCATACTATAAGCAGTTTTTCCTAACAAATGCAAGCTATTACATTGGCAATCTCCGCAAGGAAACATCAGATCTGCTCAACTCATGGTTTTTTGGTCTTCGGGGAGGAGGGGGAACATGAATATGTGTTTGTTTTTCGAATTTGAGCTCTTTCTGCAATGGGCACTTTTCATACTATAAGCAGTTTTTCCTAACAAATGCAATATATAACATTGGCTATCTCCGCAAGGAAACATCAGATCTGCACAACTCATGGTTTTTTGGTCTTCGGGGAGGATGGGGAACATGAATATGTGTTTGTTTTTCTAATTTGAGCTCTTTCTGCAATGGGCACTTTTCATACTATAAGCAGTTTTTCCTAACAAATGCAATATATAACATTGGCTATCTCCGCAAGGAAACATCAGATCTGCACAACTCATGTTTTTTTGGTCTTCGGGGAGGATGGGGAACATGAATATGGGTTTGTTTTTCGAATTTGAGATCTTTCTGCAATGGGCACTTTTCATACTATAAGCAGTTTTTCCTAACAAATGCAAGCTATTACATTGGCAATCTCCGCAAGGAAACATCAGATCTGCTCAACTCATGGTTTTTTGGTCTTCGGGGAGGAGGGGGAACATGAATATGTGTTTGTTTTTCGAATTTGAGCTCTTTCTGCAATGGGCACTTTTCATACTATAAGCAGTTTTTCCTAACAAATGCAAGATATAACATTGGCTATCTCCGCAAGGAAACATCAGATCTGCACAACTCATGGTTTTTTGGTCTTCGGGGAGGAGGGGGAACATGAATATGTGTTTGTTTTTCGAATTTGAGATCTTTCTGCAATGGGCACTTTTCATACTATAAGCAGTTTTTCCTAACAAATGCAAGATTTAACATTGGCTATCTCCGCAAGGAAACATCAGATCTGCTCAAGCCATGGTTTTTTGGTCTTCGGGGAGGATGGGGAACATGAATATGTGTTTCTTTTTCGAATTTGAGCTCTTTCTGCAATGGGCACTTTTCATACTATAAGCAGTTTTTCCTAACAAATGCAAGATATAACATGGGCTATCTCCGCAAGGAAACATGAGATCTGCAAACGTTATTGTTTTTTGGTCTTCGGGGAGGATGGGGAACATGAATTTTTTTTTGTTTTTCGAATTTGAGCTCTATCTGAAATGAGCACTTTTCATGCTCTAAGCAGTTTTTCCTAACAAATGCAAGATATAACATTGGCTATCTCCGCAAGGAAACATCAGATCTGCACAACTCATGGTTTTTTGGTCTTCGGGGAGGATGGGGAACATGAATATGTGATTGTTTTTCGAATTTGAGCTCTTTCTGCAATGGGCACTTTTCATACTATAAGCAGTTTTTCCTAACAAATGCAAGATATAACATGGGCTATCTCCGCAAGGAAACATGAGATCTGCAAAAGTTATGGTTTTTTGTTCTTCGGGGAGGATGGGGAACATGAATATGTGTTTGTTTTTCGAATTTGAGCTCTATCTGAAATGAGCACTTTTCATGCTCTAAGCAATTTTTCCTAACAAATGCAAGATATAACATTGGCTATCTCCGCAAGGAAACATCAGATCTGCACAACTCATGGTTTTTTGGTCTTTGGGGAGGATGGGGAACATGAATATGTGATTGTTTTTCGAATTTGAGCTCTTTCTGCAATGGGCACTTTTCATACTATAAGCAGTTTTTCCTAACAAATGCAAGATATAACATGGGCTATCTCCGCAAGGAAACATCAGATCTGCACAACTCATGGTTTTTTGGTCTTCGGGGAGGAGGGGGAATATGAATATGCGTTTGTTTTTCGAATTTGAGCTCTTTCTGCAATGGGCACTTTTCATACTATAAGCAGTTTTTCCTAACAAATGCAAGTTATAACATGGGCTATCTCCGCAAGGAAACATGAGATCTGCAAAAGTTATTGTTTTTTGGTCTTCGGGGAGGATGGGGAACATGAATATGTTTTTGTTTTTCGAATTTGAGCTCTATCTGAAATGAGCACTTTTCATGCTCTAAGCAATTTTTCCTAACAAATGCAAGATATAACATGGGCTATCTCCGCAAGGAAACATCAGATCTGCACAACTCATTTTTTTTTGGTCTTCGGGGAGGATGGGGAACATGAATATGTGATTGTTTTTCGAATTTGAGCTCTTTCTGCAATGGGCACTTTTCATACTATAAGCAGTTTTTCCTAACAAATGCAAGATATAACATGGGCTATCTCCGCAAGGAAACATGAGATCTGCAAAAGTTATGGTTTTTTGTTCTTCGGGGAGGATGGGGAACATGAATATGTGTTTGTTTTTCGAATTTGAGCTCTATCTGAAATGAGCACTTTTCATGCTCTAAGCAATTTTTCCTAACAAATGCAAGATATAACATTGGCTATCTCCGCAAGGAAACATCAGATCTGCACAACTCATGGTTTTTTGGTCTTTGGGGAGGATGGGGAACATGAATATGTGATTGTTTTTCGAATTTGAGCTCTTTCTGCAATGGGCACTTTTCATACTATAAGCAGTTTTTCCTAACAAATGCAAGATATAACATGGGCTATCTCCGCAAGGAAACATCAGATCTGCACAACTCATGGTTTTTTGGTCTTCGGGGAGGAGGGGGAACATGAATATGCGTTTGTTTTTCGAATTTGAGCTCTTTCTGCAATGGGCACTTTTCATACTATAAGCAGTTTTTCCTAACAAATGCAAGTTATAACATGGGCTATCTCCGCAAGGAAACATGAGATCTGCAAAAGTTATTGTTTTTTGGTCTTCGGGGAGGATGGGGAACATGAATATGTTTTTGTTTTTCGAATTTGAGCTCTATCTGAAATGAGCACTTTTCATGCTCTAAGCAATTTTTCCTAACAAATGCAAGATATAACATGGGCTATCTCCGCAAGGAAACATGAGATCTGCACAACTCATTTTTTTTTGGTCTTCGGGGAGGATGGGGAACATGAATATGTGTTTGTTTTTCGAATTTGACCTCTATCTGAAATGAGCACTTTTCATGCTCTAAGCAGTTTTTCCTAACAAATGCAAGATATAACATTGGCTATCTCCGCAAGGAAACATCAGATCTGGACAAATCATGGTTTTTTGGTCTTCGGGGAGGATGGGGAACATGAATATGTGATTGTTTTTCGAATTTGAGCTCTTTCTGCAATGGGCACTTTTCATACTATAAGCAGTTTTTCCTAACAAATGCATGATATAACATGGGCTATCTACGCAAGGAAACATGAGATCTGCAAACGTTATGGTTTTTTGGTCTTCGGGGAGGATGGGGAACATGAATATGTTTTTGTTTTTCGAATTTGAGCTCTATCTGAAATGAGCACTTTTCATGCTCTAAGCAGTTTTTCCTAACAAATGCAAGATATAACATTGGCTTTCTCCGCAAGGAAACATCAGATCTGCACAACTCATGGTTTTTTGGTCTTCGGGGAGGATGGGGAACATGAATATGTGATTGTTTTTCGAATTTGAGATCTTTCTGCAATGGGCACTTTTCATACTATAAGCAGTTTTTCCTAACAAATGCAAGATATAACATGGGCTATCTCCGCAAGGAAACATGAGATCTGCAAAAGTTATGGTTTTTTGTTCTTCGGGGAGGATGGGGAACATGAATATGTGTTTGTTTTTCGAATTTGACCTCTATCTGAAATGAGCACTTTTCATGCTCTAAGCAGTTTTTCCTAACAAATGCAAGATATAACATTGGCTATCTCCGCAAGGAAACATCAGATCTGCACAACTCATGGTTTTTTGGTCTTTGGGAAGGATGGGGAACATGAATATGTGATTGTTTTTCGAATTTGAGCTATTTCTGCAATGGGCACTTTTCATGCTATAAGCAGTTTTTCCTAACAAATGCAAGATATAACATTGGCTATCTCCGCAAGGAAACATCAGATCTGCTCAACTCATGGTTTTTTCGTCTTCGGGGAGGAGGGGGAACATGAATATGTGTTTGTTTTTCGAATTTGAGATCTTTCTGCAATGGGCACTTTTCATACTATAAGCAGTTTTTCCTAACAAATGCAAGATATAACATGGGCTATCTCCGCAAGGAAACATGAGATCTGCAAACGTTATTGTTTTTTGGTCTTCGGGGAGGATGGGGAACATGAATATGTTTTTGTTTTTCGAATTTGAGCTCTATCTGCAATGGGCACTTTTCATACTATAAGCAGTTTTTCCTAACAAATGCAAGCTATTACATTGGCAATCTCCGCAAGGAAACATCAGATCTGCTCAACTCATGGTTTTTTGGTCTTCGGGGAGGAGGGGGAACATGAATATGTGTTTGTTTTTCGAATTTGAGCTCTTTCTGCAATGGGCACTTTTCATACTATAAGCAGTTTTTCCTAACAAATGCAAGATATAACATTGGCTATCTCCGCAAGGAAACATCAGATCTGCACAACTCATGGTTTTTTGGTCTTCGGGGAGGAGGGGGAACATGAATATGTGTTTGTTTTTCGAATTTGAGATCTTTCTGCAATGGGCACTTTTCATACTATAAGCAGTTTTTCCTAACAAATGCAAGATTTAACATTGGCTATCTCCGCAAGGAAACATCAGATCTGCTCAACCCATGGTTTTTTGGTCTTCGGGGAGGATGGGGAACATGAATATGTGATTGTTTTTCGAATTTGAGCTATTTCTGCAATGGGCACTTTTCATGCTATAAGCAGTTTTTCCTAACAAATGCAAGATATAACATTGGCTATCTCCGCAAGGAAACATCAGATCTGCACAACTCATGGTTTTTTGGTCTTCGGGGAGGATGGGGAACATGAATATGTGTTTGTTTTTCGAATTTGACCTCTATCTGAAATGAGCACTTTTCATGCTATAAGCAGTTTTTCCTAACAAATGCAAGATATAACATTGGCTATCTCCGCAAGGAAACATCAGATCTGCACAACTCATGGTTTTTTGGTCTTCGGGGAGGATGGGGAACATGAATATGTGTTTGTTTTTCGAATTTGAGATCTTTCTGCAATGGGCACTTTTCATACTATAAGCAGTTTTTCCTAACAAATGCAAGCTATTACATTGGCAATCTCCGCAAGGAAACATCAGATCTGCTCAACTCATGGTTTTTTGGTCTTCGGGGAGGAGGGGGAACATGAATATGTGTTTGTTTTTCGAATTTGAGCTCTTTCTGCAATGGGCACTTTTCATACTATAAGCAGTTTTTCCTAACAAATGCAAGATATAACATTGGCTATCACCGCAAGGAAACATCAGATCTGCACAACTCATGGTTTTTTGGTCTTCGGGGAGGAGGGGGAACATGAATATGTGTTTGTTTTTCGAATTTGAGATCTTTCTGCAATGGGCACTTTTCATACTATAAGCAGTTTTTCCTAACAAATGCAAGATTTAACATTGGCTATCTCCGCAAGGAAACATCAGATCTGCTCAACCCATGGTTTTTTGGTCTTCGGGGAGGATGGGGAACATGAATATGTGTTTCTTTTTCGAATTTGAGCTCTTTCTGCAATGGGCACTTTTCATACTATAAGCAGTTTTTCCTAACAAATGCAAGATATAACATGGGCTATCTCCGCAAGGAAACATCAGATCTGCACAACTCATGGTTTTTTGGTCTTCGGGGAGGAGGGGGAACATGAATATGTGTTTGTTTTTCGAATTTGAGATCTTTCTGCAATGGGCAGTTTTCATACTATAAGCAGTTTTTCCTAACAAATGCAAGATTTAACATTGGCTATCTCCGCAAGGAAACATCAGATCTGCTCAACCCATGGTTTTTTGGTCTTCGGGGAGGATGGGGAACATGAATATGTGTTTCTTTTTTGAATTTGAGCTCTTTCTGCAATGGGCACTTTTCATACTATAAGCAGTTTTTCCTAACAAATGCAAGATATAACATTGGCTATCTCCGCAAGGAAACATCAGATCTGCACAACTCATGGTTTTTTGGTCTTCGGGGAGGATGGGGAACATGAATATGTTTTTGTTTTTCGAATTTGAGCTCTATCTGAAATGGGCACTTTTCATGCTCTAAGCAGTTTTTCCTAACAAATGCAAGATATAACATTGGCTTTCTCCGCAAGGAAACATCAGATCTGCACAACTCATGGTTTTTTGGTCTTCGGGGAGGATGGGGAACATGAATATGTGATTGTTTTTCGAATTTGAGATCTTTCTGCAATGGGCACTTTTCATACTATAAGCAGTTTTTCCTAACAAATGCAAGATATAACATGGGCTATCTCCGCAAGGAAACATGAGATCTGCAAAAGTTATGGTTTTTTGTTCTTCGGGGAGGATGGGGAACATGAATATGTGTTTGTTTTTCGAATTTGACCTCTATCTGAAATGAGCACTTTTCATGCTCTAAGCAGTTTTTCCTAACAAATGCAAGATATAACATTGGCTATCTCCGCAAGGAAACATCAGATCTGCACAACTCATGGTTTTTTGGTCTTTGGGAAGGATGGGGAACATGAATATGTGATTGTTTTTCGAATTTGAGCTATTTCTGCAATGGGCACTTTTCATGCTATAAGCAGTTTTTCCTAACAAATGCAAGATATAACATTGGCTATCTCCGCAAGGAAACATTAGATCTGCACAACTCATGGTTTTTTGGTCTTCGGGGAGGAGGGGGAACATGAATATGTGTTTGTTTTTCGAATTTGAGCTCTTTCTGCAATGGGCACTTTTCATACTATAAGCAGTTTTTCCTAACAAATGCAAGATATAACATGGGCTATCTCCGCAAGGAAACATGAGATCTGCAAAAGTTATTGTTTTTTGGTCTTCGGGGAGGATGGGGAACATGAATATGTTTTTGTTTTTCGAATTTGAGCTCTATCTGAAATGAGCACTTTTCATGCTCTAAGCAATTTTTCCTAACAAATGCAAGATATAACATTGGCTATCTCCGCAAGGAAACATCAGATCTGCACAACTCATGGTTTTTTGGTCTTCGGGGAGGATGGGGAACATGAATATGTGATTGTTTTTCGAATTTGAGCTCTTTCTGCAATGGGCACTTTTCATACTATAAGCAGTTTTTCCTAACAAATGCAAGATATAACATGGGCTATCTCCGCAAGGAAACATCAGATCTGCACAACTCATGGTTTTTTGGTCTTCGGGGAGGAGGGGGAACATGAATATGTGTTTGTTTTTCGAATTTGAGATCTTTCTGCAATGGGCACTTTTCATACTATAAGCAGTTTTTCCTAACAAATGCAAGATTTAACATTGGCTATCTCCGTAAGGAAACATCAGATCTGCTCAACCCATGGTTTCTTGGTCTTCGGGGAGGATGGGGAACATGAATATGTGTTTCTTTTTCGAATTTGAGCTCTTTCTGCAATGGGCACTTTTCATACTATAAGCAGTTTTTCCTAACAAATGCAAGATATAACATGGGCTATCTCCGCAAGGAAACATGAGATCTGCAAAAGTTATGGTTTTTTGTTCTTCGGGGAGGATGGGGAACATGAATATGTTTTTGTTTTTCGAATTTGAGCTCTATCTGAAATGAGCACTTTTCATGCTCTAAGCAGTTTTTCCTAACAAATGCAAGATATAACATTGGCTATCTCCGCAAGGAAACATCAGATCTGCACAACTCATGGTTTTTTGGTCTTCGGGGAGGATGGGGAACATGAATATGTGATTGTTTTTCGAATTTGAGATCTTTCTGCAATGGGCACTTTTCATGCTATAAGCACTTTTTCCTAACAAATGCAAGATATAACATTGGCTATCTCCGCAAGGAAACATCAGATCTGCACAACTCATGGTTTTTTGGTCTTCGGGGAGGATGGGGAACATGAATATGTGATTGTTTTTCGAATTTGAGCTCTTTCTGCAATGGGCACTTTTCATACTATAAGCAGTTTTTCCTAACAAATGCATGATATAACATGGGCTATCTACGCAAGGAAACATGAGATCTGCAAACGTTATGGTTTTTTGGTCTTCGGGGAGGATGGGGAACATGAATATGTTTTTGTTTTTCGAATTTGAGCTCTATCAGAAATGAGCACTTTTCATGCTCTAAGCAGTTTTTCCTAACAAATGCAAGATATAACATTGGCTTTCTCCGCAAGGAAACATCAGATCTGCACAACTCATGGTTTTTTGGTCTTCGGGGAGGATGGGGAACATGAATATGTGATTGTTTTTCGAATTTGAGATCTTTCTGCAATGGGCACTTTTCATACTATAAGCAGTTTTTCCTAACAAATGCAAGATATAACATGGGCTATCTCCGCAAGGAAACATGAGATCTGCAAAAGTTATGGTTTTTTGTTCTTCGGGGAGGATGGGGAACATGAATATGTGTTTGTTTTTCGAATTTGACCTCTATCTGAAATGAGCACTTTTCATGCTCTAAGCAGTTTTTCCTAACAAATGCAAGATATAACATTGGCTATCTCCGCAAGGAAACATCAGATCTGCACAACTCATGGTTTTTTGGTCTTTGGGAAGGATGGGGAACATGAATATGTGATTGTTTTTCGAATTTGAGCTATTTCTGCAATGGGCACTTTTCATGCTATAAGCAGTTTTTCCTAACAAATGCAAGATATAACATTTGCTATCTCCGCAAGGAAACATCAGATCTGCACAACTCATGGTTTTTTTGGTCTTCGGGGAGGATGGGGAACATGAATATGTGTTTGTTTTTCGAATTTGAGATCTTTCTGCAATGGGCACTTTTCATACTATAAGCAGTTTTTCCTAACAAATGCAAGCTATTACATTGGCAATCTCCGCAAGGAAACATCAGATCTGCTCAACTCATGGTTTTTTGGTCTTCGGGGAGGAGGGGGAACATGAATATGTGTTTGTTTTTCGAATTTGAGATCTTTCTGCAATGGGCACTTTTCATACTATAAGCAGTTTTTCCTAACAAATGCAAGATTTAACATTGGCTATCTCCGCAAGGAAACATCAGATATGCTCAACCCATGGTTTTTTGGTCTTCGGGGAGGATGGGGAACATGAATATGTGTTTCTTTTTCGAATTTGAGCTCTTTCTGCAATGGGCACTTTTCATACTATAAGCAGTTTTTCCTAACAAATGCAAGATATAACATGGGCTATCTCCGCAAGGAAACATGAGATCTGCAAACGTTATTGTTTTTTGGTCTTCGGGGAGGATGGGGAACATGAATATGTTTTTGTTTTTCGAATTTGAGCTCTATCTGCAATGGGCACTTTTCATACTATAAGCAGTTTTTCCTAACAAATGCAAGATATAACATGGGCTATCTCCGCAAGGAAACATGAGATCTGCACAACTCATGGTTTTTTGGTCTTCGGGGAGGATGGGGAACATGAATATGTGATTGTTTTTCGAATTTGAGCTCTTTCTGCAATGGGCACTTTTCATGCTATAAGCAGTTTTTCCTAACAAATGCAAGATATAACATTGGCTATCTCCGCAAGGAAACATCAGATCTGCACAACTCATGGTTTTTTGGTCTTCGGGGAGGATGGGGAACATGAATATGTGTTTGTTTTTCGAATTTGAGATCTTTCTGCAATGGGCACTTTTCATACTATAAGCAGTTTTTCCTAACAAATGCAAGCTATTACATTCGCAATCTCCGCAAGGAAACATCAGATCTGCTCAACTCATGGTTTTTTGGTCTTCGGGGAGGATGGGGAACATGAATATGTTTTTGTTTTTCGAATTTGAGCTCTATCTGAAATGAGCACTTTTCATGCTCTAAGCAGTTTTTCCTAACAAATGCAAGATATAACATTGGCTTTCTCCGCAAGGAAACATCAGATCTGCACAACTCATGGTTTTTTGGTCTTCGGGGAGGATGGGGAACATGAATATGTGATTGTTTTTCGAATTTGAGCTCTTTCTGCAATGGGCACTTTTCATACTATAAGCAGTTTTTCCTAACAAATGCAAGATATAACATGGGCTATCTCCGCAAGGAAACATGAGATCTGCAAAAGTTATTGTTTTTTGGTCTTCGGGGAGGATGGGGAACATGAATATGTTTTTGTTTTTCGAATTTGAGCTCTATCTGAAATGAGCACTTTTCATGCTCTAAGCAGTTTTTCCTAACAAATGCAAGATATAACATTGGCTATCTCTGCAAGGAAACATCAGATCTGCACAACTCATGGTTTTTTGGTCTTCGGGGAGGATGGGGAACATGAATATGTGATTGTTTTTCGAATTTGAGCTCTTTCTGCAATGGGCACTTTTCATACTATAAGCAGTTTTTCCTAACAAATGCAAGATATAACATGGGCTATCTCCGCAAGGAAACATCAGATCTGCACAACTCATGGTTTTTTGGTCTTCGGGGAGGAGGGGGAACATGAATATGTGTTTGTTTTTCGAATTTGACCTCTATCTGAAATGAGCACTTTTCATGCTCTAAGCAGTTTTTCCTAACAAATGCAAGATATAACATTGGCTATCTCCGCAAGGAAACATCAGATCTGCACAACTCATGGTTTTTTGGTCTTCGGGGAGGATGGGGAACATGAATATGTGATTGTTTTTCGAATTTGAGCTCTTTCTGCAATGGGCACTTTTCATACTATAAGCAGTTTTTCCTAAAAAATGCAAGATATAACATTGGCTATCTCCGCAAGGAAACATCAGATCTGCACAACTCATGGTTTTTTGGTCTTCGGGGAGGATGGGGAACATGAATATGTGATTGTTTTTCGAATTTGAGATCTTTCTGCAATGGGCACTTTTCATGCTATAAGCAGTTTTTCCTAACAAATGCAAGATATAACATTGGCTATCTCCGCAAGGAAACATCAGATCTGCACAACTCATGGTTTTTTGGTCTTCGGGGAGGATGGGGAACATGAATATGTGATTGTTTTTCGAATTTGAGCTCTTTCTGCAATGGGCACTTTTCATACTATAAGCAGTTTTTCCTAACAAATGCATGATATAACATGGGCTATCTACGCAAGGAAACATGAGATCTGCAAACGTTATGGTTTTTTGGTCTTCGGGGAGGATGGGGAACATGAATATGTTTTTGTTTTTCGAATTTGAGCTCTATCTGAAATGAGCACTTTTCATGCTCTAAGCAGTTTTTCCTAACAAATGCAAGATATAACATTGGCAATCTCCGCAAGGAAACATCAGATCTGCTCAACTCATGGTTTTTTGGTCTTCGGGGAGGAGGGGGAACATGAATATGTGTTTGTTTTTCGAATTTGAGATCTTTCTGCAATGGGCACTTTTCATACTATAAGCAGTTTTTCCTAACAAATGCAAGATTTAACATTGGCTATCTCCGCAAGGAAACATCAGATCTGCTCAACCCATGGTTTTTTGGTCTTCGGGGAGGATGGGGAACATGAATATGTGTTTCTTTTTCGAATTTGAGCTCTTTCTGCAATGGGCACTTTTCATACTATAAGCAGTTTTTCCTAACAAATGCAAGATATAACATGGGCTATCTCCGCAAGGAAACATGAGATATGCAAACGTTATTGTTTTTTGGTCTTCGGGGAGGATGGGGAACATGAATATGTTTTTGTTTTTCGAATTTGAGCTCTATCTGAAATGAGCACTTTTCATGCAGTTTTTCCTAACAAATGCAAGATATAACATTGGCTATCTCCGCAAGGAAACATCAGATCTGCACAACTCATGGTTTTTTGGTCTTCGGGGAGGATGGGGAACATGAATATGTGATTGTTTTTCGAATTTGAGCTCTTTCTGCAATGGGCACTTTTCATACTATAAGCAGTTTTTCCTAACAAATGCAAGATATAACATGGGCTATCTCCGCAAGGAAACATGAGATCTGCAAAAGTTATGGTTTTTTGTTCTTCGGGGAGGATGGGGAACATGAATATGTGTTTGTTTTTCGAGTTTGAGCTCTATCTGAAATGAGCACTTTTCATGCTCTAAGCAATTTTTCCTAACAAATGCAAGATATAACATTGGCTATCTCCGCAAGGAAACATCAGATCTGCACAACTCATGGTTTTTTGGTCTTCGGGGAGGATGGGGAACATGAATATGTGATTGTTTTTCGAATTTGAGCTCTTTCTGCAATGGGCACTTTTCATACTATAAGCAGTTTTTCCTAACAAATGCAAGATATAACATGGGCTATCTCCGCAAGGAAACATCAGATCTGCACAACTCATGGTTTTTTGGTCTTCGGGGAGGAGGGGGAACATGAATATGTGTTTGTTTTTCGAATTTGAGCTCTTTCTGCAATGGGCACTTTTCATACTATAAGCAGTTTTTCCTAACAAATGCAAGATATAACATGGGCTATCTCCGCAAGGAAACATGAGATCTGCAAAAGTTATTGTTTTTTGGTCTTCGGGGAGGATGGGGAACATGAATATGTTTTTGTTTTTCGAATTTGAGCTCTATCTGAAATGAGCACTTTTCATGCTCTAAGCAATTTTTCCTAACAAATGCAAGATATAACATTGGCTATCTCCGCAAGGAAACATCAGATCTGCACAACTCATGGTTTTTTGGTCTTCGGGGAGGATGGGGAACATGAATATGTGATTGTTTTTCGAATTTGAGCTCTTTCTGCAATGGGCACTTTTCATACTATAAGCAGTTTTTCCTAACAAATGCAAGATATAACATGGGCTATCTCCGCAAGGAAACATCAGATCTGCACAACTCATGGTTTTTTGGTCTTCGGGGAGGAGGGGGAACATGAATATGTGTGTGTTTTTCGAATTTGAGATCTTTCTGCAATGGGCACTTTTCATACTATAAGCAGTTTTTCCTAACAAATGCAAGATTTAACATTGGCTATCTCCGCAAGGAAACATCAGATCTGCTCAACCCATGGTTTTTTGGTCTTCGGGGAGGATGGGGAACATGAATATGTGTTTCTTTTTCGAATTTGAGCTCTTTCTGCAATGGGCACTTTTCATACTATAAGCAGTTTTTCCTAACAAATGCAAGAGATAACATGGGCTATCTCCGCAAGGAAACATCAGATCTGCTCAACCCATGGTTTTTTGGTCTTCGGGGAGGATGGGGAACATGAATATGTGTTTCTTTTTCGAATTTGAGCTCTTTCTGCAATGGGCACTTTTCATACTATAAGCAGTTTTTCCTAACAAATGCAAGATATAACATGGGCTATCTCCGCAAGGAAACATGAGATCTGCAAAAGTTATGGTTTTTTGTTCTTCGGGGAGGATGGGGAACATGAATATGTGTTTGTTTTTCGAATTTGACCTCTATCTGAAATGAGCACTTTTCATGCTCTAAGCAGTTTTTCCTAACAAATGCAAGATATAACATTGGCTATCTCCGCAAGGAAACATCAGATCTGCACAACTCATGGTTTTTTGGTCTTCGGGGATGATGGGGAACATGAATATGTGTTTGTTTTTCGAATTTGAGCTCTTTCTGCAATGGGCACTTTTCATGCTATAAGCAGTTTTTCCTAACAAATGCAAGATATAACATTGGCTATCTCCGCAAGGAAACATCAGATCTGCACAACTCATGGTTTTTTGGTCTTCGGGGAGGATGGGGAACATGAATATGTGTTTGTTTTTCGAATTTAAGATCTTTCTGCAATGGTCACTTTTCAAACTATAAGCAGTTTTTCCTAACAAATGCAAGCTATTACATTGGCAATCTCCGCAAGGAAACATCAGATCTGCTCAACTCATGTTTTTTTGGTCTTCGGGGAGGATGGGGAACATGAATATGTGATTGTTTTTCGAATTTGAGCTCTTTCTGCAATGGGCACTTTTCATACTATAAGCAGTTTTTCCTAACAAATGCAAGATATAACATGGGCTATCTCCGCAAGGAAACATGAGATCTGCAAAAGTTATTGTTTTTTGGTCTTCGGGGAGGATGGGGAACATGAATATGTTTTTGTTTTTCGAATTTGAGCTCTATCTGAAATGAGCACTTTTCATGCTCTAAGCAGTTTTTCCTAACAAATGCAAGATATAACATTGGCTATCTCTGCAAGGAAACATCAGATCTGCACAACTCATGGTTTTTTGGTCTTCGGGGAGGATGGGGAACATGAATATGTGATTGTTTTTCGAATTTGAGCTCTTTCTGCAATGGGCACTTTTCATACTATAAGCAGTTTTTCCTAACAAATGCAAGATATAACATGGGCTATCTCCGCAAGGAAACATCAGATCTGCACAACTCATGGTTTTTTGGTCTTCGGGGAGGAGGGGGAACATGAATATGTGTTTGTTTTTCGAATTTGACCTCTATCTGAAATGAGCACTTTTCATGCTCTAAGCAGTTTTTCCTAACAAATGCAAGATATAACATTGGCTATCTCCGCAAGGAAACATCAGATCTGCACAACTCATGGTTTTTTGGTCTTCGGGGAGGATGGGGAACATGAATATGTGATTGTTTTTCGAATTTGAGCTCTTTCTGCAATGGGCACTTTTCATGCTATAAGCAGTTTTTCCTAACAAATGCAAGATATAACATTGGCTATCTCCGCAAGGAAACATCAGATCTGCACAACTCATGGTTTTTTGGTCTTCGGGGAGGATGGGGAACATGAATATGTGTTTGTTTTTCGAATTTGAGATCTTTCTGCAATGGGCACTTTTCATACTATAAGCAGTTTTTCCTAAAAAATGCAAGCTATTACATTGGCAATCTCCGCAAGGAAACATCAGATCTGCTCAACTCATGGTTTTTTGGTCTTCGGGGAGGAGGGGGAACATGAATATGTGTTTGTTTTTCGAATTTGAGCTCTTTCTGCAATGGGCACTTTTCATACTATAAGCAGTTTTTCCTAACAAATGCAAGATATAACATGGGCTATCTCCGCAAGGAAACATGAGATCTGCAAACGTTATGGTTTTTTGGTCTTCGGGGAGGATGGGGAACATGAATATGTTTTTGTTTTTCGAATTTGAGCTCTATCTGAAATGAGCACTTTTCATGCTCTAAGCAGTTTTTCCTAACAAATGCAAGATATAACATTGGCTATCTCCGCAAGGAAACATCAGATCTGCACAACTCATGGTTTTTTGGTCTTCGGGGAGGATGGGGAACATGAATATGTGATTGTTTTTCGAATTTGAGATCTTTCTGCAATGGGCACTTTTCATGCTATAAGCAGTTTTTCCTAACAAATGCAAGATATAACATTGGCTATCTCCGCAAGGAAACATCAGATCTGCACAACTCATGGTTTTTTGGTCTTCGGGGAGGATGGGGAACATGAATATGTGATTGTTTTTCGAATTTGAGCTCTTTCTGCAATGGGCACTTTTCATACTATAAGCAGTTTTTCCTAACAAATGCATGATATAACATGGGCTATCTACGCAAGGAAACATGAGATCTGCAAACGTTATGGTTTTTTGGTCTTCGGGGAGGATGGGGAACATGAATATGTTTTTGTTTTTCGAATTTGAGCTCTATCTGAAATGAGCACTTTTCATGCTCTAAGCAGTTTTTCCTAACAAATGCAAGATATAACATTGGCAATCTCCGCAAGGAAACATCAGATCTGCTCAACTCATGGTTTTTTGGTCTTCGGGGAGGAGGGGGAACATGAATATGTGTTTGTTTTTCGAATTTGAGATCTTTCTGCAATGGGCACTTTTCATACTATAAGCAGTTTTTCCTAACAAATGCAAGATTTAACATTGGCTATCTCCGCAAGGAAACATCAGATCTGCTCAACCCATGGTTTTTTGGTCTTCGGGGAGGATGGGGAACATGAATATGTGTTTGTTTTTCGAATTTGAGCTCTTTCTGCAATGGGCACTTTTCATACTATAAGCAGTTTTTCCTAACAAATGCAAGATATAACATGGGCTATCTCCGCAAGGAAACATGAGATATGCAAACGTTATTGTTTTTTGGTCTTCGGGGAGGATGGGGAACATGAATATGTTTTTGTTTTTCGAATTTGAGCTCTATCTGAAATGAGCACTTTTCATGCTCTAAGCAGTTTTTCCTAACAAATGCAAGATATAACATTGGCTATCTCCGCAAGGAAACATCAGATCTGCACAACTCATGGTTTTTTGGTCTTCGGGGAGGATGGGGAACATGAATATGTGATTGTTTTTCGAATTTGAGCTCTTTCTGCAATGGGCACTTTTCATACTATAAGCAGTTTTTCCTAACAAATGCAAGATATAACATGGGCTATCTCCGCAAGGAAACATGAGATCTGCAAAAGTTATGGTTTTTTGTTCTTCGGGGAGGATGGGGAACATGAATATGTGTTTGTTTTTCGAGTTTGAGCTCTATCTGAAATGAGCACTTTTCATGCTCTAAGCAATTTTTCCTAACAAATGCAAGATATAACATTGGCTATCTCCGCAAGGAAACATCAGATCTGCACAACTCATGGTTTTTTGGTCTTCGGGGAGGATGGGGAACATGAATATGTGATTGTTTTTCGAATTTGAGCTCTTTCTGCAATGGGCACTTTTCATACTATAAGCAGTTTTTCCTAACAAATGCAAGATATAACATGGGCTATCTCCGCAAGGAAACATCAGATCTGCACAACTCATGGTTTTTTGGTCTTCGGGGAGGAGGGGGAACATGAATATGTGTTTGTTTTTCGAATTTGAGCTCTTTCTGCAATGGGCACTTTTCATACTATAAGCAGTTTTTCCTAACAAATGCAAGATATAACATGGGCTATCTCCGCAAGGAAACATGAGATCTGCAAAAGTTATTGTTTTTTGGTCTTCGGGGAGGATGGGGAACATGAATATGTTTTTGTTTTTCGAATTTGAGCTCTATCTGAAATGAGCACTTTTCATGCTCTAAGCAGTTTTTCCTAACAAATGCAAGATATAACATTGGCTTTCTCCGCAAGGAAACATCAGATCTGCACAACTCATGGTTTTTTGGTCTTCGGGGAGGATGGGGAACATGAATATGTGATTGTTTTTCGAATTTGAGCTCTTTCTGCAATGGGCACTTTTCATACTATAAGCAGTTTTTCCTAACAAATGCAAGATATAACATGGGCTATCTCCGCAAGGAAACATGAGATCTGCAAAAGTTATTGTTTTTTGGTCTTCGGGGAGGATGGGGAACATGAATATGTTTTTGTTTTTCGAATTTGAGCTCTATCTGAAATGAGCACTTTTCATGCTCTAAGCAGTTTTTCCTAACAAATGCAAGATATAACATTGGCTATCTCTGCAAGGAAACATCAGATCTGCACAACTCATGGTTTTTTGGTCTTCGGGGAGGATGGGGAACATGAATATGTGATTGTTTTTCGAATTTGAGCTCTTTCTGCAATGGGCACTTTTCATACTATAAGCAGTTTTTCCTAACAAATGCAAGATATAACATGGGCTATCTCCGCAAGGAAACATCAGATCTGCACAACTCATGGTTTTTTGGTCTTCGGGGAGGAGGGGGAACATGAATATGTGTTTGTTTTTCGAATTTGACCTCTATCTGAAATGAGCACTTTTCATGCTCTAAGCAGTTTTTCCTAACAAATGCAAGATATAACATTGGCTATCTCCGCAAGGAAACATCAGATCTGCACAACTCATGGTTTTTTGGTCTTCGGGGAGGATGGGGAACATGAATATGTGATTGTTTTTCGAATTTGAGCTCTTTCTGCAATGGGCACTTTTCATACTATAAGCAGTTTTTCCTAACAAATGCAAGATATAACATTGGCTATCTCCGCAAGGAAACATCAGATCTGCACAACTCATGGTTTTTTGGTCTTCGGGGAGGATGGGGAACATGAATATGTGATTGTTTTTCGAATTTGAGATCTTTCTGCAATGGGCACTTTTCATGCTATAAGCAGTTTTTCCTAACAAATGCAAGATATAACATTGGCTATCTCCGCAAGGAAACATCAGATCTGCACAACTCATGGTTTTTTGGTCTTCGGGGAGGATGGGGAACATGAATATGTGATTGTTTTTCGAATTTGAGCTCTTTCTGCAATGGGCACTTTTCATACTATAAGCAGTTTTTCCTAACAAATGCATGATATAACATGGGCTATCTACGCAAGGAAACATGAGATCTGCAAACGTTATGGTTTTTTGGTCTTCGGGGAGGATGGGGAACATGAATATGTTTTTGTTTTTCGAATTTGAGCTCTATCTGAAATGAGCACTTTTCATGCTCTAAGCAGTTTTTCCTAACAAATGCAAGATATAACATTGGCAATCTCCGCAAGGAAACATCAGATCTGCTCAACTCATGGTTTTTTGGTCTTCGGGGAGGAGGGGGAACATGAATATGTGTTTGTTTTTCGAATTTGAGATCTTTCTGCAATGGGCACTTTTCATACTATAAGCAGTTTTTCCTAACAAATGCAAGATTTAACATTGGCTATCTCCGCAAGGAAACATCAGATCTGCTCAACCCATGGTTTTTTGGTCTTCGGGGAGGATGGGGAACATGAATATGTGTTTCTTTTTCGAATTTGAGCTCTTTCTGCAATGGGCACTTTTCATACTATAAGCAGTTTTTCCTAACAAATGCAAGATATAACATGGGCTATCTCCGCAAGGAAACATGAGATATGCAAACGTTATTGTTTTTTGGTCTTCGGGGAGGATGGGGAACATGAATATGTTTTTGTTTTTCGAATTTGAGCTCTATCTGAAATGAGCACTTTTCATGCAGTTTTTCCTAACAAATGCAAGATATAACATTGGCTATCTCCGCAAGGAAACATCAGATCTGCACAACTCATGGTTTTTTGGTCTTCGGGGAGGATGGGGAACATGAATATGTGATTGTTTTTCGAATTTGAGCTCTTTCTGCAATGGGCACTTTTCATACTATAAGCAGTTTTTCCTAACAAATGCAAGATATAACATGGGCTATCTCCGCAAGGAAACATGAGATCTGCAAAAGTTATGGTTTTTTGTTCTTCGGGGAGGATGGGGAACATGAATATGTGTTTGTTTTTCGAGTTTGAGCTCTATCTGAAATGAGCACTTTTCATGCTCTAAGCAATTTTTCCTAACAAATGCAAGATATAACATTGGCTATCTCCGCAAGGAAACATCAGATCTGCACAACTCATGGTTTTTTGGTCTTCGGGGAGGATGGGGAACATGAATATGTGATTGTTTTTCGAATTTGAGCTCTTTCTGCAATGGGCACTTTTCATACTATAAGCAGTTTTTCCTAACAAATGCAAGATATAACATGGGCTATCTCCGCAAGGAAACATCAGATCTGCACAACTCATGGTTTTTTGGTCTTCGGGGAGGAGGGGGAACATGAATATGTGTTTGTTTTTCGAATTTGAGCTCTTTCTGCAATGGGCACTTTTCATACTATAAGCAGTTTTTCCTAACAAATGCAAGATATAACATGGGCTATCTCCGCAAGGAAACATGAGATCTGCAAAAGTTATTGTTTTTTGGTCTTCGGGGAGGATGGGGAACATGAATATGTTTTTGTTTTTCGAATTTGAGCTCTATCTGAAATGAGCACTTTTCATGCTCTAAGCAATTTTTCCTAACAAATGCAAGATATAACATTGGCTATCTCCGCAAGGAAACATCAGATCTGCACAACTCATGGTTTTTTGGTCTTCGGGGAGGATGGGGAACATGAATATGTGATTGTTTTTCGAATTTGAGCTCTTTCTGCAATGGGCACTTTTCATACTATAAGCAGTTTTTCCTAACAAATGCAAGATATAACATGGGCTATCTCCGCAAGGAAACATCAGATCTGCACAACTCATGGTTTTTTGGTCTTCGGGGAGGAGGGGGAACATGAATATGTGTGTGTTTTTCGAATTTGAGATCTTTCTGCAATGGGCACTTTTCATACTATAAGCAGTTTTTCCTAACAAATGCAAGATTTAACATTGGCTATCTCCGCAAGGAAACATCAGATCTGCTCAACCCATGGTTTTTTGGTCTTCGGGGAGGATGGGGAACATGAATATGTGTTTCTTTTTCGAATTTGAGCTCTTTCTGCAATGGGCACTTTTCATACTATAAGCAGTTTTTCCTAACAAATGCAAGATATAACATGGGCTATCTCCGCAAGGAAACATCAGATCTGCTCAACCCATGGTTTTTTGGTCTTCGGGGAGGATGGGGAACATGAATATGTGTTTCTTTTTCGAATTTGAGCTCTTTCTGCAATGGGCACTTTTCATACTATAAGCAGTTTTTCCTAACAAATGCAAGATATAACATGGGCTATCTCCGCAAGGAAACATGAGATCTGCAAAAGTTATGGTTTTTTGTTCTTCGGGGAGGATGGGGAACATGAATATGTGTTTGTTTTTCGAATTTGACCTCTATCTGAAATGAGCACTTTTCATGCTCTAAGCAGTTTTTCCTAACAAATGCAAGATATAACATTGGCTATCTCCGCAAGGAAACATCAGATCTGCACAACTCATGGTTTTTTGGTCTTCGGGGATGATGGGGAACATGAATATGTGTTTGTTTTTCGAATTTGAGCTCTTTCTGCAATGGGCACTTTTCATGCTATAAGCAGTTTTTCCTAACAAATGCAAGATATAACATTGGCTATCTCCGCAAGGAAACATCAGATCTGCACAACTCATGGTTTTTTGGTCTTCGGGGAGGATGGGGAACATGAATATGTGTTTGTTTTTCGAATTTAAGATCTTTCTGCAATGGTCACTTTTCAAACTATAAGCAGTTTTTCCTAACAAATGCAAGCTATTACATTGGCAATCTCCGCAAGGAAACATCAGATCTGCTCAACTCATGTTTTTTTGGTCTTCGGGGAGGATGGGGAACATGAATATGTGATTGTTTTTCGAATTTGAGCTCTTTCTGCAATGGGCACTTTTCATACTATAAGCAGTTTTTCCTAACAAATGCAAGATATAACATGGGCTATCTCCGCAAGGAAACATGAGATCTGCAAAAGTTATTGTTTTTTGGTCTTCGGGGAGGATGGGGAACATGAATATGTTTTTGTTTTTCGAATTTGAGCTCTATCTGAAATGAGCACTTTTCATGCTCTAAGCAGTTTTTCCTAACAAATGCAAGATATAACATTGGCTATCTCTGCAAGGAAACATCAGATCTGCACAACTCATGGTTTTTTGGTCTTCGGGGAGGATGGGGAACATGAATATGTGATTGTTTTTCGAATTTGAGCTCTTTCTGCAATGGGCACTTTTCATACTATAAGCAGTTTTTCCTAACAAATGCAAGATATAACATGGGCTATCTCCGCAAGGAAACATCAGATCTGCACAACTCATGGTTTTTTGGTCTTCGGGGAGGAGGGGGAACATGAATATGTGTTTGTTTTTCGAATTTGACCTCTATCTGAAATGAGCACTTTTCATGCTCTAAGCAGTTTTTCCTAACAAATGCAAGATATAACATTGGCTATCTCCGCAAGGAAACATCAGATCTGCACAACTCATGGTTTTTTGGTCTTCGGGGAGGATGGGGAACATGAATATGTGATTGTTTTTCGAATTTGAGCTCTTTCTGCAATGGGCACTTTTCATGCTATAAGCAGTTTTTCCTAACAAATGCAAGATATAACATTGGCTATCTCCGCAAGGAAACATCAGATCTGCACAACTCATGGTTTTTTGGTCTTCGGGGAGGATGGGGAACATGAATATGTGTTTGTTTTTCGAATTTGAGATCTTTCTGCAATGGGCACTTTTCATACTATAAGCAGTTTTTCCTAAAAAATGCAAGCTATTACATTGGCAATCTCCGCAAGGAAACATCAGATCTGCTCAACTCATGGTTTTTTGGTCTTCGGGGAGGAGGGGGAACATGAATATGTGTTTGTTTTTCGAATTTGAGCTCTTTCTGCAATGGGCACTTTTCATACTATAAGCAGTTTTTCCTAACAAATGCAAGATATAACATGGGCTATCTCCGCAAGGAAACATGAGATCTGCAAACGTTATGGTTTTTTGGTCTTCGGGGAGGATGGGGAACATGAATATGTTTTTGTTTTTCGAATTTGAGCTCTATCTGAAATGAGCACTTTTCATGCTCTAAGCAGTTTTTCCTAACAAATGCAAGATATAACATTGGCTATCTCCGCAAGGAAACATCAGATCTGCACAACTCATGGTTTTTTGGTCTTCGGGGAGGATGGGGAACATGAATATGTGATTGTTTTTCGAATTTGAGATCTTTCTGCAATGGGCACTTTTCATGCTATAAGCAGTTTTTCCTAACAAATGCAAGATATAACATTGGCTATCTCCGCAAGGAAACATCAGATCTGCACAACTCATGGTTTTTTGGTCTTCGGGGAGGATGGGGAACATGAATATGTGATTGTTTTTCGAATTTGAGCTCTTTCTGCAATGGGCACTTTTCATACTATAAGCAGTTTTTCCTAACAAATGCATGATATAACATGGGCTATCTACGCAAGGAAACATGAGATCTGCAAACGTTATGGTTTTTTGGTCTTCGGGGAGGATGGGGAACATGAATATGTTTTTGTTTTTCGAATTTGAGCTCTATCTGAAATGAGCACTTTTCATGCTCTAAGCAGTTTTTCCTAACAAATGCAAGATATAACATTGGCAATCTCCGCAAGGAAACATCAGATCTGCTCAACTCATGGTTTTTTGGTCTTCGGGGAGGAGGGGGAACATGAATATGTGTTTGTTTTTCGAATTTGAGATCTTTCTGCAATGGGCACTTTTCATACTATAAGCAGTTTTTCCTAACAAATGCAAGATTTAACATTGGCTATCTCCGCAAGGAAACATCAGATCTGCTCAACCCATGGTTTTTTGGTCTTCGGGGAGGATGGGGAACATGAATATGTGTTTGTTTTTCGAATTTGAGCTCTTTCTGCAATGGGCACTTTTCATACTATAAGCAGTTTTTCCTAACAAATGCAAGATATAACATGGGCTATCTCCGCAAGGAAACATGAGATATGCAAACGTTATTGTTTTTTGGTCTTCGGGGAGGATGGGGAACATGAATATGTTTTTGTTTTTCGAATTTGAGCTCTATCTGAAATGAGCACTTTTCATGCTCTAAGCAGTTTTTCCTAACAAATGCAAGATATAACATTGGCTATCTCCGCAAGGAAACATCAGATCTGCACAACTCATGGTTTTTTGGTCTTCGGGGAGGATGGGGAACATGAATATGTGATTGTTTTTCGAATTTGAGCTCTTTCTGCAATGGGCACTTTTCATACTATAAGCAGTTTTTCCTAACAAATGCAAGATATAACATGGGCTATCTCCGCAAGGAAACATGAGATCTGCAAAAGTTATGGTTTTTTGTTCTTCGGGGAGGATGGGGAACATGAATATGTGTTTGTTTTTCGAGTTTGAGCTCTATCTGAAATGAGCACTTTTCATGCTCTAAGCAATTTTTCCTAACAAATGCAAGATATAACATTGGCTATCTCCGCAAGGAAACATCAGATCTGCACAACTCATGGTTTTTTGGTCTTCGGGGAGGATGGGGAACATGAATATGTGATTGTTTTTCGAATTTGAGCTCTTTCTGCAATGGGCACTTTTCATACTATAAGCAGTTTTTCCTAACAAATGCAAGATATAACATGGGCTATCTCCGCAAGGAAACATCAGATCTGCACAACTCATGGTTTTTTGGTCTTCGGGGAGGAGGGGGAACATGAATATGTGTTTGTTTTTCGAATTTGAGCTCTTTCTGCAATGGGCACTTTTCATACTATAAGCAGTTTTTCCTAACAAATGCAAGATATAACATGGGCTATCTCCGCAAGGAAACATGAGATCTGCAAAAGTTATTGTTTTTTGGTCTTCGGGGAGGATGGGGAACATGAATATGTTTTTGTTTTTCGAATTTGAGCTCTATCTGAAATGAGCACTTTTCATGCTCTAAGCAATTTTTCCTAACAAATGCAAGATATAACATTGGCTATCTCCGCAAGGAAACATCAGATCTGCACAACTCATGGTTTTTTGGTCTTCGGGGAGGATGGGGAACATGAATATGTGATTGTTTTTCGAATTTGAGCTCTTTCTGCAATGGGCACTTTTCATACTATAAGCAGTTTTTCCTAACAAATGCAAGATATAACATGGGCTATCTCCGCAAGGAAACATCAGATCTGCACAACTCATGGTTTTTTGGTCTTCGGGGAGGAGGGGGAACATGAATATGTGTGTGTTTTTCGAATTTGAGATCTTTCTGCAATGGGCACTTTTCATACTATAAGCAGTTTTTCCTAACAAATGCAAGATTTAACATTGGCTATCTCCGCAAGGAAACATCAGATCTGCTCAACCCATGGTTTTTTGGTCTTCGGGGAGGATGGGGAACATGAATATGTGTTTCTTTTTCGAATTTGAGCTCTTTCTGCAATGGGCACTTTTCATACTATAAGCAGTTTTTCCTAACAAATGCAAGATATAACATGGGCTATCTCCGCAAGGAAACATGAGATCTGCAAACGTTATGGTTTTTTGGTCTTCGGGGAGGATGGGGAACATGAATATGTTTTTGTTTTTCGAATTTGAGCTCTATCTCAAATGAGCACTTTTCATGCAGTTTTTCCTAACAAATGCAAGATATAACATTGGCTATCTCCGCAAGGAAACATCAGATCTGCACAACTCATGGTTTTTTGGTCTTCGGGGAGGATGGGGAACATGAATATGTGATTGTTTTTCGAATTTGAGCTCTTTCTGCAATGGGCACTTTTCATACTATAAGCAGTTTTTCCTAACAAATGCAAGATATAACATGGGCTATCTCCGCAAGGAAACATGAGATCTGCAAAAGTTATGGTTTTTTGTTCTTCGGGGAGGATGGGGAACATGAATATGTGTTTGTTTTTCGAGTTTGAGCTCTATCTGAAATGAGCACTTTTCATGCTCTAAGCAATTTTTCCTAACAAATGCAAGATATAACATTGGCTATCTCCGCAAGGAAACATCAGATCTGCACAACTCATGGTTTTTTGGTCTTCGGGGAGGATGGGGAACATGAATATGTGATTGTTTTTCGAATTTGAGCTCTTTCTGCAATGGGCACTTTTCATACTATAAGCAGTTTTTCCTAACAAATGCAAGATATAACATGGGCTATCTCCGCAAGGAAACATCAGATCTGCACAACTCATGGTTTTTTGGTCTTCGGGGAGGAGGGGGAACATGAATATGTGTTTGTTTTTCGAATTTGAGCTCTTTCTGCAATGGGCACTTTTCATACTATAAGCAGTTTTTCCTAACAAATGCAAGATATAACATGGGCTATCTCCGCAAGGAAACATGAGATCTGCAAAAGTTATTGTTTTTTGGTCTTCGGGGAGGATGGGGAACATGAATATGTTTTTGTTTTTCGAATTTGAGCTCTATCTGAAATGAGCACTTTTCATGCTCTAAGCAATTTTTCCTAACAAATGCAAGATATAACATTGGCTATCTCCGCAAGGAAACATCAGATCTGCACAACTCATGGTTTTTTGGTCTTCGGGGAGGATGGGGAACATGAATATGTGATTGTTTTTCGAATTTGAGCTCTTTCTGCAATGGGCACTTTTCATACTATAAGCAGTTTTTCCTAACAAATGCAAGATATAACATGGGCTATCTCCGCAAGGAAACATCAGATCTGCACAACTCATGGTTTTTTGGTCTTCGGGGAGGAGGGGGAACATGAATATGTGTGTGTTTTTCGAATTTGAGATCTTTCTGCAATGGGCACTTTTCATACTATAAGCAGTTTTTCCTAACAAATGCAAGATTTAACATTGGCTATCTCCGCAAGGAAACATCAGATCTGCTCAACCCATGGTTTTTTGGTCTTCGGGGAGGATGGGGAACATGAATATGTGTTTCTTTTTCGAATTTGAGCTCTTTCTGCAATGGGCACTTTTCATACTATAAGCAGTTTTTCCTAACAAATGCAAGATATAACATGGGCTATCTCCGCAAGGAAACATCAGATCTGCTCAACCCATGGTTTTTTGGTCTTCGGGGAGGATGGGGAACATGAATATGTGTTTCTTTTTCGAATTTGAGCTCTTTCTGCAATGGGCACTTTTCATACTATAAGCAGTTTTTCCTAACAAATGCAAGATATAACATGGGCTATCTCCGCAAGGAAACATGAGATCTGCAAAAGTTATGGTTTTTTGTTCTTCGGGGAGGATGGGGAACATGAATATGTGTTTGTTTTTCGAATTTGACCTCTATCTGAAATGAGCACTTTTCATGCTCTAAGCAGTTTTTCCTAACAAATGCAAGATATAACATTGGCTATCTCCGCAAGGAAACATCAGATCTGCACAACTCATGGTTTTTTGGTCTTCGGGGATGATGGGGAACATGAATATGTGTTTGTTTTTCGAATTTGAGCTCTTTCTGCAATGGGCACTTTTCATGCTATAAGCAGTTTTTCCTAACAAATGCAAGATATAACATTGGCTATCTCCGCAAGGAAACATCAGATCTGCACAACTCATGGTTTTTTGGTCTTCGGGGAGGATGGGGAACATGAATATGTGTTTGTTTTTCGAATTTAAGATCTTTCTGCAATGGTCACTTTTCAAACTATAAGCAGTTTTTCCTAACAAATGCAAGCTATTACATTGGCAATCTCCGCAAGGAAACATCAGATCTGCTCAACTCATGTTTTTTTGGTCTTCGGGGAGGATGGGGAACATGAATATGTGATTGTTTTTCGAATTTGAGCTCTTTCTGCAATGGGCACTTTTCATACTATAAGCAGTTTTTCCTAACAAATGCAAGATATAACATGGGCTATCTCCGCAAGGAAACATGAGATATGCAAAAGTTATTGTTTTTTGGTCTTCGGGGAGGATGGGGAACATGAATATGTTTTTGTTTTTCGAATTTGAGCTCTATCTGAAATGAGCACTTTTCATGCTCTAAGCAGTTTTTCCTAACAAATGCAAGATATAACATTGGCTATCTCCGCAAGGAAACATCAGATCTGCACAACTCATGGTTTTTTGGTCTTCGGGGAGGATGGGGAACATGAATATGTGATTGTTTTTCGAATTTGAGCTCTTTCTGCAATGGGCACTTTTCATACTATAAGCAGTTTTTCCTAACAAATGCAAGATATAACATGGGCTATCTCCGCAAGGAAACATGAGATCTGCAAAAGTTATGGTTTTTTGTTCTTCGGGGAGGATGGGGAACATGAATATGTGTTTGTTTTTCGAGTTTGAGCTCTATCTGAAATGAGCACTTTTCATGCTCTAAGCAATTTTTCCTAACAAATGCAAGATATAACATTGGCTATCTCCGCAAGGAAACATCAGATCTGCACAACTCATGGTTTTTTGGTCTTCGGGGAGGATGGGGAACATGAATATGTGATTGTTTTTCGAATTTGAGCTCTTTCTGCAATGGGCACTTTTCATACTATAAGCAGTTTTTCCTAACAAATGCAAGATATAACATGGGCTATCTCCGCAAGGAAACATCAGATCTGCACAACTCATGGTTTTTTGGTCTTCGGGGAGGAGGGGGAACATGAATATGTGTTTGTTTTTCGAATTTGAGCTCTTTCTGCAATGGGCACTTTTCATACTATAAGCAGTTTTTCCTAACAAATGCAAGATATAACATGGGCTATCTCCGCAAGGAAACATGAGATCTGCAAAAGTTATTGTTTTTTGGTCTTCGGGGAGGATGGGGAACATGAATATGTTTTTGTTTTTCGAATTTGAGCTCTATCTGAAATGAGCACTTTTCATGCTCTAAGCAATTTTTCCTAACAAATGCAAGATATAACATTGGCTATCTCCGCAAGGAAACATCAGATCTGCACAACTCATGGTTTTTTGGTCTTCGGGGAGGATGGGGAACATGAATATGTGATTGTTTTTCGAATTTGAGCTCTTTCTGCAATGGGCACTTTTCATACTATAAGCAGTTTTTCCTAACAAATGCAAGATATAACATGGGCTATCTCCGCAAGGAAACATCAGATCTGCACAACTCATGGTTTTTTGGTCTTCGGGGAGGAGGGGGAACATGAATATGTGTGTGTTTTTCGAATTTGAGATCTTTCTGCAATGGGCACTTTTCATACTATAAGCAGTTTTTCCTAACAAATGCAAGATTTAACATTGGCTATCTCCGCAAGGAAACATCAGATCTGCTCAACCCATGGTTTTTTGGTCTTCGGGGAGGATGGGGAACATGAATATGTGTTTCTTTTTCGAATTTGAGCTCTTTCTGCAATGGGCACTTTTCATACTATAAGCAGTTTTTCCTAACAAATGCAAGATATAACATGGGCTATCTCCGCAAGGAAACATGAGATCTGCAAACGTTATGGTTTTTTGGTCTTCGGGGAGGATGGGGAACATGAATATGTTTTTGTTTTTCGAATTTGAGCTCTATCTCAAATGAGCACTTTTCATGCAGTTTTTCCTAACAAATGCAAGATATAACATTGGCTATCTCCGCAAGGAAACATCAGATCTGCACAACTCATGGTTTTTTGGTCTTCGGGGAGGATGGGGAACATGAATATGTGATTGTTTTTCGAATTTGAGCTCTTTCTGCAATGGGCACTTTTCATACTATAAGCAGTTTTTCCTAACAAATGCAAGATATAACATGGGCTATCTCCGCAAGGAAACATGAGATCTGCAAAAGTTATGGTTTTTTGTTCTTCGGGGAGGATGGGGAACATGAATATGTGTTTGTTTTTCGAGTTTGAGCTCTATCTGAAATGAGCACTTTTCATGCTCTAAGCAATTTTTCCTAACAAATGCAAGATATAACATTGGCTATCTCCGCAAGGAAACATCAGATCTGCACAACTCATGGTTTTTTGGTCTTCGGGGAGGATGGGGAACATGAATATGTGATTGTTTTTCGAATTTGAGCTCTTTCTGCAATGGGCACTTTTCATACTATAAGCAGTTTTTCCTAACAAATGCAAGATATAACATGGGCTATCTCCGCAAGGAAACATCAGATCTGCACAACTCATGGTTTTTTGGTCTTCGGGGAGGAGGGGGAACATGAATATGTGTTTGTTTTTCGAATTTGAGCTCTTTCTGCAATGGGCACTTTTCATACTATAAGCAGTTTTTCCTAACAAATGCAAGATATAACATGGGCTATCTCCGCAAGGAAACATGAGATCTGCAAAAGTTATTGTTTTTTGGTCTTCGGGGAGGATGGGGAACATGAATATGTTTTTGTTTTTCGAATTTGAGCTCTATCTGAAATGAGCACTTTTCATGCTCTAAGCAATTTTTCCTAACAAATGCAAGATATAACATTGGCTATCTCCGCAAGGAAACATCAGATCTGCACAACTCATGGTTTTTTGGTCTTCGGGGAGGATGGGGAACATGAATATGTGATTGTTTTTCGAATTTGAGCTCTTTCTGCAATGGGCACTTTTCATACTATAAGCAGTTTTTCCTAACAAATGCAAGATATAACATGGGCTATCTCCGCAAGGAAACATCAGATCTGCACAACTCATGGTTTTTTGGTCTTCGGGGAGGAGGGGGAACATGAATATGTGTGTGTTTTTCGAATTTGAGATCTTTCTGCAATGGGCACTTTTCATACTATAAGCAGTTTTTCCTAACAAATGCAAGATTTAACATTGGCTATCTCCGCAAGGAAACATCAGATCTGCTCAACCCATGGTTTTTTGGTCTTCGGGGAGGATGGGGAACATGAATATGTGTTTCTTTTTCGAATTTGAGCTCTTTCTGCAATGGGCACTTTTCATACTATAAGCAGTTTTTCCTAACAAATGCAAGATATAACATGGGCTATCTCCGCAAGGAAACATCAGATCTGCTCAACCCATGGTTTTTTGGTCTTCGGGGAGGATGGGGAACATGAATATGTGTTTCTTTTTCGAATTTGAGCTCTTTCTGCAATGGGCACTTTTCATACTATAAGCAGTTTTTCCTAACAAATGCAAGATATAACATGGGCTATCTCCGCAAGGAAACATGAGATCTGCAAAAGTTATGGTTTTTTGTTCTTCGGGGAGGATGGGGAACATGAATATGTGTTTGTTTTTCGAATTTGACCTCTATCTGAAATGAGCACTTTTCATGCTCTAAGCAGTTTTTCCTAACAAATGCAAGATATAACATTGGCTATCTCCGCAAGGAAACATCAGATCTGCACAACTCATGGTTTTTTGGTCTTCGGGGATGATGGGGAACATGAATATGTGTTTGTTTTTCGAATTTGAGCTCTTTCTGCAATGGGCACTTTTCATGCTATAAGCAGTTTTTCCTAACAAATGCAAGATATAACATTGGCTATCTCCGCAAGGAAACATCAGATCTGCACAACTCATGGTTTTTTGGTCTTCGGGGAGGATGGGGAACATGAATATGTGTTTGTTTTTCGAATTTAAGATCTTTCTGCAATGGTCACTTTTCAAACTATAAGCAGTTTTTCCTAACAAATGCAAGCTATTACATTGGCAATCTCCGCAAGGAAACATCAGATCTGCTCAACTCATGTTTTTTTGGTCTTCGGGGAGGATGGGGAACATGAATATGTGATTGTTTTTCGAATTTGAGCTCTTTCTGCAATGGGCACTTTTCATACTATAAGCAGTTTTTCCTAACAAATGCAAGATATAACATGGGCTATCTCCGCAAGGAAACATGAGATCTGCAAAAGTTATTGTTTTTTGGTCTTCGGGGAGGATGGGGAACATGAATATGTTTTTGTTTTTCGAATTTGAGCTCTATCTGAAATGAGCACTTTTCATGCTCTAAGCAGTTTTTCCTAACAAATGCAAGATATAACATTGGCTATCTCTGCAAGGAAACATCAGATCTGCACAACTCATGGTTTTTTGGTCTTCGGGGAGGATGGGGAACATGAATATGTGATTGTTTTTCGAATTTGAGCTCTTTCTGCAATGGGCACTTTTCATACTATAAGCAGTTTTTCCTAACAAATGCAAGATATAACATGGGCTATCTCCGCAAGGAAACATCAGATCTGCACAACTCATGGTTTTTTGGTCTTCGGGGAGGAGGGGGAACATGAATATGTGTTTGTTTTTCGAATTTGACCTCTATCTGAAATGAGCACTTTTCATGCTCTAAGCAGTTTTTCCTAACAAATGCAAGATATAACATTGGCTATCTCCGCAAGGAAACATCAGATCTGCACAACTCATGGTTTTTTGGTCTTCGGGGAGGATGGGGAACATGAATATGTGATTGTTTTTCGAATTTGAGCTCTTTCTGCAATGGGCACTTTTCATGCTATAAGCAGTTTTTCCTAACAAATGCAAGATATAACATTGGCTATCTCCGCAAGGAAACATCAGATCTGCACAACTCATGGTTTTTTGGTCTTCGGGGAGGATGGGGAACATGAATATGTGTTTGTTTTTCGAATTTGAGATCTTTCTGCAATGGGCACTTTTCATACTATAAGCAGTTTTTCCTAAAAAATGCAAGCTATTACATTGGCAATCTCCGCAAGGAAACATCAGATCTGCTCAACTCATGGTTTTTTGGTCTTCGGGGAGGAGGGGGAACATGAATATGTGTTTGTTTTTCGAATTTGAGCTCTTTCTGCAATGGGCACTTTTCATACTATAAGCAGTTTTTCCTAACAAATGCAAGATATAACATGGGCTATCTCCGCAAGGAAACATGAGATCTGCAAACGTTATGGTTTTTTGGTCTTCGGGGAGGATGGGGAACATGAATATGTTTTTGTTTTTCGAATTTGAGCTCTATCTGAAATGAGCACTTTTCATGCTCTAAGCAGTTTTTCCTAACAAATGCAAGATATAACATTGGCTATCTCCGCAAGGAAACATCAGATCTGCACAACTCATGGTTTTTTGGTCTTCGGGGAGGATGGGGAACATGAATATGTGATTGTTTTTCGAATTTGAGATCTTTCTGCAATGGGCACTTTTCATGCTATAAGCAGTTTTTCCTAACAAATGCAAGATATAACATTGGCTATCTCCGCAAGGAAACATCAGATCTGCACAACTCATGGTTTTTTGGTCTTCGGGGAGGATGGGGAACATGAATATGTGATTGTTTTTCGAATTTGAGCTCTTTCTGCAATGGGCACTTTTCATACTATAAGCAGTTTTTCCTAACAAATGCATGATATAACATGGGCTATCTACGCAAGGAAACATGAGATCTGCAAACGTTATGGTTTTTTGGTCTTCGGGGAGGATGGGGAACATGAATATGTTTTTGTTTTTCGAATTTGAGCTCTATCTGAAATGAGCACTTTTCATGCTCTAAGCAGTTTTTCCTAACAAATGCAAGATATAACATTGGCAATCTCCGCAAGGAAACATCAGATCTGCTCAACTCATGGTTTTTTGGTCTTCGGGGAGGAGGGGGAACATGAATATGTGTTTGTTTTTCGAATTTGAGATCTTTCTGCAATGGGCACTTTTCATACTATAAGCAGTTTTTCCTAACAAATGCAAGATTTAACATTGGCTATCTCCGCAAGGAAACATCAGATCTGCTCAACCCATGGTTTTTTGGTCTTCGGGGAGGATGGGGAACATGAATATGTGTTTGTTTTTCGAATTTGAGCTCTTTCTGCAATGGGCACTTTTCATACTATAAGCAGTTTTTCCTAACAAATGCAAGATATAACATGGGCTATCTCCGCAAGGAAACATGAGATATGCAAACGTTATTGTTTTTTGGTCTTCGGGGAGGATGGGGAACATGAATATGTTTTTGTTTTTCGAATTTGAGCTCTATCTGAAATGAGCACTTTTCATGCTCTAAGCAGTTTTTCCTAACAAATGCAAGATATAACATTGGCTATCTCCGCAAGGAAACATCAGATCTGCACAACTCATGGTTTTTTGGTCTTCGGGGAGGATGGGGAACATGAATATGTGATTGTTTTTCGAATTTGAGCTCTTTCTGCAATGGGCACTTTTCATACTATAAGCAGTTTTTCCTAACAAATGCAAGATATAACATGGGCTATCTCCGCAAGGAAACATGAGATCTGCAAAAGTTATGGTTTTTTGTTCTTCGGGGAGGATGGGGAACATGAATATGTGTTTGTTTTTCGAGTTTGAGCTCTATCTGAAATGAGCACTTTTCATGCTCTAAGCAATTTTTCCTAACAAATGCAAGATATAACATTGGCTATCTCCGCAAGGAAACATCAGATCTGCACAACTCATGGTTTTTTGGTCTTCGGGGAGGATGGGGAACATGAATATGTGATTGTTTTTCGAATTTGAGCTCTTTCTGCAATGGGCACTTTTCATACTATAAGCAGTTTTTCCTAACAAATGCAAGATATAACATGGGCTATCTCCGCAAGGAAACATCAGATCTGCACAACTCATGGTTTTTTGGTCTTCGGGGAGGAGGGGGAACATGAATATGTGTTTGTTTTTCGAATTTGAGCTCTTTCTGCAATGGGCACTTTTCATACTATAAGCAGTTTTTCCTAACAAATGCAAGATATAACATGGGCTATCTCCGCAAGGAAACATGAGATCTGCAAAAGTTATTGTTTTTTGGTCTTCGGGGAGGATGGGGAACATGAATATGTTTTTGTTTTTCGAATTTGAGCTCTATCTGAAATGAGCACTTTTCATGCTCTAAGCAATTTTTCCTAACAAATGCAAGATATAACATTGGCTATCTCCGCAAGGAAACATCAGATCTGCACAACTCATGGTTTTTTGGTCTTCGGGGAGGATGGGGAACATGAATATGTGATTGTTTTTCGAATTTGAGCTCTTTCTGCAATGGGCACTTTTCATACTATAAGCAGTTTTTCCTAACAAATGCAAGATATAACATGGGCTATCTCCGCAAGGAAACATCAGATCTGCACAACTCATGGTTTTTTGGTCTTCGGGGAGGAGGGGGAACATGAATATGTGTGTGTTTTTCGAATTTGAGATCTTTCTGCAATGGGCACTTTTCATACTATAAGCAGTTTTTCCTAACAAATGCAAGATTTAACATTGGCTATCTCCGCAAGGAAACATCAGATCTGCTCAACCCATGGTTTTTTGGTCTTCGGGGAGGATGGGGAACATGAATATGTGTTTCTTTTTCGAATTTGAGCTCTTTCTGCAATGGGCACTTTTCATACTATAAGCAGTTTTTCCTAACAAATGCAAGATATAACATGGGCTATCTCCGCAAGGAAACATGAGATCTGCAAAAGTTATGGTTTTTTGTTCTTCGGGGAGGATGGGGAACATGAATATGTGTTTGTTTTTCGAATTTGACCTCTATCTGAAATGAGCACTTTTCATGCTCTAAGCAGTTTTTCCTAACAAATGCAAGATATAACATTGGCTATCTCCGCAAGGAAACATCAGATCTGCACAACTCATGGTTTTTTGGTCTTCGGGGAGGATGGGGAACATGAATATGTGATTGTTTTTTGAATTTGAGCTCTTTCTGCAATGGGCACTTTTCATACTATAAGCAGTTTTTCCTAACAAATGCAAGATTTAACATTGGCTATCTCCGCAAGGAAACATCAGATCTGCTCAACCCATGGTTTTTTGGTCTTCGGGGAGGATGGGGAACATGAATATGTGTTTCTTTTTCGAATTTGAGCTCTTTCTGCAATGGGCACTTTTCATACTATAAGCAGTTTTTCCTAACAAATGCAAGATATAACATGGGCTATCTCCGCAAGGAAACATGAGATCTGCAAAAGTTATGGTTTTTTGTTCTTCGGGGAGGATGGGGAACATGAATATGTGTTTGTTTTTCGAATTTGACCTCTATCTGAAATGAGCACTTTTCATGCTCTAAGCAGTTTTTCCTAACAAATGCAAGATATAACATTGGCTATCTCCGCAAGGAAACATCAGATCTGCACAACTCATGGTTTTTTGGTCTTCGGGGATGATGGGGAACATGAATATGTGTTTGTTTTTCGAATTTGAGCTCTTTCTGCAATGGGCACTTTTCATGCTCTAAGCAGTTTTTCCTAACAAATGCAAGATATAACATTGGCTATCTCCGCAAGGAAACATCAGATCTGCACAACTCATGGTTTTTTGGTCTTCGGGGAGGATGGGGAACATGAATATGTGTTTGTTTTTCGAATTTAAGATCTTTCTGCAATGGGCACTTTTCAAACTATAAGCAGTTTTTCCTAACAAATGCAAGCTATTACATTGGCAATCTCCGCAAGGAAACATCAGATCTGCTCAACTCATGTTTTTTTGGTCTTCGGGGAGGATGGGGAACATGAATATGTGTTTGTTTTTCGAATTTGAGCTCTATCTGAAATGAGCACTTTTCATGCTCTAAGCAGTTTTTCCTAACAAATGCAAGATATAACATTGGCTTTCTCCGCAAGGAAACATCAGATCTGCACAACTCATGGTTTTTTGGTCTTCGGGGAGGATGGGGAACATGAATATGTGATTGTTTTTCGAATTTGAGATCTTTCTGCAATGGGCACTTTTCATACTATAAGCAGTTTTTCCTAACAAATGCAAGATATAACATGGGCTATCTCCGCAAGGAAACATGAGATCTGCAAAAGTTATGGTTTTTTGTTCTTCGGGGAGGATGGGGAACATGAATATGTGTTTGTTTTTCGAATTTGACCTCTATCTGAAATGAGCACTTTTCATGCTCTAAGCAGTTTTTCCTAACAAATGCAAGATATAACATTGGCTATCTCCGCAAGGAAACATCAGATCTGCACAACTCATGGTTTTTTGGTCTTTGGGAAGGATGGGGAACATGAATATGTGATTGTTTTTCGAATTTGAGCTATTTCTGCAATGGGCACTTTTCATGCTATAAGCAGTTTTTCCTAACAAATGCAAGATATAACATTGGCTATCTCCGCAAGGAAACATCAGATCTGCACAACTCATGGTTTTTTGGTCTTCGGGGAGGATGGGGAACATGAATATGTGTTTGTTTTTCGAATTTGAGATCTTTCTGCAATGGGCACTTTTCATACTATAAGCAGTTTTTCCTAACAAATGCAAGCTATTACATTGGCAATCTCCGCAAGGAAACATCAGATCTGCTCAACTCATGGTTTTTTGGTCTTCGGGGAGGAGGGGGAACATGAATATTTGTTTGTTTTTCGAATTTGAGCTCTTTCTGCAATGGGCACTTTTCATACTATAAGCAGTTTTTCCTAACAAATGCAAGATATAACATGGGCTATCTCCGCAAGGAAACATGAGATCTGCAAACGTTATTGTTTTTTGGTCTTCGGGGAGGATGGGGAACATGAATATGTTTTTGTTTTTCGAATTTGAGCTCTATCTGCAATGGGCACTTTTCATACTATAAGCAGTTTTTCCTAACAAATGCAAGATATAACATGGGCTATCTCCGCAAGGAAACATGAGATCTGCAAACGTTATGGTTTTTTGGTCTTCGGGGAGGATGGGGAACATGAATATGTTTTTGTTTTTCGAATTTGAGCTCTATCTGAAATGAGCACTTTTCATGCTATAAGCAGTTTTTCCTAACAAATGCAAGATATAACATGGGCTATCTCCGCAAGGAAACATGAGATCTTCAAACGTTATGGTTTTTTGGTCTTCGGGGAGGATGGGGAACATGAATATGTTTTTGTTTTTCGAATTTGAGCTCTTTCTGCAATGGGCACTTTTCATACTATAAGCAGTTTTTTCTAACAAATGCAAGATATAACATTGGCTATCTCCGCAAGGAAACATCAGATCTGCACAACTCATGGTTTTTTGGTCTTCGGGGAGGATGGGGAACATGAATATGTGATTGTTTTTCGAATTTGAGCTCTTTCTGCAATGGGCACTTTTCATACTATAAGCAGTTTTTCCTAACAAATGCATGATATAACATGGGCTATCTACGCAAGGAAACATGAGATCTGCAAACGTTATGGTTTTTTGGTCTTCGGGGAGGATGGGGAACATGAATATGTTTTTGTTTTTCGAATTTGAGCTCTATCTGAAATGAGCACTTTTCATGCTCTAAGCAGTTTTTCCTAACAAATGCAAGATATAACATTGGCTTTCTCCGCAAGGAAACATCAGATCTGCACAACTCATGGTTTTTTGGTCTTCGGGGAGGATGGGGAACATGAATATGTGATTGTTTTTCGAATTTGAGATCTTTCTGCAATGGGCACTTTTCATACTATAAGCAGTTTTTCCTAACAAATGCAAGATATAACATGGGCTATCTCCGAAAGGAAACATGAGATCTGCAAAAGTTATGGTTTTTTGTTCTTCGGGGAGGATGGGGAACATGAATATGTGTTTGTTTTTCGAATTTGACCTCTATCTGAAATGAGCACTTTTCATGCTCTAAGCAGTTTTTCCTAACAAATGCAAGATATAACATTGGCTATCTCCGCAAGGAAACATCAGATCTGCACAACTCATGGTTTTTTGGTCTTTGGGAAGGATGGGGAACATGAATATGTGATTGTTTTTCGAATTTGAGCTATTTCTGCAATGGGCACTTTTCATGCTATAAGCAGTTTTTCCTAACAAATGCAAGATATAACATTGGCTATCTCCGCAAGGAAACATCAGATCTGCACAACTCATGGTTTTTTGGTCTTCGGGGAGGATGGGGAACATGAATATGTGTTTGTTTTTCGAATTTGAGATCTTTCTGCAATGGGCACTTTTCATACTATAAGCAGTTTTTCCTAACAAATGCAAGCTATTACATTGGCAATCTCCGCAAGGAAACATCAGATCTGCTCAACTCATGGTTTTTTGGTCTTCGGGGAGGAGGGGGAACATGAATATGTGTTTGTTTTTCGAATTTGAGATCTTTCTGCAATGGGCACTTTTCATACTATAAGCAGTTTTTCCTAACAAATGCAAGATTTAACATTGGCTATCTCCGCAAGGAAACATCAGATCTGCTCAACCCATGGTTTTTTGGTCTTCGGGGAGGATGGGGAACATGAATATGTGTTTCTTTTTCGAATTTGAGCTCTTTCTGCAATGGGCACTTTTCATACTATAAGCAGTTTTTCCTAACAAATGCAAGATATAACATGGGCTATCTCCGCAAGGAAACATGAGATCTGCAAACGTTATTGTTTTTTGGTCTTCGGGGAGGATGGGGAACATGAATATGTTTTTGTTTTTCAAATTTGAGCTCTATCTGCAATGGGCACTTTTCATACTATAAGCAGTTTTTCCTAACAAATGCAAGATATAACATGGGCTATCTCCGCAAGGAAACATGAGATCTGCAAACGTTATGGTTTTTTGGTCTTCGGGGAGGATGGGGAACATGAATATGTTTTTGTTTTTCGAATTTGAGCTCTATCTGAAATGAGCACTTTTCATGCTATAAGCAGTTTTTCCTAACAAATGCAAGATATAACATTGGCAATCTCCGCAAGGAAACATCAGATCTGCTCAACTCATGGTTTTTTGGTCTTCGGGGAGGAGGGGGAACATGAATATGTGTTTGTTTTTCGAATTTGAGATCTTTCTGCAATGGGCATTTTCATACTATAAGCAGTTTTTCCTAACAAATGCAAGATTTAACATTGGCTATCTCCGCAAGGAAACATCAGATCTGCTCAACCCATGGTTTTTTGGTCTTCGGGGAGGATGGGGAACATGAATATGTGTTTCTTTTTCGAATTTGAGCTCTTTCTGCAATGGGCACTTTTCATACTATAAGCAGTTTTTCCTAACAAATGCAAGATATAACATGGGCTATCTCCGCAAGGAAACATGAGATATGCAAACGTTATTGTTTTTTGGTCTTCGGGGAGGATGGGGAACATGAATATGTTTTTGTTTTTCGAATTTGAGCTCTATCTGAAATGAGCACTTTTCATGCTCTAAGCAGTTTTTCCTAACAAATGCAAGATATAACATTGGCTATCTCCGCAAGGAAACATCAGATCTGCACAACTCATGGTTTTTTGGTCTTCGGGGAGGATGGGGAACATGAATATGTGATTGTTTTTCGAATTTGAGCTCTTTCTGCAATGGGCACTTTTCATACTATAAGCAGTTTTTCCTAACAAATGCAAGATATAACATGGGCTATCTCCGCAAGGAAACATGAGATCTGCAAAAGTTATGGTTTTTTGTTCTTCGGGGAGGATGGGGAACATGAATATGTGTTTGTTTTTCGAGTTTGAGCTCTATCTGAAATGAGCACTTTTCATGCTCTAAGCAATTTTTCCTAACAAATGCAAGATATAACATTGGCTATCTCCGCAAGGAAACATCAGATCTGCACAACTCATGGTTTTTTGGTCTTCGGGGAGGATGGGGAACATGAATATGTGATTGTTTTTCGAATTTGAGCTCTTTCTGCAATGGGCACTTTTCATACTATAAGCAGTTTTTCCTAACAAATGCAAGATATAACATGGGCTATCTCCGCAAGGAAACATCAGATCTGCACAACTCATGGTTTTTTGGTCTTCGGGGAGGAGGGGGAACATGAATATGTGTTTGTTTTTCGAATTTGAGCTCTTTCTGCAATGGGCACTTTTCATACTATAAGCAGTTTTTCCTAACAAATGCAAGATATAACATGGGCTATCTCCGCAAGGAAACATGAGATCTGCAAAAGTTATTGTTTTTTGGTCTTCGGGGAGGATGGGGAACATGAATATGTTTTTGTTTTTCGAATTTGAGCTCTATCTGAAATGAGCACTTTTCATGCTCTAAGCAATTTTTCCTAACAAATGCAAGATATAACATTGGCTATCTCCGCAAGGAAACATCAGATCTGCACAACTCATGGTTTTTTGGTCTTCGGGGAGGATGGGGAACATGAATATGTGATTGTTTTTCGAATTTGAGCTCTTTCTGCAATGGGCACTTTTCATACTATAAGCAGTTTTTCCTAACAAATGCAAGATATAACATGGGCTATCTCCGCAAGGAAACATCAGATCTGCACAACTCATGGTTTTTTGGTCTTCGGGGATGATGGGGAACATGAATATGTGTTTGTTTTTCGAATTTGAGCTCTTTCTGCAATGGGCACTTTTCATGCTATAAGCAGTTTTTCCTAACAAATGCAAGATATAACATTGGCTATCTCCGCAAGGAAACATCAGATCTGCACAACTCATGGTTTTTTGGTCTTCGGGGAGGATGGGGAACATGAATATGTGTTTGTTTTTCGAATTTAAGATCTTTCTGCAATGGGCACTTTTCATACTATAAGCAGTTTTTCCTAACAAATGCAAGCTATTACATTGGCAATCTCCGCAAGGAAACATCAGATCTGCTCAACTCATGGTTTTTTGGTCTTCGGGGAGGATGGGGAACATGAATATGTGTTTGTTTTTCGAATTTAAGATCTTTCTGCAATGGGCACTTTTCATACTATAAGCAGTTTTTCCTAACAAATGCAAGATATAACATGGGCTATCTCCGCAAGGAAACATGAGATCTGCAAAAGTTATGGTTTTTTGTTCATCGGGGAGGATGGGGAACATGAATATGTGTTTGTTTTTCGAATTTGACCTCTATCTGAAATGAGCACTTTTCATACTATAAGCAGTTTTTCCTAACAAATGCAAGATATAACATGGGCTATCTCCGCAAGGAAACATGAGATCTGCAAACGTTATTGTTTTTTGGTCTTCGGGGAGGATGGGGAACATGAATATGTTTTTGTTTTTCAAATTTGAGCTCTATCTGCAATGGGCACTTTTCATACTATAAGCAGTTTTTCCTAACAAATGCAAGATATAACATGGGCTATCTCCGCAAGGAAACATGAGATCTGCAAACGTTATGGTTTTTTGGTCTTCGGGGAGGATGGGGAACATGAATATGTTTTTGTTTTTCGAATTTGAGCTCTATCTGAAATGAGCACTTTTCATGCTATAAGCAGTTTTTCCTAACAAATGCAAGATATAACATTGGCAATCTCCGCAAGGAAACATCAGATCTGCTCAACTCATGGTTTTTTGGTCTTCGGGGAGGAGGGGGAACATGAATATGTGTTTGTTTTTCGAATTTGAGATCTTTCTGCAATGGGCATTTTCATACTATAAGCAGTTTTTCCTAACAAATGCAAGATTTAACATTGGCTATCTCCGCAAGGAAACATCAGATCTGCTCAACCCATGGTTTTTTGGTCTTCGGGGAGGATGGGGAACATGAATATGTGATTGTTTTTCGAATTTGAGCTCTTTCTGCAATGGGCACTTTTCATACTATAAGCAGTTTTTCCTAACAAATGCAAGATATAACATGGGCTATCTCCGCAAGGAAACATGAGATCTGCAAAAGTTATGGTTTTTTGTTCTTCGGGGAGGATGGGGAACATGAATATGTGTTTGTTTTTCGAGTTTGAGCTCTATCTGAAATGAGCACTTTTCATGCTCTAAGCAATTTTTCCTAACAAATGCAAGATATAACATTGGCTATCTCCGCAAGGAAACATCAGATCTGCACAACTCATGGTTTTTTGGTCTTCGGGGAGGATGGGGAACATGAATATGTGATTGTTTTTCGAATTTGAGCTCTTTCTGCAATGGGCACTTTTCATACTATAAGCAGTTTTTCCTAACAAATGCAAGATATAACATGGGCTATCTCCGCAAGGAAACATCAGATCTGCACAACTCATGGTTTTTTGGTCTTCGGGGAGGAGGGGGAACATGAATATGTGTTTGTTTTTCGAATTTGAGCTCTTTCTGCAATGGGCACTTTTCATACTATAAGCAGTTTTTCCTAACAAATGCAAGATATAACATGGGCTATCTCCGCAAGGAAACATGAGATCTGCAAAAGTTATTGTTTTTTGGTCTTCGGGGAGGATGGGGAACATGAATATGTTTTTGTTTTTCGAATTTGAGCTCTATCTGAAATGAGCACTTTTCATGCTCTAAGCAATTTTTCCTAACAAATGCAAGATATAACATTGGCTATCTCCGCAAGGAAACATCAGATCTGCACAACTCATGGTTTTTTGGTCTTCGGGGAGGATGGGGAACATGAATATGTGATTGTTTTTCGAATTTGAGCTCTTTCTGCAATGGGCACTTTTCATACTATAAGCAGTTTTTCCTAACAAATGCAAGATATAACATGGGCTATCTCCGCAAGGAAACATCAGATCTGCACAACTCATGGTTTTTTGGTCTTCGGGGAGGAGGGGGAACATGAATATGTGTGTGTTTTTCGAATTTGAGATCTTTCTGCAATGGGCACTTTTCATACTATAAGCAGTTTTTCCTAACAAATGCAAGATTTAACATTGGCTATCTCCGCAAGGAAACATCAGATCTGCTCAACCCATGGTTTTTTGGTCTTCGGGGAGGATGGGGAACATGAATATGTGTTTCTTTTTCGAATTTGAGCTCTTTCTGCAATGGGCACTTTTCATACTATAAGCAGTTTTTCCTAACAAATGCAAGATATAACATGGGCTATCTCCGCAAGGAAACATGAGATCTGCAAACGTTATTGTTTTTTGGTCTTCGGGGAGGATGGGGAACATGAATATGTTTTTGTTTTTCAAATTTGAGCTCTATCTGCAATGGGCACTTTTCATACTATAAGCAGTTTTTCCTAACAAATGCAAGATATAACATGGGCTATCTCCGCAAGGAAACATGAGATCTGCAAACGTTATGGTTTTTTGGTCTTCGGGGAGGATGGGGAACATGAATATGTTTTTGTTTTTCGAATTTGAGCTCTATCTGAAATGAGCACTTTTCATGCTATAAGCAGTTTTTCCTAACAAATGCAAGATATAACATTGGCAATCTCCGCAAGGAAACATCAGATCTGCTCAACTCATGGTTTTTTGGTCTTCGGGGAGGAGGGGGAACATGAATATGTGTTTGTTTTTCGAATTTGAGATCTTTCTGCAATGGGCATTTTCATACTATAAGCAGTTTTTCCTAACAAATGCAAGATTTAACATTGGCTATCTCCGCAAGGAAACATCAGATCTGCTCAACCCATGGTTTTTTGGTCTTCGGGGAGGATGGGGAACATGAATATGTGTTTCTTTTTCGAATTTGAGCTCTTTCTGCAATGGGCACTTTTCATACTATAAGCAGTTTTTCCTAACAAATGCAAGATATAACATGGGCTATCTCCGCAAGGAAACATGAGATATGCAAACGTTATTGTTTTTTGGTCTTCGGGGAGGATGGGGAACATGAATATGTTTTTGTTTTTCGAATTTGAGCTCTATCTGAAATGAGCACTTTTCATGCTCTAAGCAGTTTTTCCTAACAAATGCAAGATATAACATTGGCTATCTCCGCAAGGAAACATCAGATCTGCACAACTCATGGTTTTTTGGTCTTCGGGGAGGATGGGGAACATGAATATGTGATTGTTTTTCGAATTTGAGCTCTTTCTGCAATGGGCACTTTTCATACTATAAGCAGTTTTTCCTAACAAATGCAAGATATAACATGGGCTATCTCCGCAAGGAAACATGAGATCTGCAAAAGTTATGGTTTTTTGTTCTTCGGGGAGGATGGGGAACATGAATATGTGTTTGTTTTTCGAGTTTGAGCTCTATCTGAAATGAGCACTTTTCATGCTCTAAGCAATTTTTCCTAACAAATGCAAGATATAACATTGGCTATCTCCGCAAGGAAACATCAGATCTGCACAACTCATGGTTTTTTGGTCTTCGGGGAGGATGGGGAACATGAATATGTGATTGTTTTTCGAATTTGAGCTCTTTCTGCAATGGGCACTTTTCATACTATAAGCAGTTTTTCCTAACAAATGCAAGATATAACATGGGCTATCTCCGCAAGGAAACATCAGATCTGCACAACTCATGGTTTTTTGGTCTTCGGGGAGGAGGGGGAACATGAATATGTGTTTGTTTTTCGAATTTGAGCTCTTTCTGCAATGGGCACTTTTCATACTATAAGCAGTTTTTCCTAACAAATGCAAGATATAACATGGGCTATCTCCGCAAGGAAACATGAGATCTGCAAAAGTTATTGTTTTTTGGTCTTCGGGGAGGATGGGGAACATGAATATGTTTTTGTTTTTCGAATTTGAGCTCTATCTGAAATGAGCACTTTTCATGCTCTAAGCAATTTTTCCTAACAAATGCAAGATATAACATTGGCTATCTCCGCAAGGAAACATCAGATCTGCACAACTCATGGTTTTTTGGTCTTCGGGGAGGATGGGGAACATGAATATGTGATTGTTTTTCGAATTTGAGCTCTTTCTGCAATGGGCACTTTTCATACTATAAGCAGTTTTTCCTAACAAATGCAAGATATAACATGGGCTATCTCCGCAAGGAAACATCAGATCTGCACAACTCATGGTTTTTTGGTCTTCGGGGATGATGGGGAACATGAATATGTGTTTGTTTTTCGAATTTGAGCTCTTTCTGCAATGGGCACTTTTCATGCTATAAGCAGTTTTTCCTAACAAATGCAAGATATAACATTGGCTATCTCCGCAAGGAAACATCAGATCTGCACAACTCATGGTTTTTTGGTCTTCGGGGAGGATGGGGAACATGAATATGTGTTTGTTTTTCGAATTTAAGATCTTTCTGCAATGGGCACTTTTCATACTATAAGCAGTTTTTCCTAACAAATGCAAGCTATTACATTGGCAATCTCCGCAAGGAAACATCAGATCTGCTCAACTCATGGTTTTTTGGTCTTCGGGGAGGATGGGGAACATGAATATGTGTTTGTTTTTCGAATTTAAGATCTTTCTGCAATGGGCACTTTTCATACTATAAGCAGTTTTTCCTAACAAATGCAAGATATAACATGGGCTATCTCCGCAAGGAAACATGAGATCTGCAAAAGTTATGGTTTTTTGTTCATCGGGGAGGATGGGGAACATGAATATGTGTTTGTTTTTCGAATTTGACCTCTATCTGAAATGAGCACTTTTCATACTATAAGCAGTTTTTCCTAACAAATGCAAGATATAACATGGGCTATCTCCGCAAGGAAACATGAGATCTGCAAACGTTATTGTTTTTTGGTCTTCGGGGAGGATGGGGAACATGAATATGTTTTTGTTTTTCAAATTTGAGCTCTATCTGCAATGGGCACTTTTCATACTATAAGCAGTTTTTCCTAACAAATGCAAGATATAACATGGGCTATCTCCGCAAGGAAACATGAGATCTGCAAACGTTATGGTTTTTTGGTCTTCGGGGAGGATGGGGAACATGAATATGTTTTTGTTTTTCGAATTTGAGCTCTATCTGAAATGAGCACTTTTCATGCTATAAGCAGTTTTTCCTAACAAATGCAAGATATAACATTGGCAATCTCCGCAAGGAAACATCAGATCTGCTCAACTCATGGTTTTTTGGTCTTCGGGGAGGAGGGGGAACATGAATATGTGTTTGTTTTTCGAATTTGAGATCTTTCTGCAATGGGCATTTTCATACTATAAGCAGTTTTTCCTAACAAATGCAAGATTTAACATTGGCTATCTCCGCAAGGAAACATCAGATCTGCTCAACCCATGGTTTTTTGGTCTTCGGGGAGGATGGGGAACATGAATATGTGATTGTTTTTCGAATTTGAGCTCTTTCTGCAATGGGCACTTTTCATACTATAAGCAGTTTTTCCTAACAAATGCAAGATATAACATGGGCTATCTCCGCAAGGAAACATGAGATCTGCAAAAGTTATGGTTTTTTGTTCTTCGGGGAGGATGGGGAACATGAATATGTGTTTGTTTTTCGAGTTTGAGCTCTATCTGAAATGAGCACTTTTCATGCTCTAAGCAATTTTTCCTAACAAATGCAAGATATAACATTGGCTATCTCCGCAAGGAAACATCAGATCTGCACAACTCATGGTTTTTTGGTCTTCGGGGAGGATGGGGAACATGAATATGTGATTGTTTTTCGAATTTGAGCTCTTTCTGCAATGGGCACTTTTCATACTATAAGCAGTTTTTCCTAACAAATGCAAGATATAACATGGGCTATCTCCGCAAGGAAACATCAGATCTGCACAACTCATGGTTTTTTGGTCTTCGGGGAGGAGGGGGAACATGAATATGTGTTTGTTTTTCGAATTTGAGCTCTTTCTGCAATGGGCACTTTTCATACTATAAGCAGTTTTTCCTAACAAATGCAAGATATAACATGGGCTATCTCCGCAAGGAAACATGAGATCTGCAAAAGTTATTGTTTTTTGGTCTTCGGGGAGGATGGGGAACATGAATATGTTTTTGTTTTTCGAATTTGAGCTCTATCTGAAATGAGCACTTTTCATGCTCTAAGCAATTTTTCCTAACAAATGCAAGATATAACATTGGCTATCTCCGCAAGGAAACATCAGATCTGCACAACTCATGGTTTTTTGGTCTTCGGGGAGGATGGGGAACATGAATATGTGATTGTTTTTCGAATTTGAGCTCTTTCTGCAATGGGCACTTTTCATACTATAAGCAGTTTTTCCTAACAAATGCAAGATATAACATGGGCTATCTCCGCAAGGAAACATCAGATCTGCACAACTCATGGTTTTTTGGTCTTCGGGGAGGAGGGGGAACATGAATATGTGTGTGTTTTTCGAATTTGAGATCTTTCTGCAATGGGCACTTTTCATACTATAAGCAGTTTTTCCTAACAAATGCAAGATTTAACATTGGCTATCTCCGCAAGGAAACATCAGATCTGCTCAACCCATGGTTTTTTGGTCTTCGGGGAGGATGGGGAACATGAATATGTGTTTCTTTTTCGAATTTGAGCTCTTTCTGCAATGGGCACTTTTCATACTATAAGCAGTTTTTCCTAACAAATGCAAGATATAACATGGGCTATCTCCGCAAGGAAACATGAGATCTGCAAAAGTTATGGTTTTTTGTTCTTCGGGGAGGATGGGGAACATGAATATGTGTTTGTTTTTCGAATTTGACCTCTATCTGAAATGAGCACTTTTCATGCTCTAAGCAGTTTTTCCTAACAAATGCAAGATATAACATTGGCTATCTCCGCAAGGAAACATCAGATCTGCACAACTCATGGTTTTTTGGTCTTCGGGGAGGATGGGGAACATGAATATGTGATTGTTTTTCGAATTTGAGCTCTTTCTGCAATGGGCACTTTTCATACTATAAGCAGTTTTTCCTAACAAATGCAAGATTTAACATTGGCTATCTCCGCAAGGAAACATCAGATCTGCTCAACCCATGGTTTTTTGGTCTTCGGGGAGGATGGGGAACATGAATATGTGTTTCTTTTTCGAATTTGAGCTCTTTCTGCAATGGGCACTTTTCATACTATAAGCAGTTTTTCCTAACAAATGCAAGATATAACATGGGCTATCTCCGCAAGGAAACATGAGATCTGCAAAAGTTATGGTTTTTTGTTCTTCGGGGAGGATGGGGAACATGAATATGTGTTTGTTTTTCGAATTTGACCTCTATCTGAAATGAGCACTTTTCATGCTCTAAGCAGTTTTTCCTAACAAATGCAAGATATAACATTGGCTATCTCCGCAAGGAAACATCAGATCTGCACAACTCATGGTTTTTTGGTCTTCGGGGATGATGGGGAACATGAATATGTGTTTGTTTTTCGAATTTGAGATCTTTCTGCAATGGGCACTTTTCATACTATAAGCAGTTTTTCCTAACAAATGCAAGATTTAACATTGGCTATCTCCGCAAGGAAACATCAGATCTGCTCAACCCATGGTTTTTTGGTCTTCGGGGAGGATGGGGAACATGAATATGTGTTTCTTTTTCGAATTTGAGCTCTTTCTGCAATGGGCACTTTTCATACTATAAGCAGTTTTTCCTAACAAATGCAAGATATAACATGGGCTATCTCCGCAAGGAAACATGAGATCTGCAAAAGTTATGGTTTTTTGTTCTTCGGGGAGGATGGGGAACATGAATATGTGTTTGTTTTTCGAATTTGACCTCTATCTGAAATGAGCACTTTTCATGCTCTAAGCAGTTTTTCCTAACAAATGCAAGATATAACATTGGCTATCTCCGCAAGGAAACATCAGATCTGCACAACTCATGGTTTTTTGGTCTTCGGGGAGGATGGGGAACATGAATATGTGATTGTTTTTCGAATTTGAGCTCTTTCTGCAATGGGCACTTTTCATACTATAAGCAGTTTTTCCTAACAAATGCAAGATTTAACATTGGCTATCTCCGCAAGGAAACATCAGATCTGCTCAACCCATGGTTTTTTGGTCTTCGGGGAGGATGGGGAACATGAATATGTGTTTCTTTTTCGAATTTGAGCTCTTTCTGCAATGGGCACTTTTCATACTATAAGCAGTTTTTCCTAACAAATGCAAGATATAACATGGGCTATCTCCGCAAGGAAACATGAGATCTGCAAAAGTTATGGTTTTTTGTTCTTCGGGGAGGATGGGGAACATGAATATGTGTTTGTTTTTCGAATTTGACCTCTATCTGAAATGAGCACTTTTCATGCTCTAAGCAGTTTTTCCTAACAAATGCAAGATATAACATTGGCTATCTCCGCAAGGAAACATCAGATCTGCACAACTCATGGTTTTTTGGTCTTCGGGGATGATGGGGAACATGAATATGTGTTTGTTTTTCGAATTTGAGCTCTTTCTGCAATGGGCACTTTTCATGCTATAAGCAGTTTTTCCTAACAAATGCAAGATATAACATTGGCTATCTCCGCAAGGAAACATCAGATCTGCACAACTCATGGTTTTTTGGTCTTCGGGGAGGATGGGGAACATGAATATGTGTTTGTTTTTCGAATTTAAGATCTTTCTGCAATGGGCACTTTTCATACTATAAGCAGTTTTTCCTAACAAATGCAAGCTATTACATTGGCAATCTCCGCAAGGAAACATCAGATCTGCTCAACTCATGGTTTTTTGGTCTTCGGGGAGGATGGGGAACATGAATATGTGTTTGTTTTTCGAATTTAAGATCTTTCTGCAATGGGCACTTTTCATACTATAAGCAGTTTTTCCTAACAAATGCAAGATATAACATGGGCTATCTCCGCAAGGAAACATGAGATCTGCAAAAGTTATGGTTTTTTGTTCATCGGGGAGGATGGGGAACATGAATATGTGTTTGTTTTTCGAATTTGACCTCTATCTGAAATGAGCACTTTTCATGCTCTAAGCAGTTTTTCCTAACAAATGCAAGATATAACATTGGCTATCTCCGCAAGGAAACATCAGATCTGCACAACTCATGGTTTTTTGGTCTTTGGGAAGGATGGGGAACATGAATATGTGATTGTTTTTCGAATTTGAGCTATTTCTGCAATGGGCACTTTTCATGCTATAAGCAGTTTTTCCTAACAAATGCAAGATATAACATTGGCTATCTCCGCAAGGAAACATCAGATCTGCACAACTCATGGTTTTTTGGTCTTCGGGGAGGATGGGGAACATGAATATGTGTTTGTTTTTCGAATTTGAGATCTTTCTGCAATGGGCACTTTTCATACTATAAGCAGTTTTTCCTAACAAATGCAAGCTATTACATTGGCAATCTCCGCAAGGAAACATCAGATCTGCTCAACTCATGGTTTTTTGGTCTTCGGGGAGGAGGGGGAACATGAATATGTGTTTGTTTTTCGAATTTGAGCTCTTTCTGCAATGGGCACTTTTCATACTATAAGCAGTTTTTCCTAACAAATGCAAGATATAACATGGGCTATCTCCGCAAGGAAACATCAGATCTGCTCAACCCATGGTTTTTTGGTCTTCGGGGAGGATGGGGAACATGAATATGTGTTTCTTTTTCGAATTTGAGCTCTTTCTGCAATGGGCACTTTTCATACTATAAGCAGTTTTTCCTAACAAATGCAAGATATAACATGGGCTATCTCTGCAAGGAAACATGAGATCTGCAAACGTTATTGTTTTTTGGTCTTCGGGGAGGATGGGGAACATGAATATGTTTTTGTTTTTCAAATTTGAGCTCTATCTGCAATGGGCACTTTTCATACTATAAGCAGTTTTTCCTAACAAATGCAAGATATAACATGGGCTATCTCCGCAAGGAAACATGAGATCTGCAAACGTTATGGTTTTTTGGTCTTCGGGGAGGATGGGGAACATGAATATGTTTTTGTTTTTCGAATTTGAGCTCTATCTGAAATGAGCACTTTTCATGCTATAAGCAGTTTTTCCTAACAAATGCAAGATAGAACATTGGCAATCTCCGCAAGGAAACATCAGATCTGCTCAACTCATGGTTTTTTGGTCTTCGGGGAGGAGGGGGAACATGAATATGTGTTTGTTTTTCGAATTTGAGATCTTTCTGCAATGGGCATTTTCATACTATAAGCAGTTTTTCCTAACAAATGCAAGATTTAACATTGGCTATCTCCGCAAGGAAACATCAGATCTGCTCAACCCATGGTTTTTTGGTCTTCGGGGAGGATGGGGAACATGAATATGTGTTTCTTTTTCGAATTTGAGCTCTTTCTGCAATGGGCACTTTTCATACTATAAGCAGTTTTTCCTAACAAATGCAAGATATAACATGGGCTATCTCCGCAAGGAAACATGAGATATGCAAACGTTATTGTTTTTTGGTCTTCGGGGAGGATGGGGAACATGAATATGTTTTTGTTTTTCGAATTTGAGCTCTATCTGAAATGAGCACTTTTCATGCTCTAAGCAGTTTTTCCTAACAAATGCAAGATATAACATTGGCTATCTCCGCAAGGAAACATCAGATCTGCACAACTCATGGTTTTTTGGTCTTCGGGGAGGATGGGGAACATGAATATGTGATTGTTTTTCGAATTTGAGCTCTTTCTGCAATGGGCACTTTTCATACTATAAGCAGTTTTTCCTAACAAATGCAAGATATAACATGGGCTATCTCCGCAAGGAAACATGAGATCTGCAAAAGTTATGGTTTTTTGTTCTTCGGGGAGGATGGGGAACATGAATATGTGTTTGTTTTTCGAGTTTGAGCTCTATCTGAAATGAGCACTTTTCATGCTCTAAGCAATTTTTCCTAACAAATGCAAGATATAACATTGGCTATCTCCGCAAGGAAACATCAGATCTGCACAACTCATGGTTTTTTGGTCTTCGGGGAGGATGGGGAACATGAATATGTGATTGTTTTTCGAATTTGAGCTCTTTCTGCAATGGGCACTTTTCATACTATAAGCAGTTTTTCCTAACAAATGCAAGATATAACATGGGCTATCTCCGCAAGGAAACATCAGATCTGCACAACTCATGGTTTTTTGGTCTTCGGGGAGGAGGGGGAACATGAATATGTGTTTGTTTTTCGAATTTGAGCTCTTTCTGCAATGGGCACTTTTCATACTATAAGCAGTTTTTCCTAACAAATGCAAGATATAACATGGGCTATCTCCGCAAGGAAACATGAGATCTGCAAAAGTTATTGTTTTTTGGTCTTCGGGGAGGATGGGGAACATGAATATGTTTTTGTTTTTCGAATTTGAGCTCTATCTGAAATGAGCACTTTTCATGCTCTAAGCAATTTTTCCTAACAAATGCAAGATATAACATTGCCTATCTCCGCAAGGAAACATCAGATCTGCACAACTCATGGTTTTTTGGTCTTCGGGGAGGATGGGGAACATGAATATGTGATTGTTTTTCGAATTTGAGCTCTTTCTGCAATGGGCACTTTTCATACTATAAGCAGTTTTTCCTAACAAATGCAAGATATAACATGGGCTATCTCCGCAAGGAAACATCAGATCTGCACAACTCATGGTTTTTTGGTCTTCGGGGAGGAGGGGGAACATGAATATGTGTGTGTTTTTCGAATTTGAGATCTTTCTGCAATGGGCACTTTTCATACTATAAGCAGTTTTTCCTAACAAATGCAAGATATAACATTGGCTATCTCCGCAAGGAAACATCAGATCTGCTCAACCCATGGTTTTTTGGTCTTCGGGGAGGATGGGGAACATGAATATGTGATTGTTTTTCGAATTTGAGCTCTTTCTGCAATGGGCACTTTTCATACTATAAGCAGTTTTTCCTAACAAATGCAAGATATAACATGGGCTATCTCCGCAAGGAAACATCAGATCTGCACAACTCATGGTTTTTTGGTCTTCGGGGAGGAGGGGGAACATGAATATGTGTGTGTTTTTCGAATTTGAGATCTTTCTGCAATGGGCACTTTTCATACTATAAGCAGTTTTTCCTAACAAATGCAAGATATAACATTGGCTATCTCCGCAAGGAAACATCAGATCTGCTCAACCCATGGTTTTTTGGTCTTCGGGGAGGATGGGGAACATGAATATGTGTTTCTTTTTCGAATTTGAGCTCTTTCTGCAATGGGCACTTTTCATACTATAAGCAGTTTTTCCTAACAAATGCAAGATATAACATGGGCTATCTCCGCAAGGAAACATGAGATCTGCAAAAGTTATGGTTTTTTGTTCTTCGGGGAGGATGGGGAACATGAATATGTGTTTGTTTTTCGAATTTGACCTCTATCTGAAATGAGCACTTTTCATGCTCTAAGCAGTTTTTCCTAACAAATGCAAGATATAACATTGGCTATCTCCGCAAGGAAACATCAGATCTGCACAACTCATGGTTTTTTGGTCTTCGGGGAGGATGGGGAACATGAATATGTGATTGTTTTTCGAATTTGAGCTCTTTCTGCAATGGGCACTTTTCATACTATAAGCAGTTTTTCCTAACAAATGCAAGATTTAACATTGGCTATCTCCGCAAGGAAACATCAGATCTGCTCATCCCATGGTTTTTTGGTCTTCGGGGAGGATGGGGAACATGAATATGTGTTTCTTTTTCGAATTTGAGCTCTTTCTGCAATGGGCACTTTTCATACTATAAGCAGTTTTTTTTAACAAATGCAAGATATAACATGGGCTATCTCCGCAAGGAAACATGAGATCTGCAAAAGTTATGGTTTTTTGTTCTTCGGGGAGGATGGGGAACATGAATATGTGTTTGTTTTTCGAATTTGACCTCTATCTGAAATGAGCACTTTTCATGCTCTAAGCAGTTTTTCCTAACAAATGCAAGATATAACATTGGCTATCTCCGCAAGGAAACATCAGATCTGCACAACTCATGGTTTTTTGGTCTTCGGGGATGATGGGGAACATGAATATGTGTTTGTTTTTCGAATTTGAGATCTTTCTGCAATGGGCACTTTTCATACTATAAGCAGTTTTTCCTAACAAATGCAAGATTTAACATTGGCTATCTCCGCAAGGAAACATCAGATCTGCTCAACCCATGGTTTTTTGGTCTTCGGGGAGGATGGGGAACATGAATATGTGTTTCTTTTTCGAATTTGAGCTCTTTCTGCAATGGGCACTTCTCATACTATAAGCAGTTTTTCCTAACAAATGCAAGATATAACATGGGCTATCTCCGCAAGGAAACATGAGATCTGCAAAAGTTATGGTTTTTTGTTCTTCGGGGAGGATGGGGAACATGAATATGTGTTTGTTTTTCGAATTTGACCTCTATCTGAAATGAGCACTTTTCATGCTCTAAGCAGTTTTTCCTAACAAATGCAAGATATAACATTGGCTATCTCCGCAAGGAAACATCAGATCTGCACAACTCATGGTTTTTTGGTCTTCGGGGATGATGGGGAACATGAATATGTGTTTGTTTTTCGAATTTGAGCTCTTTCTGCAATGGGCACTTTTCATGCTATAAGCAGTTTTTCCTAACAAATGCAAGATATAACATTGGCTATCTCCGCAAGGAAACATCAGATCTGCACAACTCATGGTTTTTTGGTCTTCGGGGAGGATGGGAACATGAATATGTGTTTGTTTTTCGAATTTAAGATCTTTCTGCAATGGGCACTTTTCATACTATAAGCAGTTTTTCCTAACAAATGCAAGCTATTACATTGGCAATCTCCGCAAGGAAACATCAGATCTGCTCAACTCATGGTTTTTTGGTCTTCGGGGAGGATGGGGAACATGAATATGTGTTTGTTTTTCGAATTTAAGATCTTTCTGCAATGGGCACTTTTCATACTATAAGCAGTTTTTCCTAACAAATGCAAGATATAACATGGGCTATCTCCGCAAGGAAACATGAGATCTGCAAAAGTTATGGTTTTTTGTTCATCGGGGAGGATGGGGAACATGAATATGTGTTTGTTTTTCGAATTTGACCTCTATCTGAAATGAGCACTTTTCATGCTCTAAGCAGTTTTTCCTAACAAATGCAAGATATAACATTGGCTATCTCCGCAAGGAAACATCAGATCTGCACAACTCATGGTTTTTTGGTCTTTGGGAAGGATGGGGAACATGAATATGTGATTGTTTTTCGAATTTGAGCTATTTCTGCAATGGGCACTTTTCATGCTATAAGCAGTTTTTCCTAACAAATGCAAGATATAACATTGGCTATCTCCGCAAGGAAACATCAGATCTGCACAACTCATGGTTTTTTGGTCTTCGGGGAGGATGGGGAACATGAATATGTGTTTGTTTTTCGAATTTGAGATCTTTCTGCAATGGGCACTTTTCATACTATAAGCAGTTTTTCCTAACAAATGCAAGCTATTACATTGGCAATCTCCGCAAGGAAACATCAGATCTGCTCAACTCATGGTTTTTTGGTCTTCGGGGAGGAGGGGGAACATGAATATGTGTTTGTTTTTCGAATTTGAGCTCTTTCTGCAATGGGCACTTTTCATACTATAAGCAGTTTTTCCTAACAAATGCAAGATATAACATGGGCTATCTCCGCAAGGAAACATGAGATCTGCAAACGTTATTGTTTTTTGGTCTTCGGGGAGGATGGGGAACATGAATATGTTTTTGTTTTTCGAATTTGAGCTCTATCTGCAATGGGCACTTTTCATACTATAAGCAGTTTTTCCTAACAAATGCAAGATATAACATGGGCTATCTCCGCAAGGAAACATGAGATCTGCAAACGTTATGGTTTTTTGGTCTTCGGGGAGGATGGGGAACATGAATATGTTTTTGTTTTTCGAATTTGAGCTCTATCTGAAATGAGCACTTTTCATGCTATAAGCAGTTTTTCCTAACAAATGCAAGATATAACATGGGCTATCTCCGCAAGGAAACATGAGATTTTCAAACGTTATGGTTTTTTGGTCTTCGGGGAGGATGGGGAACATGAATATGTTTTTGTTTTTCGAATTTGAGCTCTTTCTGCAATGGGCACTTTTCATACTATAAGCAGTTTTTTCTAACAAATGCAAGATATAACATTGGCTATCTCCGCAAGGAAACATCAGATCTGCACAACTCATGGTTTTTTGGTCTTCGGGGAGGATGGGGAACATGAATATGTGATTGTTTTTCGAATTTGAGCTCTTTCTGCAATGGGCACATTTCATACTATAAGCAGTTTTTCCTAACAAATGCATGATATAACATGGGCTATCTACACAAGGAAACATGAGATCTGCAAACGTTATGGTTTTTTGGTCTTCGGGGAGGATGGGGAACATGAATATGTTTTTGTTTTTCGAATTTGAGCTCTATCTGAAATGAGCACTTTTCATGCTCTAAGCAGTTTTTCCTAACAAATGCAAGATATAACATTGGCTTTCTCCGCAAGGAAACATCAGATCTGCACAACTCATGGTTTTTTGGTCTTCGGGGAGGATGGGGAACATGAATATGTGATTGTTTTTCGAATTTGAGATCTTTCTGCAATGGGCACTTTTCATACTATAAGCAGTTTTTCCTAACAAATGCAAGATATAACATGGGCTATCTCCGAAAGGAAACATGAGATCTGCAAAAGTTATGGTTTTTTGTTCTTCGGGGAGGATGGGGAACATGAATATGTGTTTGTTTTTCGAATTTGACCTCTATCTGAAATGAGCACTTTTCATGCTCTAAGCAGTTTTTCCTAACAAATGCAAGATATAACATTGGCTATCTCCGCAAGGAAACATCAGATCTGCACAACTCATGGTTTTTTGGTCTTTGGGAAGGATGGGGAACATGAATATGTGATTGTTTTTCGAATTTGAGCTATTTCTGCAATGGGCACTTTTCATGCTATAAGCAGTTTTTCCTAACAAATGCAAGATATAACATTGGCTATCTCCGCAAGGAAACATCAGATCTGCACAACTCATGGTTTTTTGGTCTTCGGGGAGGATGGGGAACATGAATATGTGTTTGTTTTTCGAATTTGAGATCTTTCTGCAATGGGCACTTTTCATACTATAAGCAGTTTTTCCTAACAAATGCAAGCTATTACATTGGCAATCTCCGCAAGGAAACATCAGATCTGCTCAACTCATGGTTTTTTGGTCTTCGGGGAGGAGGGGGAACATGAATATGTGTTTGTTTTTCGAATTTGAGATCTTTCTGCAATGGGCACTTTTCATACTATAAGCAGTTTTTCCTAACAAATGCAAGATTTAACATTGGCTATCTCCGCAAGGAAACATCAGATCTGCTCAACCCATGGTTTTTTGGTCTTCGGGGAGGATGGGGAACATGAATATGTGTTTCTTTTTCGAATTTGAGCTCTTTCTGCAATGGGCACTTTTCATACTATAAGCAGTTTTTCCTAACAAATGCAAGATATAACATGGGCTATCTCCGCAAGGAAACATGAGATCTGCAAACGTTATTGTTTTTTGGTCTTCGGGGAGGATGGGGAACATGAATATGTTTTTGTTTTTCGAATTTGAGCTCTATCTGAAATGAGCACTTTTCATGCTATAAGCAGTTTTTCCTAACAAATGCAAGATATAACATGGGCTATCTCCGCAAGGAAACATGAGATCTTCAAACGTTATGGTTTTTTGGTCTTCGGGGAGGATGGGGAACATGAATATGTTTTTGTTTTTCGAATTTGAGCTCTTTCTGCAATGGGCACTTTTCATACTATAAGCAGTTTTTTCTAACAAATGCAAGATATAACATTGGCTATCTCCGCAAGGAAACATCAGATCTGCACAACTCATGGTTTTTTGGTCTTCGGGGAGGATGGGGAACATGAATATGTGTTTGTTTTTCGAATTTGAGATCTTTCTGCAATGGGCACTTTTTTCCTAACAAATGCAAGCTATTACATTGGCAATCTCCGCAAGGACACATCAGATCTGCTCAACTCATGGTTTTTTGGTCTTCGGGGAGGAGGGGGAACATGAATATGTGTTTGTTTTTCGAATTTGAGCTCTTTCTGCAATGGGCACTTTTCATACTATAAGCAGTTTTTCCTAACAAATGCATGATATAACATGGGCTATCTCCGCAAGGAAACATGAGATCTGCAAAAGTTATTGTTTTTTGGTCTTCGGGGAGGATGGGGAACATGAATATGTTTTTGTTTTTCGAATTTGAGCTCTATCTGAAATGAGCACTTTTCATGCTCTAAGCAGTTTTTCCTAACAAATGCAAGATATAACATTGGCTATCTCTGCAAGGAAACATCAGATCTGCACAACTCATGGTTTTTTGGTCTTCGGGGAGGATGGGGAACATGAATATGTGATTGTTTTTCGAATTTGAGCTCTTTCTGCAATGGGCACTTTTCATACTATAAGCAGTTTTTCCTAACAAATGCAAGATATAACATGGGCTATCTCCGCAAGGAAACATCAGATCTGCACAACTCATGGTTTTTTGGTCTTCGGGGAGGAGGGGGAACATGAATATGTGTTTGTTTTTCGAATTTGAGATCTTTCTGCAATGGGCACTTTTCATACTATAAGCAGTTTTTCCTAACAAATGCAAGATTTAACATTGGCTATCTCCGCAAGGAAACATCAGATCTGCTCAACCCATGGTTTTTTGGTCTTCGGGGAGGATGGGGAACATGAATATGTGTTTCTTTTTCGAATTTGAGCTCTTTCTGCAATGGGCACTTTTCATACTATAAGCAGTTTTTCCTAACAAATGCAAGATATAACATGGGCTATCTCCGCAAGGAAACATGAGATCTGCAAAAGTTATGGTTTTTTGTTCTTCGGGGAGGATGGGGAACATGAATATGTGTTTGTTTTTCGAATTTGACCTCTATCTGAAATGAGCACTTTTCATGCTCTAAGCAGTTTTTCCTAACAAATGCAAGATATAACATGGGCTATCTCCGCAAGGAAACATGAGATCTGCAAACGTTATGGTTTTTTGGTCTTCGGGGAGGATGGGGAACATGAATATGTTTTTGTTTTTCGAATTTGAGCTCTATCTGAAATGAGCACTTTTCATGCTCTAAGCAGTTTTTCCTAACAAATGCAAGATATAACATTGGCTATCTCCGCAAGGAAACATCAGATCTGCACAACTCATGGTTTTTTGGTCTTCGGGGAGGATGGGGAACATGAATATGTGATTGTTTTTCGAATTTGAGCTCTTTCTGCAATGGGCACTTTTCATACTATAAGCAGTTTTTCCTAACAAATGCAAGATATAACATGGGCTATCTCCGCAAGGAAACATGAGATCTGCAAAAGTTATTGTTTTTTGGTCTTCGGGGAGGATGGGGAACATGAATATGTTTTTGTTTTTCGAATTTGAGCTCTATCTGAAATGAGCACTTTTCATGCTCTAAGCAGTTTTTCCTAACAAATGCAAGATATAACATTGGCTATCTCTGCAAGGAAACATCAGATCTGCACAACTCATGGTTTTTTGGTCTTCAGGGAGGATGGGGAACATGAATATGTGATTGTTTTTCGAATTTGAGCTCTTTCTGCAATGGGCACTTTTCATACTATAAGCAGTTTTTCCTAACAAATGCAAGATATAACATGGGCTATCTCCGCAAGGAAACATCAGATCTGCACAACTCATGGTTTTTTGGTCTTCGGGGAGGAGGGGGAACATGAATATGTGTTTGTTTTTCGAATTTGAGATCTTTCTGCAATGGGCACTTTTCATACTATAAGCAGTTTTTCCTAACAAATGCAAGATATAACATGGGCTATCTCCGCAAGGAAACATGAGATCTGCAAAAGTTATGGTTTTTTGTTCTTCGGGGAGGATGGGGAACATGAATATGTGTTTGTTTTTCGAATTTGAACTCTATCTGAAATGAGCACTTTTCATGCTCTAAGCAGTTTTTCCTAACAAATGCAAGATATAACATTGGCTATCTCCGCAAGGAAACATCAGATCTGCACAACTCATGGTTTTTTGGTCTTCGGGGAGGATGGGGAACATGAATATGTGATTGTTTTTCGAATTTGAGCTCTTTCTGCAATGGGCACTTTTCATGCTATAAGCAGTTTTTCCTAACAAATGCAAGATATAACATTGGCTATCTCCGCAAGGAAACATCAGATCTGCACAACTCATGGTTTTTTGGTCTTCGGGGAGGATGGGGAACATGAATATGTGTTTGTTTTTGGAATTTGAGATCTTTCTGCAATGGGCACTTTTCATACTATAAGCAGTTTTTCCTAACAAATGCAAGATTTAACATTGGCTATCTCCGCAAGGAAACATCAGATCTGCTCAACCCATGGTTTTTTGGTCTTCGGGGAGGATGGGGAACATGAATATGTGTTTCTTTTTCGAATTTGAGCTCTTTCTGCAATGGGCACTTTTCATACTATAAGCAGTTTTTCCTAACAAATGCAAGATATAACATGGGCTATCTCCGCAAGGAAACATGAGATCTGCAAACGTTATTGTTTTTTGGTCTTCGGGGAGGATGGGGAACATGAATATGTTTTTGTTTTTCGAATTTGAGCTCTATCTGCAATGGGCACTTTTCATACTATAAGCAGTTTTTCCTAACAAATGCAAGATATAACATGGGCTATCTCCGCAAGGAAACATGAGATCTGCAAACGTTATGGTTTTTTGGTCTTCGGGGAGGATGGGGAACATGAATATGTTTTTGTTTTTCGAATTTGAGCTCTATCTGAAATGAGCACTTTTCATGCTATAAGCAGTTTTTCCTAACAAATGCAAGATATAACATGGGCTATCTCCGCAAGGAAACATGAGATCTTCAAACGTTATGGTTTTTTGGTCTTCGGGGAGGATGGGGAACATGAATATGTTTTTGTTTTTCGAATTTGAGCTCTTTCTGCAATGGGCACTTTTCATACTATAAGCAGTTTTTCCTAACAAATGCAAGCTATTACATTGGCAATCTCCGCAAGGAAACATCAGATCTGCTCAACTCATGGTTTTTTGGTCTTCGGGGAGGAGGGGGAACATGAATATGTGTTTGTTTTTCGAATTTGAGCTCTTTCTGCAATGGGCACTTTTCATACTATAAGCAGTTTTTCCTAACAAATGCATGATATAACATGGGCTATCTCCGCAAGGAAACATGAGATCTGCAAAAGTTATTGTTTTTTGGTCTTCGGGGAGGATGGGGAACATGAATATGTTTTTGTTTTTCGAATTTGAGCTCTATCTGAAATGAGCACTTTTCATGCTCTAAGCAGTTTTTCCTAACAAATGCAAGATATAACATTGGCTATCTCTGCAAGGAAACATCAGATCTGCACAACTCATGGTTTTTTGGTCTTCGGGGAGGATGGGGAACATGAATATGTGATTGTTTTTCGAATTTGAGCTCTTTCTGCAATGGGCACTTTTCATACTATAAGCAGTTTTTCCTAACAAATGCAAGATATAACATGGGCTATCTCCGCAAGGAAACATCAGATCTGCACAACTCATGGTTTTTTGGTCTTCGGGGAGGAGGGGGAACATGAATATGTGTTTGTTTTTCGAATTTGAGATCTTTCTGCAATGGGCACTTTTCATACTATAAGCAGTTTTTCCTAACAAATGCAAGATTTAACATTGGCTATCTCCGCAAGGAAACATCAGATCTGCTCAACCCATGGTTTTTTGGTCTTCGGGGAGGATGGGGAACATGAATATGTGTTTCTTTTTCGAATTTGAGCTCTTTCTGCAATGGGCACTTTTCATACTATAAGCAGTTTTTCCTAACAAATGCAAGATATAACATGGGCTATCTCCGCAAGGAAACATGAGATCTGCAAAAGTTATGGTTTTTTGTTCTTCGGGGAGGATGGGGAACATGAATATGTGTTTGTTTTTCGAATTTGACCTCTATCTGAAATGAGCACTTTTCATGCTCTAAGCAGTTTTTCCTAACAAATGCAAGATATAACATGGGCTATCTCCGCAAGGAAACATGAGATCTGCAAACGTTATGGTTTTTTGGTCTTCGGGGAGGATGGGGAACATGAATATGTTTTTGTTTTTCGAATTTGAGCTCTATCTGAAATGAGCACTTTTCATGCTCTAAGCAGTTTTTCCTAACAAATGCAAGATATAACATTGGCTATCTCCGCAAGGAAACATCAGATCTGCACAACTCATGGTTTTTTGGTCTTCGGGGAGGATGGGGAACATGAATATGTGATTGTTTTTCGAATTTGAGCTCTTTCTGCAATGGGCACTTTTCATACTATAAGCAGTTTTTCCTAACAAATGCAAGATATAACATGGGCTATCTCCGCAAGGAAACATGAGATCTGCAAAAGTTATTGTTTTTTGGTCTTCGGGGAGGATGGGGAACATGAATATGTTTTTGTTTTTCGAATTTGAGCTCTATCTGAAATGAGCACTTTTCATGCTCTAAGCAGTTTTTCCTAACAAATGCAAGATATAACATTGGCTATCTCTGCAAGGAAACATCAGATCTGCACAACTCATGGTTTTTTGGTCTTCGGGGAGGATGGGGAACATGAATATGTGATTGTTTTTCGAATTTGAGCTCTTTCTGCAATGGGCACTTTTCATACTATAAGCAGTTTTTCCTAACAAATGCAAGATATAACATGGGCTATCTCCGCAAGGAAACATCAGATCTGCACAACTCATGGTTTTTTGGTCTTCGGGGAGGAGGGGGAACATGAATATGTGTTTGTTTTTCGAATTTGAGATCTTTCTGCAATGGGCACTTTTCATACTATAAGCAGTTTTTCCTAACAAATGCAAGATATAACATGGGCTATCTCCGCAAGGAAACATGAGATCTGCAAAAGTTATGGTTTTTTGTTCTTCGGGGAGGATGGGGAACATGAATATGTGTTTGTTTTTCGAATTTGACCTCTATCTGAAATGAGCACTTTTCATGCTCTAAGCAGTTTTTCCTAACAAATGCAAGATATAACATTGGCTATCTCCGCAAGGAAACATCAGATCTGCACAACTCATGGTTTCTTGGTCTTCGGGGAGGATGGGGAACATGAATATGTGATTGTTTTTCGAATTTGAGCTCTTTCTGCAATGGGCACTTTTCATGCTATAAGCAGTTTTTCCTAACAAATGCAAGATATAACATTGGCTATCTCCGCAAGGAAACATCAGATCTGCACAACTCATGGTTTTTTGGTCTTCGGGGAGGATGGGGAACATGAATATGTGTTTGTTTTTGGAATTTGAGATCTTTCTGCAATGGGCACTTTTCATACTATAAGCAGTTTTTCCTAAAAAATGCAAGCTATTACATTGGCAATCTCCGCAAGGAAACATCAGATCTGCTCAACTCATGGTTTTTTGGTCTTCGGGGAGGATGGGGAACATGAATATGTGTTTGTTTTTCGAATTTGAGCTCTTTCTGCAATGGGCACTTTTCATACTATAAGCAGTTTTTCCTAACAAATGCAAGATATAACATGGGCTATCTCCGCAAGGAAACATGAGATCTGCAAACGTTATGGTTTTTTGGTCTTCGGGGAGGATGGGGAACATGAATATGTTTTTGTTTTTCGAATTTGAGCTCTATCTGAAATGAGCACTTTTCATGCTCTAAGCAGTTTTTCCTAACAAATGCAAGATATAACATTGGCTATCTCCGCAAGGAAACATCAGATCTGCACAACTCATGGTTTTTTGGTCTTCGGGGAGGATGGGGAACATGAATATGTGTTTGTTTTTGGAATTTGAGATCTTTCTGCAATGGGCACTTTTCATACTATAAGCAGTTTTTCCTAAAAAATGCAAGCTATTACATTGGCAATCTCCGCAAGGAAACATCAGATCTGCTCAACTCATGGTTTTTTGGTCTTCGGGGAGGATGGGGAACATGAATATGTGTTTGTTTTTCGAATTTGAGCTCTTTCTGCAATGGGCACTTTTCATACTATAAGCAGTTTTTCCTAACAAATGCAAGATATAACATGGGCTATCTCCGCAAGGAAACATGAGATCTGCAAACGTTATGGTTTTTTGGTCTTCGGGGAGGATGGGGAACATGAATATGTTTTTGTTTTTCGAATTTGAGCTCTATCTGAAATGAGCACTTTTCATGCTCTAAGCAGTTTTTCCTAACAAATGCAAGATATAACATTGGCTATCTCCGCAAGGAAACATCAGATCTGCACAACTCATGGTTTTTTTGTCTTCGGGGAGGATGGGGAACATGAATATGTGATTGTTTTTCGAATTTGAGATCTTTCTGCAATGGGCACTTTTCATGCTATAAGCAGTTTTTCCTAACAAATGCAAGATATAACATTGGCTATCTCCGCAAGGAAACATCAGATCTGCACAACTCATGGTTTTTTGGTCTTCGGGGAGGATGGGGAACATGAATATGTGATTGTTTTTCGAATTTGAGCTCTTTCTGCAATGGGCACTTTTCATACTATAAGCAGTTTTTCCTAACAAATGCATGATATAACATGGGCTATCTACGCAAGGAAACATGAGATCTGCAAACGTTATGGTTTTTTGGTCTTCGGGGAGGATGGGGAACATGAATATGTTTTTGTTTTTCGAATTTGAGCTCTATCTGAAATGAGCACTTTTCATGCTCTAAGCAGTTTTTCCTAACAAATGCAAGATATAACATTGGCAATCTCCGCAAGGAAACATCAGATCTGCTCAACTCATGGTTTTTTGGTCTTCGGGGAGGAGGGGGAACATGAATATGTGTTTGTTTTTCGAATTTGAGCTCTTTCTGCAATGGGCACTTTTCATACTATAAGCAGTTTTTCCTAACAAATGCAAGATATAACATTGGCTATCTCCGCAAGGAAACATCAGATCTGCACAACTCATGGTTTTTTGGTCTTCGGGGAGGAGGGGGAACATGAATATGTGTTTGTTTTTCGAATTTGAGATCTTTCTGCAATGGGCACTTTTCATACTATAAGCAGTTTTTCCTAACAAATGCAAGATTTAACATTGGCTATCTCCGCAAGGAAACATCAGATCTGCACAACTCATGGTTTTTTGGTCTTCGGGGAGGATGGGGAACATGAATATGTGTTTGTTTTTCGAATTTGAGATCTTTCTGCAATGGGCACTTTTCATACTATAAGCAGTTTTTCCTAACAAATGCAAGCTATTACATTGGCAATCTCCGCAAGGAAACATCAGATCTGCTCAACTCATGGTTTTTTGGTCTTCGGGGAGGAGGGGGAACATGAATATGTGTTTGTTTTTCGAATTTGAGATCTTTCTGCAATGGGCACTTTTCATACTATAAGCAGTTTTTCCTAACAAATGCAAGATTTAACATTGGCTATCTCCGCAAGGAAACATCAGATCTGCTCAACCCATGGTTTTTTGGTCTTCGGGGAGGATGGGGAACATGAATATGTGTTTCTTTTTCGAATTTGAGCTCTTTCTGCAATGGGCACTTTTCATACTATAAGCAGTTTTTCCTAACAAATGCAAGATATAACATGGGCTATCTCCGCAAGGAAACATCAGATCTGCACAACTCATGGTTTTTTGGTCTTCGGGGAGGATGGGGAACATGAATATGTGATTGTTTTTCGAATTTGAGCTCTTTCTGCAATGGGCACTTTTCATACTATAAGCAGTTTTTCCTAACAAATGCATGATATAACATGGGCTATCTACGCAAGGAAACATGAGATCTGCAAACGTTATGGTTTTTTGGTCTTCGGGGAGGATGGGGAACATGAATATGTTTTTGTTTTTCGAATTTGAGCTCTATCTGAAATGAGCACTTTTCATGCTCTAAGCAGTTTTTCCTAACAAATGCAAGATATAACATTGGCAATCTCCGCAAGGAAACATCAGATCTGCTCAACTCATGGTTTTTTGGTCTTCGGGGAGGAGGGGGAACATGAATATGTGTTTGTTTTTCGAATTTGAGCTCTTTCTGCAATGGGCACTTTTCATACTATAAGCAGTTTTTCCTAACAAATGCAAGATATAACATTGGCTATCTCCGCAAGGAAACATCAGATCTGCACAACTCATGGTTTTTTGGTCTTCGGGGAGGAGGGGGAACATGAATATGTGTTTGTTTTTCGAATTTGAGATCTTTCTGCAATGGGCACTTTTCATACTATAAGCAGTTTTTCCTAACAAATGCAAGATTTAACATTGGCTATCTCCGCAAGGAAACATCAGATCTGCACAACTCATGGTTTTTTGGTCTTCGGGGAGGATGGGGAACATGAATATGTGTTTGTTTTTCGAATTTGAGATCTTTCTGCAATGGGCACTTTTCATACTATAAGCAGTTTTTCCTAACAAATGCAAGCTATTACATTGGCAATCTCCGCAAGGAAACATCAGATCTGCTCAACTCATGGTTTTTTGGTCTTCGGGGAGGAGGGGGAACATGAATATGTGTTTGTTTTTCGAATTTGAGATCTTTCTGCAATGGGCACTTTTCATACTATAAGCAGTTTTTCCTAACAAATGCAAGATTTAACATTGGCTATCTCCGCAAGGAAACATCAGATCTGCTCAACCCATGGTTTTTTGGTCTTCGGGGAGGATGGGGAACATGAATATGTGTTTCTTTTTCGAATTTGAGCTCTTTCTGCAATGGGCACTTTTCATACTATAAGCAGTTTTTCCTAACAAATGCAAGATATAACATGGGCTATCTCCGCAAGGAAACATGAGATCTGCAAACGTTATTGTTTTTTGGTCTTCGGGGAGGATGGGGAACATGAATATGTTTTTGTTTTTCGAATTTGAGCTCTATCTGCAATGGGCACTTTTCATACTATAAGCAGTTTTTCCTAACAAATGCAAGATATAACATGGGCTATCTCCGCAAGGAAACATGAGATCTGCAAACGTTATGGTTTTTTGGTCTTCGGGGAGGATGGGGAACATGAATATGTTTTTGTTTTTCGAATTTGAGCTCTATCTGAAATGAGCACTTTTCATGCTATAAGCAGTTTTTCCTAACAAATGCAAGATATAACATGGGCTATCTCCGCAAGGAAACATGAGATCTTCAAACGTTATGGTTTTTTGGTCTTCGGGGAGGATGGGGAACATGAATATGTTTTTGTTTTTCGAATTTGAGCTCTTTCTGCAATGGGCACTTTTCATACTATAAGCAGTTTTTCCTAACAAATGCAAGCTATTACATTGGCAATCTCCGCAAGGAAACATCAGATCTGCTCAACTCATGGTTTTTTGGTCTTCGGGGAGGAGGGGGAACATGAATATGTGTTTGTTTTTCGAATTTGAGCTCTTTCTGCAATGGGCACTTTTCATACTATAAGCAGTTTTTCCTAACAAATGCATGATATAACATGGGCTATCTCCGCAAGGAAACATGAGATCTGCAAAAGTTATTGTTTTTTGGTCTTCGGGGAGGATGGGGAACATGAATATGTTTTTGTTTTTCGAATTTGAGCTCTATCTGAAATGAGCACTTTTCATGCTCTAAGCAGTTTTTCCTAACAAATGCAAGATATAACATTGGCTATCTCCGCAAGGAAACATCAGATCTGCACAACTCATGGTTTTTTGGTCTTTGGGAAGGATGGGGAACATGAATATGTGATTGTTTTTCGAATTTGAGCTATTTCTGCAATGGGCACTTTTCATGCTATAAGCAGTTTTTCCTAACAAATGCAAGATATAACATTGGCTATCTCCGCAAGGAAACATCAGATCTGCACAACTCATGGTTTTTTGGTCTTCGGGGAGGATGGGGAACATGAATATGTGTTTGTTTTTCGAATTTGAGATCTTTCTGCAATGGGCACTTTTCATACTATAAGCAGTTTTTCCTAACAAATGCAAGCTATTACATTGGCAATCTCCGCAAGGAAACATCAGATCTGCTCAACTCATGGTTTTTTGGTCTTCGGGGAGGAGGGGGAACATGAATATGTGTTTGTTTTTCGAATTTGAGATCTTTCTGCAATGGGCACTTTTCATACTATAAGCAGTTTTTCCTAACAAATGCAAGATTTAACATTGGCTATCTCCGCAAGGAAACATCAGATCTGCTCAACCCATGGTTTTTTGGTCTTCGGGGAGGATGGGGAACATGAATATGTGTTTCTTTTTCGAATTTGAGCTCTTTCTGCAATGGGCACTTTTCATACTATAAGCAGTTTTTCCTAACAAATGCAAGATATAACATGGGCTATCTCCGCAAGGAAACATGAGATCTGCAAACGTTATTGTTTTTTGGTCTTCGGGGAGGATGGGGAACATGAATATGTTTTTGTTTTTCGAATTTGAGCTCTATCTGCAATGGGCACTTTTCATACTATAAGCAGTTTTTCCTAACAAATGCAAGATATAACATGGGCTATCTCCGCAAGGAAACATGAGATCTGCAAACGTTATGGTTTTTTGGTCTTCGGGGAGGATGGGGAACATGAATATGTTTTTGTTTTTCGAATTTGAGCTCTATCTGAAATGAGCACTTTTCATGCTATAAGCAGTTTTTCCTAACAAATGCAAGATATAACATGGGCTATCTCCGCAAGGAAACATGAGATCTTCAAACGTTATGGTTTTTTGGTCTTCGGGGAGGATGGGGAACATGAATATGTTTTTGTTTTTCGAATTTGAGCTCTTTCTGCAATGGGCACTTTTCATACTATAAGCAGTTTTTCCTAACAAATGCAAGATATAACATTGGCTATCTCCGCAAGGAAACATCAGATCTGCACAACTCATGGTTTTTTGGTCTTCGGGGAGGATGGGGAACATGAATATGTGTTTGTTTTTCGAATTTGAGATCTTTCTGCAATGGGCACTTTTCATACTATAAGCAGTTTTTCCTAACAAATGCAAGCTATTACATTGGCAATCTCCGCAAGGAAACATCAGATCTGCTCAACTCATGGTTTTTTGGTCTTCGGGGAGGAGGGGGAACATGAATATGTGTTTGTTTTTCGAATTTGAGCTCTTTCTGCAATGGGCACTTTTCATACTATAAGCAGTTTTTCCTAACAAATGCATGATATAACATGGGCTATCTACGCAAGGAAACATGAGATCTGCAAACGTTATGGTTTTTTGGTCTTCGGGAAGGATGGGGAACATGAATATGTGATTGTTTTTCGAATTTGAGCTCTTTCTGCAATGGGCACTTTTCATACTATAAGCAGTTTTTCCTAACAAATGCAAGATATAACATGGGCTATCTCCGCAAGGAAACATGAGATCTGCAAAAGTTATTGTTTTTTGGTCTTCGGGGAGGATGGGGAACATGAATATGTTTTTGTTTTTCGAATTTGAGCTCTATCTGAAATGAGCACTTTTCATGCTCTAAGCAATTTTTCCTAACAAATGCAAGATATAACATTGGCTATCTCCGCAAGGAAACATCAGATCTGCACAACTCATGGTTTTTTGGTCTTCGGGGAGGATGGGGAACATGAATATGTGATTGTTTTTCGAATTTGAGCTCTTTCTGCAATGGGCACTTTTCATACTATAAGCAGTTTTTCCTAACAATTGCAAGATATAACATGGGCTATCTCCGCAAGGAAACATCAGATCTGCACAACTCATGGTTTTTTGGTCTTCGGGGAGGAGGGGGAACATGAATATGTGTTTGTTTTTCGCATTTGAGATCTTTCTGCAATGGGCACTTTTCATACTATAAGCAGTTTTTCCTAACAAATGCAAGATTTAACATTGGCTATCTCCGCAAGGAAACATCAGATCTGCTCAACCCATGGTTTTTTGGTCTTCGGGGAGGATGGGGAACATGAATATGTGTTTCTTTTTCGAATTTGAGCTCTTTCTGCAATGGGCACTTTTCATACTATAAGCAGTTTTTCCTAACAAATGCAAGATATAACATGGGCTATCTCCGCAAGGAAACATGAGATCTGCAAAAGTTATGGTTTTTTGTTCTTCGGGGAGGATGGGGAACATGAATATGTGTTTGTTTTTCGAATTTGACCTCTATCTGAAATGAGCACTTTTCATGCTCTAAGCAGTTTTTCCTAACAAATGCAAGATATAACATTGGCTATCTCCGCAAGGAAACATCAGATCTGCACAACTCATGGTTTTTTGCTCTTCGGGGAGGATGGGGAACATGAATATGTTTTTGTTTTTCGAATTTGAGCTCTTTCTGCAATGGGCACTTTTCATACTATAAGCAGTTTTTCCTAACAAATGCAAGATATAACATTGGCTATCTCCGCAAGGAAACATCAGATCTGCACAACTCATGGTTTTTTGGTCTTCGGGGAGGATGGGGAACATGAATATGTGTTTGTTTTTCGAATTTGAGATCTTTCTGCAATGGGCACTTTTCATACTATAAGCAGTTTTTCCTAACAAATGCAAGCTATTACATTGGCAATCTCCGCAAGGAAACATCAGATCTGCTCAACTCATGGTTTTTTGGTCTTCGGGGAGGAGGGGGAACATGAATATGTGTTTGTTTTTCGAATTTGAGCTCTTTCTGCAATGGGCACTTTTCATACTATAAGCAGTTTTTCCTAACAAATGCATGATATAACATGGGCTATCTACGCAAGGAAACATGAGATCTGCAAACGTTATGGTTTTTTGGTCTTCGGGGAGGATGGGGAACATGAATATGTTTTTGTTTTTCGAATTTGAGCTCTATCTGAAATGAGCACTTTTCATACTATAAGCAGTTTTTGCTAACAAATGCAAGATTTAACATTGGCTATCTCCGCAAGGAAACATCAGATCTGCACAACTCATGGTTTTCTGGTCTTCGGGGAGGAGGGGGAACATGAATATGTGTGTGTTTTTCGAATTTGAGATCTTTCTGCAATGGGCACTTTTCATACTATAAGCAGTTTTTGCTAACAAATGCAAGATTTAACATTGGCTATCTCCGCAAGGAAACATCAGATCTGCTCAACCCATGGTTTTTTGGTCTTCGGGGAGGATGGGGAACATGAATATGTGTTTCTTTTTCGAATTTGAGCTCTTTCTGCAATGGGCACTTTTCATACTATAAGCAGTTTTTCCTAACAAATGCAAGATATAACATGGGCTATCTCCGCAAGGAAACATCAGATCTGCAAAAGTTATGGTTTTTTGTTCTTCGGGGAGGATGGGGAACATGAATATGTGTTTGTTTTTCGAATTTGACCTCTATCTGAAATGAGCACTTTTCATGCTCTAAGCAGTTTTTCCTAACAAATGCAAGATATAACATTGGCTATCTCCGCAAGGAAACATCAGATCTGCACAACTCATGGTTTTTTGGTCTTCGGGGAGGATGGGGAACATGAATATGTGATTGTTTTTCGAATTTGAGCTCTTTCTGCAATGGGCACTTTTCATGCTATAAGCAGTTTTTCCTAACAAATGCAAGATATAACATTGGCTATCTCCGCAAGGAAACATCAGATCTGCACAACTCATGGTTTTTTGGTCTTCGGGGAGGATGGGGAACATGAATATGTGATTGTTTTTCGAATTTGAGCTCTTTCTGCAATGGGCACTTTTCATACTATAAGCAGTTTTTCCTAACAAATGCATGATATAACATGGGCTATCTACGCAAGGAAACATGAGATCTGCAAACGTTATGGTTTTTTGGTCTTCGGGGAGGATGGGGAACATGAATATGTTTTTGTTTTTCGAATTTGAGCTCTATCTGAAATGAGCACTTTTCATGCTCTAAGCAGTTTTTCCTAACAAATGCAAGATATAACATTGGCTTTCTCCGCAAGGAAACATCAGATCTGCACAACTCATGGTTTTTTGGTCTTCGGGGAGGATGGGGAACATGAATATGTGATTGTTTTTCGAATTTGAGATCTTTCTGCAATGGGCACTTTTCATACTATAAGCAGTTTTTCCTAACAAATGCAAGATATAACATTGGCTATCTCCGCAAGGAAACATCAGATCTGCACAACTCATGGTTTTTTGGTCTTCGGGGAGGATGGGGAACATGAATATGTGATTGTTTTTCGAATTTGAGCTCTTTCTGCAATGGGCACTTTTCATACTATAAGCAGTTTTTCCTAACAAATGCATGATATAACATGGGCTATCTACGCAAGGAAACATGAGATCTGCAAACGTTATGGTTTTTTGGTCTTCGGGGAGGATGGGGAACATGAATATGTTTTTGTTTTTCGAATTTGAGCTCTATCTGAAATGAGCACTTTTCATGCTCTAAGCAGTTTTTCCTAACAAATGCAAGATATAACATTGGCTTTCTCCGCAAGGAAACATCAGATCTGCACAACTCATGGTTTTTTGGTCTTCGGGGAGGATGGGGAACATGAATATGTGATTGTTTTTCGAATTTGAGATCTTTCTGCAATGGGCACTTTTCATACTATAAGCAGTTTTTCCTAACAAATGCAAGATATAACATGGGCTATCTCCGCAAGGAAACATGAGATCTGCAAAAGTTATGGTTTTTTGTTCTTCGGGGAGGATGGGGAACATGAATATGTTTGTTTTTCGAATTTGACCTCTATCTGAAATGAGCACTTTTCATGCTCTAAGCAGTTTTTCCTAACAAATGCAAGATATAACATTGGCTATCTCCGCAAGGAAACATCAGATCTGCACAACTCATGGTTTTTTGGTCTTTGGGAAGGATGGGGAACATGAATATGTGATTGTTTTTCGAATTTGAGCTATTTCTGCAATGGGCACTTTTCATGCTATAAGCAGATTTTCCTAACAAATGCAAGATATAACATTGGCTATCTCCGCAAGGAAACATCAGATCTGCACAACTCATGGTTTTTTGGTCTTCGGGGAGGATGGGGAACATGAATATGTGTTTGTTTTTCGAATTTGAGATCTTTCTGCAATGGGCACTTTTCATACTATAAGCAGTTTTTCCTAACAAATGCAAGCTATTACATTGGCAATCTCCGCAAGGAAACATCAGATCTGCTCAACTCATGGTTTTTTGGTCTTCGGGGAGGAGGGGGAACATGAATATGTGTTTGTTTTTCGAATTTGAGATCTTTCTGCAATGGGCACTTTTCATACTATAAGCAGTTTTTCCTAACAAATGCAAGATTTAACATTGGCTATCTCCGCAAGGAAACATCAGATCTGCACAACTCATGGTTTTTTGGTCTTCGGGGAGGATGGGGAACATGAATATGTGTTTGTTTTTCGAATTTGAGATCTTTCTGCAATGGGCACTTTTCATACTATAAGCAGTTTTTCCTAACAAATGCAAGCTATTACATTGGCAATCTCCGCAAGGAAACATCAGATCTGCTCAACTCATGGTTTTTTGGTCTTCGGGGAGGAGGGGGAACATGAATATGTGTTTGTTTTTCGAATTTGAGATCTTTCTGCAATGGGCACTTTTCATACTATAAGCAGTTTTTCCTAACAAATGCAAGATTTAACATTGGCTATCTCCGCAAGGAAACATCAGATCTGCTCAACCCATGGTTTTTTGGTCTTCGGGGAGGATGGGGAACATGAATATGTGTTTCTTTTTCGAATTTGAGCTCTTTCTGCAATGGGCACTTTTCATACTATAAGCAGTTTTTCCTAACAAATGCAAGATATAACATGGGCTATCTCCGCAAGGAAACATGAGATCTGCAAACGTTATTGTTTTTTGGTCTTCGGGGAGGATGGGGAACATGAATATGTTTTTGTTTTTCGAATTTGAGCTCTATCTGCAATGGGCACTTTTCATACTATAAGCAGTTTTTCCTAACAAATGCAAGATATAACATGGGCTATCTCCGCAAGGAAACATGAGATCTGCAAACGTTATGGTTTTTTGGTCTTCGGGGAGGATGGGGAACATGAATATGTTTTTGTTTTTCGAATTTGAGCTCTATCTGAAATGAGCACTTTTCATGCTATAAGCAGTTTTTCCTAACAAATGCAAGATATAACATGGGCTATCTCCGCAAGGAAACATGAGATCTTCAAACGTTATGGTTTTTTGGTCTTCGGGGAGGATGGGGAACATGAATATGTTTTTGTTTTTCGAATTTGAGCTCTTTCTGCAATGGGCACTTTTCATACTATAAGCAGTTTTTCCTAACAAATGCAAGCTATTACATTGGCAATCTCCGCAAGGAAACATCAGATCTGCTCAACTCATGGTTTTTTGGTCTTCGGGGAGGAGGGGGAACATGAATATGTGTTTGTTTTTCGAATTTGAGCTCTTTCTGCAATGGGCACTTTTCATACTATAAGCAGTTTTTCCTAACAAATGCATGATATAACATGGGCTATCTCCGCAAGGAAACATGAGATCTGCAAAAGTTATTGTTTTTTGGTCTTCGGGGAGGATGGGGAACATGAATATGTTTTTGTTTTTCGAATTTGAGCTCTATCTGAAATGAGCACTTTTCATGCTCTAAGCAGTTTTTCCTAACAAATGCAAGATATAACATTGGCTATCTCTGCAAGGAAACATCAGATCTGCACAACTCATGGTTTTTTGGTCTTCGGGGAGGATGGGGAACATGAATATGTGATTGTTTTTCGAATTTGAGCTCTTTCTGCAATGGGCACTTTTCATACTATAAGCAGTTTTTCCTAACAAATGCAAGATATAACATGGGCTATCTCCGCAAGGAAACATCAGATCTGCACAACTCATGGTTTTTTGGTCTTCGGGGAGGAGGGGGAACATGAATATGTGTTTGTTTTTCGAATTTGAGATCTTTCTGCAATGGGCACTTTTCATACTATAAGCAGTTTTTCCTAACAAATGCAAGATTTAACATTGGCTATCTCCGCAAGGAAACATCAGATCTGCTCAACCCATGGTTTTTTGGTCTTCGGGGAGGATGGGGAACATGAATATGTGTTTCTTTTTCGAATTTGAGCTCTTTCTGCAATGGGCACTTTTCATACTATAAGCAGTTTTTCCTAACAAATGCAAGATATAACATGGGCTATCTCCGCAAGGAAACATGAGATCTGCAAAAGTTATGGTTTTTTGTTCTTCGGGGAGGATGGGGAACATGAATATGTGTTTGTTTTTCGAATTTGACCTCTATCTGAAATGAGCACTTTTCATGCTCTAAGCAGTTTTTCCTAACAAATGCAATATATAACATGGGCTATCTCCGCAAGGAAACATGAGATCTGCAAACGTTATGGTTTTTTGGTCTTCGGGGAGGATGGGGAACATGAATATGTTTTTGTTTTTCGAATTTGAGCTCTATCTGAAATGAGCACTTTTCATGCTCTAAGCAGTTTTTCCTAACAAATGCAAGATATAACATTGGCTATCTCCGCAAGGAAACATCAGATCTGCACAACTCATGGTTTTTTGGTCTTCGGGGAGGATGGGGAACATGAATATGTGATTGTTTTTCGAATTTGAGCTCTTTCTGCAATGGGCACTTTTCATACTATAAGCAGTTTTTCCTAACAAATGCAAGATATAACATGGGCTATCTCCGCAAGGAAACATGAGATCTGCAAAAGTTATTGTTTTTTGGTCTTCGGGGAGGATGGGGAACATGAATATGTTTTTGTTTTTCGAATTTGAGCTCTATCTGAAATGAGCACTTTTCATGCTCTAAGCAGTTTTTCCTAACAAATGCAAGATATAACATTGGCTATCTCTGCAAGGAAACATCAGATCTGCACAACTCATGGTTTTTTGGTCTTCGGGGAGGATGGGGAACATGAATATGTGATTGTTTTTCGAATTGGAGCTCTTTCTGCAATGGGCACTTTTCATACTATAAGCAGTTTTTCCTAACAAATGCAAGATATAACATGGGCTATCTCCGCAAGGAAACATCAGATCTGCACAACTCATGGTTTTTTGGTCTTCGGGGAGGAGGGGGAACATGAATATGTGTTTGTTTTTCGAATTTGAGATCTTTCTGCAATGGGCACTTTTCATACTATAAGCAGTTTTTCCTAACAAATGCAAGATATAACATGGGCTATCTCCGCAAGGAAACATGAGATCTGCAAAAGTTATGGTTTTTTGTTCTTCGGGGAGGATGGGGAACATGAATATGTGTTTGTTTTTCGAATTTGACCTCTATCTGAAATGAGCACTTTTCATGCTCTAAGCAGTTTTTCCTAACAAATGCAAGATATAACATTGGCTATCTCCGCAAGGAAACATCAGATCTGCACAACTCATGGTTTTTTGGTCTTCGGGGAGGATGGGGAACATGAATATGTGATTGTTTTTCGAATTTGAGCTCTTTCTGCAATGGGCACTTTTCATGCTATAAGCAGTTTTTCCTAACAAATGCAAGATATAACATTGGCTATCTCCGCAAGGAAACATCAGATCTGCACAACTCATGGTTTTTTGGTCTTCGGGGAGGATGGGGAACATGAATATGTGTTTGTTTTTGGAATTTGAGATCTTTCTGCAATGGGCACTTTTCATACTATAAGCAGTTTTTCCTAAAAAATGCAAGCTATTACATTGGCAATCTCCGCAAGGAAACATCAGATCTGCTCAACTCATGGTTTTTTGGTCTTCGGGGAGGATGGGGAACATGAATATGTGATTATTTTTCGAATTTGAGCTCTTTCTGCAATGGGCACTTTTCATACTATAAGCAGTTTTTCCTAACAAATGCAAGATATAACATGGGCTATCTCCGCAAGGAAACATGAGATCTGCAAAAGTTATGGTTTTTTGTTCTTCGGGGAGGATGGGGAACATGAATATGTGTTTGTTTTTCGAGTTTGAGCTCTATCTGAAATGAGCACTTTTCATGCTCTAAGCAATTTTTCCTAACAAATGCAAGATATAACATTGGCTATCTCCGCAAGGAAACATCAGATCTGCACAACTCATGTTTTTTTGGTCTTCGGGGAGGATGGGGAACATGAATATGTGATTGTTTTTCGAATTTGAGCTCTTTCTGCAATGGGCACTTTTCATACTATAAGCAGTTTTTCCTAACAAATGCAAGATATAACATTGGCTATCTCCGCAAGGAAACATCAGATCTGCTCAACCCATGGTTTTTTGGTCTTCGGGGAGGATGGGGAACATGAATATGTGTTTCTTTTTCGAATTTGAGCTCTTTCTGCAATGGGCACTTTTCATACTATAAGCAGTTTTTCCTAACAAATGCAAGATATAACATGGGCTATCTCCGCAAGGAAACATGAGATCTGCAAAAGTTATGGTTTTTTGTTCTTCGGGGAGGATGGGGAACATGAATATGTGTTTGTTTTTCGAATTTGACCTCTATCTGAAATGAGCACTTTTCATGCTCTAAGCAGTTTTTCCTAACAAATGCAAGATATAACATTGGCTATCTCCGCAAGGAAACATCAGATCTGCACAACTCATGGTTTTTTGCTCTTCGGGGAGGATGGGGAACATGAATATGTTTTTGTTTTTCGAATTTGAGCTCTTTCTGCAATGGGCACTTTTCATACTATAAGCAGTTTTTCCTAACAAATGCAAGATATAACATTGGCTATCTCCGCAAGGAAACATCAGATCTGCACAACTCATGGTTTTTTGGTCTTCGGGGAGGATGGGGAACATGAATATGTGTTTGTTTTTCGAATTTGAGATCTTTCTGCAATGGGCACTTTTCATACTATAAGCAGTTTTTCCTAACAAATGCAAGCTATTACATTGGCAATCTCCGCAAGGAAACATCAGATCTGCTCAACTCATGGTTTTTTGGTCTTCGGGGAGGAGGGGGAACATGAATATGTGTTTGTTTTTCGAATTTGAGCTCTTTCTGCAATGGGCACTTTTCATACTATAAGCAGTTTTTCCTAACAAATGCATGATATAACATGGGCTATCTACGCAAGGAAACATGAGATCTGCAAACGTTATGGTTTTTTGGTCTTCGGGGAGGATGGGGAACATGAATATGTTTTTGTTTTTCGAATTTGAGCTCTATCTGAAATGAGCACTTTTCATACTATAAGCAGTTTTTGCTAACAAATGCAAGATTTAACATTGGCTATCTCCGCAAGGAAACATCAGATCTGCACAACTCATGGTTTTTTGGTCTTCGGGGAGGAGGGGGAACATGAATATGTGTGTGTTTTTCGAATTTGAGATCTTTCTGCAATGGGCACTTTTCATACTATAAGCAGTTTTTGCTAACAAATGCAAGATTTAACATTGGCTATCTCCGCAAGGAAACATCAGATCTGCTCAACCCATGGTTTTTTGGTCTTCGGGGAGGATGGGGAACATGAATATGTGTTTCTTTTTCGAATTTGAGCTCTTTCTGCAATGGGCACTTTTCATACTATAAGCAGTTTTTCCTAACAAATGCAAGATATAACATGGGCTATCTCCGCAAGGAAACATGAGATCTGCAAAAGTTATGGTTTTTTGTTCTTCGGGGAGGATGGGGAACATGAATATGTGTTTGTTTTTCGAATTTGACCTCTATCTGAAATGAGCACTTTTCATGCTCTAAGCAGTTTTTCCTAACAAATGCAAGATATAACATTGGCTATCTCCGCAAGGAAACATCAGATCTGCACAACTCATGGTTTTTTGGTCTTCGGGGAGGATGGGGAACATGAATATGTGATTGTTTTTCGAATTTGAGCTCTTTCTGCAATGGGCACTTTTCATGCTATAAGCAGTTTTTCCTAACAAATGCAAGATATAACATTGGCTATCTCCGCAAGGAAACATCAGATCTGCACAACTCATGGTTTTTTGGTCTTCGGGGAGGATGGGGAACATGAATATGTGATTGTTTTTCGAATTTGAGCTCTTTCTGCAATGGGCACTTTTCATACTATAAGCAGTTTTTCCTAACAAATGCATGATATAACATGGGCTATCTACGCAAGGAAACATGAGATCTGCAAACGTTATGGTTTTTTGGTCTTCGGGGAGGATGGGGAACATGAATATGTTTTTGTTTTTCGAATTTGAGCTCTATCTGAAATGAGCACTTTTCATGCTCTAAGCAGTTTTTCCTAACAAATGCAAGATATAACATTGGCTTTCTCCGCAAGGAAACATCAGATCTGCACAACTCATGGTTTTTTGGTCTTCGGGGAGGATGGGGAACATGAATATGTGATTGTTTTTCGAATTTGAGATCTTTCTGCAATGGGCACTTTTCATACTATAAGCAGTTTTTCCTAACAAATGCAAGATATAACATGGGCTATCTCCGCAAGGAAACATGAGATCTGCAAAAGTTATGGTTTTTTGTTCTTCGGGGAGGATGGGGAACATGAATATGTTTGTTTTTCGAATTTGACCTCTATCTGAAATGAGCACTTTTCATGCTCTAAGCAGTTTTTCCTAACAAATGCAAGATATAACATTGGCTATCTCCGCAAGGAAACATCAGATCTGCACAACTCATGGTTTTTTGGTCTTTGGGAAGGATGGGGAACATGAATATGTGATTGTTTTTCGAATTTGAGCTATTTCTGCAATGGGCACTTTTCATGCTATAAGCAGATTTTCCTAACAAATGCAAGATATAACATTGGCTATCTCCGCAAGGAAACATCAGATCTGCACAACTCATGGTTTTTTGGTCTTCGGGGAGGATGGGGAACATGAATATGTGTTTGTTTTTCGAATTTGAGATCTTTCTGCAATGGGCACTTTTCATACTATAAGCAGTTTTTCCTAACAAATGCAAGCTATTACATTGGCAATCTCCGCAAGGAAACATCAGATCTGCTCAACTCATGGTTTTTTGGTCTTCGGGGAGGAGGGGGAACATGAATATGTGTTTGTTTTTCGAATTTGAGATCTTTCTGCAATGGGCACTTTTCATACTATAAGCAGTTTTTCCTAACAAATGCAAGATTTAACATGGGCTATCTCCGCAAGGAAACATCAGATCTGCTCAACCCATGGTTTTTTGGTCTTCGGGGAGGATGGGGAACATGAATATGTGTTTGTTTTTCGAATTTGAGATCTTTCTGCAATGGGCACTTTTCATACTATAAGCAGTTTTTCCTAACAAATGCAAGCTATTACATTGGCAATCTCCGCAAGGAAACAACAGATCTGCTCAACTCATGGTTTTTTGGTCTTCGGGGAGGAGGGGGAACATGAATATGTGTTTGTTTTTCGAATTTGAGATCTTTCTGCAATGGGCACTTTTCATACTATAAGCAGTTTTTCCTAACAAATGCAAGATTTAACATTGGCTATCTCCGCAAGGAAACATCAGATCTGCTCAACCCATGGTTTTTTGGTCTTCGGGGAGGATGGGGAACATGAATATGTGTTTGTTTTTCGAATTTGAGATCTTTCTGCAATGGGCACTTTTCATACTATAAGCAGTTTTTCCTAACAAATGCAAGCTATAACATGGGCTATCTCCGCAAGGAAACATGAGATCTGCAAACGTTATGGTTTTTTGGTCTTCGGGGAGGATGGGGAACATGAATATGTTTTTGTTTTTCGAATTTGAGCTCTATCTGAAATGAGCACTTTTCATGCTATAAGCAGTTTTTCCTAACAAATGCAAGATATAACATGGGCTATCTCCGCAAGGAAACATGAGATCTGCAAACGTTATGGTTTTTTGGTCTTCGGGGAGGATGGGGAACATGAATATGTTTTTGTTTTTCGAATTTGAGCTCTATCTGAAATGAGCACTTTTCATGCTCTAAGCAGTTTTTCCTAACAAATGCAAGATATAACATTGGCTATCTCCGCAAGGAAACATCAGATCTGCACAACTCATGGTTTTTTGGTCTTCGGGGAGGATGGGGAACATGAATATGTGATTGTTTTTCGAATTTGAGCTCTTTCTGCAATGGGCACTTTTCATACTATAAGCAGTTTTTCCTAACAAATGCAAGATATAACATTGGCTATCTCCGCAAGGAAACATCAGATCTGCACAACTCATGGTTTTTTGGTCTTCGGGGAGGATGGGGAACATGAATATGTGTTTGTTTTTCGAATTTGAGATCTTTCTGCAATGGGCACTTTTCATACTATAAGCAGTTTTTCCTAACAAATGCAAGCTATTACATTGGCAATCTCCGCAAGGAAACATCAGATCTGCTCAACTCATGGTTTTTTGGTCTTCGGGGAGGAGGGGGAACATGAATATGTGTTTGTTTTTCGAATTTGAGCTCTTTCTGCAATGGGCACTTTTCATACTATAAGCAGTTTTTCCTAACAAATGCATGATATAACATGGGCTATCTACGCAAGGAAACATGAGATCTGCAAACGTTATGGTTTTTTGGTCTTCGGGAAGGATGGGGAACATGAATATGTGATTGTTTTTCGAATTTGAGCTCTTTCTGCAATGGGCACTTTTCATACTATAAGCAGTTTTTCCTAACAAATGCAAGATATAACATGGGCTATCTCCGCAAGGAAACATGAGATCTGCAAAAGTTATTGTTTTTTGGTCTTCGGGGAGGATGGGGAACATGAATATGTTTTTGTTTTTCGAATTTGAGCTCTATCTGAAATGAGCACTTTTCATGCTCTAAGCAATTTTTCCTAACAAATGCAAGATATAACATTGGCTATCTCCGCAAGGAAACATCAGATCTGCACAACTCATGGTTTTTTGGTCTTCGGGGAGGATGGGGAACATGAATATGTGATTGTTTTTCGAATTTGAGCTCTTTCTGCAATGGGCACTTTTCATACTATAAGCAGTTTTTCCTAACAATTGCAAGATATAACATGGGCTATCTCCGCAAGGAAACATCAGATCTGCACAACTCATGGTTTTTTGGTCTTCGGGGAGGAGGGGGAACATGAATATGTGTTTGTTTTTCGAATTTGAGATCTTTCTGCAATGGGCACTTTTCATACTATAAGCAGTTTTTCCTAACAAATGCAAGATTTAACATTGGCTATCTCCGCAAGGAAACATCAGATCTGCTCAACCCATGGTTTTTTGGTCTTCGGGGAGGATGGGGAACATGAATATGTGTTTCTTTTTCGAATTTGAGCTCTTTCTGCAATGGGCACTTTTCATACTATAAGCAGTTTTTCCTAACAAATGCAAGATATAACATGGGCTATCTCCGCAAGGAAACATGAGATCTGCAAAAGTTATGGTTTTTTGTTCTTCGGGGAGGATGGGGAACATGAATATGTGTTTGTTTTTCGAATTTGACCTCTATCTGAAATGAGCACTTTTCATGCTCTAAGCAGTTTTTCCTAACAAATGCAAGATATAACATTGGCTATCTCCGCAAGGAAACATCAGATCTGCACAACTCATGGTTTTTTGGTCTTCGGGGAGGATGGGGAACATGAATATGTTTTTGTTTTTCGAATTTGAGCTCTTTCTGCAATGGGCACTTTTCATACTATAAGCAGTTTTTCCTAACAAATGCAAGATATAACATTGGCTATCTCCGCAAGGAAACATCAGATCTGCACAACTCATGGTTTTTTGGTCTTCGGGGAGGATGGGGAACATGAATATGTGTTTGTTTTTCGAATTTGAGATCTTTCTGCAATGGGCACTTTTCATACTATAAGCAGTTTTTCCTAACAAATGCAAGCTATTACATTGGCAATCTCCGCAAGGAAACATCAGATCTGCTCAACTCATGGTTTTTTGGTCTTCGGGGAGGAGCGGGAACATGAATATGTGTTTGTTTTTCGAATTTGAGCTCTTTCTGCAATGGGCACTTTTCATACTATAAGCAGTTTTTCCTAACAAATGCATGATATAACATGGGCTATCTACGCAAGGAAACATGAGATCTGCAAACGTTATGGTTTTTTGGTCTTCGGGGAGGATGGGGAACATAAATATGTTTTTGTTTTTCGAATTTGAGCTCTATCTGAAATGAGCACTTTTCATGCTCTAAGCAGTTTTTCCTAACAAATGCAAGATATAACATGGGCTATCTCCGCAAGGAAACATGAGATCTGCAAAAGTTATGGTTTTTTGTTCTTCGGGGAGGATGGGGAACATGAATATGTGTTTGTTTTTCGAATTTGACCTCTATCTGAAATGAGCACTTTTCATGCTCTAAGCAGTTTTTCCTAACAAATGCAAGATATAACATTGGCTATCTCCGCAAGGAAACATCAGATCTGCACAACTCATGGTTTTTTGGTCTTCGGGGAGGATGGGGAACATGAATATGTGATTGTTTTTCGAATTTGAGCTCTTTCTGCAATGGGCACTTTTCATGCTATAAGCAGTTTTTCCTAACAAATGCAAGATATAACATTGGCTATCTCCGCAAGGAAACATCAGATCTGCACAACTCATGGTTTTTTGGTCTTCGGGGAGGATGGGGAACATGAATATGTGTTTGTTTTTGGAATTTGAGATCTTTCTGCAATGGGCACTTTTCATACTATAAGCAGTTTTTCCTAAAAAATGCAAGCTATTACATTGGCAATCTCCGCAAGGAAACATCAGATCTGCTCAACTCATGGTTTTTTGGTCTTCGGGGAGGATGGGGAACATGAATATGTGATTATTTTTCGAATTTGAGCTCTTTCTGCAATGGGCACTCTTCATACTATAAGCAGTTTTTCCTAACAAATGCAAGATATAACATGGGCTATCTCCGCAAGGAAACATGAGATCTGCAAAAGTTATGGTTTTTTGTTCTTCGGGGAGGATGGGGAACATGAATATGTGTTTGTTTTTCGAGTTTGAGCTCTATCTGAAATGAGCACTTTTCATGCTCTAAGCAATTTTTCCTAACAAATGCAAGATATAACATTGGCTATCTCCGCAAGGAAACATCAGATCTGCACAACTCATGGTTTTTTGGTCTTCGGGGAGGATGGGGAACATGAATATGTGATTATTTTTCGAATTTGAGCTCTTTCTGCAATGGGCACTTTTCATACTATAAGCAGTTTTTCCTAACAAATGCAAGATATAACATGGGCTATCTCCGCAAGGAAACATCAGATCTGCACAACTCATGGTTTTTTGGTCTTCGGGGAGGAGGGGGAACATGAATATGTGTTTGTTTTTCGAATTTGAGCTCTTTCTGCAATGGGCACTTTTCATACTATAAGCAGTTTTTCCTAACAAATGCAAGATATAACATGGGCTATCTCCGCAAGGAAACATGAGATCTGCAAAAGTTATGGTTTTTTGTTCTTCGGGGAGGATGGGGAACATGAATATGTGTTTGTTTTTCGAATTTGACCTCTATCTGAAATGAGCACTTTTCATGCTCTAAGCAGTTTTTCCTAACAAATGCAATATATAACATTGGCTATCTCCGCAAGGAAACATCAGATCTGCACAACTCATGGTTTTTTGGTCTTCGGGGATGATGGGGAACATGAATATGTGTTTGTTTTTCGAATTTGAGCTCTTTCTGCAATGGGCACTTTTCATGCTATAAGCAGTTTTTCCTAACAAATGCAAGATATAACATTGGCTATCTCCGCAAGGAAACATCAGATCTGCACAACTCATGGTTTTTTGGTCTTCGGGGAGGATGGGGAACATGAATATGTGTTTGTTTTTCGAATTTAAGATCTTTCTGCAATGGGCACTTTTCATACTATAAGCAGTTTTTCCTAACAAATGCAAGCTATTACATTGGCAATCTCCGCAAGGAAACATCAGATCTGCTCAACTCATGGTTTTTTGGTCTTCGGGGAGGAGGGGGAACATGAATATGTGTTTGTTTTTCGAATTTGAGCTCTTTCTGCAATGGGCACTTTTCATACTATAAGCAGTTTTTCCTAACAAATGCAAGATATAACATGGGCTATCTCCGCAAGGAAACATGAGATCTGCAAAAGTTATGGTTTTTTGGTCTTCGGGGAGGATGGGGAACATGAATATGTTTTTGTTTTTCGAATTTGAGCTCTATCTGAAATGAGCACTTTTCATGCTCTAAGCAGTTTTTCCTAACAAATGCAAGATATAACATTGGCTATCTCCGCAAGGAAACATCAGATCTGCACAACTCATGGTTTTTTGGTCTTCGGGGAGGATGGGGAACATGAATATGTGATTGTTTTTCGAATTTGAGATCTTTCTGCAATGGGCACTTTTCATGCTATAAGCAGTTTTTCCTAACAAATGCAAGATATAACATTGGCTATCTCCGCAAGGAAACATCAGATCTGCACAACTCATGGTTTTTTGGTCTTCGGGGAGGATGGGGAACATGAATATGTTTTTCGAATTTGAGCTCTTTCTGCAATGGGCACTTTTCATACTATAAGCAGTTTTTCCTAACAAATGCATGATATAACATGGGCTATCTACGCAAGGAAACATGAGATCTGCAAACGTTATGGTTTTTTGGTCTTCGGGGAGGATGGGGAACATGAATATGTTTTTGTTTTTCGAATTTGAGCTCTATCTGAAATGAGCACTTTTCATGCTCTAAGCAGTTTTTCCTAACAAATGCAAGATATAACATTGGCTTTCTCCGCAAGGAAACATCAGATCTGCACAACTCATGGTTTTTTAGTCTTCGGGGAGGATGGGGAACATGAATATGTGATTGTTTTTCGAATTTGAGATCTTTCTGCAATGGGCACTTTTCATACTATAAGCAGTTTTTCCTAACAAATGCAAGATATAACATGGGCTATCTCCGCAAGGAAACATGAGATCTGCAAAAGTTATGGTTTTTTGTTCTTCGGGGAGGATGGGGAACATGAATATGTGTTTGTTTTTCGAATTTGACCTCTATCTGAAATGAGCACTTTTCATGCTCTAAGCAGTTTTTCCTAACAAATGCAAGATATAACATTGGCTATCTCCGCAAGGAAACATCAGATCTGCACAACTCATGGTTTTTTGGTCTTTGGGAAGGATGGGGAACATGAATATGTGATTGTTTTTCGAATTTGAGCTATTTCTGCAATGGGCACTTTTCATGCTATAAGCAGTTTTTCCTAACAAATGCAAGATATAACATTGGCTATCTCCGCAAGGAAACATCAGATCTGCACAACTCATGGTTTTTTGGTCTTCGGGGAGGATGGGGAACATGAATATGTGTTTGTTTTTCGAATTTGAGATCTTTCTGCAATGGGCACTTTTCATACTATAAGCAGTTTTTCCTAACAAATGCAAGCTATTACATTGGCAATCTCCGCAAGGAAACATCAGATCTGCTCAACTCATGGTTTTTTGGTCTTCGGGGAGGAGGGGGAACATGAATATGTGTTTGTTTTTCGAATTTGAGATCTTTCTGCAATGGGCACTTTTCATACTATAAGCAGTTTTTCCTAACAAATGCAAGATTTAACATTGGCTATCTCCGCAAGGAAACATCAGATCTGCTCAACCCATGGTTTTTTGGTCTTCGGGGAGGATGGGGAACATGAATATGTGTTTCTTTTTCGAATTTGAGCTCTTTCTGCAATGGGCACTTTTCATACTATAAGCAGTTTTTCCTAACAAATGCAAGATATAACATGGGCTATCTCCGCAAGGAAACATGAGATCTGCAAACGTTATTGTTTTTTGGTCTTCGGGGAGGATGGGGAACATGAATATGTTTTTGTTTTTCGAATTTGAGCTCTATCTGCAATGGGCACTTTTCATACTATAAGCAGTTTTTCCTAACAAATGCAAGATATAACATGGGCTATCTCCGCAAGGAAACATGAGATCTGCAAACGTTATGGTTTTTTGGTCTTCGGGGAGGATGGGGAACATGAATATGTTTTTGTTTTTCGAATTTGAGCTCTATCTGAAATGAGCACTTTTCATGCTATAAGCAGTTTTTCCTAACAAATGCAAGATATAACATGGGCTATCTCCGCAAGGAAACATGAGATCTTCAAACGTTATGGTTTTTTGGTCTTCGGGGAGGATGGGGAACATGAATATGTTTTTGTTTTTCGAATTTGAGCTCTTTCTGCAATGGGCACTTTTCATACTATAAGCAGTTTTTCCTAACAAATGCAAGATATAACATTGGCTATCTCCGCAAGGAAACATCAGATCTGCACAACTCATGGTTTTTTGGTCTTCGGGGAGGATGGGGAACATGAATATGTGTTTGTTTTTCGAATTTGAGATCTTTCTGCAATGGGCACTTTTCATACTATAAGCAGTTTTTCCTAACAAATGCAAGCTATTACATTGGCAATCTCCGCAAGGAAACATCAGATCTGCTCAACTCATGGTTTTTTGGTCTTCGGGGAGGAGGGGGAACGTGAATATGTGTTTGTTTTTCGAATTTGAGCTCTTTCTGCAATGGGCACTTTTCATACTATAAGCAGTTTTTCCTAACAAATGCATGATATAACATGGGCTATCTACGCAAGGAAACATGAGATCTGCAAACGTTATGGTTTTTTGGTCTTCGGGAAGGATGGGGAACATGAATATGTGATTGTTTTTCGAATTTGAGCTCTTTCTGCAATGGGCACTTTTCATACTATAAGCAGTTTTTCCTAACAAATGCAAGATATAACATGGGCTATCTCCGCAAGGAAACATGAGATCTGCAAAAGTTATTGTTTTTTGGTCTTCGGGGAGGATGGGGAACATGAATATGTTTTTGTTTTTCGAATTTGAGCTCTATCTGAAATGAGCACTTTTCATGCTCTAAGCAATTTTTCCTAACAAATGCAAGATATAACATTGGCTATCTCCGCAAGGAAACATCAGATCTGCACAACTCATGGTTTTTTGGTCTTCGGGGAGGATGGGGAACATGAATATGTGATTGTTTTTCGAATTTGAGCTCTTTCTGCAATGGGCACTTTTCATACTATAAGCAGTTTTTCCTAACAATTGCAAGATATAACATGGGCTATCTCCGCAAGGAAACATCAGATCTGCACAACTCATGGTTTTTTGGTCTTCGGGGAGGAGGGGGAACATGAATATGTGTTTGTTTTTCGAATTTGAGATCTTTCTGCAATGGGCACTTTTCATACTATAAGCAGTTTTTCCTAACAAATGCAAGATTTAACATTGGCTATCTCCGCAAGGAAACATCAGATCTGCTCAACCCATGGTTTTTTGGTCTTCGGGGAGGATGGGGAACATGAATATGTGTTTCTTTTTCGAATTTGAGCTCTTTCTGCAATGGGCACTTTTCATACTATAAGCAGTTTTTCCTAACAAATGCAAGATATAACATGGGCTATCTCCGCAAGGAAACATGAGATCTGCAAAAGTTATGGTTTTTTGTTCTTCGGGGAGGATGGGGAACATGAATATGTGTTTGTTTTTCGAATTTGACCTCTATCTGAAATGAGCACTTTTCATGCTCTAAGCAGTTTTTCCTAACAAATGCAAGATATAACATTGGCTATCTCCGCAAGGAAACATCCGATCTGCACAACTCATGGTTTTTTGGTCTTCGGGGAGGATGGGGAACATGAATATGTTTTTGTTTTTCGAATTTGAGCTCTTTCTGCAATGGGCACTTTTCATACTATAAGCAGTTTTTCCTAACAAATGCAAGATATAACATTGGCTATCTCCGCAAGGAAACATCAGATCTGCACAACTCATGGTTTTTTGGTCTTCGGGGAGGATGGGGAACATGAATATGTGTTTGTTTTTCGAATTTGAGATCTTTCTGCAATGGGCACTTTTCATACTATAAGCAGTTTTTCCTAACAAATGCAAGCTATTACATTGGCAATCTCCGCAAGGAAACATCAGATCTGCTCAACTCATGGTTTTTTGGTCTTCGGGGAGGAGGGGGAACATGAATATGTGTTTGTTTTTCGAATTTGAGCTCTTTCTGCAATGGGCACTTTTCATACTATAAGCAGTTTTTCCTAACAAATGCATGATATAACATGGGCTATCTACGCAAGGAAACATGAGATCTGCAAACGTTATGGTTTTTTGGTCTTCGGGGAGGATGGGGAACATGAATATGTTTTTGTTTTTCGAATTTGAGCTCTATCTGAAATGAGCACTTTTCATACTATAAGCAGTTTTTGCTAACAAATGCAAGATTTAACATTGGCTATCTCCGCAAGGAAACATCAGATCTGCACAACTCATGGTTTTTTGGTCTTCGGGGAGGAGGGGGAACATGAATATGTGTATGTTTTTCGAATTTGAGATCTTTCTGCAATGGGCACTTTTCATACTATAAGCAGTTTTTGCTAACAAATGCAAGATTTAACATTGGCTATCTCCGCAAGGAAACATCAGATCTGCTCAACCCATGGTTTTTTGGTCTTCGGGGAGGATGGGGAACATGAATATGTGTTTCTTTTTCGAATTTGAGCTCTTTCTGCAATGGGCACTTTTCATACTATAAGCAGTTTTTCCTAACAAATGCAAGATATAACATGGGCTATCTCCGCAAGGAAACATGAGATCTGCAAAAGTTATGGTTTTTTGTTCTTCGGGGAGGATGGGGAACATGAATATGTGTTTGTTTTTCGAATTTGACCTCTATCTGAAATGAGCACTTTTCATGCTCTAAGCAGTTTTTCCTAACAAATGCAAGATATAACATTGGCTATCTCCGCAAGGAAACATCAGATCTGCACAACTCATGGTTTTTTGGTCTTCGGGGAGGATGGGGAACATGAATATGTGATTGTTTTTCGAATTTGAGATCTTTCTGCAATGGGCACTTTTCATGCTATAAGCAGTTTTTCCTAACAAATGCAAGATATAACATTGGCTATCTCCGCAAGGAAACATCAGATCTGCACAACTCATGGTTTTTTGGTCTTCGGGGAGGATGGGGAACATGAATATGTGATTGTTTTTCGAATTTGAGCTCTTTCTGCAATGGGCACTTTTCATACTATAAGCAGTTTTTCCTAACAAATGCATGATATAACATGGGCTATCTACGCAAGGAAACATGAGATCTGCAAACGTTATGGTTTTTTGGTCTTCGGGGAGGATGGGGAACATGAATATGTTTTTGTTTTTCGAATTTGAGCTCTATCTGAAATGAGCACTTTTCATGCTCTAAGCAGTTTTTCCTAACAAATGCAAGATATAACATTGGCTTTCTCCGCAAGGAAACATCAGATCTGCACAACTCATGGTTTTTTGGTCTTCGGGGAGGATGGGGAACATGAATATGTGATTGTTTTTCGAATTTGAGATCTTTCTGCAATGGGCACTTTTCATACTATAAGCAGTTTTTCCTAACAAATGCAAGATATAACATGGGCTATCTCCGCAAGGAAACATGAGATCTGCAAAAGTTATGGTTTTTTGTTCTTCGGGGAGGATGGGGAACATGAATATGTTTGTTTTTCGAATTTGACCTCTATCTGAAATGAGCACTTTTCATGCTCTAAGCAGTTTTTCCTAACAAATGCAAGATATAACATTGGCTATCTCCGCAAGGAAACATCAGATCTGCACAACTCATGGTTTTTTGGTCTTTGGGAAGGATGGGGAACATGAATATGTGATTGTTTTTCGAATTTGAGCTATTTCTGCAATGGGCACTTTTCATGCTATAAGCAGATTTTCCTAACAAATGCAAGATATAACATTGGCTATCTCCGCAAGGAAACATCAGATCTGCACAACTCATGGTTTTTTGGTCTTCGGGGAGGATGGGGAACATGAATATGTGTTTGTTTTTCGAATTTGAGATCTTTCTGCAATGGGCACTTTTCATACTATAAGCAGTTTTTCCTAACAAATGCAAGCTATTACATTGGCAATCTCCGCAAGGAAACATCAGATCTGCTCAACTCATGGTTTTTTGGTCTTCGGGGAGGAGGGGGAACATGAATATGTGTTTGTTTTTCGAATTTGAGATCTTTCTGCAATGGGCACTTTTCATACTATAAGCAGTTTTTCCTAACAAATGCAAGATTTAACATGGGCTATCTCCGCAAGGAAACATCAGATCTGCTCAACCCATGGTTTTTTGGTCTTCGGGGAGGATGGGGAACATGAATATGTGTTTGTTTTTCGAATTTGAGATCTTTCTGCAATGGGCACTTTTCATACTATAAGCAGTTTTTCCTAACAAATGCAAGCTATTACATTGGCAATCTCCGCAAGGAAACATCAGATCTGCTCAACTCATGGTTTTTTGGTCTTCGGGGAGGAGGGGGAACATGAATATGTGTTTGTTTTTCGAATTTGAGATCTTTCTGCAATGGGCACTTTTCATACTATAAGCAGTTTTTCCTAACAAATGCAAGATTTAACATTGGCTATCTCCGCAAGGAAACATCAGATCTGCTCAACCCATGGTTTTTTGGTCTTCGGGGAGGATGGGGAACATGAATATGTGTTTCTTTTTCGAATTTGAGCTCTTTCTGCAATGGGCACTTTTCATACTATAAGCAGTTTTTCCTAACAAATGCAAGATATAACATGGGCTATCTCCGCAAGGAAACATGAGATCTGCAAACGTTATTGTTTTTTGGTCTTCGGGGAGGATGGGGAACATGAATATGTTTTTGTTTTTCGAATTTGAGCTCTATCTGCAATGGGCACTTTTCATACTATAAGCAGTTTTTCCTAACAAATGCAAGATATAACATGGGCTATCTCCGCAAGGAAACATGAGATCTGCAAACGTTATGGTTTTTTGGTCTTCGGGGAGGATGGGGAACATGAATATGTTTTTGTTTTTCGAATTTGAGCTCTATCTGAAATGAGCACTTTTCATGCTATAAGCAGTTTTTCCTAACAAATGCAAGATATAACATGGGCTATCTCCGCAAGGAAACATGAGATCTTCAAACGTTATGGTTTTTTGGTCTTCGGGGAGGATGGGGAACATGAATATGTTTTTGTTTTTCGAATTTGAGCTCTTTCTGCAATGGGCACTTTTCATACTATAAGCAGTTTTTCCTAACAAATGCAAGATATAACATTGGCTATCTCCGCAAGGAAACATCAGATCTGCACAACTCATGGTTTTTTGGTCTTCGGGGAGGATGGGGAACATGAATATGTGTTTGTTTTTCGAATTTGAGATCTTTCTGCAATGGGCACTTTTCATACTATAAGCAGTTTTTCCTAACAAATGCAAGCTATTACATTGGCAATCTCCGCAAGGAAACATCAGATCTGCTCAACTCATGGTTTTTTGGTCTTCGGGGAGGAGGGGGAACGTGAATATGTGTTTGTTTTTCGAATTTGAGCTCTTTCTGCAATGGGCACTTTTCATACTATAAGCAGTTTTTCCTAACAAATGCATGATATAACATGGGCTATCTACGCAAGGAAACATGAGATCTGCAAACGTTATGGTTTTTTGGTCTTCGGGAAGGATGGGGAACATGAATATGTGATTGTTTTTCGAATTTGAGCTCTTTCTGCAATGGGCACTTTTCATACTATAAGCAGTTTTTCCTAACAAATGCAAGATATAACATGGGCTATCTCCGCAAGGAAACATGAGATCTGCAAAAGTTATTGTTTTTTGGTCTTCGGGGAGGATGGGGAACATGAATATGTTTTTGTTTTTCGAATTTGAGCTCTATCTGAAATGAGCACTTTTCATGCTCTAAGCAATTTTTCCTAACAAATGCAAGATATAACATTGGCTATCTCCGCAAGGAAACATCAGATCTGCACAACTCATGGTTTTTTGGTCTTCGGGGAGGATGGGGAACATGAATATGTGATTGTTTTTCGAATTTGAGCTCTTTCTGCAATGGGCACTTTTCATACTATAAGCAGTTTTTCCTAACAATTGCAAGATATAACATGGGCTATCTCCGCAAGGAAACATCAGATCTGCACAACTCATGGTTTTTTGGTCTTCGGGGAGGAGGGGGAACATGAATATGTGTTTGTTTTTCGAATTTGAGATCTTTCTGCAATGGGCACTTTTCATACTATAAGCAGTTTTTCCTAACAAATGCAAGATTTAACATTGGCTATCTCCGCAAGGAAACATCAGATCTGCTCAACCCATGGTTTTTTGGTCTTCGGGGAGGATGGGGAACATGAATATGTGTTTCTTTTTCGAATTTGAGCTCTTTCTGCAATGGGCACTTTTCATACTATAAGCAGTTTTTCCTAACAAATGCAAGATATAACATGGGCTATCTCCGCAAGGAAACATGAGATCTGCAAAAGTTATGGTTTTTTGTTCTTCGGGGAGGATGGGGAACATGAATATGTGTTTGTTTTTCGAATTTGACCTCTATCTGAAATGAGCACTTTTCATGCTCTAAGCAGTTTTTCCTAACAAATGCAAGATATAACATTGGCTATCTCCGCAAGGAAACATCCGATCTGCACAACTCATGGTTTTTTGGTCTTCGGGGAGGATGGGGAACATGAATATGTTTTTGTTTTTCGAATTTGAGCTCTTTCTGCAATGGGCACTTTTCATACTATAAGCAGTTTTTCCTAACAAATGCAAGATATAACATTGGCTATCTCCGCAAGGAAACATCAGATCTGCACAACTCATGGTTTTTTGGTCTTCGGGGAGGATGGGGAACATGAATATGTGTTTGTTTTTCGAATTTGAGATCTTTCTGCAATGGGCACTTTTCATACTATAAGCAGTTTTTCCTAACAAATGCAAGCTATTACATTGGCAATCTCCGCAAGGAAACATCAGATCTGCTCAACTCATGGTTTTTTGGTCTTCGGGGAGGAGGGGGAACATGAATATGTGTTTGTTTTTCGAATTTGAGCTCTTTCTGCAATGGGCACTTTTCATACTATAAGCAGTTTTTCCTAACAAATGCATGATATAACATGGGCTATCTACGCAAGGAAACATGAGATCTGCAAACGTTATGGTTTTTTGGTCTTCGGGGAGGATGGGGAACATGAATATGTTTTTGTTTTTCGAATTTGAGCTCTATCTGAAATGAGCACTTTTCATACTATAAGCAGTTTTTGCTAACAAATGCAAGATTTAACATTGGCTATCTCCGCAAGGAAACATCAGATCTGCACAACTCATGGTTTTTTGGTCTTCGGGGAGGAGGGGGAACATGAATATGTGTATGTTTTTCGAATTTGAGATCTTTCTGCAATGGGCACTTTTCATACTATAAGCAGTTTTTGCTAACAAATGCAAGATTTAACATTGGCTATCTCCGCAAGGAAACATCAGATCTGCTCAACCCATGGTTTTTTGGTCTTCGGGGAGGATGGGGAACATGAATATGTGTTTCTTTTTCGAATTTGAGCTCTTTCTGCAATGGGCACTTTTCATACTATAAGCAGTTTTTCCTAACAAATGCAAGATATAACATGGGCTATCTCCGCAAGGAAACATGAGATCTGCAAAAGTTATGGTTTTTTGTTCTTCGGGGAGGATGGGGAACATGAATATGTGTTTGTTTTTCGAATTTGACCTCTATCTGAAATGAGCACTTTTCATGCTCTAAGCAGTTTTTCCTAACAAATGCAAGATATAACATTGGCTATCTCCGCAAGGAAACATCAGATCTGCACAACTCATGGTTTTTTGGTCTTCGGGGAGGATGGGGAACATGAATATGTGATTGTTTTTCGAATTTGAGATCTTTCTGCAATGGGCACTTTTCATGCTATAAGCAGTTTTTCCTAACAAATGCAAGATATAACATTGGCTATCTCCGCAAGGAAACATCAGATCTGCACAACTCATGGTTTTTTGGTCTTCGGGGAGGATGGGGAACATGAATATGTGATTGTTTTTCGAATTTGAGCTCTTTCTGCAATGGGCACTTTTCATACTATAAGCAGTTTTTCCTAACAAATGCATGATATAACATGGGCTATCTACGCAAGGAAACATGAGATCTGCAAACGTTATGGTTTTTTGGTCTTCGGGGAGGATGGGGAACATGAATATGTTTTTGTTTTTCGAATTTGAGCTCTATCTGAAATGAGCACTTTTCATGCTCTAAGCAGTTTTTCCTAACAAATGCAAGATATAACATTGGCTTTCTCCGCAAGGAAACATCAGATCTGCACAACTCATGGTTTTTTGGTCTTCGGGGAGGATGGGGAACATGAATATGTGATTGTTTTTCGAATTTGAGATCTTTCTGCAATGGGCACTTTTCATACTATAAGCAGTTTTTCCTAACAAATGCAAGATATAACATGGGCTATCTCCGCAAGGAAACATGAGATCTGCAAAAGTTATGGTTTTTTGTTCTTCGGGGAGGATGGGGAACATGAATATGTTTGTTTTTCGAATTTGACCTCTATCTGAAATGAGCACTTTTCATGCTCTAAGCAGTTTTTCCTAACAAATGCAAGATATAACATTGGCTATCTCCGCAAGGAAACATCAGATCTGCACAACTCATGGTTTTTTGGTCTTTGGGAAGGATGGGGAACATGAATATGTGATTGTTTTTCGAATTTGAGCTATTTCTGCAATGGGCACTTTTCATGCTATAAGCAGATTTTCCTAACAAATGCAAGATATAACATTGGCTATCTCCGCAAGGAAACATCAGATCTGCACAACTCATGGTTTTTTGGTCTTCGGGGAGGATGGGGAACATGAATATGTGTTTGTTTTTCGAATTTGAGATCTTTCTGCAATGGGCACTTTTCATACTATAAGCAGTTTTTCCTAACAAATGCAAGCTATTACATTGGCAATCTCCGCAAGGAAACATCAGATCTGCTCAACTCATGGTTTTTTGGTCTTCGGGGAGGAGGGGGAACATGAATATGTGTTTGTTTTTCGAATTTGAGATCTTTCTGCAATGGGCACTTTTCATACTATAAGCAGTTTTTCCTAACAAATGCAAGATTTAACATGGGCTATCTCCGCAAGGAAACATCAGATCTGCTCAACCCATGGTTTTTTGGTCTTCGGGGAGGATGGGGAACATGAATATGTGTTTGTTTTTCGAATTTGAGATCTTTCTGCAATGGGCACTTTTCATACTATAAGCAGTTTTTCCTAACAAATGCAAGCTATTACATTGGCAATCTCCGCAAGGAAACAACAGATCTGCTCAACTCATGGTTTTTTGGTCTTCGGGGAGGAGGGGGAACATGAATATGTGTTTGTTTTTCGAATTTGAGATCTTTCTGCAATGGGCACTTTTCATACTATAAGCAGTTTTTCCTAACAAATGCAAGATTTAACATTGGCTATCTCCGCAAGGAAACATCAGATCTGCTCAACCCATGGTTTTTTGGTCTTCGGGGAGGATGGGGAACATGAATATGTGTTTCTTTTTCGAATTTGAGATCTTTCTGCAATGGGCACTTTTCATAGTATAAGCAGTTTTTCCTAACAAATGCAAGATATAACATGGGCTATCTCCGCAAGGAAACATGAGATCTGCAAACGTTATTGTTTTTTGGTCTTCGGGGAGGATGGGGAACATGAATATGTTTTTATTTTTCGAATTTGAGCTCTATCTGCAATGGGCACTTTTCATACTATAAGCAGTTTTTCCTAACAAATGCAAGATATAACATGGGCTATCTCCGCAAGGAAACATGAGATCTGCAAACGTTATGGTTTTTTGGTCTTCGGGGAGGATGGGGAACATGAATATGTTTTTGTTTTTCGAATTTGAGCTCTATCTGAAATGAGCACTTTTCATGCTATAAGCAGTTTTTCCTAACAAATGCAAGATATAACATGGGCTATCTCCGCAAGGAAACATGAGATCTGCAAACGTTATGGTTTTTTGGTCTTCGGGGAGGATGGGGAACATGAATATGTTTTTGTTTTTCGAATTTGAGCTCTATCTGAAATGAGCACTTTTCATGCTCTAAGCAGTTTTTCCTAACAAATGCAAGATATAACATTGGCTATCTCCGCAAGGAAACATCAGATCTGCACAACTCATGGTTTTTTGGTCTTCGGGGAGGATGGGGAACATGAATATGTGATTGTTTTTCGAATTTGAGCTCTTTCTGCAATGGGCACTTTTCATACTATAAGCAGTTTTTCCTAACAAATGCAAGATATAACATTGGCTATCTCCGCAAGGAAACATCAGATCTGCACAACTCATGGTTTTTTGGTCTTCGGGGAGGATGGGGAACATGAATATGTGTTTGTTTTTCGAATTTGAGATCTTTCTGCAATGGGCACTTTTCATACTATAAGCAGTTTTTCCTAACAAATGCAAGCTATTACATTGGCAATCTCCGCAAGGAAACATCAGATCTGCTCAACTCATGGTTTTTTGGTCTTCGGGGAGGAGGGGGAACATGAATATGTGTTTGTTTTTCGAATTTGAGCTCTTTCTGCAATGGGCACTTTTCATACTATAAGCAGTTTTTCCTAACAAATGCATGATATAACATGGGCTATCTACGCAAGGAAACATGAGATCTGCAAACGTTATGGTTTTTTGGTCTTTGGGAAGGATGGGGAACATGAATATGTGATTGTTTTTCGAATTTGAGCTCTTTCTGCAATGGGCACTTTTCATACTATAAGCAGTTTTTCCTAACAAATGCAAGATATAACATGGGCTATCTCCGCAAGGAAACATGAGATCTGCAAAAGTTATTGTTTTTTGGTCTTCGGGGAGGATGGGGAACATGAATATGTTTTTGTTTTTCGAATTTGAGCTCTATCTGAAATGAGCACTTTTCATGCTCTAAGCAATTTTTCCTAACAAATGCAAGATATAACATTGGCTATCTCCGCAAGGAAACATCAGATCTGCACAACTCATGGTTTTTTGGTCTTCGGGGAGGATGGGGAACATGAATATGTGATTGTTTTTCGAATTTGAGCTCTTTCTGCAATGGGCACTTTTCATACTATAAGCAGTTTTTCCTAACAATTGCAAGATATAACATGGGCTATCTCCGCAAGGAAACATCAGATCTGCACAACTCATGGTTTTTTGGTCTTCGGGGAGGAGGGGGAACATGAATATGTGTTTGTTTTTCGAATTTGAGATCTTTCTGCAATGGGCACTTTTCATACTATAAGCAGTTTTTCCTAACAAATGCAAGCTATTACATTGGCAATCTCCGCAAGGAAACATCAGATCTGCTCAACTCATGGTTTTTTGGTCTTCGGGGAGGAGGGGGAACATGAATATGTGTTTGTTTTTCGAATTTGAGCTCTTTCTGCAATGGGCACTTTTCATACTATAAGCAGTTTTTCCTAACAAATGCATGATATAACATGGGCTATCTACGCAAGGAAACATGAGATCTGCAAACGTTATGGTTTTTTGGTCTTCGGGGAGGATGGGGAACATGAATATGTTTTTGTTTTTCGAATTTGAGCTCTATCTGAAATGAGCACTTTTCATGCTCTAAGCAGTTTTTCCTAACAAATGCAAGATATAACATTGGCTATCTCTGCAAGGAAACATCAGATCTGCACAATTCATGGTTTTTTGGTCTTCGGGGAGGATGGGGAACATGAATATGTGATTGTTTTTCGAATTTGAGCTCTTTCTGCAATGGGCACTTTTCATACTATAAGCAGTTTTTCCTAACAAATGCAAGATATAACATGGGCTATCTCCGCAAGGAAACATCAGATCTGCACAACTCATGGTTTTTTGGTCTTCGGGGAGGAGGGGGAACATGAATATGTGTGTGTTTTTCGAATTTGAGATCTTTCTGCAATGGGCACTTTTCATACTATAAGCAGTTTTTGCTAACAAATGCAAGATTTAACATTGGCTATCTCCGCAAGGAAACATCAGATCTGCTCAACCCATGGTTTTTTGGTCTTCGGGGAGGATGGGGAACATGAATATGTGTTTCTTTTTCGAATTTGAGCTCTTTCTGCAATGGGCACTTTTCATACTATAAGCAGTTTTTCCTAACAAATGCAAGATATAACATGGGCTATCTCCGCAAGGAAACATGAGATCTGCAAAAGTTATGGTTTTTTGTTCTTCGGGGAGGATGGGGAACATGAATATGTGTTTGTTTTTCGAATTTGACCTCTATCTGAAATGAGCACTTTTCATGCTCTAAGCAGTTTTTCCTAACAAATGCAAGATATAACATTGGCTATCTCCGCAAGGAAACATCAGATCTGCACAACTCATGGTTTTTTGGTCTTCGGGGAGGATGGGGAACATGAATATGTGTTTCTTTTTCGAATTTGAGCTCTTTCTGCAATGGGCACTTTTCATACTATAAGCAGTTTTTCCTAACAAATGCAAGATATAACATGGGCTATCTCCGCAAGGAAACATGAGATCTGCAAAAGTTATGGTTTTTTGTTCTTCGGGGAGGATGGGGAACATGAATATGTGTTTGTTTTTCGAATTTGACCTCTATCTGAAATGAGCACTTTTCATGCTCTAAGCAGTTTTTCCTAACAAATGCAAGATATAACATTGGCTATCTCCGCAAGGAAACATCAGATCTGCACAACTCATGGTTTTTTGGTCTTCGGGGAGGATGGGGAACATGAATATGTGTTTGTTTTTCGAATTTGAGCTCTTTCTGCAATGGGCACTTTTCATACTATAAGCAGTTTTTCTTAACAAATGCAAGCTATTACATTGGCAATCTCCGCAAGGAAACATCAGATCTGCTCAACTCATTGTTTTTTGGTCTTCGGGGAGGAGGGGGAACATGAATATGTGTTTGTTTTTCGAATTTGAGATCTTTCTGCAATGGGCACTTTTCAAACTATAAGCAGTTTTTCCTAACAAATGCAAGATATAACATGGGCTTTCTCCGCAAGGAAACATCAGATCTGCACAACTCATGGTTTTTTGGTCTTCGGGGAGGATGGGGAACATGAATATGTGATTGTTTTTCGAATTTGAGCTCTTTCTGCAATGGGCACTTTTCATACTATAAGCAGTTTTTCCTAACAAATGCAAGATATAACATGGGCTATCTCCGCAAGGAAACATGAGATCTGCAAAAGTAATGGTTTTTTGGTCTTCGGGGAGGATGGGGAACATGAATATGTGATTGTTTTTCGAATTTGAGCTCTTTCTGCAATGGGCACTTTTCATACTATAAGCAGTTTTTCCTAACAAATGCAAGATATAACATTGGCTATCTCCGCAAGGAAACATCAGATCTGCACAACTCATGGTTTTTTGGTCTTCGGGGAGGATGGGGAACATGAATATGTGTTTGTTTTTCGAATTTGAGATCTTTCTGCAATTGGCACTTTTCATACTATAAGCAGTTTTTCCTAATAAATGCAAGCTATTACATTGGCAATCTCCGCAAGGAAACATCAGATCTGCTCAACTCATGGTTTTTTGGTCTTCGGGGAGGAGGGGGAACATGAATATGTGTTTGTTTTTCGAATTTGAGCTCTTTCTGCAATGGGCACTTTTCATACTATAAGCAGTTTTTCCTAACAAATGCATGATATAACATGGGCTATCTACGCAAGGAAACATGAGATCTGCAAACGTTATGGTTTTTTGGTCTTCGGGGAGGATGGGGAACATGAATATGTTTTTGTTTTTCGAATTTGAGCTCTATCTGAAATGAGCACTTTTCATGCTCTAAGCAGTTTTTCCTAACAAATGCAAGATATAACATTGGCTATCTCTGCAAGGAAACATCAGATCTGCACAACTCATGGTTTTTTGGTCTTCGGGGAGTATGGGGAACATGAATATGTGATTGTTTTTCGAATTTGAGCTCTTTCTGCAATGGGCACTTTTCATACTATAAGCAGTTTTTCCTAACAAATGCAAGATATAACATGGGCTATCTCCGCAAGGAAACATCAGATCTGCACAACTCATGGTTTTTTGGTCTTCGGGGAGGAGGGGGAACATGAATATGTGTTTGTTTTTCGAATTTGAGATCTTTCTGCAATGGGCACTTTTCATACTATAAGCAGTTTTTCCTAACAAATGCAAGATTTAACATTGGCTATCTCCGCAAGGAAACATCAGATCTGCTCAACCCATGGTTTTTTGGTCTTCGGGGAGGATGGGGAACATGAATATGTGTTTCTTTTTCGAATTTGAGCTCTTTCTGCAATGGGCACTTTTCATACTATAAGCAGTTTTTCCTAACAAATGCAAGATATAACATGGGCTATCTCCGCAAGGAAACATGAGATCTGCAAAAGTTATGGTTTTTTGTTCTTCGGGGAGGATGGGGAACATGAATATGTGTTTGTTTTTCGAATTTGACCTCTATCTGAAATGAGCACTTTTCATGCTCTAAGCAGTTTTTCCTAACAAATGCAAGATATAACATTGGCTATCTCCGCAAGGAAACATCAGATCTGCACAACTCATGGTTTTTTGGTCTTCGGGGAGGATGGGGAACATGAATATGTGTTTGTTTTTCGAATTTGAGCTCTTTCTGCAATGGGCACTTTTCATGCTATAAGCAGTTTTTCCTAACAAATGCAAGATATAACATTGGCTATCTCCGCAAGGAAACATCAGATCTGCACAACTCATGGTTTTTTGGTCTTCGGGGAGGATGGGGAACATGAATATGTGTTTCTTTTTCGAATTTGAGCTCTTTCTGCAATGGGCACTTTTCATACTATAAGCAGTTTTTCCTAACAAATGCAAGATATAACATGGGCTATCTCCGCAAGGAAACATGAGATCTGCAAAAGTTATGGTTTTTTGTTCTTCGGGGAGGATGGGGAACATGAATATGTGTTTGTTTTTCGAATTTGACCTCTATCTGAAATGAGCACTTTTCATGCTCTAAGCAGTTTTTCCTAACAAATGCAAGATATAACATTGGCTATCTCCGCAAGGAAACATCAGATCTGCACAACTCATGGTTTTTTGGTCTTCGGGGAGGATGGGGAACATGAATATGTGTTTGTTTTTCGAATTTGAGCTCTTTCTGCAATGGGCACTTTTCATACTATAAGCAGTTTTTCTTAACAAATGCAAGCTATTACATTGGCAATCTCCGCAAGGAAACATCAGATCTGCTCAACTCATGGTTTTTTGGTCTTCGGGGAGGAGGGGGAACATGAATATGTGTTTGTTTTTCGAATTTGAGCTCTTTCTGCAATGGGCACTTTTCATACTTTAAGCAGTTTTTCCTAACAAATGCAAGATATAACATGGGCTATCTCCGCAAGGAAACATGAGATCTGCAAACGTTATGGTTTTTTGGTCTTCGGGGAGGATGGGGAACATGAATATGTGTTTGTTTTTCGAATTTGACCTCTATCTGAAATGAGCACTTTTCATGCTCTAAGCAGTTTTTCCTAACAAATGCAAGATATAACATTGGCTATCTCCGCAAGGAAACATCAGATCTGCACAACTCATGGTTTTTTGGTCTTCGGGGAGGATGGGGAACATGAATATGTGATTGTTTTTCGAATTTGAGCTCTTTCTGCAATGGGCACTTTTCATGCTATAAGCAGTTTTTCCTAACAAATGCAAGATATAACATTGGCTATCTCCGCAAGGAAACATCAGATCTGCACAACTCATGGTTTTTTGGTCTTCGGGGAGGATGGGGAACATGAATATGTGTTTGTTTTTCGAATTTGAGCTCTTTCTGCAATGGGCACTTTTCATACTATAAGCAGTTTTTCCTAACAAATGCATGATATAACATGGGCTATCTATGCAAGGAAACATGAGATCTGCAAACGTTATGGTTTTTTGGTCTTCGGGGAGGATGGGGAACATGAATATGTTTTTGTTTTTCGAATTTGAGCTCTTTCTGAAATGAGCACTTTTCATGCTCTAAGCAGTTTTTCCTAACAAATGCAAGATATAACATTGGCTATCTCTGCAAGGAAACATCAGATCTGCACAACTCATGGTTTTTTGGTCTTCGGGGAGTATGGGGAACATGAATATGTGATTGTTTTTCGAATTTGAGCTCTTTCTGCAATGGGCACTTTTCATACTATAAGCAGTTTTTCCTAACAAATGCAAGATATAACATGGGCTATCTCCGCAAGGAAACATCAGATCTGCACAACTCATGGTTTTTTGGTCTTCGGGGAGGAGGGGGAACATGAATATGTGTTTGTTTTTCGAATTTGAGATCTTTCTGCAATGGGCACTTTTCATACTATAAGCAGTTTTTCCTAACAAATGCAAGATTTAACATTGGCTATCTCCGCAAGGAAACATCAGATCTGCTCAACCCATGGTTTTTTGGTCTTCGGGGAGGATGGGGAACATGAATATGTGTTTCTTTTTCGAATTTGAGCTCTTTCTGCAATGGGCACTTTTCATACTATAAGCAGTTTTTCCTAACAAATGCAAGATATAACATGGGCTATCTCCGCAAGGAAACATGAGATCTGCAAAAGTTATGGTTTTTTGTTCTTCGGGGAGGATGGGGAACATGAATATGTGTTTGTTTTTCGAATTTGACCTCTATCTGAAATGAGCACTTTTCATGCTCTAAGCAGTTTTTCCTAACAAATGCAAGATATAACATTGGCTATCTCCGCAAGGAAACATCAGATCTGCACAACTCATGGTTTTTTGGTCTTCGGGGAGGATGGGGAACATGAATATGTGTTTGTTTTTCGAATTTGAGCTCTTTCTGCAATGGGCACTTTTCATGCTATAAGCAGTTTTTCCTAACAAATGCAAGATATAACATTGGCTATCTCCGCAAGGAAACATCAGATCTGCACAACTCATGGTTTTTTGGTCTTCGGGGAGGATGGGGAACATGAATATGTGTTTCTTTTTCGAATTTGAGCTCTTTCTGCAATGGGCACTTTTCATACTATAAGCAGTTTTTCCTAACAAATGCAAGATATAACATGGGCTATCTCCGCAAGGAAACATGAGATCTGCAAAAGTTATGGTTTTTTGTTCTTCGGGGAGGATGGGGAACATGAATATGTGTTTGTTTTTCGAATTTGACCTCTATCTGAAATGAGCACTTTTCATGCTCTAAGCAGTTTTTCCTAACAAATGCAAGATATAACATTGGCTATCTCCGCAAGGAAACATCAGATCTGCACAACTCATGGTTTTTTGGTCTTCGGGGAGGATGGGGAACATGAATATGTGTTTGTTTTTCGAATTTGAGCTCTTTCTGCAATGGGCACTTTTCATACTATAAGCAGTTTTTCTTAACAAATGCAAGCTATTACATTGGCAATCTCCGCAAGGAAACATCAGATCTGCTCAACTCATGGTTTTTTGGTCTTCGGGGAGGAGGGGGAACATGAATATGTGTTTGTTTTTCGAATTTGAGCTCTTTCTGCAATGGGCACTTTTCATACTTTAAGCAGTTTTTCCTAACAAATGCAAGATATAACATGGGCTATCTCCGCAAGGAAACATGAGATCTGCAAACGTTATGGTTTTTTGGTCTTCGGGGAGGATGGGGAACATGAATATGTGTTTGTTTTTCGAATTTGACCTCTATCTGAAATGAGCACTTTTCATGCTCTAAGCAGTTTTTCCTAACAAATGCAAGATATAACATTGGCTATCTCCGCAAGGAAACATCAGATCTGCACAACTCATGGTTTTTTGGTCTTCGGGGAGGAGGGGGAACATGAATATGTGTTTGTTTTTCGAATTTGAGATCTTTCTGCAATGGGCACTTTTCATACTATAAGCAGTTTTTCCTAACAAATGCAAGATTTAACATTGGCTATCTCCGCAAGGAAACATCAGATCTGCTCAACCCATGGTTTTTTGGTCTTCGGGGAGGATGGGGAACATGAATATGTGTTTCTTTTTCGAATTTGAGCTCTTTCTGCAATGGGCACTTTTCATACTATAAGCAGTTTTTCCTAACAAATGCAAGATATAACATGGGCTATCTCCGCAAGGAAACATGAGATCTGCAAAAGTTATGGTTTTTTGTTCTTCGGGGAGGATGGGGAACATGAATATGTGTTTGTTTTTCGAATTTGACCTCTATCTGAAATGAGCACTTTTCATGCTCTAAGCAGTTTTTCCTAACAAATGCAAGATATAACATTGGCTATCTCCGCAAGGAAACATCAGATCTGCACAACTCATGGTTTTTTGGTCTTCGGGGAGGATGGGGAACATGAATATGTGTTTGTTTTTCGAATTTGAGCTCTTTCTGCAATGGGCACTTTTCATGCTATAAGCAGTTTTTCCTAACAAATGCAAGATATAACATTGGCTATCTCCGCAAGGAAACATCAGATCTGCACAACTCATGGTTTTTTGGTCTTCGGGGAGGATGGGGAACATGAATATGTGTTTCTTTTTCGAATTTGAGCTCTTTCTGCAATGGGCACTTTTCATACTATAAGCAGTTTTTCCTAACAAATGCAAGATATAACATGGGCTATCTCCGCAAGGAAACATGAGATCTGCAAAAGTTATGGTTTTTTGTTCTTCGGGGAGGATGGGGAACATGAATATGTGTTTGTTTTTCGAATTTGACCTCTATCTGAAATGAGCACTTTTCATGCTCTAAGCAGTTTTTCCTAACAAATGCAAGATATAACATTGGCTATCTCCGCAAGGAAACATCAGATCTGCACAACTCATGGTTTTTTGGTCTTCGGGGAGGATGGGGAACATGAATATGTGTTTGTTTTTCGAATTTGAGCTCTTTCTGCAATGGGCACTTTTCATACTATAAGCAGTTTTTCTTAACAAATGCAAGCTATTACATTGGCAATCTCATCAAGGAAACATCAGATCTGCTCAACTCATGGTTTTTTGGTCTTCGGGGAGGAGGGGGAACATGAATATGTGTTTGTTTTTCGAATTTGAGATCTTTCTGCAATGGGCACTTTTCATACTATAAGCAGTTTTTCCTAACAAATGCAAGATATAACATGGGCTTTCTCCGCAAGGAAACATCAGATCTGCACAACTCATGGTTTTTTGGTCTTCGGGGAGGATGGGGAACATGAATATGTGATTGTTTTTCGAATTTGAGCTCTTTCTGCAATGGGCACTTTTCATACTATAAGCAGTTTTTCCTAACAAATGCAAGATATAACATGGGCTATCTCCGCAAGGAAACATGAGATCTGCAAAAGTAATGGTTTTTTGGTCTTCGGGGAGGATGGGGAACATGAATATGTGATTGTTTTTCGAATTTGAGCTCTTTCTGCAATGGGCACTTTTCATACTCTAAGCAGTTTTTCCTAACAAATGCAAGATATAACATTGGCTATCTCCGCAAGGAAACATCAGATCTGCACAACTCATGGTTTTTTGGTCTTCGGGGAGGATGGGGAACATGAATATGTGTTTGTTTTTCGAATTTGAGATCTTTCTGCAATTGGCACTTTTCATACTATAAGCAGTTTTTCCTAATAAATGCAAGCTATTACATTGGCAATCTCCGCAAGGAAACATCAGATCTGCTCAACTCATGGTTTTTTGGTCTTCGGGGAGGAGGGGGAACATGAATATGTGTTTGTTTTTCGAATTTGAGCTCTTTCTGCAATGGGCACTTTTCATACTATAAGCAGTTTTTCCTAACAAATGCATGATATAACATGGGCTATCTACGCAAGGAAACATGAGATCTGCAAACGTTATGGTTTTTTGGTCTTCGGGGAGGATGGGGAACATGAATATGTTTTTGTTTTTCGAATTTGAGCTCTATCTGAAATGAGCACTTTTCATGCTCTAAGCAGTTTTTCCTAACAAATGCAAGATATAACATTGGCTATCTCTGCAAGGAAACATCAGATCTGCACAACTCATGGTTTTTTGGTCTTCGGGGAGTATGGGGAACATGAATATGTGATTGTTTTTCGAATTTGAGCTCTTTCTGCAATGGGCACTTTTCATACTATAAGCAGTTTTTCCTAACAAATGCAAGATATAACATGGGCTATCTCCGCAAGGAAACATCAGATCTGCACAACTCATGGTTTTTTGGTCTTCGGGGAGGAGGGGGAACATGAATATGTGTTTGTTTTTCGAATTTGAGATCTTTCTGCAATGGGCACTTTTCATACTATAAGCAGTTTTTCCTAACAAATGCAAGATTTAACATTGGCTATCTCCGCAAGGAAACATCAGATCTGCTCAACCCATGGTTTTTTGGTCTTCGGGGAGGATGGGGAACATGAATATGTGTTTCTTTTTCGAATTTGAGCTCTTTCTGCAATGGGCACTTTTCATACTATAAGCAGTTTTTCCTAACAAATGCAAGATATAACATGGGCTATCTCCGCAAGGAAACATGAGATCTGCAAAAGTTATGGTTTTTTGTTCTTCGGGGAGGATGGGGAACATGAATATGTGTTTGTTTTTCGAATTTGACCTCTATCTGAAATGAGCACTTTTCATGCTCTAAGCAGTTTTTCCTAACAAATGCAAGATATAACATTGGCTATCTCCGCAAGGAAACATCAGATCTGCACAACTCATGGTTTTTTGGTCTTCGGGGAGGATGGGGAACATGAATATGTGTTTGTTTTTCGAATTTGAGCTCTTTCTGCAATGGGCACTTTTCATGCTATAAGCAGTTTTTCCTAACAAATGCAAGATATAACATTGGCTATCTCCGCAAGGAAACATCAGATCTGCACAACTCATGGTTTTTTGGTCTTCGGGGAGGATGGGGAACATGAATATGTGTTTCTTTTTCGAATTTGAGCTCTTTCTGCAATGGGCACTTTTCATACTATAAGCAGTTTTTCCTAACAAATGCAAGATATAACATGGGCTATCTCCGCAAGGAAACATGAGATCTGCAAAAGTTATGGTTTTTTGTTCTTCGGGGAGGATGGGGAACATGAATATGTGTTTGTTTTTCGAATTTGACCTCTATCTGAAATGAGCACTTTTCATGCTCTAAGCAGTTTTTCCTAACAAATGCAAGATATAACATTGGCTATCTCCGCAAGGAAACATCAGATCTGCACAACTCATGGTTTTTTGGTCTTCGGGGAGGATGGGGAACATGAATATGTGTTTGTTTTTCGAATTTGAGCTCTTTCTGCAATGGGCACTTTTCATACTATAAGCAGTTTTTCTTAACAAATGCAAGCTATTACATTGGCAATCTCCGCAAGGAAACATCAGATCTGCTCAACTCATGGTTTTTTGGTCTTCGGGGAGGAGGGGGAACATGAATATGTGTTTGTTTTTCGAATTTGAGCTCTTTCTGCAATGGGCACTTTTCATACTTTAAGCAGTTTTTCCTAACAAATGCAAGATATAACATGGGCTATCTCCGCAAGGAAACATGAGATCTGCAAACGTTATGGTTTTTTGGTCTTCGGGGAGGATGGGGAACATGAATATGTGTTTGTTTTTCGAATTTGACCTCTATCTGAAATGAGCACTTTTCATGCTCTAAGCAGTTTTTCCTAACAAATGCAAGATATAACATTGGCTATCTCCGCAAGGAAACATCAGATCTGCACAACTCATGGTTTTTTGGTCTTCGGGGAGGATGGGGAACATGAATATGTGATTGTTTTTCGAATTTGAGCTCTTTCTGCAATGGGCACTTTTCATGCTATAAGCAGTTTTTCCTAACAAATGCAAGATATAACATTGGCTATCTCCGCAAGGAAACATCAGATCTGCACAACTCATGGTTTTTTGGTCTTCGGGGAGGATGGGGAACATGAATATGTGTTTGTTTTTCGAATTTGAGCTCTTTCTGCAATGGGCACTTTTCATACTATAAGCAGTTTTTCCTAACAAATGCATGATATAACATGGGCTATCTATGCAAGGAAACATGAGATCTGCAAACGTTATGGTTTTTTGGTCTTCGGGGAGGATGGGGAACATGAATATGTTTTTGTTTTTCGAATTTGAGCTCTATCTGAAATGAGCACTTTTCATGCTCTAAGCAGTTTTTCCTAACAAATGCAAGATATAACATTGGCTTTCTCCGCAAGGAAACATCAGATCTGCACAACTCATGGTTTTTTGGTCTTCGGGGAGGATGGGGAACATGAATATGTGATTGTTTTTCGAATTTGAGCTCTTTCTGCAATGGGCACTTTTCATACTATAAGCAGTTTTTCCTAACAAATGCAAGATATAACATGGGCTATCTCCGCAAGGAAACATGAGATCTGCAAAAGTTATTGTTTTTTGGTCTTCGGGGAGGATGGGGAACATGAATATGTTTTTGTTTTTCGAATTTGAGCTCTATCTGAAATGAGCACTTTTCATGCTCTAAGCAATTTTTCCTAACAAATGCAAGATATAACATTGGCTATCTCCGCAAGGAAACATCAGATCTGCACAACTCATGGTTTTTTTTTCTTCGGGGAGGATGGGGAACATGAATATGTGATTGTTTTTCGAATTTGAGATCTTTCTGCAATGGGCACTTTTCATACTATAAGCAGTTTTTCCTAACAAATGCAAGATATAACATGGGCTATCTCCGCAAGGAAACATCAGATCTGCACAACTCATGGTTTTTTGGTCTTCGGGGAGGAGGGGGAACATGAATATGTGTTTGTTTTTCGAATTTGAGATCTTTCTGCAATGGGCACTTTTCATACTATAAGCAGTTTTTCCTAACAAATGCAAGATTTAACATTGGCTATCTCCGCAAGGAAACATCAGATCTGCTCAACCCATGGTTTTTTGGTCTTCGGGGAGGATGGGGAACATGAATATGTGTTTCTTTTTCGAATTTGAGCTCTTTCTGCAATGGGCACTTTTCATACTATAAGCAGTTTTTCCTAACAAATGCAAGATATAACATGGGCTATCTCCGCAAGGAAACATGAGATCTGCAAAAGTTATGGTTTTTTGTTCTTCGGGGAGGATGGGGAACATGAATATGTGTTTGTTTTTCGAATTTGACCTCTATCTGAAATGAGCACTTTTCATGCTCTAAGCAGTTTTTCCTAACAAATGCAAGATATAACATTGGCTATCTCCGCAAGGAAACATCAGATCTGCACAACTCATGGTTTTTTGGTCTTCGGGGAGGATGGGGAACATGAATATGTGTTTGTTTTTCGAATTTGAGCTCTTTCTGCAATGGGCACTTTTCATGCTATAAGCAGTTTTTCCTAACAAATGCAAGATATAACATTGGCTATCTCCGCAAGGAAACATCAGATCTGCACAACTCATGGTTTTTTGGTCTTCGGGGAGGATGGGGAACATGAATATGTGTTTCTTTTTCGAATTTGAGCTCTTTCTGCAATGGGCACTTTTCATACTATAAGCAGTTTTTCCTAACAAATGCAAGATATAACATGGGCTATCTCCGCAAGGAAACATGAGATCTGCAAAAGTTATGGTTTTTTGTTCTTCGGGGAGGATGGGGAACATGAATATGTGTTTGTTTTTCGAATTTGACCTCTATCTGAAATGAGCACTTTTCATGCTCTAAGCAGTTTTTCCTAACAAATGCAAGATATAACATTGGCTATCTCCGCAAGGAAACATCAGATCTGCACAACTCATGGTTTTTTGGTCTTCGGGGAGGATGGGGAACATGAATATGTGTTTGTTTTTCGAATTTGAGCTCTTTCTGCAATGGGCACTTTTCATACTATAAGCAGTTTTTCTTAACAAATGCAAGCTATTACATTGGCAATCTCCGCAAGGAAACATCAGATCTGCTCAACTCATGGTTTTTTGGTCTTCGGGGAGGAGGGGGAACATGAATATGTGTTTGTTTTTCGAATTTGAGCTCTTTCTGCAATGGGCACTTTTCATACTTTAAGCAGTTTTTCCTAACAAATGCAAGATATAACATGGGCTATCTCCGCAAGGAAACATGAGATCTGCAAACGTTATGGTTTTTTGGTCTTCGGGGAGGATGGGGAACATGAATATGTGTTTGTTTTTCGAATTTGACCTCTATCTGAAATGAGCACTTTTCATGCTCTAAGCAGTTTTTCCTAACAAATGCAAGATATAACATTGGCTATCTCCGCAAGGAAACATCAGATCTGCACAACTCATGGTTTTTTGGTCTTCGGGGAGGATGGGGAACATGAATATGTGATTGTTTTTCGAATTTGAGCTCTTTCTGCAATGGGCACTTTTCATGCTATAAGCAGTTTTTCCTAACAAATGCAAGATATAACATTGGCTATCTCCGCAAGGAAACATCAGATCTGCACAACTCATGGTTTTTTGGTCTTCGGGGAGGATGGGGAACATGAATATGTGTTTGTTTTTCGAATTTGAGCTCTTTCTGCAATGGGCACTTTTCATACTATAAGCAGTTTTTCCTAACAAATGCATGATATAACATGGGCTATCTATGCAAGGAAACATGAGATCTGCAAACGTTATGGTTTTTTGGTCTTCGGGGAGGATGGGGAACATGAATATGTTTTTGTTTTTCGAATTTGAGCTCTATCTGAAATGAGCACTTTTCATGCTCTAAGCAGTTTTTCCTAACAAATGCAAGATATAACATTGGCTTTCTCCGCAAGGAAACATCAGATCTGCACAACTCATGGTTTTTTGGTCTTCGGGGAGGATGGGGAACATGAATATGTGATTGTTTTTCGAATTTGAGCTCTTTCTGCAATGGGCACTTTTCATACTATAAGCAGTTTTTCCTAACAAATGCAAGATATAACATGGGCTATCTCCGCAAGGAAACATGAGATCTGCAAAAGTTATTGTTTTTTGGTCTTCGGGGAGGATGGGGAACATGAATATGTTTTTGTTTTTCGAATTTGAGCTCTATCTGAAATGAGCACTTTTCATGCTCTAAGCAATTTTTCCTAACAAATGCAAGATATAACATTGGCTATCTCCGCAAGGAAACATCAGATCTGCACAACTCATGGTTTTTTTTTCTTCGGGGAGGATGGGGAACATGAATATGTGATTGTTTTTCGAATTTGAGATCTTTCTGCAATGGGCACTTTTCATACTATAAGCAGTTTTTCCTAACAAATGCAAGATATAACATGGGCTATCTCCGCAAGGAAACATCAGATCTGCACAACTCATGGTTTTTTGGTCTTCGGGGAGGAGGGGGAACATGAATATGTGTTTGTTTTTCGAATTTGAGATCTTTCTGCAATGGGCACTTTTCATACTATAAGCAGTTTTTCCTAACAAATGCAAGATTTAACATTGGCTATCTCCGCAAGGAAACATCAGATCTGCTCAACCCATGGTTTTTTGGTCTTCGGGGAGGATGGGGAACATGAATATGTGTTTCTTTTTCGAATTTGAGCTCTTTCTGCAATGGGCACTTTTCATACTATAAGCAGTTTTTCCTAACAAATGCAAGATATAACATGGGCTATCTGCGCAAGGAAACATGAGATCTGCAAAAGTTATGGTTTTTTGTTCTTCGGGGAGGATGGGGAACATGAATATGTGTTTGTTTTTCGAATTTGACCTCTATCTGAAATGAGCACTTTTCATGCTCTAAGCAGTTTTTCCTAACAAATGCAAGATATAACATTGGCTATCTCCGCAAGGAAACATCAGATCTGCACAACTCATGGTTTTTTGGTCTTCGGGGAGGATGGGGAACATGAATATGTGTTTGTTTTTCGAATTTGAGCTCTTTCTGCAATGGGCACTTTTCATGCTATAAGCAGTTTTTCCTAACAAATGCAAGATATAATATTGGCTATCTCCGCAAGGAAACATCAGATCTGCACAACTCATGGTTTTTTGGTCTTCGGGGAGGATGGGGAACATGAATATGTGTTTGTTTTTCGAATTTGAGATCTTTCTGCAATGGGCACTTTTCATACTATAAGCAGTTTTTCCTAACAAATTCAAGCTATTACATTGGCAATCTCCGCAAGGAAACATCAGATCTGCTCAACTCATGGTTTTTTGGTCTTCGGGGAGGAGGGGGAACATGAATATGTGTTTGTTTTTCGAATTTGAGCTCTTTCTGCAATGGGCACTTTTCATACTATAAGCAGTTTTTCCTAACAAATGCAAGATATAACATGGGCTATCTCCGCAAGGAAACATGAGATCTGCAAACGTTATGGTTTTTTGGTCTTCGGGGAGGATGGGGAACATGAATATGTTTTTGTTTTTCGAATTTGAGCTCTATCTGAAATGAGCACTTTTCATGCTATAAGCAGTTTTTCCTAACAAATGCAAGATATAACATTGGCTACCTCCGCAAGGAAACATCAGATCTGCACAACTCATGGTTTTTTGGTCTTCGGGGAGGATGGGGAACATGAATATGTGATTGTTTTTCGAATTTGAGCTCTTTCTGCAATGGGCACTTTTCATGCTATAAGCAGTTTTTCCTAACAAATGCAAGATATAACATTGGCTATCTCCGCAAGGAAACATGAGATCTGCAAAAGTTATTGTTTTTTGGTCTTCGGGGAGGATGGGGAACATGAATATGTTTTTGTTTTTCGAATTTGAGCTCTATCTGAAATGAGCACTTTTCATACTATAAGCAGTTTTTCCTAACAAATGCAAGATATAACATGGGCTATCTCCGCAAGGAAACATGAGATCTGCAAAAGTAATGGTTTTTTGGTCTTCGGGGAGGATGGGGAACATGAATATGTGATTGTTTTTCGAATTTGAGCTCTTTCTGCAATGGGCACTTTTCATACTATAAGCAGTTTTTCCTAACAAATGCAAGATATAACATTGGCTATCTCCGCAAGGAAACATCAGATCTGCACAACTCATGGTTTTTTGGTCTTCGGGGAGGATGGGGAACATGAATATGTGTTTGTTTTTCGAATTTGAGATCTTTCTGCAATTGGCACTTTTCATACTATAAGCAGTTTTTCCTAACAAATGCAAGCTATTACATTGGCAATCTCCGCAAGGAAACATCAGATCTGCTCAACTCATGGTTTTTTGGTCTTCGGGGAGGAGGGGGAACATGAATATGTGTTTGTTTTTCGAATTTGAGCTCTTTCTGCAATGGGCACTTTTCATACTATAAGCAGTTTTTCCTAACAAATGCATGATATAACATGGGCTATCTACGCAAGGAAACATGAGATCTGCAAACGTTATGGTTTTTTGGTCTTCGGGGAGGATGGGGAACATGAATATGTTTTTGTTTTTCGAATTTGAGCTCTATCTGAAATGAGCACTTTTCATGCTCTAAGCAGTTTTTCCTAACAAATGCAAGATATAACATTGGCTTTCTCCGCAAGGAAACATCAGATCTGCACAACTCATGGTTTTTTGGTCTTCGGGGAGGATGGGGAACATGAATATGTGATTGTTTTTCGAATTTGAGCTCTTTCTGCAATGGGCACTTTTCATACTATAAGCAGTTTTTCCTAACAAATGCAAGATATAACATGGGCTATCTCCGCAAGGAAACATGAGATCTGCAAAAGTTATTGTTTTTTGGTCTTCGGGGAGGATGGGGAACATGAATATGTTTTTGTTTTTCGAATTTGAGCTCTATCTGAAATGAGCACTTTTCATACTATAAGCAGTTTTTCCTAACAAATGCAAGATATAACATGGGCTATCTCCGCAAGGAAACATGAGATCTGCAAAAGTAATGGTTTTTTGGTCTTCGGGGAGGATGGGGAACATGAATATGTGATTGTTTTTCGAATTTGAGCTCTTTCTGCAATGGGCACTTTTCATACTATAAGCAGTTTTTCCTAACAAATGCAAGATATAACATTGGCTATCTCCGCAAGGAAACATCAGATCTGCACAACTCATGGTTTTTTGGTCTTCGGGGAGGATGGGGAACATGAATATGTGTTTGTTTTTCGAATTTGAGATCTTTCTGCAATTGGCACTTTTCATACTATAAGCAGTTTTTCCTAACAAATGCAAGCTATTACATTGGCAATCTCCGCAAGGAAACATCAGATCTGCTCAACTCATGGTTTTTTGGTCTTCGGGGAGGAGGGGGAACATGAATATGTGTTTGTTTTTCGAATTTGAGCTCTTTCTGCAATGGGCACTTTTCATACTATAAGCAGTTTTTCCTAACAAATGCATGATATAACATGGGCTATCTACGCAAGGAAACATGAGATCTGCAAACGTTATGGTTTTTTGGTCTTCGGGGAGGATGGGGAACATGAATATGTTTTTGTTTTTCGAATTTGAGCTCTATCTGAAATGAGCACTTTTCATGCTCTAAGCAGTTTTTCCTAACAAATGCAAGATATAACATTGGCTTTCTCCGCAAGGAAACATCAGATCTGCACAACTCATGGTTTTTTGGTCTTCGGGGAGGATGGGGAACATGAATATGTGATTGTTTTTCGAATTTGAGCTCTTTCTGCAATGGGCACTTTTCATACTATAAGCAGTTTTTCCTAACAAATGCAAGATATAACATGGGCTATCTCCGCAAGGAAACATGAGATCTGCAAAAGTAATGGTTTTTTGGTCTTCGGGGAGGATGGGGAACATGAATATGTGATTGTTTTTCGAATTTGAGCTCTTTCTGCAATGGGCACTTTTCATACTATAAGCAGTTTTTCCTAACAAATGCAAGATATAACATTGGCTATCTCCGCAAGGAAACATCAGATCTGCACAACTCATGGTTTTTTGGTCTTCGGGGAGGATGGGGAACATGAATATGTGTTTGTTTTTCGAATTTGAGATCTTTCTGCAATTGGCACTTTTCATACTATAAGCAGTTTTTCCTAATAAATGCAAGCTATTACATTGGCAATCTCCGCAAGGAAACATCAGATCTGCTCAACTCATGGTTTTTTGGTCTTCGGGGAGGAGGGGGAACATGAATATGTGTTTGTTTTTCGAATTTGAGCTCTTTCTGCAATGGGCACTTTTCATACTATAAGCAGTTTTTCCTAACAAATGCATGATATAACATGGGCTATCTACGCAAGGAAACATGAGATCTGCAAACGTTATGGTTTTTTGGTCTTCGGGGAGGATGGGGAACATGAATATGTTTTTGTTTTTCGAATTTGAGCTCTATCTGAAATGAGCACTTTTCATGCTCTAAGCAGTTTTTCCTAACAAATGCAAGATATAACATTGGCTATCTCTGCAAGGAAACATCAGATCTGCACAACTCATGGTTTTTTGGTCTTCGGGGAGTATGGGGAACATGAATATGTGATTGTTTTTCGAATTTGAGCTCTTTCTGCAATGGGCACTTTTCATACTATAAGCAGTTTTTCCTAACAAATGCAAGATATAACATGGGCTATCTCCGCAAGGAAACATCAGATCTGCACAACTCATGGTTTTTTGGTCTTCGGGGAGGAGGGGGAACATGAATATGTGTTTGTTTTTCGAATTTGAGATCTTTCTGCAATGGGCACTTTTCATACTATAAGCAGTTTTTCCTAACAAATGCAAGATTTAACATTGGCTATCTCCGCAAGGAAACATCAGATCTGCTCAACCCATGGTTTTTTGGTCTTCGGGGAGGATGGGGAACATGAATATGTGTTTCTTTTTCGAATTTGAGCTCTTTCTGCAATGGGCACTTTTCATACTATAAGCAGTTTTTCCTAACAAATGCAAGATATAACATGGGCTATCTCCGCAAGGAAACATGAGATCTGCAAAAGTTATGGTTTTTTGTTCTTCGGGGAGGATGGGGAACATGAATATGTGTTTGTTTTTCGAATTTGACCTCTATCTGAAATGAGCACTTTTCATGCTCTAAGCAGTTTTTCCTAACAAATGCAAGATATAACATTGGCTATCTCCGCAAGGAAACATCAGATCTGCACAACTCATGGTTTTTTGGTCTTCGGGGAGGATGGGGAACATGAATATGTGTTTGTTTTTCGAATTTGAGATCTTTCTGCAATTGGCACTTTTCATACTATAAGCAGTTTTTCCTAACAAATGCAAGCTATTACATTGGCAATCTCCGCAAGGAAACATCAGATCTGCTCAACTCATGGTTTTTTGGTCTTCGGGGAGGAGGGGGAACATGAATATGTGTTTGTTTTTCGAATTTGAGCTCTTTCTGCAATGGGCACTTTTCATACTTTAAGCAGTTTTTCCTAACAAATGCAAGATATAACATGGGCTATCTCCGCAAGGAAACATGAGATCTGCAAACGTTATGGTTTTTTGGTCTTCGGGGAGGATGGGGAACATGAATATGTGTTTGTTTTTCGAATTTGACCTCTATCTGAAATGAGCACTTTTCATGCTCTAAGCAGTTTTTCCTAACAAATGCAAGATATAACATTGGCTATCTCCGCAAGGAAACATCAGATCTGCACAACTCATGGTTTTTTGGTCTTCGGGGAGGATGGGGAACATGAATATGTGATTGTTTTTCGAATTTGAGCTCTTTCTGCAATGGGCACTTTTCATGCTATAAGCAGTTTTTCCTAACAAATGCAAGATATAACATTGGCTATCTCCGCAAGGAAACATCAGATCTGCACAACTCATGGTTTTTTGGTCTTCGGGGAGGATGGGGAACATGAATATGTGTTTGTTTTTCGAATTTGAGCTCTTTCTGCAATGGGCACTTTTCATACTATAAGCAGTTTTTCCTAACAAATGCATGATATAACATGGGCTATCTACGCAAGGAAACATGATATCTGCAAACGTTATGGTTTTTTGGTCTTCGGGGAGGATGGGGAACATGAATATGTTTTTGTTTTTCGAATTTGAGCTCTATCTGAAATGAGCACTTTTCATGCTCTAAGCAGTTTTTCCTAACAAATGCAAGATATAACATTGGCTTTCTCCGCAAGGAAACATCAGATCTGCACAACTCATGGTTTTTTGGTCTTCGGGGAGGATGGGGAACATGAATATGTGATTGTTTTTCGAATTTGAGCTCTTTCTGCAATGGGCACTTTTCATACTATAAGCAGTTTTTCCTAACAAATGCAAGATATAACATGGGCTATCTCCGCAAGGAAACATGAGATCTGCAAAAGTTATTGTTTTTTGGTCTTCGGGGAGGATGGGGAACATGAATATGTTTTTGTTTTTCGAATTTGAGCTCTATCTGAAATGAGCACTTTTCATGCTCTAAGCAATTTTTCCTAACAAATGCAAGATATAACATTGGCTATCTCCGCAAGGAAACATCAGATCTGCACAACTCATGGTTTTTTGGTCTTCGGGGAGGATGGGGAACATGAATATGTGATTGTTTTTCGAATTTGAGATCTTTCTGCAATGGGCACTTTTCATACTATAAGCAGTTTTTCCTAACAAATGCAAGATATAACATGGGCTATCTCCGCAAGGAAACATCAGATCTGCACAACTCATGGTTTTTTGGTCTTCGGGGAGGAGGGGGAACATGAATATGTGTTTGTTTTTCGAATTTGAGATCTTTCTGCAATGGGCACTTTTCATACTATAAGCAGTTTTTCCTAACAAATGCAAGATTTAACATTGGCTATCTCCGCAAGGAAACATCAGATCTGCTCAACCCATGGTTTTTTGGTCTTCGGGGAGGATGGGGAACATGAATATGTGTTTCTTTTTCGAATTTGAGCTCTTTCTGCAATGGGCACTTTTCATACTATAAGCAGTTTTTCCTAACAAATGCAAGATATAACATGGGCTATCTGCGCAAGGAAACATGAGATCTGCAAAAGTTATGGTTTTTTGTTCTTCGGGGAGGATGGGGAACATGAATATGTGTTTGTTTTTCGAATTTGACCTCTATCTGAAATGAGCACTTTTCATGCTCTAAGCAGTTTTTCCTAACAAATGCAAGATATAACATTGGCTATCTCTGCAAGGAAACATCAGATCTGCACAACTCATGGTTTTTTGGTCTTCGGGGAGGATGGGGAACATGAATATGTGTTTGTTTTTCGAATTTGAGCTCTTTCTGCAATGGGCACTTTTCATGCTATAAGCAGTTTTTCCTAACAAATGCAAGATATAATATTGGCTATCTCCGCAAGGAAACATCAGATCTGCACAACTCATGGTTTTTTGGTCTTCGGGGAGGATGGGGAACATGAATATGTGTTTGTTTTTCGAATTTGAGATCTTTCTGCAATGGGCACTTTTCATACTATAAGCAGTTTTTCCTAACAAATTCAAGCTATTACATTGGCAATCTCCGCAAGGAAACATCAGATCTGCTCAACTCATGGTTTTTTGGTCTTCGGGGAGGAGGGGGAACATGAATATGTGTTTGTTTTTCGAATTTGAGCTCTTTCTGCAATGGGCACTTTTCATACTATAAGCAGTTTTTCCTAACAAATGCAAGATATAACATGGGCTATCTGCGCAAGGAAACATGAGATCTGCAAAAGTTATGGTTTTTTGTTCTTCGGGGAGGATGGGGAACATGAATATGTGTTTGTTTTTCGAATTTGACCTCTATCTGAAATGAGCACTTTTCATGCTCTAAGCAGTTTTTCCTAACAAATGCAAGATATAACATTGGCTAACTCTGCAAGGAAACATCAGATCTGCACAACTCATGGTTTTTTGGTCTTCGGGGAGGATGGGGAACATGAATATGTGTTTGTTTTTCGAATTTGAGCTCTTTCTGCAATGGGCACTTTTCATGCTATAAGCAGTTTTTCCTAACAAATGCAAGATATAATATTGGCTATCTCCGCAAGGAAACATCAGATCTGCACAACTCATGGTTTTTTGGTCTTCGGGGAGGATGGGGAACATGAATATGTGTTTGTTTTTCGAATTTGAGATCTTTCTGCAATGGGCACTTTTCATACTATAAGCAGTTTTTCCTAACAAATTCAAGCTATTACATTGGCAATCTCCGCAAGGAAACATCAGATCTGCTCAACTCATGGTTTTTTGGTCTTCGGGGAGGAGGGGGAACATGAATATGTGTTTGTTTTTCGAATTTGAGCTCTTTCTGCAATGGGCACTTTTCATACTATAAGCAGTTTTTCCTAACAAATGCAAGATATAACATGGGCTATCTCCGCAAGGAAACATGAGATCTGCAAACGTTATGGTTTTTTGGTCTTCGGGGAGGATGGGGAACATGAATATGTTTTTGTTTTTCGAATTTGAGCTCTATCTGAAATGAGCACTTTTCATGCTATAAGCAGTTTTTCCTAACAAATGCAAGATATAACATTGGCTATCTCCGCAAGGAAACATCAGATCTGCACAACTCATGGTTTTTTGGTCTTCGGGGAGGATGGGGAAGATGAATATGTGATTGTTTTTCGAATTTGAGCTCTTTCTGCAATGGGCACTTTTCATGCTATAAGCAGTTTTTCCTAACAAATGCAAGATATAACATTGGCTATCTCCGCAAGGAAACATGAGATCTGCAAAAGTTATTGTTTTTTGGTCTTCGGGGAGGATGGGGAACATGAATATGTTTTTGTTTTTCGAATTTGAGCTCTATCTGAAATGAGCACTTTTCATGCTCTAAGCAGTTTTTCCTAACAAATGCAAGATATAACATTGGCTATCTCTGCAAGGAAACATCAGATCTGCACAACTCATGGTTTTTTGGTCTTCGGGGAGTATGGGGAACATGAATATGTGATTGTTTTTCGAATTTGAGATCTTTCTGCAATGGGCACTTTTCATACTATAAGCAGTTTTTCCTAACAAATGCAAGATTTAACATTGGCTATCTCCGCAAGGAAACATCAGATCTGCTCAAACCATGGTTTTTTGGTCTTCGGGGAGGATGGGGAACATGAATATGTGTTTCTTTTTCGAATTTGAGCTCTTTCTGCAATGGGCACTTTTCATACTATAAGCAGTTTTTCCTAACAAATGCAAGATATAACATGGGCTATCTCCGCAAGGAAACATCAGATCTTCTCAACTCATGGTTTTTTGGTCTTCGGGGAGGAGGGGGAACATGAATATGTGTTTGTTTTTCGAATTTGACCTCTATCTGAAATGAGCACTTTTCATGCTCTAAGCAGTTTTTCCTAACAAATGCAAGATATAACATTGGCTATCTCCGCAAGGAAACATCAGATCTGCACAACTCATGGTTTTTTGGTCTTCGGGGAGGAGGGGGAACATGAATATGTGTTTGTTTTTCGAATTTGAGCTCTTTCTGCAATGGGCACTTTTAATACTATAAGCTTTTTTTCCTAACAAATGCATGATATAACATGGGCTATCTACGCAAGGAAACATGAGATCTGCAAACGTTATGGTTTTTTGGTCTTCGGGGAGGATGGGGAAAATGAATATGTTTTTGTTTTTCGAATTTGAGCTCCATCTGAAATGAGCACTTTTCATGCTCTAAGCAGTTTTTCCTAACAAATGCAAGATATAACATTGGCTTTCTCCGCAAGGAAACATCAGATCTGCACAACTCATGGTTTTTTGGTCTTCGGGGAGGATGGGGAACATGAATATGTGATTGTTTTTCGAAATTGAGATCTTTCTGCAATGGGCACTTTTCATACTATAAGCAGTTTTTCCTAACAAATGCAAGATATAACATGGGCTATCTCCGCAAGGAAACATGAGATCTGCAAAAGTTATGGTTTTTTGGTCTTTGGGAAGGATGGGGAACATGAATATGTGATTGTTTTTCGAATTTGAGCTATTTCTGCAATGGGCACTTTTCATGCTATAAGCAGTTTTTCCTAACAAATGCAAGATATAACATTGGCTATCTCCGCAAGGAAACATCAGATCTGCACAACTCATGGTTTTTTGGTCTTCGGGGAGGATGGGGAACATGAATATGTGTTTGTTTTTCGAATTTGAGATCTTTCTGCAACGGGCACTTTTCATACTATAAGCAGTTTTTCCTAACAAATGCAAGCTATTACATTGGCAGTCTCCGCAAGGAAACATCAGATCTGCTCAACTCATGGTTTTTTGGTCTTCGGGGAGGAGGGGGAACATGAATATGTGTTTGTTTTTCGAATTTGAGCTCTTTCTGCAATGGGCACTTTTCATACTATAAGCAGTTTTTCCTAACAAATGCATGATATAACATTGGCTATCTCCGCAAGGAAACATCAGATCTGCACAACTCATGGTTTTTTGGTCTTCGGGGAGGAGGGGGAACATGAATATGTGTTTGTTTTTCGAATTTGAGATCTTTCTGCAATGGGCACTTTTCATACTGTAAGCAGTTTTTCCTAACAAATGCAAGATATAACATTGGCTATCTCCGCAAGGAAACATCAGATCTGCACAACTCATGGTTTTTTGGTCTTCGGGGAGGATGGGGAACATGAATATGTGTTTGTTTTTCGAATTTGAGATCTTTCTGCAATGGGCACTTTTCATACTATAAGCAGTTTTTCCTAACAAATGCAAGCTATTACATTGGCAGTCTCCGCAAGGAAACATCAGATCTGCTCAACTCATGGTTTTTTGGTCTTCGGGGAGGAGGGGGAACATGAATATGTGTTTGTTTTTCGAATTTGAGCTCTTTCTGCAATGGGCACTTTTCATACTATAAGCAGTTTTTCCTAACAAATGCATGATATAACATTGGCTATCTCCGCAAGGAAACATCAGATCTGCACAACTCATGGTTTTTTGGTCTTCGGGGAGGAGGGGGAACATGAATATGTGTTTGTTTTTCGAATTTGAGATCTTTCTGCAATGGGCACTTTTCATACTATAAGCAGTTTTTCCTAACAAATGCAAGATATAACATGGGCTATCTCCGCAAGGAAACATGAGATCTGCAAACGTTATTGTTTTTTGGTCTTCGGGGAGGATGGGGAACATGAATATGTTTTTGTTTTTCGAATTTGAGCTCTATCTGCAATGGGCACTTTTCATACTATAAGCAGTTTTTCCTAACAAATGCAAGATATAACATGGGCTATCTCCGCAAGGAAACATGAGATCTGCAAACGTTATGGTTTTTTGGTCTTCGGGGAGGATGGGGAACATGAATATGTTTTTGTTTTTCGAATTTGAGCTCTTTCTGCAATGGGCACTTTTCATACTATAAGCAGTTTTTCCTAACAAATGCAAGATATAACATGGGCTATCTCCGCAAGGAAACATCAGATCTTCTCAACTCATGGTTTTTTGGTCTTCGGGGAGGATGGGGAACATGAATATGTTTTTGTTTTTCGAATTTGAGCTCTTTCTGCAATGGGCACTTTTCATACTATAAGCAGTTTTTCCTAACAAATGCAAGATATAACATGGGCTATCTCCGCAAGGAAACATCAGATCTGCACAACTCATGGTTTTTTGGTCTTCAGGGAGGAGGGGGAACATGAATATGTGTTTGTTTTTCGAATTTGAGATCTTTCTGCAATGGGCACTTTTCATACTATAAGCAGTTTTTCCTAACAAATGCAAGATTTAACATTGGCTATCTCCGCAAGGAAACATCAGATCTGCTCAACCCATGGTTTTTTGGTCTTCGGGGAGGATGGGGAACATGAATATGTGTTTCTTTTTCGAATTTGAGCTCTTTCTGCTATGGGCACTTTTCATACTATAAGCAGTTTTTCCTAACAAATGCAAGATATAACATGGGCTATCTGCGCAAGGAAACATGAGATCTGCAAAAGTTATGGTTTTTTGTTCTTCGGGGAGGATGGGGAACATGAATATGTGTTTGTTTTTCGAATTTGACCTCTATCTGAAATGAGCACTTTTCATGCTCTTAGCAGTTTTTCCTAACAAATGCAAGATATAACATTGGCTATCTCCGCAAGGAAACATCAGATCTGCACAACTCATGGTTTTTTGGTCTTCGGGGAGGATGGGGAACATGAATATGTGTTTGTTTTTCGAATTTGAGCTCTTTCTGCAATGGGCACTTTTCATGCTATAAGCAGTTTTTCCTAACAAATGCAAGATATAACATTGGCTATCTCCGCAAGGAAACATCAGATCTGCACAACTCATGGTTTTTTGGTCTTCGGGGAGGATGGGGAACATGAATATGTGTTTGTTTTTCGAATTTGAGATCTTTCTGCAATGGGCACTTTTCATACTATAAGCAGTTTTTCCTAACAAATGCAAGCTATTACATTGGCAATCTCCGCAAGGAAACATCAGATCTGCTCAACTCATGGTTTTTTGGTCTTCGGGGAGGAGGGGGAACATGAATATGTGTTTGTTTTTCGAATTTGAGCTCTTTCTGCAATGGGCACTTTTCATACTATAAGCAGTTTTTCCTAACAAATGCAAGATATAACATGGGCTATCTCCGCAAGGAAACATGAGATCTGCAAACGTTATGGTTTTTTGGTCTTCGGGGAGGATGGGGAACATGAATATGTTTTTGTTTTTCGAATTTGAGCTCTATCTGAAATGAGCACTTTTCATGCTATAAGCAGTTTTTCCTAACAAATGCAAGATATAACATTGGCTATCTCCGCAAGGAAACATCAGATCTGCACAACTCATGGTTTTTTGGTCTTCGGGGAGAATGGGGAACATGAATATGTGATTGTTTTTCGAATTTGAGATCTTTCTGCAATGGGCACTTTTCATGCTATAAGCAGTTTTTCCTAACAAATGCAAGATATAACATTGGCTATCTCCGCAAGGAAACATCAGATCTGCACAACTCATGGTTTTTTGGTCTTCCGGGAGGATGGGGAACATGAATATGTGATTGTTTTTCGAATTTGAGCTCTTTCTGCAATGGGCACTTTTCATACTATAAGCTTTTTTTCCTAACAAATGCATGATATAACATGGGCTATCTACGCAAGGAAACATGAGATCTGCAAACGTTATGGTTTTTTGGTCTTCGGGGAGGATGGGGAACATGAATATGTTTTTGTTTTTCGAATTTGAGCTCCATCTGAAATGAGCACTTTTCATGCTCTAAGCAGTTTTTCCTAACAAATGCAAGATATAACATTGGCTTTCTCCGCAAGGAAACATCAGATCTGCACAACTCATGGTTTTTTGGTCTTCGGGGAGGATGGGGAACATGAATATGTGATTGTTTTTCGAATTTGAGCTATTTCTGCAATGGGCACTTTTCATGCTATAAGCAGTTTTTCCTAACAAATGCAAGATATAACATTGGCTATCTCCGCAAGGAAACATCAGATCTGCACAACTCATGGTTTTTTGGTCTTCGGGGAGGAGGGGGAACATGAATATGTGTTTGTTTTTCGAATTTGAGCTCTTTCTGCAATGGGCACTTTTCATACTATAAGCAGTTTTTCCTAACAAATGCATGATATAACATTGGCTATCTCCGCAAGGAAACATCAGATCTGCACAACTCATGGTTTTTTGGTCTTCGGGGAGGAGGGGGAACATGAATATGTGTTTGTTTTTCGAATTTGAGATCTTTCTGCAATGGGCACTTTTCATACTGTAAGCAGTTTTTCCTAACAAATGCAAGATATAACATTGGCTATCTCCGCAAGGAAACATCAGATCTGCACAACTCATGGTTTTTTGGTCTTCGGGGAGGATGGGGAACATGAATATGTGTTTGTTTTTCGAATTTGAGATCTTTCTGCAATGGGCACTTTTCATACTATAAGCAGTTTTTCCTAACAAATGCAAGCTATTACATTGGCAGTCTCCGCAAGGAAACATCAGATCTGCTCAACTCATGGTTTTTTGGTCTTCGGGGAGGAGGGGGAACATGAATATGTGTTTGTTTTTCGAATTTGAGCTCTTTCTGCAATGGGCACTTTTCATACTATAAGCAGTTTTTCCTAACAAATGCATGATATAACATTGGCTATCTCCGCAAGGAAACATCAGATCTGCACAACTCATGGTTTTTTGGTCTTCGGGGAGGAGGGGGAACATGAATATGTGTTTGTTTTTCGAATTTGAGATCTTTCTGCAATGGGCACTTTTCATACTATAAGCAGTTTTTCCTAACAAATGCAAGATTTAACATTGGCTATCTCCGCAAGGAAACATCAGATCTGCTCAACCCATGGTTTTTTGGTCTTCGGGGAGGATGGGGAACATGAATATGTGTTTCTTTTTCGAATTTGAGCTCTTTCTGCAATGGGCACTTTTCATACTATAAGCAGTTTTTCCTAACAAATGCAAGATATAACATGGGCTATCTCTGCAAGGAAACATGAGATCTGCAAACGTTATTGTTTTTTGGTCTTCGGGGAGGATGGGGAACATGAATATGTTTTTGTTTTTCGAATTTGAGCTCTATCTGCAATGGGCACTTTTCATACTATAAGCAGTTTTTCCTAACAAATGCAAGATATAACATGGGCTATCTCCGCAAGGAAACATGAGATCTGCAAACGTTATGGTTTTTTGGTCTTCGGGGAGGATGGGGAACATGAATATGTTTTTGTTTTTCGAATTTGAGCTCTATCTGAAATGAGCACTTTTCATACTATAAGCAGTTTTTCCTAACAAATGCAAGATATAACATGGGCTATCTCCGCAAGGAAACATGAGATCTGCAAAAGTAATGGTTTTTTGTTCTTCGGGGAGGATGGGGAACATGAATATGTGTTTGTTTTTCGAATTTGACCTCTATCTGAAATGAGCACTTTTCATGCTCTAAGCAGTTTTTCCTTACAAATGCAAGATATAACATTGGCTATCTCCGCAAGGAAACATCAGATCTGCACAACTCATGGTTTTTTGGTCTTCGGGGAGGATGGGGAACATGAATATGTGATTGTTTTTCGAATTTGAGCTCTTTCTGCAATGGGCACTTTTCATGCTATAAGCAGTTTTTCCTAACAAATGCAAGATATAACATTGGCTATCTCCGCAAGGAAACATCAGATCTGCACAACTCATGGTTTTTTGGTCTTCGGGGAGGATGGGGAACATGAATATGTGTTTGATTTTCGAATTTGATATCTTTCTGCAATGGGCACTTTTCATACTATAAGCAGTTTTTCCTAACAAATGCAAGCTATTACATTGGCAATCTCCGCAAGGAAACATCAGATCTGCTCAACTCATGGTTTTTTGGTCTTCGGGGAGGAGCGGGAACATGAATATGTGTTTGTTTTTCGAATTTGAGCTCTTTCTGCAATGGGCACTTTTCATACTATAAGCAGTTTTTCCTAACAAATGCATGATATAACATGGGCTATCTACGCAAGGAAACATGAGATCTGCAAACGTTATGGTTTTTTGGTCTTCGGGGAGGATGGGGAACATGAATATGTTTTTGTTTTTCGAATTTGAGCTCTATCTGAAATGAGCACTTTTCATGCTCTAAGCAGTTTTTCCTAACAAATGCAAGATATAACATTGGCTTTCTCCGCAAGGAAACATCAGATCTGCACAACTCATGGTTTTTTGGTCTTCGGGGAGGATGGGGAACATGAATATGTGATTGTTTTTCGAATTTGAGCTCTTTCTGCAATGGGCACTTTTCATACTATAAGCAGTTTTTCCTAACAAATGCAAGATATAACATTGGCTATCTCCGCAAGGAAACATCAGATCTGCTCAACCCATGGTTTTTTGGTCTTCGGGGAGGATGGGGAACATGAATATGTGTTTCTTTTTCGAATTTGAGCTCTTTCTGCAATGGGCACTTTTCATACTATAAGCAGTTTTTCCTAACAAATGCAAGATATAACATGGGCTATCTCCGCAACGAAACATGAGATCTGCAAAAGTTATGGTTTTTTGTTCTTCGGGGAGGATGGGGAACATGAATATGTGTTTGTTTTTCGAATTTGACCTCTATCTGAAATGAGCACTTTTCATGCTCTAAGCAGTTTTTCCTAACAAATGCAAGATATAACATTGGCTATCTCCGCAAGGAAACATCAGATCTGCTCAACTCATGGTTTTTTGGTCTTCGGGGAGGATGGGGAACATGAATATGTGTTTGTTTTTCGAATTTGAGCTCTTTCTGCAATGGGCACTTTTCATGCTATAAGCAGTTTTTCCTAACAAATGCAAGATATAACATTGGCTATCTCCGCAAGGAAACATCAGATCTGCACAACTCATGGTTTTTTGGTCTTCGGGGAGGATGGGGAACATGAATATGTGTTTGTTTTTCGAATTTGAGATCTTTCTGCAATGGGCACTTTTCATACTATAAGCAGTTTTTCCTAACAAATGCAAGCTATTACATTGGCAATCTCCGCAAGGAAACAACAGATCTGCTCAACTCATGGTTTTTTGGTCTTCGGGGAGAAGGGGGAACATGAATATGTGTTTGTTTTTCGAATTTGAGCTCTTTCTGCAATGGGCACTTTTCATACTATAAGCAGTTTTTCCTAACAAATGCAAGATATAACATGGGCTATCTCCGCAAGGAAACATGAGATCTGCAAACGTTATGGTTTTTTGGTCTTAAGGGGAGGATGGGGAACATGAATATGTTTTTGTTTTTCGAATTTGAGCTCTATCTGAAATGAGCACTTTTCATGCTCTAAGCAGTTTTTCCTAACAAATGCAAGATATAACATTGGCTATCTCCGCAAGGAAACATCAGATCTGCACAACTCATGGTTTTTTGGTCTTCGGGGAGGATGGGGAACATGAATATGTGATTGTTTTTCGAATTTGAGATCTTTCTGCAATGGGCACTTTTCATGCTATAAGCAGTTTTTCCTAACAAATGCAAGATATAACATTGGCTATCTCCGCAAGGAAACATCAGATCTGCACAACTCATGGTTTTTTGGTCTTCGGGGAGGATGGGGAACATGAATATGTGATTGTTTTTCGAATTTGAGCTCTTTCTGCTATGGGCACTTTTCATACTATAAGCAGTTTTTCCTAACAAATGCAAGATATAACATGGGCTATCTCCGCAAGGAAACATCAGATCTGCACAACTCATGGTTTTTTGGTCTTCGGGGAGGATGGGGAACATGAATATGTGATTGTTTTTCGAATTTGAGCTCTTTCTGCAATGGGCACTTTTCATACTATAAGCAGTTTTTCCTAACAAATGCAAGATATAACATGGGCTATCTCCGCAAGGAAACATGAGATCTGCAAAAGTTATGGTTTTTTGTTCTTCGGGGAGGATGGGGAACATGAATATGTGTTTGTTTTTCGAATTTGACCTCTATCTGAAATGAGCACTTTTCATGCTCTAAGCAGTTTTTCCTAACAAATGCAAGATATAACATTGGCTATCTCCGCAAGGAAACATCAGATCTGCACAACTCATGGTTTTTTGGTCTTCGGGGAGGATGGGGAACATGAATATGTGTTTGTTTTTCGAATTTGAGCTCTTTCTGCAATGGGCACTTTTCATGCTATAAGCAGTTTTTCCTAACAAATGCAAGATATAACATTGGCTATCTCCGCAAGGAAACATCAGATCTGCACAACTCATGGTTTTTTGGTCTTCGGGGAGGAGGGGGAACATGAATATGTGTTTGTTTTTCGAATTTGAGATCTTTCTGCAATGGGCACTTTTCATACTATAAGCAGTTTTTCCTAACAAATGCACGCTATTACATTGGCAATCTCCGCAAGGAAACATCAGATCTGCTCAACTCATGGTTTTTTGGTCTTCGGGGAGGAGGGGGAACATGAATATGTGTTTGTTTTTCGAATTTGAGCTCTTTCTGCAATGGGCACTTTTCATACTATAAGCAGTTTTTCCTAACAAATGCAAGATATAACATGGGCTATCTCCGCAAGGAAACATCAGATCTGCACAACTCATGGTTTTTTGGTCTTCAGGGAGGAGGGGGAACATGAATATGTGTTTGTTTTTCGAATTTGAGATCTTTCTGCAATGGGCACTTTTCATACTATAAGCAGTTTTTCCTAACAAATGCAAGATTTAACATTGGCTATCTCCGCAAGGAAACATCAGATCTGCTCAACCCATGGTTTTTTGGTCTTCGGGGAGGATGGGGAACATGAATATGTGTTTCTTTTTCGAATTTGAGCTCTTTCTGCTATGGGCACTTTTCATACTATAAGCAGTTTTTCCTAACAAATGCAAGATATAACATGGGCTATCTGCGCAAGGAAACATGAGATCTGCAAAAGTTATGGTTTTTTGTTCTTCGGGGAGGATGGGGAACATGAATATGTGTTTGTTTTTCGAATTTGACCTCTATCTGAAATGAGCACTTTTCATGCTCTTAGCAGTTTTTCCTAACAAATGCAAGATATAACATTGGCTATCTCCGCAAGGAAACATCAGATCTGCTCAACTCATGGTTTTTTGGTCTTCGGGGAGGATGGGGAACATGAATATGTGTTTGTTTTTCGAATTTGAGCTCTTTCTGCAATGGGCACTTTTCATGCTATAAGCAGTTTTTCCTAACAAATGCAAGATATAACATTGGCTATCTCCGCAAGGAAACATCAGATCTGCACAACTCATGGTTTTTTGGTCTTCGGGGAGGATGGGGAACATGAATATGTGTTTGTTTTTCGAATTTGAGATCTTTCTGCAATGGGCACTTTTCATACTATAAGCAGTTTTTCCTAACAAATGCAAGCTATTACATTGGCAATCTCCGCAAGGAAACAACAGATCTGCTCAACTCATGGTTTTTTGGTCTTCGGGGAGAAGGGGGAACATGAATATGTGTTTGTTTTTCGAATTTGAGCTCTTTCTGCAATGGGCACTTTTCATACTATAAGCAGTTTTTCCTAACAAATGCAAGATATAACATGGGCTATCTCCGCAAGGAAATATGAGATCTGCAAACGTTATGGTTTTTTGGTCTTAAGGGGAGGATGGGGAACATGAATATGTTTTTGTTTTTCGAATTTGAGCTCTATCTGAAATGAGCACTTTTCATGCTCTAAGCAGTTTTTCCTAAAAAATGCAAGATATAACATTGGCTATCTCCGCAAGGAAACATCAGATCTGCACAACTCATGGTTTTTTGGTCTTCGGGGAGGATGGGGAACATGAATATGTGATTGTTTTTCGAATTTGAGATCTTTCTGCAATGGGCACTTTTCATGCTATAAGCAGTTTTTCCTAACAAATGCAAGATATAACATTGGCTATCTCCGCAAGGAAACATCAGATCTGCACAACTCATGGTTTTTTGGTCTTCGGGGAGGATGGGGAACATGAATATGTGATTGTTTTTCGAATTTGAGCTCTTTCTGCTATGGGCACTTTTCATACTATAAGCAGTTTTTCCTAACAAATGCAAGATATAACATGGGCTATCTCCGCAAGGAAACATCAGATCTGCACAACTCATGGTTTTTTGGTCTTCGGGGAGGATGGGGAACATGAATATGTGATTGTTTTTCGAATTTGAGCTCTTTCTGCAATGGGCACTTTTCATACTATAAGCAGTTTTTCCTAACAAATGCAAGATATAACATGGGCTATCTCCGCAAGGAAACATGAGATCTGCAAAAGTTATGGTTTTTTGTTCTTCGGGGAGGATGGGGAACATGAATATGTGTTTGTTTTTCGAATTTGACCTCTATCTGAAATGAGCACTTTTCATGCTCTAAGCAGTTTTTCCTAACAAATGCAAGATATAACATTGGCTATCTCCGCAAGGAAACATCAGATCTGCACAACTCATGGTTTTTTGGTCTTCGGGGAGGATGGGGAACATGAATATGTGTTTGTTTTTCGAATTTGAGCTCTTTCTGCAATGGGCACTTTTCATGCTATAAGCAGTTTTTCCTAACAAATGCAAGATATAACATTGGCTATCTCCGCAAGGAAACATCAGATCTGCACAACTCATGGTTTTTTGGTCTTCGGGGAGGAGGGGGAACATGAATATGTGTTTGTTTTTCGAATTTGAGATCTTTCTGCAATGGGCACTTTTCATACTATAAGCAGTTTTTCCTAACAAATGCACGCTATTACATTGGCAATCTCCGCAAGGAAACATCAGATCTGCTCAACTCATGGTTTTTTGGTCTTCGGGGAGGAGGGGGAACATGAATATGTGTTTGTTTTTCGAATTTGAGCTCTTTCTGCAATGGGCACTTTTCATACTATAAGCAGTTTTTCCTAACAAATGCAAGATATAACATGGGCTATCTCCGCAAGGAAACATCAGATCTGCACAACTCATGGTTTTTTGGTCTTCAGGGAGGAGGGGGAACATGAATATGTGTTTGTTTTTCGAATTTGAGATCTTTCTGCAATGGGCACTTTTCATACTATAAGCAGTTTTTCCTAACAAATGCAAGATTTAACATTGGCTATCTCCGCAAGGAAACATCAGATCTGCTCAACCCATGGTTTTTTGGTCTTCGGGGAGGATGGGGAACATGAATATGTGTTTCTTTTTCGAATTTGAGCTCTTTCTGCTATGGGCACTTTTCATACTATAAGCAGTTTTTCCTAACAAATGCAAGATATAACATGGGCTATCTGCGCAAGGAAACATGAGATCTGCAAAAGTTATGGTTTTTTGTTCTTCGGGGAGGATGGGGAACATGAATATGTGTTTGTTTTTCGAATTTGACCTCTATCTGAAATGAGCACTTTTCATGCTCTTAGCAGTTTTTCCTAACAAATGCAAGATATAACATTGGCTATCTCCGCAAGGAAACATCAGATCTGCACAACTCATGGTTTTTTGGTCTTCGGGGAGGATGGGGAACATGAATATGTGTTTGTTTTTCGAATTTGAGCTCTTTCTGCAATGGGCACTTTTCATGCTATAAGCAGTTTTTCCTAACAAATGCAAGATATAACATTGGCTATCTCCGCAAGGAAACATCAGATCTGCACAACTCATGGTTTTTTGGTCTTCGGGGAGGATGGGGAACATGAATATGTGTTTGTTTTTCGAATTTGAGATCTTTCTGCAATGGGCACTTTTCATACTATAAGCAGTTTTTCCTAACAAATGCAAGCTATTACATTGGCAATCTCCGCAAGGAAACATCAGATCTGCTCAACTCATGGTTTTTTGGTCTTCGGGGAGGAGGGGGAACATGAATATGTGTTTGTTTTTCGAATTTGAGCTCTTTCTGCAATGGGCACTTTTCATACTATAAGCAGTTTTTCCTAACAAATGCAAGATATAACATGGGCTATCTCCGCAAGGAAACATGAGATCTGCAAACGTTATGGTTTTTTGGTCTTCGGGGAGGATGGGGAACATGAATATGTTTTTGTTTTTCGAATTTGAGCTCTATCTGAAATGAGCACTTTTCATGCTATAAGCAGTTTTTCCTAACAAATGCAAGATATAACATTGGCTATCTCCGCAAGGAAACATCAGATCTGCACAACTCATGGTTTTTTGGTCTTCGGGGAGAATGGGGAACATGAATATGTGATTGTTTTTCGAATTTGAGATCTTTCTGCAATGGGCACTTTTCATGCTATAAGCAGTTTTTCCTAACAAATGCAAGATATAACATTGGCTATCTCCGCAAGGAAACATCAGATCTGCACAACTCATGGTTTTTTGGTCTTCCGGGAGGATGGGGAACATGAATATGTGATTGTTTTTCGAATTTGAGCTCTTTCTGCAATGGGCACTTTTCATACTATAAGCTTTTTTTCCTAACAAATGCATGATATAACATGGGCTATCTACGCAAGGAAACATGAGATCTGCAAACGTTATGGTTTTTTGGTCTTCGGGGAGGATGGGGAACATGAATATGTTTTTGTTTTTCGAATTTGAGCTCCATCTGAAATGAGCACTTTTCATGCTCTAAGCAGTTTTTCCTAACAAATGCAAGATATAACATTGGCTTTCTCCGCAAGGAAACATCAGATCTGCACAACTCATGGTTTTTTGGTCTTCGGGGAGGATGGGGAACATGAATATGTGATTGTTTTTCGAATTTGAGCTATTTCTGCAATGGGCACTTTTCATGCTATAAGCAGTTTTTCCTAACAAATGCAAGATATAACATTGGCTATCTCCGCAAGGAAACATCAGATCTGCACAACTCATGGTTTTTTGGTCTTCGGGGAGGAGGGGGAACATGAATATGTGTTTGTTTTTCGAATTTGAGCTCTTTCTGCAATGGGCACTTTTCATACTATAAGCAGTTTTTCCTAACAAATGCATGATATAACATTGGCTATCTCCGCAAGGAAACATCAGATCTGCACAACTCATGGTTTTTTGGTCTTCGGGGAGGAGGGGGAACATGAATATGTGTTTGTTTTTCGAATTTGAGATCTTTCTGCAATGGGCACTTTTCATACTGTAAGCAGTTTTTCCTAACAAATGCAAGATATAACATTGGCTATCTCCGCAAGGAAACATCAGATCTGCACAACTCATGGTTTTTTGGTCTTCGGGGAGGATGGGGAACATGAATATGTGTTTGTTTTTCGAATTTGAGATCTTTCTGCAATGGGCACTTTTCATACTATAAGCAGTTTTTCCTAACAAATGCAAGCTATTACATTGGCAGTCTCCGCAAGGAAACATCAGATCTGCTCAACTCATGGTTTTTTGGTCTTCGGGGAGGAGGGGGAACATGAATATGTGTTTGTTTTTCGAATTTGAGCTCTTTCTGCAATGGGCACTTTTCATACTATAAGCAGTTTTTCCTAACAAATGCATGATATAACATTGGCTATCTCCGCAAGGAAACATCAGATCTGCACAACTCATGGTTTTTTGGTCTTCGGGGAGGAGGGGGAACATGAATATGTGTTTGTTTTTCGAATTTGAGATCTTTCTGCAATGGGCACTTTTCATACTATAAGCAGTTTTTCCTAACAAATGCAAGATTTAACATTGGCTATCTCCGCAAGGAAACATCAGATCTGCTCAACCCATGGTTTTTTGGTCTTCGGGGAGGATGGGGAACATGAATATGTGTTTCTTTTTCGAATTTGAGCTCTTTCTGCAATGGGCACTTTTCATACTATAAGCAGTTTTTCCTAACAAATGCAAGATATAACATGGGCTATCTCCGCAAGGAAACATGAGATCTGCAAACGTTATTGTTTTTTGGTCTTCGGGGAGGATGGGGAACATGAATATGTTTTTGTTTTTCGAATTTGAGCTCTATCTGCAATGGGCACTTTTCATACTATAAGCAGTTTTTCCTAACAAATGCAAGATATAACATGGGCTATCTCCGCAAGGAAACATGAGATCTGCAAAAGTAATGGTTTTTTGTTCTTCGGGGAGGATGGGGAACATGAATATGTGTTTGTTTTTCGAATTTGACCTCTATCTGAAATGAGCACTTTTCATGCTCTAAGCAGTTTTTCCTTACAAATGCAAGATATAACATTGGCTATCTCCGCAAGGAAACATCAGATCTGCACAACTCATGGTTTTTTGGTCTTCGGGGAGGATGGGGAACATGAATATGTGATTGTTTTTCGAATTTGAGCTCTTTCTGCAATGGGCACTTTTCATGCTATAAGCAGTTTTTCCTAACAAATGCAAGATATAACATTGGCTATCTCCGCAAGGAAACATCAGATCTGCACAACTCATGGTTTTTTGGTCTTCGGGGAGGATGGGGAACATGAATATGTGTTTGATTTTCGAATTTGATATCTTTCTGCAATGGGCACTTTTCATACTATAAGCAGTTTTTCCTAACAAATGCAAGCTATTACATTGGCAATCTCCGCAAGGAAACATCAGATCTGCTCAACTCATGGTTTTTTGGTCTTCGGGGAGGAGGGGGAACATGAATATGTGTTTGTTTTTCGAATTTGAGCTCTTTCTGCAATGGGCACTTTTCATACTATAAGCAGTTTTTCCTAACAAATGCATGATATAACATGGGCTATCTACGCAAGGAAACATGAGATCTGCAAACGTTATGGTTTTTTGGTCTTCGGGGAGGATGGGGAACATGAATATGTTTTTGTTTTTCGAATTTGAGCTCTATCTGAAATGAGCACTTTTCATGCTCTAAGCAGTTTTTCCTAACAAATGCAAGATATAACATTGGCTTTCTCCGCAAGGAAACATCAGATCTGCACAACTCATGGTTTTTTGGTCTTCGGGGAGGATGGGGAACATGAATATGTGATTGTTTTTCGAATTTGAGCTCTTTCTGCAATGGGCACTTTTCATACTATAAGCAGTTTTTCCTAACAAATACAAGATATAACATTGGCTATCTCCGCAAGGAAACATCAGATCTGCTCAACCCATGGTTTTTTGGTCTTCGGGGAGGATGGGGAACATGAATATGTGTTTCTTTTTCGAATTTGAGCTCTTTCTGCAATGGGCACTTTTCATACTATAAGCAGTTTTTCCTAACAAATGCAAGATATAACATGGGCTATCTCCGCAACGAAACATGAGATCTGCAAAAGTTATGGTTTTTTGTTCTTCGGGGAGGATGGGGAACATGAATATGTGTTTGTTTTTCGAATTTGACCTCTATCTGAAATGAGCACTTTTCATGCTCTAAGCAGTTTTTCCTAACAAATGCAAGATATAACATTGGCTATCTCCGCAAGGAAACATCAGATCTGCTCAACTCATGGTTTTTTGGTCTTCGGGGAGGATGGGGAACATGAATATGTGTTTGTTTTTCGAATTTGAGCTCTTTCTGCAATGGGCACTTTTCATGCTATAAGCAGTTTTTCCTAACAAATGCAAGATATAACATTGGCTATCTCCGCAAGGAAACATCAGATCTGCACAACTCATGGTTTTTTGGTCTTTGGGGAGGATGGGGAACATGAATATGTGTTTGTTTTTCGAATTTGAGATCTTTCTGCAATGGGCACTTTTCATACTATAAGCAGTTTTTCCTAACAAATGCAAGCTATTACATTGGCAATCTCCGCAAGGAAACAACAGATCTGCTCAACTCATGGTTTTTTGGTCTTCGGGGAGAAGGGGGAACATGAATATGTGTTTGTTTTTCGAATTTGAGCTCTTTCTGCAATGGGCACTTTTCATACTATAAGCAGTTTTTCCTAACAAATGCAAGATATAACATGGGCTATCTCCGCAAGGAAACATGAGATCTGCAAACGTTATGGTTTTTTGGTCTTAAGGGGAGGATGGGGAACATGAATATGTTTTTGTTTTTCGAATTTGAGCTCTATCTGAAATGAGCACTTTTCATGCTCTAAGCAGTTTTTCCTAACAAATGCAAGATATAACATTGGCTATCTCCGCAAGGAAACATCAGATCTGCACAACTCATGGTTTTTTGGTCTTCGGGGAGGATGGGGAACATGAATATGTGATTGTTTTTCGAATTTGAGATCTTTCTGCAATGGGCACTTTTCATGCTATAAGCAGTTTTTCCTAACAAATGCAAGATATAACATTGGCTATCTCCGGAAGGAAACATCAGATCTGCACAAATCATGGTTTTTTGGTCTTCGGGGAGGATGGGGAACATGAATATGTGATTGTTTTTCGAATTTGAGCTCTTTCTGCTATGGGCACTTTTCATACTATAAGCAGTTTTTCCTAACAAATGCAAGATATAACATGGGCTATCTCCGCAAGGAAACATCAGATCTGCACAACTCATGGTTTTTTGGTCTTCGGGGAGGATGGGGAACATGAATATGTGATTGTTTTTCGAATTTGAGCTCTTTCTGCAATGGGCACTTTTCATACTATAAGCAGTTTTTCCTAACAAATGCAAGATATAACATGGGCTATCTCCGCAAGGAAACATGAGATCTGCAAAAGTTATGGTTTTTTGTTCTTCGGGGAGGATGGGGAACATGAATATGTGTTTGTTTTTCGAATTTGACCTCTATCTGAAATGAGCACTTTTCATGCTCTAAGCAGTTTTTCCTAACAAATGCAAGATATAACATTGGCTATCTCCGCAAGGAAACATCAGATCTGCACAACTCATGGTTTTTTGGTCTTCGGGGAGGATGGGGAACATGAATATGTGTTTGTTTTTCGAATTTGAGCTCTTTCTGCAATGGGCACTTTTCATGCTATAAGCAGTTTTTCCTAACAAATGCAAGATATAACATTGGCTATCTCCGCAAGGAAACATCAGATCTGCACAACTCATGGTTTTTTGGTCTTCGGGGAGGATGGGGAACATGAATATGTGTTTGTTTTTCGAATTTGAGATCTTTCTGCAATGGGCACTTTCCATACTATAAGCAGTTTTTCCTAACAAATGCACGCTATTACATTGGCAATCTCCGCAAGGAAACATCAGATCTGCTCAACTCATGGTTTTTTGGTCTTCGGGGAGGAGGGGGAACATGAATATGTGTTTGTTTTTCGAATTTGAGCTCTTTCTGCAATGGGCACTTTTCATACTATAAGCAGTTTTTCCTAACAAATGCAAGATATAACATTGGCTATCTCCGCAAGGAAACATCAGATCTGCAGAACTCATGGTTTTTTGGTCTTCGGGGAGGAGGGGGAACATGAATATGTGTTTGTTTTTCGAATTTGAGATCTTTCTGCAATGGGCACTTTTCATACTATAAGCAGTTTTTCCTAACAAATGCAAGATTTAACATTGGCTATCTCCGCAAGGAAACATCAGATCTGCTCAACCCATGGTTTTTTGGTCTTCGGGGAGGATGGGGAACATGAATATGTGTTTCTTTTTCGAATTTGAGCTATTTCTGCAATGGGCACTTTTCATACTATAAGCAGTTTTTCCTAACAAATGCAAGATATAACATGGGCTATCTCCGCAAGGAAACATGAGATCTGCAAACGTTATTGTTTTTTTGGTCTTCGGGGAGGATGGGGAACATGAATATGTGTTTGTTTTTCGAATTTGACCTCTATCTGAAATGAGCACTTTTCATGCTCTAAGCAGTTTTTCCTAACAAATGCAAGATATAACATTGGCTATCTCCGCAAGGAAACATCAGATCTGCACAACTCATGGGTTTTTGGTCTTCGGGGAGGATGGGGAACATGAATATGTGTTTGTTTTTCGAATTTGAGATCTTTCTGCAATGGGCACTTTTCATGCTATAAGCAGTTTTTCCTAACAAATGCAAGATATAACATTGGCTATCTCCGCAAGGAAACATCAGATCTGCACAACTCATGGTTTTTTGGTCTTCGGGGAGGAGGGGGAACATGAATATGTGTTTGTTTTTCGAATTTGAGCTCTTTCTGCAATGGGCACTTTTCATACTATAAGCAGTTTTTCCTAACAAATGCATGATATAACATGGGCTATCTACGCAAGGAAACATGAGATCTGCAAACGTTATGGTTTTTTGGTCTTCGGGGAGGATGGGGAACATGAATATGTTTTTGTTTTTCGAATTTGAGCTCTATCTGAAATGAGCACTTTTCATGCTCTAAGCAGTTTTTCCTAACAAATGCAAGATATAACATTGGCTTTCTCCGCAAGGAAACATCAGATCTGCACAACTCATGGTTTTTTGGTCTTCGGGGAGGATGGGGAACATGAATATGTGATTGTTTTTCGAATTTGAGCTCTTTCTGCAATGGGCACTTTTCATACTATAAGCAGTTTTTCCTAACAAATACAAGATATAACATTGGCTATCTCCGCAAGGAAACATCAGATCTGCTCAACCCATGGTTTTTTGGTCTTCGGGGAGGATGGGGAACATGAATATGTGTTTCTTTTTCGAATTTGAGCTCTTTCTGCAATGGGCACTTTTCATACTATAAGCAGTTTTTCCTAACAAATGCAAGATATAACATGGGCTATCTCCGCAACGAAACATGAGATCTGCAAAAGTTATGGTTTTTTGTTCTTCGGGGAGGATGGGGAACATGAATATGTGTTTGTTTTTCGAATTTGACCTCTATCTGAAATGAGCACTTTTCATGCTCTAAGCAGTTTTTCCTAACAAATGCAAGATATAACATTGGCTATCTCCGCAAGGAAACATCAGATCTGCTCAACTCATGGTTTTTTGGTCTTCGGGGAGGATGGGGAACATGAATATGTGTTTGTTTTTCGAATTTGAGCTCTTTCTGCAATGGGCACTTTTCATGCTATAAGCAGTTTTTCCTAACAAATGCAAGATATAACATTGGCTATCTCCGCAAGGAAACATCAGATCTGCACAACTCATGGTTTTTTGGTCTTTGGGGAGGATGGGGAACATGAATATGTGTTTGTTTTTCGAATTTGAGATCTTTCTGCAATGGGCACTTTTCATACTATAAGCAGTTTTTCCTAACAAATGCAAGCTATTACATTGGCAATCTCCGCAAGGAAACAACAGATCTGCTCAACTCATGGTTTTTTGGTCTTCGGGGAGAAGGGGGAACATGAATATGTGTTTGTTTTTCGAATTTGAGCTCTTTCTGCAATGGGCACTTTTCATACTATAAGCAGTTTTTCCTAACAAATGCAAGATATAACATGGGCTATCTCCGCAAGGAAACATGAGATCTGCAAACGTTATGGTTTTTTGGTCTTAAGGGGAGGATGGGGAACATGAATATGTTTTTGTTTTTCGAATTTGAGCTCTATCTGAAATGAGCACTTTTCATGCTCTAAGCAGTTTTTCCTAACAAATGCAAGATATAACATTGGCTATCTCCGCAAGGAAACATCAGATCTGCACAACTCATGGTTTTTTGGTCTTCGGGGAGGATGGGGAACATGAATATGTGATTGTTTTTCGAATTTGAGATCTTTCTGCAATGGGCACTTTTCATGCTATAAGCAGTTTTTCCTAACAAATGCAAGATATAACATTGGCTATCTCCGGAAGGAAACATCAGATCTGCACAAATCATGGTTTTTTGGTCTTCGGGGAGGATGGGGAACATGAATATGTGATTGTTTTTCGAATTTGAGCTCTTTCTGCTATGGGCACTTTTCATACTATAAGCAGTTTTTCCTAACAAATGCAAGATATAACATGGGCTATCTCCGCAAGGAAACATCAGATCTGCACAACTCATGGTTTTTTGGTCTTCGGGGAGGATGGGGAACATGAATATGTGATTGTTTTTCGAATTTGAGCTCTTTCTGCAATGGGCACTTTTCATACTATAAGCAGTTTTTCCTAACAAATGCAAGATATAACATGGGCTATCTCCGCAAGGAAACATGAGATCTGCAAAAGTTATGGTTTTTTGTTCTTCGGGGAGGATGGGGAACATGAATATGTGTTTGTTTTTCGAATTTGACCTCTATCTGAAATGAGCACTTTTCATGCTCTAAGCAGTTTTTCCTAACAAATGCAAGATATAACATTGGCTATCTCCGCAAGGAAACATCAGATCTGCACAACTCATGGTTTTTTGGTCTTCGGGGAGGATGGGGAACATGAATATGTGTTTGTTTTTCGAATTTGAGCTCTTTCTGCAATGGGCACTTTTCATGCTATAAGCAGTTTTTCCTAACAAATGCAAGATATAACATTGGCTATCTCCGCAAGGAAACATCAGATCTGCACAACTCATGGTTTTTTGGTCTTCGGGGAGGATGGGGAACATGAATATGTGTTTGTTTTTCGAATTTGAGATCTTTCTGCAATGGGCACTTTTCATACTATAAGCAGTTTTTCCTAACAAATGCACGCTATTACATTGGCAATCTCCGCAAGGAAACATCAGATCTGCTCAACTCATGGTTTTTTGGTCTTCGGGGAGGAGGGGGAACATGAATATGTGTTTGTTTTTCGAATTTGAGCTCTTTCTGCAATGGGCACTTTTCATACTATAAGCAGTTTTTCCTAACAAATGCAAGATATAACATTGGCTATCTCCGCAAGGAAACATCAGATCTGCAGAACTCATGGTTTTTTGGTCTTCGGGGAGGAGGGGGAACATGAATATGTGTTTGTTTTTCGAATTTGAGATCTTTCTGCAATGGGCACTTTTCATACTATAAGCAGTTTTTCCTAACAAATGCAAGATTTAACATTGGCTATCTCCGCAAGGAAACATCAGATCTGCTCAACCCATGGTTTTTTGGTCTTCGGGGAGGATGGGGAACATGAATATGTGTTTCTTTTTCGAATTTGAGCTATTTCTGCAATGGGCACTTTTCATACTATAAGCAGTTTTTCCTAACAAATGCAAGATATAACATGGGCTATCTCCGCAAGGAAACATGAGATCTGCAAACGTTATTGTTTTTTTGGTCTTCGGGGAGGATGGGGAACATGAATATGTGTTTGTTTTTCGAATTTGACCTCTATCTGAAATGAGCACTTTTCATGCTCTAAGCAGTTTTTCCTAACAAATGCAAGATATAACATTGGCTATCTCCGCAAGGAAACATCAGATCTGCACAACTCATGGGTTTTTGGTCTTCGGGGAGGATGGGGAACATGAATATGTGTTTGTTTTTCGAATTTGAGATCTTTCTGCAATGGGCACTTTTCATGCTATAAGCAGTTTTTCCTAACAAATGCAAGATATAACATTGGCTATCTCCGCAAGGAAACATCAGATCTGCACAACTCATGGTTTTTTGGTCTTCGGGGAGGATGGGGAACATGAATATGTGTTTGTTTTTCGAATTTGAGATCTTTCTGCAATGGGCACTTTTCATACTATAAGCAGTTTTTCCTAACAAATGCAAGCTATTACATTGGCAATCTCCGCAAGGAAACATCAGATGTGCTCAACTCATGGTTTTTTGGTCTTCGGGTTGGAGGGGGAACATGAATATGTGTTTGTTTTTCGAATTTGAGCTCTTTCTGCAATGGGCACTTTTCATACTATAAGCAGTTTTTCCTAACAAATGCAAGATATAACATGGGCTATCTCCGCAAGGAAACATGAGATCTGCAAACGTTATGGTTTTTTGGTCTTCGGGGAGGATGGGGAACATGAATATGTTTTTGTTTTTCGAATTTGAGCTCTATCTGAAATGAGCACTTTTCATGCTCTAAGCAGTTTTTCCTAACAAATGCAAGATATAACATTGGTTATCTCCGCAAGGAAACATCAGATCTGCACAACTCATGGTTTTTTGGTCTTCGGGGAGGATGGGGAACATGAATATGTGATTGTTTTTCGAATTTGAGATCTTTCTGCAATGGGCACTTTTCATGCTATAAGCAGTTTTTCCTAACAAATGCAAGATATAACATTGGCTATCTCCGCAAGGAAACATCAGATCTGCACAACTCATGGTTTTTTGGTCTTCGGGGAGGATGGGGAACATGAATATGTGTTTGTTTTTCGAATTTGAGATCTTTCTGCAATGGGCACTTTTCATACTATAAGCAGTTTTTCCTAACAAATGCAAGCTATTACATTGGCAATCTCCGCAAGGAAACATCAGATCTGGTCAACTCATGGTTTTTTGGTCTTCGGGGAGGAGGGGGAACATGAATATGTGTTTGTTTTTCGAATTTGAGCTCTTTCTGCAATGGGCACTTTTCATACTATAAGCAGTTTTTCCTAACAAATGCAAGATATAACATGGGCTATCTCCGCAAGGAAACATGAGATCTGCAAACGTTATGGTTTTTTGGTCTTTGGGGAGGATGGGGAACATGAATATGTTTTTGTTTTTCGAATTTGAGCTCTATCTGAAATGAGCACTTTTCATGCTCTAAGCAGTTTTTCCTAACAAATGCAAGATATAACATTGGCTATCTCCGCAAGGAAACATCAGATCTGCACAACTCATGGTTTTTTGGTCTTCGGGGAGGATGGGGAACATGAATATGTGATTGTTTTTCGAATTTGAGATCTTTCTGCAATGGGCACTTTTCATGCTATAAGCAGTTTTTCCTAACAAATGCAAGATATAACATTGGCTATCTCCGCAAGGAAACATCAGATCTGCACAACTCATGGTTTTTTGGTCTTCGGGGAGGATGGGGAACATGAATATGTGATTGTTTTTCGAATTTGAGCTCTTTCTGCAATGGGCACTTTTCATACTATAAGCAGTTTTTCCTAACAAATGCAAGATATAACATGGGCTATCTCCGCAAGGAAACATGAGATCTGCAAACGTTATTGTTTTTTGGTCTTCGGGGAGGATGGGGAACATGAATATGTTTTTGTTTTTCGAATTTGAGCTCTATCTGAAATGAGCACTTTTCATGCTCTAAGCAGTTTTTCCTAACAAATGCAAGATATAACATTGGCCATCTCCGCAAGGAAACATCAGATCTGCACAACTCATGGTTTTTTGGTCTTCGTGGAGGATGGGGAACATGAATATGTGATTGTTTTTCGAATTTGAGCTCTTTCTGCAATGGGCACTTTTCATACTATAAGCAGTTTTTCCTAACAAATGCAAGATATAACATGGGCTATCTCCGCAAGGAAACATGAGATGTGCAAAAGTTATGGTTTTTTGTTCTTCGGGGAGGATGGGGAACATGAATATGTGTTTGTTTTTCGAATTTGACCTCTATCTGAAATGAGCACTTTTCATGCTCTAAGCAGTTTTTCCTAACAAATGCAAGATATAACATTGGCTATCTCCGCAAGGAAACATCAGATCTGCACAACTCATGGTTTTTTGGTCTTCGGGGAGGATGGGGAACATGAATATGTGTTTGTTTTTCGAATTTGAGCTCTTTCTGCAATGGGCACTTTTCATGCTATAAGCAGTTTTTCCTAACAAATGCAAGATATAACATTGGCTATCTCCGCAAGGAAACATCAGATCTGCACAACTCATGGTTTTTTGGTCTTCGGGGAGGATGGGGAACATGAATATGTGTTTGTTTTTCGAATTTGAGATCTTTCTGCAATGGGCACTTTTCATACTATAAGCAGTTTTTCCTAACAAATGCAAGCTATTACATTGGCAATCTCCGCAAGGAAACATCAGATCTGCTCAACTCATGGTTTTTTGGTTTTCGGGGAGGAGGGGGAACATGAATATGTGTTTGTTTTTCGAATTTGAGCTCTTTCTGCAATGGGCACTTTTCATACTATAAGCAGTTTTTCCTAACAAATGCAAGATTTAACATTGGCTATCTCCGCAAGGAAACATCAGATCTGCTCAACCCATGGTTTTTTGGTCTTCGGGGAGGAGGGGGAACATGAATATGTGTTTCTTTTTCGAATTTGAGCTCTTTCTGCAATGGGCACTTTTCATACTATAAGCAGTTTTTCCTAACAAATGCAAGATATAACATGGGCTATCTCCGCAAGGAAACATGAGATCTGCAAACGTTATTGTTTTTTGGTCTTCGGGGAGGATGGGGAACATGAATATGTGTTTGTTTTTCGAATTTGACCTCTATCTGAAATGAGCACTTTTCATGCTCTAAGCAGTTTTTCCTAACAAATGCAAGATATAACATTGGCTATCTCCGCAAGGAAACATCAGATCTGCACAACTCATGGGTTTTTGGTCTTCGGGGAGGATGGGGAACATGAATATGTGTTTGTTTTTCGAATTTGAGATCTTTCTGCAATGGGCACTTTTCATACTATAAGCAGTTTTTCCTAACAAATGCAAGCTATTACATTGGCAATCTCCGCAAGGAAACATCAGATCTGCTCAACTCATGGTTTTTTGGTCTTCGGGGAGGAGGGGGAACATGAATATGTGTTTGTTTTTCGAATTTGAGCTCTTTCTGCAATGGGCACTTTTCATACTATAAGCAGTTTTTCCTAACAAATGCAAGATATAACATGGGCTATCTCCGCAAGGAAACATGAGATCTGCAAACGTTATGGTTTTTTGGTCTTCGGGGAGGATGGGGAACATGAATATGTTTTTGTTTTTCGAATTTGAGCTCTATCTGAAATGAGCACTTTTCATGCTCTAAGCAGTTTTTCCTAACAAATGCAAGATATAACATTGGCTATCTCCGCAAGGAAACATCAGATCTGCACAACTCATGGTTTTTTGGTCTTCGGGGAGGATGGGGAACATGAATATGTGATTGTTTTTCGAATTTGAGATCTTTCTGCAATGGGCACTTTTCATGCTTTAAGCAGTTTTTCCTAACAAATGCAAGATATAACATTGGCTATCTCCGCAAGGAAACATCAGATCTGCACAACTCATGGTTTTTTGGTCTTCGGGGAGGATGGGGAACATGAATATGTGTTTGTTTTTCGAATTTGAGATCTTTCTGCAATGGGCACTTTTCATACTATAAGCAGTTTTTCCTAACAAATGCAAGCTATTACATTGGCAATCTCCGCAAGGAAACATCAGATCTGCTCAACTCATGGTTTTTTGGTCTTCGGGGATGAGGGGGAACATGAATATGTGTTTGTTTTTCGAATTTGAGCTCTTTCTGCAATGGGCACTTTTCATACTATAAGCAGTTTTTCCTAACAAATGCATGATATAACATGGGATATCTACGCAAGGAAACATGAGATCTGCAAACGTTATGGTTTTTTGGTCTTCGGGGAGGATGGGGAACATGAATATGTTTTTGTTTTTCGAATTTGAGCTCTTTCTGCAATGAGCACTTTTCATGCTATAAGCACTTTTTCCTAACAAATGCAAGATATAACATTGGCTATCTCCGCAAGGAAACATCAGATCTGCACAACTCATGGTTTTTTGTTCTTCGGGGAGGCGGGGGAACATGAAAATGTGTTTGTTTTTCGAATTTGACCTCTATCTGAAATGGGCACTTTTCATGCTATAAGCAGTTTTTCCTAACAAATGCAAGATATAACATGGGCTATCTCCGCAAGGAAACATCAGATCTGCACAACTCATGGTTTTTTGGTCTTCGGGGAGGATGGGGAACATGAATATGTGTTTCTTTTTCGAATTTGAGCTCTTTCTGCAATGGGCACTTTTCATACTATAAGCAGTTTTTCCTAACAAATGCAAGATATAACATGGGCTATCTCCGCAAGGAAACATCAGATCTGCACAACTCATGGTTTTTTGGTCTTCGGGGAGGATGGGGAACATGAATATGTGTTTCTTTTTCGAATTTGAGCTCTTTCTGCAATGGGCACTTTTCATACTATAAGCAGTTTTTCCTAACAAATGCAAGATATAACATGGGCTATCTCCGCAAGGAAACATGAGATCTGCAAACGTTATTGTTTTTTGGTCTTCGGGGAGGATGGGGAACATGAATATGTTTTTGTTTTTCGAATTTGAGCTCTATCTGAAATGAGCACTTTTCATGCTTAAGCAGTTTTTCCTAACAAATGCAAGATATAACATTGGCTATCTCCGCAAGGAAACATCAGATCTGCACAACTCATGGTTTTTTGGTCTTCGGGGAGGATGGGGAACATGAATATGTGATTGTTTTTCGAATTTGAGCTCTTTCTGCAATGGGCACTTTTCATACTATAAGCAGTTTTTCCTAACAAATGCAAGATATAACATGGGCTATCTCCGCAAGGAAACATCCGATCTGCAAAAGTTATGGTTTTTTGTTCTTCGGGGAGGATGGGGAACATGAATATGTGTTTGTTTTTCGAATTTGACCTCTATCTGAAATGAGCACTTTTCATGCTCTAAGCAGTTTTTCCTAACAAATGCAAGATATAACATTGGCTATCTCCGCAAGGAAACATCAGATCTGCACAACTCATGGTTTTTTGGTCTTCGGGGAGGATGGGGAACATGAATATGTGTTTGTTTTTCGAATTTGAGCTCTTTCTGCAATGGGCACTTTTCATACTATAAGCAGTTTGTCCTAACAAATGCAAGATATAACATGGGCTATCTCCGCAAGGAAACATGAGATCTGCAAACGTTATGGTTTTTTGGTCTTCGGGGAGGATGGGGAACATGAATATGTTTTTGTTTTTCGAATTTGAGCTCTATCTGAAATGAGCACTTTTCATGCTCTAAGCAGTTTTTCCTAACAAATGCAAGATATAACATTGGCTATCTCCGCAAGGAAACATCAGATCTGCACAACTCATGGTTTTTTGGTCTTCGGGGAGGATGGGGAACATGAATATGTGATTGTTTTTCGAATTTGAGCTCTTTCTGCAATGGGCACTTTTCATGCTATAAGCAGTTTTTCCTAACAAATGCAAGATATAACATTGGCTATCTCCGCAAGGAAACATCAGATCTGCACAACTCATGGTTTTTTGGTCTTCGGGGAGGATGGGGAACATGAATATGTGTTTGTTTTTCGAATTTGAGATCTTTCTGCAATGGGCACTTTTCATACTATAAGCAGTTTTTCCTAACAAATGCAAGCTATTACATTGGCAATCTCCGCAAGGAAACATCAGATCTGCTCAACTCATGGTTTTTTGGTCTTTGGGGAGGATGGGGAACATGAATATGTGTTTGTTTTTCGAATTTGAGCTCTTTCTGCAATGGGCACTTTTCATACTATAAGCAGTTTTTCCTAACAAATGCAAGATATAACATGGGCTATCTCCGCAAGGAAACATGAGATCTGCAAACGTTATGGTTTTTTGGTCTTCGGGGAGGATGGGGAACATGAATATGTTTTTGTTTTTCGAATTTGAGCTCTATCTGAAATGAGCACTTTTCATGCTCTAAGCAGTTTTTCCTAACAAATGCAAGATATAACATTGGCTATCTCCGCAAGGAAACATCAGATCTGCACAACTCATGGTTTTTTGGTCTTTGGGGAGGATGGGGAACATGAATATGTGATTGTTTTTCTAATTTGAGCTCTTTCTGCAATGGGCACTTTTCATGCTATAAGCAGTTTTTCCTAACAAATGCAAGATATAACATTGGCTATCTCCGCAAGGAAACATCAGATCTGCACAACTCATGGTTTTTTGGTCTTCGGGGAGGATGGGGAACATGAATATGTGTTTGTTTTTCGAATTTGAGATCTTTCTGCAATGGGCACTTTTCATACTATAAGCAGTTTTTCCTAACAAATGCAAGCTATTACATTGGCAATCGCAAGGAAACATCAGATCTGCTCAACTCATGGTTTTTTGGTCTTCGGGGAGGAGGGGGAACATGAATATGTGTTTGTTTTTCGAATTTGAGCTCTTTCTGCAATGGGCACTTTTCATACTATAAGCAGTTTTTCCTAACAAATGCAAGATATAACATTGGCTATCTCCGCAAGGAAACATCAGATCTGCACAACTCATGGTTTTTTGGTCTTCGGGGAGGATGGGGAACATGAATATGTGTTTGTTTTTCGAATTTGAGATCTTTCTGCAATGGGCACTTTTCATACTATAAGCAGTTTTTCCTAACAAATGCAAGCTATTACATTGGCAATCTCCGCAAGGAAACATCAGATCTGCTCAACTCATGGTTTTTTGGTTTTCGGGGAGGAGGGGGAACATGAATATGTGTTTGTTTTTCGAATTTGAGCTCTTTCTGCAATGGGCACTTTTCATACTATAAGCAGTTTTTCCTAACAAATGCAAGATATAACATTGGCTATCTCCGCAAGGAAACATCAGATCTGCACAACTCATGTTTTTTTGGTCTTCGGGGAGGAGGGGGAACATGAATATGTGTTTGTTTTTCGAATTTGAGATCTTTCTGCAATGGGCACTTTTCATACTATAAGCAGTTTTTCCTAACAAATGCAAGATTTAACATTGGCTATCTCCGCAAGGAAACATCAGATCTGCTCAACCCATGGTTTTTTGGTCTTCGGGGAGGATGGGGAACATGAATATGTGTTTCTTTTTCGAATTTGAGCTCTTTCTGCAATGGGCACTTTTCATACTATAAGCAGTTTTTCCTAACAAATGCAAGATATAACATGGGCTATCTCCGCAAGGAAACATGAGATCTGCAAACGTTATTGTTTTTTGGTCTTCGGGGAGGATGGGGAACATGAATATGTGTTTGTTTTTCGAATTTGACCTCTATCTGAAATGAGCACTTTTCATGCTCTAAGCAGTTTTTCCTAACAAATGCAAGATATAACATTGGCTATCTCCGCAAGGAAACATCAGATCTGCACAACTCATGGGTTTTTGGTCTTCGGGGAGGATGGGGAACATGAATATGTGTTTGTTTTTCGAATTTGAGATCTTTCTGCAATGGGCACTTTTCATACTATAAGCAGTTTTTCCTAACAAATGCAAGCTATTACATTGGCAATCTCCGCAAGGAAACATCAGATCTGCTCAACTCATGGTTTTTTGGTCTTCGGGGATGAGGGGGAACATGAATATGTGTTTGTTTTTCGAATTTGAGCTCTTTCTGCAATGGGCACTTTTCATACTATAAGCAGTTTTTCCTAACAAATGCATGATATAACATGGGATATCTACGCAAGGAAACATGAGATCTGCAAACGTTATGGTTTTTTGGTCTTCGGGGAGGATGGGGAACATGAATATGTTTTTGTTTTTCGAATTTGAGCTCTTTCTGCAATGAGCACTTTTCATGCTATAAGCACTTTTTCCTAACAAATGCAAGATATAACATTGGCTATCTCCGCAAGGAAACATCAGATCTGCACAACTCATGGTTTTTTGTTCTTCGGGGAGGCGGGGGAACATGAAAATGTGTTTGTTTTTCGAATTTGACCTCTATCTGAAATGGGCACTTTTCATGCTATAAGCAGTTTTTCCTAACAAATGCAAGATATAACATGGGCTATCTCCTCAAGGAAACATGAGATCTGCAAAAGTTATGTTTTTTTGTTCTTCGGGGAGGATGGGGAACATGAATATGTGTTTGTTTTTCGAATTTGACCTCTATCTGAAATGAGCACTTTTAATGCTCTAAGCAGTTTTTCCTAACAAATGCAAGATATAACATTGGCTATCTCCGCAAGGAAACATCAGATCTGCACAACTCATGGTTTTTTGGTCTTCGGGGAGGATGGGGAACATGAATATGTTTTTGTTTTTCGAATTTGAGCTCTTTCTGCAATGGGCACTTTTCATACTATAAGCAGTTTTTCCTAACAAATGCAAGATATAACATGGGCTATCTCCGCAAGGAAACATCAGATCTGCACAACTCATGGTTTTTTGGTCTTCGGGGAGGATGGGGAACATGAATATGTGTTTCTTTTTCGAATTTGAGCTCTTTCTGCAATGGGCACTTTTCATACTATAAGCAGTTTTTCCTAACAAATGCAAGATATAACATGGGCTATCTCCGCAAGGAAACATGAGATCTGCAAACGTTATTGTTTTTTGGTCTTCGGGGAGGATGGGGAACATGAATATGTTTTTGTTTTTCGAATTTGAGCTCTATCTGAAATGAGCACTTTTCATGCTCTAAGCAGTTTTTCCTAACAAATGCAAGATATAACATTGGCTATCTCCGCAAGGAAACATCAGATCTGCACAACTCATGGTTTTTTGGTCTTCGGGGAGGATGGGGAACATGAATATGTGATTGTTTTTCGAATTTGAGCTCTTTCTGCAATGGGCACTTTTCATACTATAAGCAGTTTTTCCTAACAAATGCAAGATATAACATGGGCTATCTCCGCAAGGAAACATCCGATCTGCAAAAGTTATGGTTTTTTGTTCTTCGGGGAGGATGGGGAACATGAATATGTGTTTGTTTTTCGAATTTGACCTCTATCTGAAATGAGCACTTTTCATGCTCTAAGCAGTTTTTCCTAACAAATGCAAGATATAACATTGGCTATCTCCGCAAGGAAACATCAGATCTGCACAACTCATGGTTTTTTGGTCTTCGGGGAGGATGGGGAACATGAATATGTGTTTGTTTTTCGAATTTGAGCTCTTTCTGCAATGGGCACTTTTCATGCTATAAGCAGTTTTTCCTAACAAATGCAAGATTGGCTATCTCCGCAGGGAAACATCAGATCTGCACAACTCATGGTTTTTTGGACTTCGGGGAGGATGGGGAACATGAATATGTGTTTGTTTTTCGAATTTGAGCTCTTTCTGCAATGGGCACTTTTCATACTATAAGCAGTTTTTCCTAACAAATGCAAGCTATTACATTGGCAATCTCCGCAAGGAAACATCAGATCTGCTCAACTCATGGTTTTTTGGTCTTCGGGGAGGATGGGGAACATGAATATGTGTTTGTTTTTCGAATTTGAGCTCTTTCTGCAATGGGCACTTTTCATACTATAAGCAGTTTTTCCTAACAAATGCAAGATATAACATGGGCTATCTCCGCAAGGAAACATGAGATCTGCAAACGTTATGGTTTTTTGGTCTTCGGGGAGGATGGGGAACATGAATATGTTTTTGTTTTTCGAATTTGAGCTCTATCTGAAATGAGCACTTTTCATGCTCTAAGCAGTTTTTCCTAACAAATGCAAGATATAACATTGGCTATCTCCGCAAGGAAACATCAGATCTGCACAACTCATGGTTTTTTGGTCTTCGGGGAGGATGGGGAACATGAATATGTGATTGTTTTTCGAATTTGAGCTCTTTCTGCAATGGGCACTTTTCATGCTATAAGCAGTTTTTCCTAACAAATGCAAGATATAACATTGGCTATCTCCGCAAGGAAACATCAGATCTGCACAACTCATGGTTTTTTGGTCTTCGGGGAGGATGGGGAACATGAATATGTGTTTGTTTTTCGAATTTGAGATCTTTCTGCAATGGGCACTTTTCATACTATAAGCAGTTTTTCCTAACAAATGCAAGCTATTACATTGGCAATCTCCGCAAGGAAACATCAGATCTGCTCAACTCATGGTTTTTTGGTCTTCGGGGAGGATGGGGAACATGAATATGTGTTTGTTTTTCGAATTTGAGCTCTTTCTGCAATGGGCACTTTTCATACTATAAGCAGTTTTTCCTAACAAATGCAAGATATAACATGGGCTATCTCCGCAAGGAAACATGAGATCTGCAAACGTTATGGTTTTTTGGTCTTCGGGGAGGATGGGGAACATGAATATGTTTTTGTTTTTCGAATTTGAGCTCTATCTGAAATGAGCACTTTTCATGCTCTAAGCAGTTTTTCCTAACAAATGCAAGATATAACATTGGCTATCTCCGCAAGGAAACATCAGATCTGCACAACTCATGGTTTTTTGGTCTTCGGGGAGGATGGGGAACATGAATATGTGTTTGTTTTTCGAATTTGAGCTCTTTCTGCAATGGGCACTTTTCATGCTATAAGCAGTTTTTCCTAACAAATGCAAGATATAACATTGGCTATCTCCGCAAGGAAACATCAGATCTGCACAACTCATGGTTTTTTGGTCTTCGGGGAGGATGGGGAACATGAATATGTGTTTGTTTTTCGAATTTGAGATCTTTCTGCAATGGGCACTTTTCATACTATAAGCAGTTTTTCCTAACAAATGCAAGCTATTACATTGGCAATCTCCGCAAGGAAACATCAGATCTGCTCAACTCATGGTTTTTTGGTCTTCGGGGAGGATGGGGAACATGAATATGTGTTTGTTTTTCGAATTTGAGCTCTTTCTGCAATGGGCACTTTTCATACTATAAGCAGTTTTTCCTAACAAATGCAAGATATAACATGGGCTATCTCCGCAAGGAAACATGAGATCTGCAAACGTTATGGTTTTTTGGTCTTCGGGGAGGATGGGGAACATGAATATGTTTTTGTTTTTCGAATTTGAGCTCTATCTGAAATGAGCACTTTTCATGCTCTAAGCAGTTTTTCCTAACAAATGCAAGATATAACATTGGCTATCTCCGCAAGGAAACATCAGATCTGCACAACTCATGGTTTTTTGGTCTTCGGGGAGGATGGGGAACATGAATATGTGATTGTTTTTCTAATTTGAGCTCTTTCTGCAATGGGCACTTTTCATGCTATAAGCAGTTTTTCCTAACAAATGCAAGATATAACATTGGCTATCTCCGCAAGGAAACATCAGATCTGCACAACTCATGGTTTTTTGGTCTTCGGGGAGGATGGGGAACATGAATATGTGTTTGTTTTTCGAATTTGAGATCTTTCTGCAATGGGCACTTTTCATACTATAAGCAGTTTTTCCTAACAAATGCAAGCTATTACATTGGCAATCGCAAGGAAACATCAGATCTGCTCAACTCATGGTTTTTTGGTCTTCGGGGAGGAGGGGGAACATGAATATGTGTTTGTTTTTCGAATTTGAGCTCTTTCTGCAATGGGCACTTTTCATACTATAAGCAGTTTTTCCTAACAAATGCAAGATATAACATTGGCTATCTCCGCAAGGAAACATCAGATCTGCACAACTCATGGTTTTTTGGTCTTCGGGGAGGATGGGGAACATGAATATGTGTTTGTTTTTCGAATTTGAGATCTTTCTGCAATGGGCACTTTTCATACTATAAGCAGTTTTTCCTAACAAATGCAAGCTATTACATTGGCAATCTCCGCAAGGAAACATCAGATCTGCTCAACTCATGGTTTTTTGGTTTTCGGGGAGGAGGGGGAACATGAATATGTGTTTGTTTTTCGAATTTGAGCTCTTTCTGCAATGGGCACTTTTCATACTATAAGCAGTTTTTCCTAACAAATGCAAGATATAACATTGGCTATCTCCGCAAGGAAACATCAGATCTGCACAACTCATGTTTTTTTGGTCTTCGGGGAGGAGGGGGAACATGAATATGTGTTTGTTTTTCGAATTTGAGATCTTTCTGCAATGGGCACTTTTCATACTATAAGCAGTTTTTCCTAACAAATGCAAGATTTAACATTGGCTATCTCCGCAAGGAAACATCAGATCTGCTCAACCCATGGTTTTTTGGTCTTCGGGGAGGATGGGGAACATGAATATGTGTTTCTTTTTCGAATTTGAGCTCTTTCTGCAATGGGCACTTTTCATACTATAAGCAGTTTTTCCTAACAAATGCAAGATATAACATGGGCTATCTCCGCAAGGAAACATGAGATCTGCAAATGTTATTGTTTTTTGGTCTTCGGGGAGGATGGGGAACATGAATATGTGTTTGTTTTTCGAATTTGACCTCTATCTGAAATGAGCACTTTTCATGCTCTAAGCAGTTTTTCCTAACAAATGCAAGATATAACATTGGCTATCTCCGCAAGGAAACATCAGATCTGCACAACTCATGGGTTTTTGGTCTTCGGGGAGGATGGGGAACATGAATATGTGTTTGTTTTTCGAATTTGAGATCTTTCTGCAATGGGCACTTCTCATACTATAAGCAGTTTTTCCTAACAAATGCAAGCTATTACATTGGCAATCTCCGCAAGGAAACATCAGATCTGCTCAACTCATGGTTTTTTGGTCTTCGGGGATGAGGGGGAACATGAATATGTGTTTGTTTTTCGAATTTGAGCTCTTTCTGCAATGGGCACTTTTCATACTATAAGCAGTTTTTCCTAACAAATGCATGATATAACATGGGATATCTACGCAAGGAAACATGAGATCTGCAAACGTTATGGTTTTTTGGTCTTCGGGGAGGATGGGGAACATGAATATGTTTTTGTTTTTCGAATTTGAGCTCTTTCTGCAATGAGCACTTTTCATGCTATAAGCACTTTTTCCTAACAAATGCAAGATATAACATTGGCTATCTCCGCAAGGAAACATCAGATCTGCACAACTCATGGTTTTTTGTTCTTCGGGGAGGCGGGGGAACATGAAAATGTGTTTGTTTTTCGAATTTGACCTCTATCTGAAATGGGCACTTTTCATGCTATAAGCAGTTTTTCCTAACAAATGCAAGATATAACATGGGCTATCTCCGCAAGGAAACATGAGATCTGCAAAAGTTATGTTTTTTTGTTCTTCGGGGAGGATGGGGAACATGAATATGTGTTTGTTTTTCGAATTTGACCTCTATCTGAAATGAGCACTTTTCATGCTCTAAGCAGTTTTTCCTAACAAATGCAAGATATAACATTGGCTATCTCCGCAAGGAAACATCAGATCTGCACAACTCATGGTTTTTTGGTCTTCGGGGAGGATGGGGAACATGAATATGTTTTTGTTTTTCGAATTTGAGCTCTTTCTGCAATGGGCACTTTTCATACTATAAGCAGTTTTTCCTAACAAATGCAAGATATAACATGGGCTATCTCCGCAAGGAAACATCAGATCTGCACAACTCATGGTTTTTTGGTCTTCGGGGAGGATGGGGAACATGAATATGTGTTTCTTTTTCGAATTTGAGCTCTTTCTGCAATGGGCACTTTTCATACTATAAGCAGTTTTTCCTAACAAATGCAAGATATAACATGGGCTATCTCCGCAAGGAAACATGAGATCTGCAAACGTTATGGTTTTTTGGTCTTCGGGGAGGATGGGGAACATGAATATGTTTTTGTTTTTCGAATTTGAGCTCTATCTGAAATGAGCACTTTTCATGCTCTAAGCAGTTTTTCCTAACAAATGCAAGATATAACATTGGCTATCTCCGCAAGGAAACATCAGATCTGCACAACTCATGGTTTTTTGGTCTTCGGGGAGGATGGGGAACATGAATATGTGATTGTTTTTCGAATTTGAGCTCTTTCTGCAATGGGCACTTTTCATGCTATAAGCAGTTTTTCCTAACAAATGCAAGATATAACATTGGCTATCTCCGCAAGGAAACATCAGATCTGCACAACTCATGGTTTTTTGGTCTTCGGGGAGGATGGGGAACATGAATATGTGTTTGTTTTTCGAATTTGAGATCTTTCTGCAATGGGCACTTTTCATACTATAAGCAGTTTTTCCTAACAAATGCAAGCTATTACATTGGCAATCTCCGCAAGGAAACATCAGATCTGCTCAACTCATGGTTTTTTGGTCTTCGGGGAGGATGGGGAACATGAATATGTGTTTGTTTTTCGAATTTGAGCTCTTTCTGCAATGGGCACTTTTCATACTATAAGCAGTTTTTCCTAACAAATGCAAGATATAACATGGGCTATCTCCGCAAGGAAACATGAGATCTGCAAACGTTATGGTTTTTTGGTCTTCGGGGAGGATGGGGAACATGAATATGTTTTTGTTTTTCGAATTTGAGCTCTATCTGAAATGAGCACTTTTCATGCTCTAAGCAGTTTTTCCTAACAAATGCAAGATATAACATTGGCTATCTCCGCAAGGAAACATCAGATCTGCACAACTCATGGTTTTTTGGTCTTCGGGGAGGATGGGGAACATGAATATGTGATTGTTTTTCTAATTTGAGCTCTTTCTGCAATGGGCACTTTTCATGCTATAAGCAGTTTTTCCTAACAAATGCAAGATATAACATTGGCTATCTCCGCAAGGAAACATCAGATCTGCACAACTCATGGTTTTTTGGTCTTCGGGGAGGATGGGGAACATGAATATGTGTTTGTTTTTCGAATTTGAGATCTTTCTGCAATGGGCACTTTTCATACTATAAGCAGTTTTTCCTAACAAATGCAAGCTATTACATTGGCAATCGCAAGGAAACATCAGATCTGCTCAACTCATGGTTTTTTGGTCTTCGGGGAGGAGGGGGAACATGAATATGTGTTTGTTTTTCGAATTTGAGCTCTTTCTGCAATGGGCACTTTTCATACTATAAGCAGTTTTTCCTAACAAATGCAAGATATAACATTGGCTATCTCCGCAAGGAAACATCAGATCTGCACAACTCATGGTTTTTTGGTCTTCGGGGAGGATGGGGAACATGAATATGTGTTTGTTTTTCGAATTTGAGATCTTTCTGCAATGGGCACTTTTCATACTATAAGCAGTTTTTCCTAACAAATGCAAGCTATTACATTGGCAATCTCCGCAAGGAAACATCAGATCTGCTCAACTCATGGTTTTTTGGTTTTCGGGGAGGAGGGGGAACATGAATATGTGTTTGTTTTTCGAATTTGAGCTCTTTCTGCAATGGGCACTTTTCATACTATAAGCAGTTTTTCCTAACAAATGCAAGATATAACATTGGCTATCTCCGCAAGGAAACATCAGATCTGCACAACTCATGTTTTTTTGGTCTTCGGGGAGGAGGGGGAACATGAATATGTGTTTGTTTTTCGAATTTGAGATCTTTCTGCAATGGGCACTTTTCATACTATAAGCAGTTTTTCCTAACAAATGCAAGATTTAACATTGGCTATCTCCGCAAGGAAACATCAGATCTGCTCAACCCATGGTTTTTTGGTCTTCGGGGAGGATGGGGAACATGAATATGTGTTTCTTTTTCGAATTTGAGCTCTTTCTGCAATGGGCACTTTTCATACTATAAGCAGTTTTTCCTAACAAATGCAAGATATAACATGGGCTATCTCCGCAAGGAAACATGAGATCTGCAAATGTTATTGTTTTTTGGTCTTCGGGGAGGATGGGGAACATGAATATGTGTTTGTTTTTCGAATTTGACCTCTATCTGAAATGAGCACTTTTCATGCTCTAAGCAGTTTTTCCTAACAAATGCAAGATATAACATTGGCTATCTCCGCAAGGAAACATCAGATCTGCACAACTCATGGGTTTTTGGTCTTCGGGGAGGATGGGGAACATGAATATGTGTTTGTTTTTCGAATTTGAGATCTTTCTGCAATGGGCACTTCTCATACTATAAGCAGTTTTTCCTAACAAATGCAAGCTATTACATTGGCAATCTCCGCAAGGAAACATCAGATCTGCTCAACTCATGGTTTTTTGGTCTTCGGGGATGAGGGGGAACATGAATATGTGTTTGTTTTTCGAATTTGAGCTCTTTCTGCAATGGGCACTTTTCATACTATAAGCAGTTTTTCCTAACAAATGCATGATATAACATGGGATATCTACGCAAGGAAACATGAGATCTGCAAACGTTATGGTTTTTTGGTCTTCGGGGAGGATGGGGAACATGAATATGTTTTTGTTTTTCGAATTTGAGCTCTTTCTGCAATGAGCACTTTTCATGCTATAAGCACTTTTTCCTAACAAATGCAAGATATAACATTGGCTATCTCCGCAAGGAAACATCAGATCTGCACAACTCATGGTTTTTTGTTCTTCGGGGAGGCGGGGGAACATGAAAATGTGTTTGTTTTTCGAATTTGACCTCTATCTGAAATGGGCACTTTTCATGCTATAAGCAGTTTTTCCTAACAAATGCAAGATATAACATGGGCTATCTCCGCAAGGAAACATGAGATCTGCAAAAGTTATGTTTTTTTGTTCTTCGGGGAGGATGGGGAACATGAATATGTGTTTGTTTTTCGAATTTGACCTCTATCTGAAATGAGCACTTTTCATGCTCTAAGCAGTTTTTCCTAACAAATGCAAGATATAACATTGGCTATCTCCGCAAGGAAACATCAGATCTGCACAACTCATGGTTTTTTGGTCTTCGGGGAGGATGGGGAACATGAATATGTTTTTGTTTTTCGAATTTGAGCTCTTTCTGCAATGGGCACTTTTCATACTATAAGCAGTTTTTCCTAACAAATGCAAGATATAACATGGGCTATCTCCGCAAGGAAACATCAGATCTGCACAACTCATGGTTTTTTGGTCTTCGGGGAGGATGGGGAACATGAATATGTGTTTCTTTTTCGAATTTGAGCTCTTTCTGCAATGGGCACTTTTCATACTATAAGCAGTTTTTCCTAACAAATGCAAGATATAACATGGGCTATCTCCGCAAGGAAACATGAGATCTGCAAACGTTATTGTTTTTTGGTCTTCGGGGAGGATGGGGAACATGAATATGATTTTGTTTTTCGAATTTGAGCTCTATCTGAAATGAGCACTTTTCATGCTCTAAGCAGTTTTTCCTAACAAATGCAAGATATAACATTGGCTATCTCCGCAAGGAAACATCAGATCTGCACAACTCATGGTTTTTTGGTCTTCGGGGAGGATGGGGAACATGAATATGTGATTGTTTTTCGAATTTGAGCTCTTTCTGCAATGGGCACTTTTCATACTATAAGCAGTTTTTCCTAACAAATGCAAGATATAACATGGGCTATCTCCGCAAGGAAACATCCGATCTGCAAAAGTTATGGTTTTTTGTTCTTCGGGGAGGATGGGGAACATGAATATGTGTTTGTTTTTCGAATTTGACCTCTATCTGAAATGAGCACTTTTCATGCTCTAAGCAGTTTTTCCTAACAAATGCAAGATATAACATTGGCTATCTCCGCAAGGAAACATCAGATCTGCACAACTCATGGTTTTTTGGTCTTCGGGGAGGATGGGGAACATGAATATGTGTTTGTTTTTCGAATTTGAGCTCTTTCTGCAATGGGCACTTTTCATGCTATAAGCAGTTTTTCCTAACAAATGCAAGATTGGCTATCTCCGCAGGGAAACATCAGATCTGCACAACTCATGGTTTTTTGGACTTCGGGGAGGATGGGGAACATGAATATGTGTTTGTTTTTCGAATTTGAGCTCTTTCTGCAATGGGCACTTTTCATACTATAAGCAGTTTTTCCTAACAAATGCAAGCTATTACATTGGCAATCTCCGCAAGGAAACATCAGATCTGCTCAACTCATGGTTTTTTGGTCTTCGGGGAGGATGGGGAACATGAATATGTGTTTGTTTTTCGAATTTGAGCTCTTTCTGCAATGGGCACTTTTCATACTATAAGCAGTTTTTCCTAACAAATGCAAGATATAACATGGGCTATCTCCGCAAGGAAACATGAGATCTGCAAACGTTATGGTTTTTTGGTCTTCGGGGAGGATGGGGAACATGAATATGTTTTTGTTTTTCGAATTTGAGCTCTATCTGAAATGAGCACTTTTCATGCTCTAAGCAGTTTTTCCTAACAAATGCAAGATATAACATTGGCTATCTCCGCAAGGAAACATCAGATCTGCACAACTCATGGTTTTTTGGTCTTCGGGGAGGATGGGGAACATGAATATGTGATTGTTTTTCGAATTTGAGCTCTTTCTGCAATGGGCACTTTTCATGCTATAAGCAGTTTTTCCTAACAAATGCAAGATATAACATTGGCTATCTCCGCAAGGAAACATCAGATCTGCACAACTCATGGTTTTTTGGTCTTCGGGGAGGATGGGGAACATGAATATGTGTTTGTTTTTCGAATTTGAGATCTTTCTGCAATGGGCACTTTTCATACTATAAGCAGTTTTTCCTAACAAATGCAAGCTATTACATTGGCAATCTCCGCAAGGAAACATCAGATCTGCTCAACTCATGGTTTTTTGGTCTTCGGGGAGGATGGGGAACATGAATATGTGTTTGTTTTTCGAATTTGAGCTCTTTCTGCAATGGGCACTTTTCATACTATAAGCAGTTTTTCCTAACAAATGCAAGATATAACATGGGCTATCTCCGCAAGGAAACATGAGATCTGCAAACGTTATGGTTTTTTGGTCTTCGGGGAGGATGGGGAACATGAATATGTTTTTGTTTTTCGAATTTGAGCTCTATCTGAAATGAGCACTTTTCATGCTCTAAGCAGTTTTTCCTAACAAATGCAAGATATAACATTGGCTATCTCCGCAAGGAAACATCAGATCTGCACAACTCATGGTTTTTTGGTCTTCGGGGAGGATGGGGAACATGAATATGTGATTGTTTTTCGAATTTGAGCTCTTTCTGCAATGGGCACTTTTCATGCTATAAGCAGTTTTTCCTAACAAATGCAAGATATAACATTGGCTATCTCCGCAAGGAAAGATCAGATCTGCACAACTCATGGTTTTTTGGTCTTCGGGGAGGATGGGGAACATGAATATGTGTTTGTTTTTCGAATTTGAGATCTTTCTGCAATGGGCACTTTTCATACTATAAGCAGTTTTTCCTAACAAATGCAAGCTATTACATTGGCAATCGCAAGGAAACATCAGATCTGCTCAACTCATGGTTTTTTGGTCTTCGGGGAGGAGGGGGAACATGAATATGTGTTTGTTTTTCGAATTTGAGCTCTTTCTGCAATGGGCACTTTTCATACTATAAGCAGTTTTTCCTAACAAATGCAAGATATAACATTGGCTATCTCCGCAAGGAAACATCAGATCTGCACAACTCATGGTTTTTTGGTCTTCGGGGAGGATGGGGAACATGAATATGTGTTTGTTTTTCGAATTTGAGATCTTTCTACAATGGGCACTTTTCATACTATAAGCAGTTTTTCCTAACAAATGCAAGCTATTACATTGGCAATCTCCGCAAGGAAACATCAGATCTGCACAACTCATGTTTTTTTGGTCTTCGGGGAGGAGGGGGAACATGAATATGTGTTTGTTTTTCGAATTTGAGATCTTTCTGCAATGGGCACTTTTCATTCTATAAGCAGTTTTTCCTAACAAATGCAAGATTTAACATTGGCTATCTCCGCAAGGAAACATCAGATCTGCTCAACCCATGGTTTTTTGGTCTTCGGGGAGGATGGGGAACATGAATATGTGTTTCTTTTTCGAATTTGAGCTCTTTCTGCAATGGGCACTTTTCATACTATAAGCAGTTTTTCCTAACAAATGCAAGATATAACATGGGCTATCTCCGCAAGGAAACATGAGATCTGCAAACGTTATTGTTTTTTGGTCTTCGGGGAGGATGGGGAACATGAATATGTGTTTGTTTTTCGAATTTGACCTCTATCTGAAATGAGCACTTTTCATGCTCTAAGCAGTTTTTCCTAACAAATGCAAGATATAACATTGGCTATCTCCGCAAGGAAACATCAGATCTGCACAACTCATGGTTTTTTGGTCTTCGGGGAGGATGGGGAACATGAATATGTAATTGTTTTTCTAATTTGAGCTCTTTCTGCAATGGGCACTTTTCATGCTATAAGCAGTTTTTCCTAACAAATGCAAGATATAACATTGGCTATCTCCGCAAGGAAACATCAGATCTGCACAACTCATGGTTTTTTGGTCTTCGGGGAGGATGGGGAACATGAATATGTGTTTGTTTTTCGAATTTGAGATCTTTCTGCAATGGGCACTTTTCATACTATAAGCAGTTTTTCCTAACAAATGCAAGCTATTACATTGGCAATCGCAAGGAAACATCAGATCTGCTCAACTCATGGTTTTTTGGTCTTCGGGGAGGAGGGGGAACATGAATATGTGTTTGTTTTTCGAATTTGAGCTCTTTCTGCAATGGGCACTTTTCATACTATAAGCAGTTTTTCCTAACAAATGCAAGATATAACATTGGCTATCTCCGCAAGGAAACATCAGATCTGCACAACTCATGGTTTTTTGGTCTTCGGGGAGGATGGGGAACATGAATATGTGTTTGTTTTTCGAATTTGAGATCTTTCTGCAATGGGCACTTTTCATACTATAAGCAGTTTTTCCTAACAAATGCAAGCTATTACATTGGCAATCTCCGCAAGGAAACATCAGATCTGCTCAACTCATGGTTTTTTGGTTTTCGGGGAGGAGGGGGAACATGAATATGTGTTTGTTTTTCGAATTTGAGCTCTTTCTGCAATGGGCACTTTTCATACTATAAGCAGTTTTTCCTAACAAATGCAAGATATAACATTGGCTATCTCCGCAAGGAAACATCAGATCTGCACAACTCATGTTTTTTTGGTCTTCGGGGAGGAGGGGGAACATGAATATGTGTTTGTTTTTCGAATTTGAGATCTTTCTGCAATGGGCACTTTTCATTCTATAAGCAGTTTTTCCTAACAAATGCAAGATTTAACATTGGCTATCTCCGCAAGGAAACATCAGATCTGCTCAACCCATGGTTTTTTGGTCTTCGGGGAGGATGGGGAACATGAATATGTGTTTCTTTTTCGAATTTGAGCTCTTTCTGCAATGGGCACTTTTCATACTATAAGCAGTTTTTCCTAACAAATGCAAGATATAACATGGGCTATCTCCGCAAGGAAACATGAGATCTGCAAACGTTATTGTTTTTTGGTCTTCGGGGAGGATGGGGAACATGAATATGTGTTTGTTTTTCGAATTTGACCTCTATCTGAAATGAGCACTTTTCATGCTCTAAGCAGTTTTTCCTAACAAATGCAAGATATAACATTGGCTATCTCCGCAAGGAAACATCAGATCTGCACAACTCATGGGTTTTTGGTCTTCGGGGAGGATGGGGAACATGAATATGTGTTTGTTTTTCGAATTTGAGATCTTTCTGCAATGGGCACTTTTCATACTATAAGCAGTTTTTCCTAACAAATGCAAGCTATTACATTGGCAATCTCCGCAAGGAAACATCAGATCTGCTCAACTCATGGTTTTTTGGTCTTCGGGGATGAGGGGGAACATGAATATGTGTTTGTTTTTCGAATTTGAGCTCTTTCTGCAATGGGCACTTTTCATACTATAAGCAGTTTTTCCTAACAAATGCATGATATAACATGGGATATCTACGCAAGGAAACATGAGATCTGCAAACGTTATGGTTTTTTGGTCTTCGGGGAGGATGGGGAACATGAATATGTTTTTGTTTTTCGAATTTGAGCTCTTTCTGCAATGAGCACTTTTCATGCTATAAGCACTTTTTCCTAACAAATGCAAGATATAACATTGGCTATCTCCGCAAGGAAACATCAGATCTGCACAACTCATGGTTTTTTGTTCTTCGGGGAGGCGGGGGAACATGAAAATGTGTTTGTTTTTCGAATTTGACCTCTATCTGAAATGGGCACTTTTCATGCTATAAGCAGTTTTTCCTAACAAATGCAAGATATAACATGGGCTATCTCCGCAAGGAAACATGAGATCTGCAAAAGTTATGTTTTTTTGTTCTTCGGGGAGGATGGGGAACATGAATATGTGTTTGTTTTTCGAATTTGACCTCTATCTGAAATGAGCACTTTTCATGCTCTAAGCAGTTTTTCCTAACAAATGCAAGATATAACATTGGCTATCTCCGCAAGGAAACATCAGATCTGCACAACTCATGGTTTTTTGGTCTTCGGGGAGGATGGGGAACATGAATATGTTTTTGTTTTTCGAATTTGAGCTCTTTCTGCAATGGGCACTTTTCATACTATAAGCAGTTTTTCCTAACAAATGCAAGATATAACATGGGCTATCTCCGCAAGGAAACATCAGATCTGCACAACTCATGGTTTTTTGGTCTTCGGGGAGGATGGGGAACATGAATATGTGTTTCTTTTTCGAATTTGAGCTCTTTCTGCAATGGGCACTTTTCATACTATAAGCAGTTTTTCCTAACAAATGCAAGATATAACATGGGCTATCTCCGCAAGGAAACATGAGATCTGCAAACGTTATTGTTTTTTGGTCTTCGGGGAGGATGGGGAACATGAATATGTTTTTGTTTTTCGAATTTGAGCTCTATCTGAAATGAGCACTTTTCATGCTCTAAGCAGTTTTTCCTAACAAATGCAAGATATAACATTGGCTATCTCCGCAAGGAAACATCAGATCTGCACAACTCATGGTTTTTTGGTCTTCGGGGAGGATGGGGAACATGAATATGTGATTGTTTTTCGAATTTGAGCTCTTTCTGCAATGGGCACTTTTCATACTATAAGCAGTTTTTCCTAACAAATGCAAGATATAACATGGGCTATCTCCGCAAGGAAACATCCGATCTGCAAAAGTTATGGTTTTTTGTTCTTCGGGGAGGATGGGGAACATGAATATGTGTTTGTTTTTCGAATTTGACCTCTATCTGAAATGAGCACTTTTCATGCTCTAAGCAGTTTTTCCTAACAAATGCAAGATATAACATTGGCTATCTCCGCAAGGAAACATCAGATCTGCACAACTCATGGTTTTTTGGTCTTCGGGGAGGATGGGGAACATGAATATGTGTTTGTTTTTCGAATTTGAGCTCTTTCTGCAATGGGCACTTTTCATGCTATAAGCAGTTTTTCCTAACAAATGCAAGATTGGCTATCTCCGCAGGGAAACATCAGATCTGCACAACTCATGGTTTTTTGGACTTCGGGGAGGATGGGGAACATGAATATGTGTTTGTTTTTCGAATTTGAGCTCTTTCTGCAATGGGCACTTTTCATACTATAAGCAGTTTTTCCTAACAAATGCAAGCTATTACATTGGCAATCTCCGCAAGGAAACATCAGATCTGCTCAACTCATGGTTTTTTGGTCTTCGGGGAGGATGGGGAACATGAATATGTGTTTGTTTTTCGAATTTGAGCTCTTTCTGCAATGGGCACTTTTCATACTATAAGCAGTTTTTCCTAACAAATGCAAGATATAACATGGGCTATCTCCGCAAGGAAACATGAGATCTGCAAACGTTATGGTTTTTTGGTCTTCGGGGAGGATGGGGAACATGAATATGTTTTTGTTTTTCGAATTTGAGCTCTATCTGAAATGAGCACTTTTCATGCTCTAAGCAGTTTTTCCTAACAAATGCAAGATATAACATTGGCTATCTCCGCAAGGAAACATCAGATCTGCACAACTCATGGTTTTTTGGTCTTCGGGGAGGATGGGGAACATGAATATGTGATTGTTTTTCGAATTTGAGCTCTTTCTGCAATGGGCACTTTTCATGCTATAAGCAGTTTTTCCTAACAAATGCAAGATATAACATTGGCTATCTCCGCAAGGAAACATCAGATCTGCACAACTCATGGTTTTTTGGTCTTCGGGGAGGATGGGGAACATGAATATGTGTTTGTTTTTCGAATTTGAGATCTTTCTGCAATGGGCACTTTTCATACTATAAGCAGTTTTTCCTAACAAATGCAAGCTATTACATTGGCAATCTCCGCAAGGAAACATCAGATCTGCTCAACTCATGGTTTTTTGGTCTTCGGGGAGGATGGGGAACATGAATATGTGTTTGTTTTTCGAATTTGAGCTCTTTCTGCAATGGGCACTTTTCATACTATAAGCAGTTTTTCCTAACAAATGCAAGATATAACATGGGCTATCTCCGCAAGGAAACATGAGATCTGCAAACGTTATGGTTTTTTGGTCTTCGGGGAGGATGGGGAACATGAATATGTTTTTGTTTTTCGAATTTGAGCTCTATCTGAAATGAGCACTTTTCATGCTCTAAGCAGTTTTTCCTAACAAATGCAAGATATAACATTGGCTATCTCCGCAAGGAAACATCAGATCTGCACAACTCATGGTTTTTTGGTCTTCGGGGAGGATGGGGAACATGAATATGTGATTGTTTTTCGAATTTGAGCTCTTTCTGCAATGGGCACTTTTCATGCTATAAGCAGTTTTTCCTAACAAATGCAAGATATAACATTGGCTATCTCCGCAAGGAAAGATCAGATCTGCACAACTCATGGTTTTTTGTTCTTCGGGGAGGATGGGGAACATGAATATGTGTTTGTTTTTCGAATTTGAGATCTTTCTGCAATGGGCACTTTTCATACTATATAAGCAGTTTTTCCTAACAAATGCAAGCTATTACATTGGCAATCGCAAGGAAACATCAGATCTGCTCAACTCATGGTTTTTTGGTCTTCGGGGAGGAGGGGGAACATGAATATGTGTTTGTTTTTCGAATTTGAGCTCTTTCTGCAATGGGCACTTTTCATACTATAAGCAGTTTTTCCTAACAAATGCAAGATATAACATTGGCTATCTCCGCAAGGAAACATCAGATCTGCACAACTCATGGTTTTTTGGTCTTCGGGGAGGATGGGGAACATGAATATGTGTTTGTTTTTCGAATTTGAGATCTTTCTGCAATGGGCACTTTTCATACTATAAGCAGTTTTTCCTAACAAATGCAAGCTATTACATTGGCAATCTCCGCAAGGAAACATCAGATCTGCTCAACTCATGGTTTTTTGGTTTTCGGGGAGGAGGGGGAACATGAATATGTGTTTGTTTTTCGAATTTGAGCTCTTTCTGCAATGGGCACTTTTCATACTATAAGCAGTTTTTCCTAACAAATGCAAGATATAACATTGGCTATCTCCGCAAGGAAACATCAGATCTGCACAACTCATGTTTTTTTGGTCTTCGGGGAGGAGGGGGAACATGAATATGTGTTTGTTTTTCGAATTTGAGATCTTTCTGCAATGGGCACTTTTCATACTATAAGCAGTTTTTCCTAACAAATGCAAGATTTAACATTGGCTATCTCCGCAAGGAAACATCAGATCTGCTCAACCCATGGTTTTTTGGTCTTCGGGGAGGATGGGGAACATGAATATGTGTTTCTTTTTCGAATTTGAGCTCTTTCTGCAATGGGCACTTTTCATACTATAAGCAGTTTTTCCTAACAAATGCAAGATATAACATGGGCTATCTCCGCAAGGAAACATGAGATCTGCAAACGTTATTGTTTTTTGGTCTTCGGGGAGGATGGGGAACATGAATATGTGTTTGTTTTTCGAATTTGACCTCTATCTGAAATGAGCACTTTTCATGCTCTAAGCAGTTTTTCCTAACAAATGCAAGATATAACATTGGCTATCTCCGCAAGGAAACATCAGATCTGCACAACTCATGGGTTTTTGGTCTTCGGGGAGGATGGGGAACATGAATATGTGTTTGTTTTTCGAATTTGAGCTCTTTCTGCAATGGGCACTTTTCATGCTATAAGCAGTTTTTCCTAACAAATGCAAGATATAACATTGGCTATCTCCGCAAGGAAACATCAGATCTGCACAACTCATGGTTTTTTGGTCTTCGGGGAGGATGGGGAACATGAATATGTGTTTGTTTTTCGAATTTGAGATCTTTCTGCAATGGGCACTTTTCATACTATAAGCAGTTTTTCCTAACAAATGCAAGCTATTACATTGGCAATCTCCGCAAGGAAACATCAGATCTGCTCAACTCATGGTTTTTTGGTCTTCGGGGAGGAGGGGGAACATGAATATGTGTTTGTTTTTCGAATTTGAGCTCTTTCTGCAATGGGCACTTTTCATACTATAAGCAGTTTTTCCTAACAAATGCAAGATATAACATGGGCTATCTCCGCAAGGAAACATGAGATCTGCAAACGTTATGGTTTTTTGGTCTTCGGGGAGGATGGGGAACATGAATATGTTTTTGTTTTTCGAATTTGAGCTCTATCTGAAATGAGCACTTTTCATGCTCTAAGCAGTTTTTCCTAACAAATGCAAGATATAACATTGGCTATCTCCGCAAGGAAACATCAGATCTGCACAACTCATGGTTTTTTGGTCTTCGGGGAGGATGGGGAACATGAATATGTGTTTGTTTTTCGAATTTGAGATCTTTCTGCAATGGGCACTTTTAATACTATAAGCAGTTTTTCCTAACAAATGCAAGCTATTACATTGGCAATCTCCGCAAGGAAACATCAGATCTGCTCAACTCATGGTTTTTTGGTCTTCGGGGATGAGGGGGAACATGAATATGTGTTTGTTTTTCGAATTTGAGCTCTTTCTGCAATGGGCACTTTTCATACTATAAGCAGTTTTTCCTAACAAATGCATGATATAACATGGGATATCTACGCAAGGAAACATGAGATCTGCAAACGTTATGGTTTTTTGGTCTTCGGGGAGGATGGGGAACATGAATATGTTTTTGTTTTTCGAATTTGAGCTCTTTCTGCAATGAGCACTTTTCATGCTATAAGCACTTTTTCCTAACAAATGCAAGATATAACATTGGCTATCTCCGCAAGGAAACATCAGATCTGCACAACTCATGGTTTTTTGTTCTTCGGGGAGGCGGGGGAACATGAAAATGTGTTTGTTTTTCGAATTTGACCTCTATCTGAAATGGGCACTTTTCATGCTATAAGCAGTTTTTCCTAACAAATGCAAGATATAACATGGGCTATCTCCGCAAGGAAACATGAGATCTGCAAAAGTTATGTTTTTTTGTTCTTCGGGGAGGATGGGGAACATGAATATGTGTTTGTTTTTCGAATTTGACCTCTATCTGAAATGAGCACTTTTCATGCTCTAAGCAGTTTTTCCTAACAAATGCAAGATATAACATTGGCTATCTCCGCAAGGAAACATCAGATCTGCACAACTCATGGTTTTTTGGTCTTCAGGGAGGATGGGGAACATGAATATGTTTTTGTTTTTCGAATTTGAGCTCTTTCTGCAATGGGCACTTTTCATACTATAAGCAGTTTTTCCTAACAAATGCAAGATATAACATGGGCTATCTCCGCAAGGAAACATCAGATCTGCACAACTCATGGTTTTTTGGTCTTCGGGGAGGATGGGGAACATGAATATGTGTTTCTTTTTCGAATTTGAGCTCTTTCTGCAATGGGCACTTTTCATACTATAAGCAGTTTTTCCTAACAAATGCAAGATATAACATGGGCTATCTCCGCAAGGAAACATCAGATCTGCACAACTCATGGTTTTTTGGTCTTCGGGGAGGATGGGGAACATGAATATGTGTTTCTTTTTCGAATTTGAGCTCTTTCTGCAATGGGCACTTTTCATACTATAAGCAGTTTTTCCTAACAAATGCAAGATATAACATGGGCTATCTCCGCAAGGAAACATGAGATCTGCAAACGTTATTGTTTTTTGGTCTTCGGGGAGGATGGGGAACATGAATATGTTTTTGTTTTTCGAATTTGAGCTCTATCTGAAATGAGCACTTTTCATGCTCTAAGCAGTTTTTCCTAACAAATGCAAGATATAACATTGGCTATCTCCGCAAGGAAACATCAGATCTGCACAACTCATGGTTTTTTGGTCTTCGGGGAGGATGGGGAACATGAATATGTGTTTGTTTTTCGAATTTGAGCTCTTTCTGCAATGGGCACTTTTCATGCTATAAGCAGTTTTTCCTAACAAATGCAAGATTGGCTATCTCCGCAGGGAAACATCAGATCTGCACAACTCATGGTTTTTTGGACTTCGGGGAGGATGGGGAACATGAATATGTGTTTGTTTTTCGAATTTGAGCTCTTTCTGCAATGGGCACTTTTCATACTATAAGCAGTTTTTCCTAACAAATGCAAGCTATTACATTGGCAATCTCCGCAAGGAAACATCAGATCTGCTCAACTCATGGTTTTTTGGTCTTCGGGGAGGATGGGGAACATGAATATGTGTTTGTTTTTCGAATTTGAGCTCTTTCTGCAATGGGCACTTTTCATACTATAAGCAGTTTTTCCTAACAAATGCAAGATATAACATGGGCTATCTCCGCAAGGAAACATGAGATCTGCAAACGTTATGGTTTTTTGGTCTTCGGGGAGGATGGGGAACATGAATATGTTTTTGTTTTTCGAATTTGAGCTCTATCTGAAATGAGCACTTTTCATGCTCTAAGCAGTTTTTCCTAACAAATGCAAGATATAACATTGGCTATCTCCGCAAGGAAACATCAGATCTGCACAACTCATGGTTTTTTGGTCTTCGGGGAGGATGGGGAACATGAATATGTGATTGTTTTTCGAATTTGAGCTCTTTCTGCAATGGGCACTTTTCATGCTATAAGCAGTTTTTCCTAACAAATGCAAGATATAACATTGGCTATCTCCGCAAGGAAACATCAGATCTGCACAACTCATGGTTTTTTGGTCTTCGGGGAGGATGGGGAACATGAATATGTGTTTGTTTTTCGAATTTGAGATCTTTCTGCAATGGGCACTTTTCATACTATAAGCAGTTTTTCCTAACAAATGCAAGCTATTACATTGGCAATCTCCGCAAGGAAACATCAGATCTGCTCAACTCATGGTTTTTTGGTCTTCGGGGAGGATGGGGAACATGAATATGTGTTTGTTTTTCGAATTTGAGCTCTTTCTGCAATGGGCACTTTTCATACTATAAGCAGTTTTTCCTAACAAATGCAAGATATAACATGGGCTATCTCCGCAAGGAAACATGAGATCTGCAAACGTTATGGTTTTTTGGTCTTCGGGGAGGATGGGGAACATGAATATGTTTTTGTTTTTCGAATTTGAGCTCTATCTGAAATGAGCACTTTTCATGCTCTAAGCAGTTTTTCCTAACAAATGCAAGATATAACATTGGCTATCTCCGCAAGGAAACATCAGATCTGCACAACTCATGGTTTTTTGGTCTTCGGGGAGGATGGGGAACATGAATATGTGATTGTTTTTCGAATTTGAGCTCTTTCTGCAATGGGCACTTTTCATGCTATAAGCAGTTTTTCCTAACAAATGCAAGATATAACATTGGCTATCTCCGCAAGGAAACATCAGATCTGCACAACTCATGGTTTTTTGGTCTTCGGGGAGGATGGGGAACATGAATATGTGTTTGTTTTTCGAATTTGAGATCTTTCTGCAATGGGCACTTGTCATACTATAAGCAGTTTTTCCTAACAAATGCAAGCTATTACATTGGCAATCGCAAGGAAACATCAGATCTGCTCAACTCATGGTTTTTTGGTCTTCGGGGAGGAGGGGGAACATGAATATGTGTTTGTTTTTCGAATTTGAGCTCTTTCTGCAATGGGCACTTTTCATACTATAAGCAGTTTTTCCTAACAAATGCAAGATATAACATTGGCTATCTCCGCAAGGAAACATCAGATCTGCACAACTCATGGTTTTTTGGTCTTCGGGGAGGATGGGGAACATGAATATGTGTTTGTTTTTCGAATTTGAGATCTTTCTGCAATGGGCACTTTTCATACTATAAGCAGTTTTTCCTAACAAATGCAAGATTTAACATTGGCTATCTCCGCAAGGAAACATCAGATCTGCTCAACCCATGGTTTTTTGGTCTTCGGGGAGGATGGGGAACATGAATATGTGTTTCTTTTTCGAATTTGAGCTCTTTCTGCAATGGGCACTTTTCATACTATAAGCAGTTTTTCCTAACAAATGCAAGATATAACATGGGCTATCTCCGCAAGGAAACATGAGATCTGCAAACGTTATTGTTTTTTGGTCTTCGGGGAGGATGGGGAACATGAATATGTTTTTGTTTTTCGAATTTGAGCTCTATCTGAAATGAGCACTTTTCATGCTCTAAGCAGTTTTTCCTAACAAATGCAAGATATAACATTGGCTATCTCCGCAAGGAAACATCAGATCTGCTCAACTCATGGTTTTTTGGTCTTCGGGGAGGAGGGGGAACATGAATATGTGTTTGTTTTTCGAATTTGAGCTCTTTCTGCAATGGGCACTTTTCATACTATAAGCAGTTTTTCCTAACAAATGCAAGATATAACATGGGCTATCTCCGCAAGGAAACATGAGATCTGCAAACGTTATGGTTTTTTGGTCTTCGGGGAGGATGGGGAACATGAATATGTTTTTGTTTTTCGAATTTGAGCTCTATCTGAAATGAGCACTTTTCATGCTCTAAGCAGTTTTTCCTAACAAATGCAAGATATAACATTGGCTATCTCCGCAAGGAAACATCAGATCTGCACAACTCATGGTTTTTTGGTCTTCGGGGAGGATGGGGAACATGAATATGTGATTGTTTTTCGAATTTGAGCTCTTTCTGCAATGGGCACTTTTCATACTATAAGCAGTTTTTCCTAACAAATGCAAGATATAACATGGGCTATCTCCGCAAGGAAACATGAGATCTGCAAAAGTTATGGTTTTTTGTTCTTCGGGGAGGATGGGGAACATGAATATGTGTTTGTTTTTCGAATTTGACCTCTATCTGAAATGAGCACTTTTCATGCTCTAAGCAGTTTTTCCTAACAAATGCAAGATATAACATTGGCTATCTCCGCAAGGAAACATCAGATAATGCACAACTCATGGTTTTTTGGTCTTCGGGGAGGATGGGGAACATGAATATGTGATTGTTTTTCGAATTTGAGCTCTTTCTGCAATGGGCACTTTTCATGCTCTAAGCAGTTTTTCCTAACAAATGCAAGATATAACATTGGCTATCTCCGCAAGGAAACATCAGATCTGCACAACTCATGGTTTTTTGTTCTTCGGGGAGGCGGGGGAACATGAAAATGTGTTTGTTTTTCGAATTTGACCTCTATCTGAAATGGGCACTTTTCATGCTCTAAGCAGTTTTTCCTAACAAATGCAAGATATAACATTGGCTATCTCCGCAAGGAAACATCAGATCTGCACAACTCATGGTTTTTTGGTCTTCGGGGAGGATGGGGAACATGAATATGTTTTTGTTTTTCAAATTTGAGCTCTATCTGAAATGACCACTTTTCATGCTCTAAGCAGTTTTTCCTAACAAATGCAAGATATAACATTGGCTATCTCCGCAAGGAAACATCAGATCTGCACAACTCATTGTTTTTTGGTCTTCGGGGAGGATGGGGAACATGAATATGTGATTGTTTTTCGAATTTGAGCTCTTTCTGCAATGGGCACTTTTCATACTATAAGCAGTTTTTCCTAACAAATGCAAGATATAACATGGGCTATCTCCGCAAGGAAACATGAGATCTGCAAAAGTTATGGTTTTTTGTTCTTCGGGGAGGATGGGGAACATGAATATGTGTTTGTTTTTCGAATTTGACCTCTATCTGAAATGAGCACTTTTCATGCTCTAAGCAGTTTTTCCTAACAAATGCAAGATATAACATTGGCTATCTCCGCAAGGAAACATCAGATCTGCACAACTCATGGTTTTTTGGTCTTCGGGGAGGATGGGGAACATGAATATGTGTTTGTTTTTCGAATTTGAGCTCTTTCTGCAATGGGCACTTTTCATGCTATAAGCAGTTTTTCCTAACAAATGCAATATATAACATTGGCTATCTCCGCAAGGAAACATCAGATCTGCACAACTCATGGTTTTTTGGTCTTCGGGGAGGATGGGGAACAAGAATATGTGTTTGTTTTTCGAATTTGAGATCTTTCTGCAATGGGCACTTTTCATACTATAAGCAGTTTTTCCTAACAAATGCAAGCTATTACATTGGCAATCTCCGCAAGGAAACATCAGATCTGCTCAACTCATGGTTTTTTGGTCTTCGGGGAGGAGGGGGAACATGAATATGTGTTTGTTTTTCGAATTTGAGCTCTTTCTGCAATGGGCACATTTCATACTATAAGCAGTTTTTCCTAACAAATGCAAGATATAACATGGGCTATCTCCGCAAGGAAACATGAGATCTGCAAACGTTATGGTTTTTTGGTCTTCAGCGAGGATGGGGAACATGAATATGTGTTTGTTTTTCGAATTTGAGATCTTTCTGCAATGGGCACTTTTCATACTATAAGCAGTTTTTCCTAACAAATGCAAGCTATTACATTGGCAATCTCCGCAAGGAAACATCAGATCTGCTCAACTCATGGTTTTTTGGTCTTCGGGGAGGAGGGGGAACATGAATATGTGTTTGTTTTTCGAATTTGAGCTCTTTCTGCAATGGGCACTTTTCATACTATAAGCAGTTTTTCCTAACAAATGCAAGATATAACATTGGCTATCTCCGCAAGGAAACATCAGATCTGCACAACTCATGGTTTTTTGGTCTTCGGGGAGGAGGGGGAACATGAATATGTGTTTGTTTTTCGAATTTGAGACCTTTCTGCAATGGGCACTTTTCATACTATAAGCAGTTTTTCCTAACAAATGCAAGATTTAACATGGGCTATCTCCGCAAGGAAACATCAGATCTGCTCAACCCATGGTTTTTTGGTCTTCGGGGAGGATGGGGAACATGAATATGTGTTTCTTTTTCGAATTTGAGCTCTTTCTGCAATGGGCACTTTTCATACTATAAGCAGTTTTTCCTAACAAATGCAAGATATAACATGGGCTATCTCCGCAAGGAAACATGAGATCTTCAAACGTTATTGTTTTTTGGTCTTCGGGGAGGATGGGGAACATGAATATGTTTTTGTTTTTAGAATTTGAGCTCTATCTGAAATGAGCACTTTTCATGCTCTAAGCAGTTTTTCCTAACAAATGCAAGATATAACATTGGCTATCTCCGCAAGGAAACATCAGATCTGCACAACTCATGGTTTTTTGGTCTTCGGGGAGGATGGGGAACATGAATATGTGATTGTTTTTCGAATTTGAGCTCTTTCTGCAATGGGCACTTTTCATACTATAAGCAGTTTTTCCTAACAAATGCAAGATATAACATGGGCTATCTCCGCAAGGAAACATGAGATCTGCAAAAGTTATGGTTTTTTGTTCTTCGGGGAGGATGGGGAACATGAATATGTGTTTGTTTTTCGAATTTGACCTCTATCTGAAATGAGCACTTTTCATGCTCTAAGCCAGGGGTGTCAAACTCAAATTCATTGAGGGCCACATCAGCATTGCGGTTGCCCTCGGGGCCAGGTGGGTATGGCCAGGGTGGGCGTGGCCTACTGGGTGGGCGTGGCTAGAGTGCGTATGGCCTACTGGGTGGGCATGAGCAGCTCTACATCGTTCGCATCAAGGGTGCCTATGGGGGCCTGGGCAGGAGTGGGACAGATAGGAGGGTCTCTGGGCCAGGGCCAAGGCAGTGGGGGCCGTTCCCTCACTGTTTCCAGGATGGCTTCACGGGCCACATGAAACCACTTTGCGGGCCGGATCTGGCCCCCGGGCCTTGTGTTTGACATGTCTGCTCTAAGCAGTTTTTCCTAACAAATGCAAGATATAACATTGGCTATCTCCGCAAGGAAACATCAGATCTGCACAACTCATGGTTTTTTGGTCTTCGGGGAGGATGGGGAACATGAATATGTGTTTGTTTTTCGAATTTGAGCTCTTTCTGCAATGGGCACTTTTCATGCTATAAGCAGTTTTTCCTAACAAATGCAAGATATAACATTGGCTATCTCCGCAAGGAAACATCAGATCTGCACAACTCATGGTTTTTTGGTCTTCGGGGAGGATGGGGAACATGAATATGTGTTTGTTTTTCGAATTTGAGATCTTTCTGCAATGGGCACTTTTCATACTATAAGCAGTTTTTCCTAACAAATGCAAGCTATTACATTGGCAATCTCCGCAAGGAAACATCAGATCTGCTCAACTCATGGTTTTTTGGTCTTCGGGGAGGAGGGGGAACATGAATATGTGTTTGTTTTTCGAATTTGAGCTCTTTCTGCAATGGGCACTTTTCATACTATAAGCAGTTTTTCCTAACAAATGCAAGCTATTACATTGGCAATCTCCGCAAGGAAACATCAGATCTGCTCAACTCATGGTTTTTTGGTCTTCGGGGAGGAGGGGGAACATGAATATGTGTTTGTTTTTCGAATTTGAGCTCTTTCTGCAATGGGCACTTTTCATACTATAAGCAGTTTTTCCTAACAAATGCAAGCTATTACATTGGCAATCTCCGCAAGGAAACATCAGATCTGCACAACTCATGGTTTTTTGGTCTTCGGGGAGGAGGGGGAACATGAATATGTGTTTGTTTTTCGAATTTGAGATCTTTCTGCAATGGGCACTTTTCATACTATAAGCAGTTTTTCCTAACAAATGCAAGATTTAACATTGGCTATGTCCGCAAGGAAACATCAGATCTGCACAACTCATGGTTTTTTGTTCTTCGGGGAGGCGGGGGAACATGAAAATGTGTTTGTTTTTCGAATTTGACCTCTATCTGAAATGGGCACTTTTCATGCTCTAAGCAGTTTTTCCTAACAAATGCAAGATATAACATTGGCTATCTCCGCAAGGAAACATCAGATCTGCACAACTCATGGTTTTTTGGTCTTCGGGGAGGATGGGGAACATGAATATGTTTTTGTTTTTCGAATTTGAGCTCTATCTGAAATGACCACTTTTCATGCTCTAAGCAGTTTTTCCTAACAAATGCAAGATATAACATTGGCTATCTCCGCAAGGAAACATCAGATCTGCACAACTCATTGTTTTTTGGTCTTCGGGGAGGATGGGGAACATGAATATGTGATTGTTTTTCGAATTTGAGCTCTTTCTGCAATGGGCACTTTTCATACTATAAGCAGTTTTTCCTAACAAATGCAAGATATAACATGGGCTATCTCCGCAAGGAAACATCAGATCTGCACAACTCATGGTTTTTTGGTCTTCGGGGAGGATGGGGAACAAGAATATGTGTTTGTTTTTCGAATTTGAGATCTTTCTGCAATGGGCACTTTTCATACTATAAGCAGTTTTTCCTAACAAATGCAAGCTATTACATTGGCAATCTCCGCAAGGAAACATCAGATCTGCTCAACTCATGGTTTTTTGGTCTTCGGGGAGGAGGGGGAACATGAATATGTGTTTGTTTTTCGAATTTGAGCTCTTTCTGCAATGGGCACTTTTCATACTATAAGCAGTTTTTCCTAACAAATGCAAGATTTAACATGGGCTATCTCCGCAAGGAAACATCAGATCTGCTCAACCCATGGTTTTTTGGTCTTCGGGGAGGATGGGGAACATGAATATGTGTTTCTTTTTCGAATTTGAGCTCTTTCTGCAATGGGCACTTTTCATACTATAAGCAGTTTTTCCTAACAAATGCAAGATATAATATGGGCTATCTCCGCAAGGAAACATGAGATCTGCAAACGTTATTGTTTTTTGGTCTTCGGGGAGGATGGGGAACATGAATATGTTTTTGTTTTTCGAATTTGAGCTCTATCTGAAATGAGCACTTTTCATGCTCTAAGCAGTTTTTCCTAACAAATGCAAGATATAACATTGGCTATCTCCGCAAGGAAACATCAGATCTGCACAACTCATGGTTTTTTGGTCTTCGGGGAGGATGGGGAACATGAATATGTGATTGTTTTTCGAATTTGAGCTCTTTCTGCAATGGGCACTTTTCATACTATAAGCAGTTTTTCCTAACAAATGCAAGATATAACATGGGCTATCTCCGCAAGGAAACATGAGATCTGCAAAAGTTATGGTTTTTTGTTCTTCGGGGAGGATGGGGAACATGAATATGTGTTTGTTTTTCGAATTTGGCCTCTATCTGAAATGAGCACTTTTCATGCTCTAAGCAGTTTTTCCTAACAAATGCAAGATATAACATTGGCTATCTCTGCAAGGAAACATCAGATCTGCACAACTCATGGTTTTTTGGTCTTCGGGGAGGATGGGGAACATGAATATGTGTTTGTTTTTCGAATTTGAGCTCTTTCTGCAATGGGCACTTTTCATGCTATAAGCAGTTTTTCCTAACAAATGCAAGATATAACATTGGCTATCTCCGCAAGGAAACATCAGATCTGCACAACTCATGGTTTTTTCGTCTTCGGGGAGGAGGGGGAACATGAATATGTGTTTGTTTTTCGAATTTGAGATCTTTCTGCAATGGGCACTTTTCATACTATAAGCAGTTTTTCCTAACAAATGCAAGCTATTACATTGGCAATCTCCGCAAGGAAACATCAGATCTGCTCAACTCATGGTTTTTTGGTCTTCGGGGAGGAGGGGGAACATGAATATGTGTTTGTTTTTTGAATTTGACCTCTATCTGAAATGGGCACTTTTCATGCTATAAGCAGTTTTTCCTAACAAATGCAAGATATAACATGGGCTATCTCCGCAAGGAAACATGAGATCTGCAAAAGTTATGTTTTTTTGTTCTTCGGGGAGGATGGGGAACATGAATATGTGTTTGTTTTTCGAATTTGACCTCTATCTGAAATGAGCACTTTTCATGCTCTAAGCAGTTTTTCCTAACAAATGCAAGATATAACATTGGCTATCTCCGCAAGGAAACATCAGATCTGCACAACTCATGGTTTTTTGGTCTTCGGGGAGGAGGGGGAACATGAATATGTGTTTGTTTTTCGAATTTGAGATCTTTCTGCAATGGGCACTTTTCATACTATAAGCAGTTTTTCCTAACAAATGCAAGATATAACATGGGCTATCTCCGCAAGGAAACATCAGATCTGCACAACTCATGGTTTTTTGGTCTTCGGGGAGGAGGGGGAACATGAATATGTGTTTGTTTTTCGAATTTGAGATCTTTCTGCAATGGGCACTTTTCATACTATAAGCAGTTTTTCCTAACAAATGCAAGATTTAACATTGGCTATCTCCGCAAGGAAACATCAGATCTGCTCAACCCATGGTTTTTTGGTCTTCGGGGAGGATGGGGAACATGAATATGTGTTTCTTTTTCGAATTTGAGCTCTTTCTGCAATGGGCACTTTTCATACTATAAGCAGTTTTTCCTAACAAATGCAAGATATAACATGGGCTATCTCCGCAAGGAAACATGAGATCTGCAAACGTTATTGTTTTTTGGTCTTCGGGGAGGATGGGGAACATGAATATGTTTTTGTTTTTCGAATTTGAGCTCTATCTGAAATGACCACTTTTCATGCTCTAAGCAGTTTTTCCTAACAAATGCAAGATATAACATTGGCTATCTCCGCAAGGAAACATCAGATCTGCACAACTCATGGTTTTTTGGTCTTCTGGGAGTATGGGGAACATGAATATGTGATTGTTTTTCGAATTTGAGCTCTTTCTGCAATGGGCACTTTTCATACTATAAGCAGTTTTTCCTAACAAATGCAAGATATTACATGGGCTATCTCCGCAAGGAAACATCCGATCTGCAAAAGTTATGGTTTTTTGTTCTTCGGGGAGGATGGGGAACATGAATATGTGTTTGTTTTTCGAATTTGACCTCTATCTGAAATGAGCACTTTTCATGCTCTAAGCAGTTTTTCCTAACAAATGCATGATATAACATTGGCTATCTCCGCAAGGAAACATCAGATCTGCACAACTCATGGTTTTTTGGTCTTCGGGGAGGATGGGGAACATGAATATGTGTTTGTTTTTCGAATTTGAGCTCTGTCTGCAATGGGCACTTTTCATGCTATAAGCAGTTTTTCCTAACAAATGCAATATATAACATTGGCTATCTCCGCAAGGAAACATCAGATCTGCACAACTCATGGTTTTTTGGTCTTCGGGGAGGATGGGGAACATGAATATGTGTTTGTTTTTCGAATTTGAGATCTTTCTGCAATGGGCACTTTTCATACTATAAGCAGTTTTTCCTAACAAATGCAAGCTATTACATTGGCAATCTCCGCAAGGAAACATCAGATCTGCTCAACTCATGGTTTTTTGGTCTTCGGGGAGGAGGGGGAACATGAATATGTGTTTGTTTTTCGAATTTGAGATCTTTCTGCAATGGGCACTTTTCATACTATAAGCAGTTTTTCCTAACAAATGCAAGATTTAACATTGGCTATCTCCGCAAGGAAACATCAGATCTGCTCAACCCATGGTTTTTTGGTCTTCGGGGAGGATGGGGAACATGAATATGTGTTTCTTTTTCGAATTTGAGCTCTTTCTGCAATGGGCACTTTTCATACTATAAGCAGTTTTTCCTAACAAATGCAAGATATAACATGGGCTATCTCCGCAAGGAAACATGAGATCTGCAAACGTTATTGTTTTTTGGTCTTCGGGGAGGATGGGGAACATGAATATGTTTTTGTTTTTCGAATTTGAGCTCTATCTGAAATGACCACTTTTCATGCTCTAAGCAGTTTTTCCTAACAAATGCAAGATATAACATTGGCTATCTCCGCAAGGAAACATCAGATCTGCACAACTCATGGTTTTTTGGTCTTCTGGGAGTATGGGGAACATGAATATGTGATTGTTTTTCGAATTTGAGCTCTTTCTGCAATGGGCACTTTTCATACTATAAGCAGTTTTTCCTAACAAATGCAAGATATTACATGGGCTATCTCCGCAAGGAAACATCCGATCTGCAAAAGTTATGGTTTTTTGTTCTTCGGGGAGGATGGGGAACATGAATATGTGTTTGTTTTTCGAATTTGACCTCTATCTGAAATGAGCACTTTTCATGCTCTAAGCAGTTTTTCCTAACAAATGCAATATATAACATTGGCTATCTCCGCAAGGAAACATCAGATCTGCACAACTCATGGTTTTTTGGTCTTCGGGGAGGATGGGGAACATGAATATGTGTTTGTTTTTCGAATTTGAGATCTTTCTGCAATGGGCACTTTTCATACTATAAGCAGTTTTTCCTAACAAATGCAAGCTATTACATTGGCAATCTCCGCAAGGAAACATCAGATCTGCTCAACTCATGGTTTTTTGGTCTTCGGGGAGGAGGGGGAACATGAATATGTGTTTGTTTTTCGAATTTGAGATCTTTCTGCAATGGGCACTTTTCATACTATAAGCAGTTTTTCCTAACAAATGCAAGATTTAACATTGGCTATCTCCGCAAGGAAACATCAGATCTGCTCAACCCATGGTTTTTTGGTCTTCGGGGAGGATGGGGAACATGAATATGTGTTTCTTTTTCGAATTTGAGCTCTTTCTGCAATGGGCACTTTTCATACTATAAGCAGTTTTTCCTAACAAATGCAAGATATAACATGGGCTATCTCCGCAAGGAAACATGAGATCTGCAAACGTTATTGTTTTTTGGTCTTCGGGGAGGATGGGGAACATGAATATGTTTTTGTTTTTCGAATTTGAGCTCTATCTGAAATGACCACTTTTCATGCTCTAAGCAGTTTTTCCTAACAAATGCAAGATATAACATTGGCTATCTCCGCAAGGAAACATCAGATCTGCACAACTCATGGTTTTTTGGTCTTCGGGGAGGATGGGGAACATGAATATGTGATTGTTTTTCGAATTTGAGCTCTTTCTGCAATGGGCACTTTTCATACTATAAGCAGTTTTTCCTAACAAATGCAAGATATAACATGGGCTATCTCCGCAAGGAAACATGAGATCTGCAAAAGTTATGGTTTTTTGTTCTTCGGGGAGGATCGGGAACATGAATATGTGTTTGTTTTTCGAATTTGACCTCTATCTGAAATGAGCACTTTTCATGCTCTAAGCAGTTTTTCCTAACAAATGCAAGATATAACATTGGCTATCTCCGCAAGGAAACATCAGATCTGCACAACTCATGGTTTTTTGGTCTTCGGGGAGGATGGGGAACATGAATATGTGTTTGTTTTTCGAATTTGAGCTCTTTCTGCAATGGGCACTTTTCATGCTATAAGCAGTTTTTCCTAACAAATGCAAGCTATTACATTGGCAATCTCCGCAAGGAAACATCAGATCTGCTCAACTCATGGTTTTTTGGTCTTCGGGGAGGAGGGGGAACATGAATATGTGTTTGTTTTTCGAATTTGAGCTCTTTCTGCAATGGGCACTTTTCATACTATAAGCAGTTTTTCCTAACAAATGCAAGATATAACATGGGCTATCTCCGCAAGGAAACATGAGATCTGCAAACGTTATGGTTTTTTGGTCTTCGGGGAGGATGGGGAACATGAATATGTTTTTGTTTTTCGAATTTGAGCTCTATCTGAAATGAGCACTTTTCATGCTCTAAGCAGTTTTTCCTAACAAATGCAAGATATAACATTGGCTATCTCCGCAAGGAAACATCAGATCTGCACAACTCATGGTTTTTTGGTCTTCGGGGAGGATGGGGAACATGAATATGTGATTGTTTTTCGAATTTGACCTCTATCTGAAATGAGCACTTTTCATGCTCTAAGCAGTTTTTCCTAACAAATGCAAGATATAACATTGGCTATCTCCGCAAGGAAACATCAGATCTGCACAACTCATGGTTTTTTGGTCTTCGGGGAGGATGGGGAACATGAATATGTGTTTGTTTTTCGAATTTGAGCTCTTTCTGCAATGGGCACTTTTCATGCTATAAGCAGTTTTTCCTAACAAATGCAAGATATAACATTGGCTATCTCCGCAAGGAAACATCAGATCTGCACAACTCATGGTTTTTTGGTCTTCGGGGAGGATGGGGAACATGAATATGTGTTTGTTTTTCGAATTTGAGCTCTGTCTGCAATGGGCACTTTTCATGCTATAAGCAGTTTTTCCTAACAAATGCAATATATAACATTGGCTATCTCCGCAAGGAAACATCAGATCTGCACAACTCATGGTTTTTTGGTCTTCGGGGAGGATGGGGAACATGAATATGTGTTTGTTTTTCGAATTTGAGATCTTTCTGCAATGGGCACTTTTCATACTATAAGCAGTTTTTCCTAACAAATGCAAGCTATTACATTGGCAATCTCCGCAAGGAAACATCAGATCTGCTCAACTCATGGTTTTTTGGTCTTCGGGGAGGAGGGGGAACATGAATATGTGTTTGTTTTTCGAATTTGAGATCTTTCTGCAATGGGCACTTTTCATACTATAAGCAGTTTTTCCTAACAAATGCAAGATTTAACATTGGCTATCTCCGCAAGGAAACATCAGATCTGCTCAACCCATGGTTTTTTGGTCTTCGGGGAGGATGGGGAACATGAATATGTGTTTCTTTTTCGAATTTGAGCTCTTTCTGCAATGGGCACTTTTCATACTATAAGCAGTTTTTCCTAACAAATGCAAGATATAACATGGGCTATCTCCGCAAGGAAACATGAGATCTGCAAACGTTATTGTTTTTTGGTCTTCGGGGAGGATGGGGAACATGAATATGTTTTTGTTTTTCGAATTTGAGCTCTATCTGAAATGACCACTTTTCATGCTCTAAGCAGTTTTTCCTAACAAATGCAAGATATAACATTGGCTATCTCCGCAAGGAAACATCAGATCTGCACAACTCATGGTTTTTTGGTCTTCGGGGAGGATGGGGAACATGAATATGTGATTGTTTTTCGAATTTGAGCTCTTTCTGCAATGGGCACTTTTCATACTATAAGCAGTTTTTCCTAACAAATGCAAGATATAACATGGGCTATCTCCGCAAGGAAACATGAGATCTGCAAAAGTTATGGTTTTTTGTTCTTCGGGGAGGATCGGGAACATGAATATGTGTTTGTTTTTCGAATTTGACCTCTATCTGAAATGAGCACTTTTCATGCTCTAAGCAGTTTTTCCTAACAAATGCAAGATATAACATTGGCTATCTCCGCAAGGAAACATCAGATCTGCACAACTCATGGTTTTTTGGTCTTCGGGGAGGATGGGGAACATGAATATGTGTTTGTTTTTCGAATTTGAGCTCTTTCTGCAATGGGCACTTTTCATGCTATAAGCAGTTTTTCCTAACAAATGCAAGCTATTACATTGGCAATCTCCGCAAGGAAACATCAGATCTGCTCAACTCATGGTTTTTTGGTCTTCGGGGAGGAGGGGGAACATGAATATGTGTTTGTTTTTCGAATTTGAGCTCTTTCTGCAATGGGCACTTTTCATACTATAAGCAGTTTTTCCTAACAAATGCAAGATATAACATGGGCTATCTCCGCAAGGAAACATGAGATCTGCAAACGTTATGGTTTTTTGGTCTTCGGGGAGGATGGGGAACATGAATATGTTTTTGTTTTTCGAATTTGAGCTCTATCTGAAATGAGCACTTTTCATGCTCTAAGCAGTTTTTCCTAACAAATGCAAGATATAACATTGGCTATCTCCGCAAGGAAACATCAGATCTGCACAACTCATGGTTTTTTGGTCTTCGGGGAGGATGGGGAACATGAATATGTGATTGTTTTTCGAATTTGAGCTCTTTCTGCAATGGGCACTTTTCATACTATAAGCAGTTTTTCCTAACAAATGCAAGATATAACATGGGCTATCTCCGCAAGGAAACATGAGATCTGCAAAAGTTATGGTTTTTTGTTCTTCGGGGAGGATGGGGAACATGAATATGTGTTTGTTTTTCGAATTTGACCTCTATCTGAAATGAGCACTTTTCATGCTCTAAGCAGTTTTTCCTAACAAATGCAAAATATAACATTGGCTATCTCCGCAAGGAAACATCAGATCTGCACAACTCATGGTTTTTTGGTCTTCGGGGAGGATGGGGAACATGAATATGTTTTTGTTTTTCGAATTTGAGCTCTTTCTGCAATGGGCACTTTTCATACTATAAGCAGTTTTTCCTAACAAATGCAAGATATAACATGGGCTATCTCCGCAAGGAAACATCAGATCTGCACAACTCATGGTTTTTTGGTCTTCGGGGAGGAGGGGGAACATGAATATGTGTTTGTTTTTCGAATTTGAGATCTTTCTGCAATGGGCACTTTTCATACTATAAGCAGTTTTTCCTAACAAATGCAAGATATAACATTGGCTATCTCCGCAAGGAAACATCAGATCTGCACAACTCATGGTTTTTTGGTCTTCGGGGAGGATGGGGAACATGAATATGTGATTGTTTTTCGAATTTGAGCTCTTTCTGCAATGGGCACTTTTCATACTATAAGCAGTTTTTCCTAACAAATGCAAGATATAACATGGGCTATCTCCGCAAGGAAACATGAGATCTGCAAAAGTTATGGTTTTTTGTTCTTCGGGGAGGATGGGGAACATGAATATGTGTTTGTTTTTCGAATTTGACCTCTATCTGAAATGAGCACTTTTCATGCTCTAAGCAGTTTTTCCTAACAAATGCAAGATATAACATTGGCTATCTCCGCAAGGAAACATCAGATCTGCACAACTCATGGTTTTTTGGTCTTCGGGGAGGATGGGGAACATGAATATGTGTTTGTTTTTCGAATTTGAGCTCTTTCTGCAATGGGCACTTTTCATGCTATAAGCAGTTTTTCCTAACAAATGCAATATATAACATTGGCTATCTCCGCAAGGAAACATCAGATCTGCACAACTCATGGTTTTTTGGTCTTCGGGGAGGATGGGGAACATGAATATGTGTTTGTTTTTCGAATTTGAGATCTTTCTGCAATGGGCACTTTTCATACTATAAGCAGTTTTTCCTAACAAATGCAAGATATAACATGGGCTATCTCCGCAAGGAAACATGAGATCTGCAAACGTTATGGTTTTTTGGTCTTCGGGGAGGATGGGGAACATGAATATGTTTTTGTTTTTCGAATTTGAGCTCTATCTGAAATGAGCACTTTTCATGCTCTAAGCAGTTTTTCCTAACAAATGCAAGATATAACATTGGCTATCTCCGCAAGGAAACATCAGATCTGCACAACTCATGGTTTTTTGGTCTTCGGGGAGGATGGGGAACATGAATATGTGATTGTTTTTCGAATTTGAGCTCTTTCTGCAATGGGCACTTTTCATACTATAAGCAGTTTTTCCTAACAAATGCAAGCTATTACATTGGCAATCTCCGCAAGGAAACATCAGATCTGCTCAACTCATGGTTTTTTGGTCTTCGGGGAGGAGGGGGAACATGAATATGTGTTTGTTTTTCGAATTTGAGCTCTTTCTGCAATGGGCACTTTTCATACTATAAGCAGTTTTTCCTAACAAATGCAAGATATAACATTGGCTATCTCCGCAAGGAAACATCAGATCTGCACAACTCATGGTTTTTTGGTCTTCGGGGAGGAGGGGGAACATGAATATGTGTTTGTTTTTCGAATTTGACCTCTATCTGAAATGAGCACTTTTCATGCTATAAGCAGTTTTTCCTAACAAATGCAAGATATAACATTGGCTATCTCCGCAAGGAAACATCAGATCTGCACAACTCATGGTTTTTTGGTCTTCGGGGAGGATGGGGAACATGAATATGTGTTTGTTTTTCGAATTTGAGATCTTTCTGCAATGGGCACTTTTCATACTATAAGCAGTTTTTCCTAACAAATGCAAGCTATTACATTGGCAATCTCCGCAAGGAAACATCAGATCTGCTCAACTCATGGTTTTTTGGTCTTCGGGGAGGAGGGGGAACATGAATATGTGTTTGTTTTTCGAATTTGAGCTCTTTCTGCAATGGGCACTTTTCATACTATAAGCAGTTTTTCCTAACAAATGCAAGATATAACATGGGCTATCTCCGCAAGGAAACATCAGATCTGCACAACTCATGGTTTTTTGGTCTTCGGGGAGGAGGGGGAACATGAATATGTGTTTGTTTTTCGAATTTGAGATCTTTCTGCAATGGGCACTTTTCATACTATAAGCAGTTTTTCCTAACAAATGCAAGATTTAACATTGGCTATCTCCGCAAGGAAACATCAGATCTGCTAAACCCATGGTTTTTTGGTCTTCGGGGAGGATGGGGAACATGAATATGTGTTTCTTTTTCGAATTTGAGCTCTTTCTGCAATGGGCACTTTTCATACTATAAGCAGTTTTTCCTAACAAATGCAAGATTTAACATTGGCTATCTCCGCAAGGAAACATCAGATCTGCACAACTCATGGTTTTTTGGTCTTCGGGGAGGAGGGGGAACATGAATATGTGTTTGTTTTTCGAATTTGAGATCTTTCTGCAATGGGCACTTTTCATACTATAAGCAGTTTTTCCTAACAAATGCAAGATTTAACATTGGCTATCTCCGCAAGGAAACATCAGATCTGCTCAACCCATGGTTTTTTGGTCTTCGGGGAGGATGGGGAACATGAATATGTGTTTCTTTTTCGAATTTGAGCTCTTTCTGCAATGGGCACTTTTCATACTATAAGCAGTTTTTCCTAACAAATGCAAGATATAACATGGGCTATCTCCGCAAGGAAACATCAGATCTGCACAACTCATGGTTTTTTGGTCTTCGGGGAGGAGGGGGAACATGAATATGTGTTTGTTTTTCGAATTTGAGATCTTTCTGCAATGGGCACTTTTCATACTATAAGCAGTTTTTCCTAACAAATGCAAGATTTAACATTGGCTATCTCCGCAAGGAAACATCAGATCTGCTCAACCCATGGTTTTTGGTCTTCGGGGAGGATGGGGAACATGAATATGTGTTTCTTTTTCGAATTTGAGCTCTTTCTGCAATGGGCACTTTTCATACTATAAGCAGTTTTTCCTAACAAATGCAAGATATAACATGGGCTATCTCCGCAAGGAAACATGAGATCTGCAAAAGTTATGGTTTTTTGTTCTTCGGGGAGGATGGGGAACATGAATATGTGTTTGTTTTTCGAATTTGACCTCTATCTGAAATGAGCACTTTTCATGCTCTAAGCAGTTTTTCCTAACAAATGCAAGATATAACATTGGCTATCTCCGCAAGGAAACATCAGATCTGCACAACTCATGGTTTTTTGTTCTTCGGGGAGGATGGGGAACATGAATATGTGTTTGTTTTTCGAATTTGACCTCTTTCTGCAATGGGCACTTTTCATACTATAAGCAGTTTTTCCTAACAAATGCAAGATATAACATGGGCTATCTCCGCAAGGAAACATGAGATGTGCAAAAGTTATGGTTTTTTGTTCTTCGGGGAGGATGGGGAACATGAATATGTGTTTGTTTTTCGAATTTGACCTCTATCTGAAATGAGCACTTTTCATGCTCTAAGCAGTTTTTCCTAACAAATGCAAGATATAACATTGGCTATCTCCGCAAGGAAACATCAGATCTGCACAACTCATGGTTTTTTGGTCTTCGGGGAGGATGGGGAACATGAATATGTGTTTGTTTTTCGAATTTGAGCTCTTTCTGCAATGGGCACTTTTCATGCTATAAGCAGTTTTTCCTAACAAATGCAAGATATAACATTGGCTATCTCCGCAAGGAAACATCAGATCTGCACAACTCATGGTTTTTTGGTCTTCGGGGAGGATGGGGAACATGAATATGTGTTTGTTTTTCGAATTTGAGATCTTTCTGCAATGGGCACTTTTCATACTATAAGCAGTTTTTCCTAACAAATGCACGCTATTACATTGGCAATCTCCGCAAGGAAACATCAGATCTGCTCAACCCATGGTTTTTTGGTCTTCGGGGAGGATGGGGAACATGAATATGTGTTTGTTTTTCGAATTTGAGCTCTTTCTGCAATGGGCACTTTTCATGCTATAAGCAGTTTTTCCTAACAAATGCAAGATATAACATTGGCTATCTCCGCAAGGAAACATCAGATCTGCACAACTCATGGTTTTTTGGTCTTCGGGGAGGATGGGGAACATGAATATGTGTTTGTTTTTCGAATTTGAGATCTTTCTGCAATGGGCACTTTTCATACTATAAGCAGTTTTTCCTAACAAATGCAAGCTATTACATTGGCAATCTCCGCAAGGAAACATCAGATCTGCTCAACTCATGGTTTTTTGGTCTTCGGGGAGGAGGGGGAACATGAATATGTGTTTGTTTTTCGAATTTGAGCTCTTTCTGCAATGGGCACTTTTCATACTATAAGCAGTTTTTCCTAACAAATGCAAGATATAACATGGGCTATCTCCGCAAGGAAACATGAGATCTGCAAACGTTATGGTTTTTTGGTCTTCGGGGAGGATGGGGAACATGAATATGTTTTTGTTTTTCGAATTTGAGCTCTATCTGAAATGAGCACTTTTCATGCTCTAAGCAGTTTTTCCTAACAAATGCAAGATATAACATTGGCTATCTCCGCAAGGAAACATCAGATCTGCTCAACTCATGGTTTTTTGGTCTTCGGGGAGGATGGGGAACATGAATATGTGATTGTTTTTCGAATTTGAGCTCTTTCTGCAATGGGCAATTTTCATATTATAAGCAATTTTTCCTAACAAATGCAAGATATAACATGGGCTATCTCCGCAAGGAAACATGAGATCTGCAAAAGTTATGGTTTTTTGTTCTTCGGGGAGGATGGGGAACATGAATATGTGTTTGTTTTTCGAATTTGACCTCTATCTGAAATGAGCACTTTTCATGCTCTAAGCAGTTTTTCCTAACAAATGCAAAATATAACATTGGCTATCTCCGAAAGGAAACATCAGATCTGCACAAATCATGGTTTTTTGGTCTTCGGGGAGGATGGGGAACATGAATATGTGATTGTTTTTCGAATTTGAGATCTTTCTGCAATGGGCACTTTTCATGCTATAAGCAGTTTTTCCTAACAAATGCAAGATATAACATTGGCTATCTCCGCAAGGAAACATCAGATCTGCACAACTCATGGTTTTTTGGTCTTCGGGGAGGATGGGGAACATGAATATGTGTTTGTTTTTCGAATTTGAGATCTTTCTGCAATGGGCACTTTTCATACTATAAGCAGTTTTTCCTAACAAATGCAAGCTATTACATTGGCAATCTCCGCAAGGAAACATCAGATCTGCTCAACTCATGGTTTTTTGGTCTTCGGGGAGGAGGGGGAACATGAATATGTGTTTGTTTTTCGAATTTGAGCTCTTTCTGCAATGGGCACTTTTCATACTATAAGCAGTTTTTCCTAACAAATGCAAAATATAACATGGGCTATCTCCGCAAGGAAACATGAGATCTGCAAACGTTATGGTTTTTTGGTCTTCGGGGAGGATGGGGAACATGAATATGTTTTTGTTTTTCGAATTTGAGCTCTATCTGAAATGAGCACTTTTCATGCTCTAAGCAGTTTTTCCTAACAAATGCAAGATATAACATTGGCTATCTCCGCAAGGAAACATCAGATCTGCACAACTCATGGTTTTTTGGTCTTTGGGGAGGATGGGGAACATGAATATGTGATTGTTTTTCGAATTTGAGATCTTTCTGCAATGGGCACTTTTCATGCTATAAGCAGTTTTTCCTAACAAATGCAAGATATAACATTGGCTATCTCCGCAAGGAAACATCAGATCTGCACAACTCATGGTTTTTTGGTCTTCGGGGAGGATGGGGAACATGAATATGTGTTTGTTTTTCGAATTTGAGATCTTTCTGCAATGGGCACTTTTCATACTATAAGCAGTTTTTCCTAACAAATGCAAGCTATTACATTGGCAATCTCCGCAAGGAAACATCAGATCTGCTCAACTCATGGTTTTTTGGTCTTCGGGGAGGAGGGGGAACATGAATATGTGTTTGTTTTTCGAATTTGAGCTCTTTCTGCAATGGGCACTTTTCATACTATAAGCAGTTTTTCCTAACAAATGCAAGATATAACATGGGCTATCTCCGCAAGGAAACATGAGATCTGCAAACGTTATGGTTTTTTGGTCTTCGGGGAGGATGGGGAACATGAATATGTTTTTGTTTTTCGAATTTGAGCTCTATCTGAAATGAGCACTTTTCATGCTCTAAGCAGTTTTTCCTAACAAATGCAAGATATAACATTGGCTATCTCCGCAAGGAAACATCAGATCTGCTCAACCCATGGTTTTTTGGTCTTCGGGGAGGATGGGGAACATGAATATGTGTTTCTTTTTCGAATTTGAGCTCTTTCTGCAATGGGCACTTTTCATGCTATAAGCAGTTTTTCCTAACAAATGCAAGATATAACATTGGCTATCTCCGCAAGGAAACATCAGATCTGCACAACTCATGGTTTTTTGGTCTTCGGGGAGGATGGGGAACATGAATATGTGATTGTTTTTCGAATTTGAGCTCTTTCTGCAATGGGCACTTTTCATACTATAAGCAGTTTTTCCTAACAAATGCAAGATATAACATGGGCTATCTCCGCAAGGAAACATCAGATCTGCACAACTCATGGTTTTTTGGTCTTCGGGGAGGAGGGGGAACATGAATATGTGTTTGTTTTTCGAATTTGAGATCTTTCTGCAATGGGCACTTTTCATACTATAAGCAGTTTTTCCTAACAAATGCAAGATATAACATTGGCCATCTCCGCAAGGAAACATCAGATCTGCACAACTCATGGTTTTTTGGTCTTCGGGGAGGATGGGGAACATGAATATGTGATTGTTTTTCGAATTTGAGCTCTTTCTGCAATGGGCACTTTTCATACTATAAGCAGTTTTTCCTAACAAATGCAAGATATAACATGGGCTATCTCCGCAAGGAAACATGAGATGTGCAAAAGTTATGGTTTTTTGTTCTTCGGGGAGGATGGGGAACATGAATATGTTTTTGTTTTTCGAATTTGACCTCTATCTGAAATGAGCACTTTTCATGCTCTAAGCAGTTTTTCCTAACAAATGCAAGATATAACATTGGCTATCTCCGCAAGGAAACATCAGATCTGCACAACTCATGGTTTTTTGTTCTTCGGGGAGGATGGGGAACATGAATATGTGTTTGTTTTTCGAATTTGACCTCTTTCTGCAATGGGCACTTTTCATGCTATAAGCAGTTTTTCCTAACAAATGCAAGATATAACATTGGCTATCTCCGCAAGGAAACATCAGATCTGCACAACTCATGGTTTTTTGGTCTTCGGGGAGGATGGGGAACATGAATATGTGTTTGTTTTTCGAATCTGAGACCTTTCTGCAATGGGCACTTTTCATACTATAAGCAGTTTTTCCTAACAAATGCAAGCTATTACATTGGCAATCTCCGCAAGGAAACATCAGATCTGCTCAACTCATGGTTTTTTGGTTTTCGGGGAGGAGGGGGAACATGAATATGTGTTTGTTTTTCGAATTTGAGCTCTTTCTGCAATGGGCACTTTTCATACTATAAGCAGTTTTTCCTAACAAATGCAAGATATAACATTGGCTATCTCCGCAAGGAAACATCAGATCTGCACAACTCATGGTTTTTTGGTCTTCGGGGAGGAGGGGGAACATGAATATGTGTTTGTTTTTCGAATTTGAGATCTTTCTGCAATGGGCACTTTTCATACTATAAGCAGTTTTTCCTAACAAATGCAAGATTTAACATTGGCTATCTCCGCAAGGAAACATCAGATCTGCTCAACCCATGGTTTTTTGGTCTTCGGGGAGGATGGGGAACATGAATATGTGTTTGTTTTTCGAATTTGAGCTCTTTCTGCAATGGGCACTTTTCATGCTATAAGCAGTTTTTCCTAACAAATGCAAGATTGGCTATCTCCGCAAGGAAACATCAGATCTGCACAACTCATGGTTTTTTGGACTTCGGGGAGGATGGGGAACATGAATATGTGTTTGTTTTTCGAATTTGAGATCTTTCTGCAATGGGCACTTTTCATGCTATAAGCAGTTTTTCCTAACAAATGCAAGATATAACATTGGCTATCTCCGCAAGGAAACATCAGATCTGCACAACTCATGGTTTTTTGGTCTTCGGGGAGGATGGGGAACATGAATATGTGTTTGTTTTTCGAATTTGAGATCTTTCTGCAATGGGCACTTTTCATACTATAAGCAGTTTTTCCTAACAAATGCAAGATATAACATGGGCTATCTCCGCAAGGAAACATGAGATCTGCAAAAGTTATGGTTTTTTGTTCTTCGGGGAGGATGGGGAACATGAATATGTGTTTGTTTTTCGAATTTGACCTCTATCTGAAATGAGCACTTTTCATGCTCTAAGCAGTTTTTCCTAACAAATGCAAGATATAACATTGGCTATCTCCGCAAGGAAACATCAGATCTGCACAACTCATGGTTTTTTGGTCTTCGGGGAGGATGGGGAACATGAATATGTGATTGTTTTTCGAATTTGAGCTCTTTCTGCAATGGGCACTTTTCATACTATAAGCAGTTTTTCCTAACAAATGCAAGATATAACATGGGCTATCTCCGCAAGGAAACATGAGATGTGCAAAAGTTATGGTTTTTTGTTCTTCGGGGAGGATGGGGAACATGAATATGTGTTTGTTTTTCGAATTTGACCTCTATCTGAAATGAGCACTTTTCATGCTCTAAGCAGTTTTTCCTAACAAATGCAAGATATAACATTGGCTATCTCCGCAAGGAAACATCAGATCTGCACAACTCATGGTTTTTTGGTCTTCGGGGAGGATGGGGAACATGAATATGTGTTTGTTTTTCGAATTTGAGATCTTTCTGCAATGGGCACTTTTCATACTATAAGCAGTTTTTCCTAACAAATGCACGCTATTACATTGGCAATCTCCGCAAGGAAACATCAGATCTGCTCAACCCATGGTTTTTTGGTCTTCGGGGAGGATGGGGAACATGAATATGTGTTTGTTTTTCGAATTTGAGCTCTTTCTGCAATGGGCACTTTTCATGCTATAAGCAGTTTTTCCTAACAAATGCAAGATATAACATTGGCTATCTCCGCAAGGAAACATCAGATCTGCACAACTCATGGTTTTTTGGTCTTCGGGGAGGATGGGGAACATGAATATGTGTTTGTTTTTCGAATTTGAGATCTTTCTGCAATGGGCACTTTTCATACTATAAGCAGTTTTTCCTAACAAATGCAAGCTATTACATTGGCAATCTCCGCAAGGAAACATCAGATCTGCTCAACTCATGGTTTTTTGGTCTTCGGGGAGGAGGGGGAACATGAATATGTGTTTGTTTTTCGAATTTGAGCTCTTTCTGCAATGGGCACTTTTCATACTATAAGCAGTTTTTCCTAACAAATGCAAGATATAACATGGGCTATCTCCGCAAGGAAACATGAGATCTGCAAACGTTATGGTTTTTTGGTCTTCGGGGAGGATGGGGAACATGAATATGTTTTTGTTTTTCGAATTTGAGCTCTATCTGAAATGAGCACTTTTCATGCTCTAAGCAGTTTTTCCTAACAAATGCAAGATATAACATTGGCTATCTCCGCAAGGAAACATCAGATCTGCTCAACTCATGGTTTTTTGGTCTTCGGGGAGGATGGGGAACATGAATATGTGATTGTTTTTCGAATTTGAGCTCTTTCTGCAATGGGCAATTTTCATATTATAAGCAATTTTTCCTAACAAATGCAAGATATAACATGGGCTATCTCCGCAAGGAAACATGAGATCTGCAAAAGTTATGGTTTTTTGTTCTTCGGGGAGGATGGGGAACATGAATATGTGTTTGTTTTTCGAATTTGACCTCTATCTGAAATGAGCACTTTTCATGCTCTAAGCAGTTTTTCCTAACAAATGCAAAATATAACATTGGCTATCTCCGCAAGGAAACATCAGATCTGCACAACTCATGGTTTTTTGGTCTTCGGGGAGGATGGGGAACATGAATATGTGATTGTTTTTCGAATTTGAGATCTTTCTGCAATGGGCACTTTTCATGCTATAAGCAGTTTTTCCTAACAAATGCAAGATATAACATTGGCTATCTCCGCAAGGAAACATCAGATCTGCACAACTCATGGTTTTTTGGTCTTCGGGGAGGATGGGGAACATGAATATGTGTTTGTTTTTCGAATTTGAGATCTTTCTGCAATGGGCACTTTTCATACTATAAGCAGTTTTTCCTAACAAATGCAAGCTATTACATTGGCAATCTCCGCAAGGAAACATCAGATCTGCTCAACTCATGGTTTTTTGGTCTTCGGGGAGGAGGGGGAACATGAATATGTGTTTGTTTTTCGAATTTGAGCTCTTTCTGCAATGGGCACTTTTCATACTATAAGCAGTTTTTCCTAACAAATGCAAAATATAACATGGGCTATCTCCGCAAGGAAACATGAGATCTGCAAACGTTATGGTTTTTTGGTCTTCGGGGAGGATGGGGAACATGAATATGTTTTTGTTTTTCGAATTTGAGCTCTATCTGAAATGAGCACTTTTCATGCTCTAAGCAGTTTTTCCTAACAAATGCAAGATATAACATTGGCTATCTCCGCAAGGAAACATCAGATCTGCACAACTCATGGTTTTTTGGTCTTTGGGGAGGATGGGGAACATGAATATGTGATTGTTTTTCGAATTTGAGATCTTTCTGCAATGGGCACTTTTCATGCTATAAGCAGTTTTTCCTAACAAATGCAAGATATAACATTGGCTATCTCCGCAAGGAAACATCAGATCTGCACAACTCATGGTTTTTTGGTCTTCGGGGAGGATGGGGAACATGAATATGTGTTTGTTTTTCGAATTTGAGATCTTTCTGCAATGGGCACTTTTCATACTATAAGCAGTTTTTCCTAACAAATGCAAGCTATTACATTGGCAATCTCCGCAAGGAAACATCAGATCTGCTCAACTCATGGTTTTTTGGTCTTCGGGGAGGAGGGGGAACATGAATATGTGTTTGTTTTTCGAATTTGAGCTCTTTCTGCAATGGGCACTTTTCATACTATAAGCAGTTTTTCCTAACAAATGCAAGATATAACATGGGCTATCTCCGCAAGGAAACATGAGATCTGCAAACGTTATTGTTTTTTGGTCTTCGGGGAGGATGGGGAACATGAATATGTTTTTGTTTTTCGAATTTGAGCTCTATCTGAAATGAGCACTTTTCATGCTCTAAGCAGTTTTTCCTAACAAATGCAAGATATAACATTGGCCATCTCCGCAAGGAAACATCAGATCTGCACAACTCATGGTTTTTTGGTCTTCGGGGAGGATGGGGAACATGAATATGTGATTGTTTTTCGAATTTGAGCTCTTTCTGCAATGGGCACTTTTCATACTATAAGCAGTTTTTCCTAACAAATGCAAGATATAACATGGGCTATCTCCGCAAGGAAACATGAGATGTGCAAAAGTTATGGTTTTTTGTTCTTCGGGGAGGATGGGGAACATGAATATGTTTTTGTTTTTCGAATTTGACCTCTATCTGAAATGAGCACTTTTCATGCTCTAAGCAGTTTTTCCTAACAAATGCAAGATATAACATTGGCTATCTCCGCAAGGAAACATCAGATCTGCACAACTCATGGTTTTTTGGTCTTCGAGGAGGATGGGGAACATGAATATGTGTTTGTTTTTCGAATTTGAGCTCTTTCTGCAATGGGCACTTTTCATGCTATAAGCAGTTTTTCCTAACAAATGCAAGATATAACATTGGCTATCTCCGCAAGGAAACATCAGATCTGCACAACTCATGGTTTTTTGGTCTTCGGGGAGGATGGGGAACATGAATATGTGTTTGTTTTTCGAATCTGAGATCTTTCTGCAATGGGCACTTTTCATACTATAAGCAGTTTTTCCTAACAAATGCAAGCTATTACATTGGCAATCTCCGCAAGGAAACATCAGATCTGCTCAACTCATGGTTTTTTGGTTTTCGGGGAGGAGGGGGAACATGAATATGTGTTTGTTTTTCGAATTTGAGCTCTTTCTGCAATGGGCACTTTTCATACTATAAGCAGTTTTTCCTAACAAATGCAAGCTATTACATTGGCAATCTCCGCAAGGAAACATCAGATCTGCTCAACTCATGGTTTTTTGGTCTTCGGGGAGGAGGGGGAACATGAATATGTGTTTGTTTTTCGAATTTGAGCTCTTTCTGCAATGGGCACTTTTCATACTATAAGCAGTTTTTCCTAACAAATGCAAGATATAACATTGGCTATCTCCGCAAGGAAACATCAGATCTGCACAACTCATGGTTTTTTGGTCTTCGGGGAGGAGGGGGAACATGAATATGTGTTTGTTTTTCGAATTTGAGATCTTTCTGCAATGGGCACTTTTCATACTATAAGCAGTTTTTCCTAACAAATGCAAGATTTAACATTGGCTATCTCCGCAAGGAAACATCAGATCTGCTAAACCCATGGTTTTTTGGTCTTCGGGGAGGATGGGGAACATGAATATGTGTTTGTTTTTCGAATTTGAGCTCTTTCTGCAATGGGCACTTTTCATACTATAAGCAGTTTTTCCTAACAAATGCAAGATATAACATGGGCTATCTCCGCAAGGAAACATGAGATCTGCAAACGTTATTGTTTTTTGGTCTTCGGGGAGGATGGGGAACATGAATATGTTTTTGTTTTTCGAATTTGAGCTCTATCTGAAATGAGCACTTTTCATGCTCTAAGCAGTTTTTCCTAACAAATGCAAGATATAACATTGGCTATCTCCGCAAGGAAACATCAGATCTGCTCAACCCATGGTTTTTTGGTCTTCGGGGAGGATGGGGAACATGAATATGTGTTTCTTTTTCGAATTTGAGCTCTTTCTGCAATGGGCACTTTTCATACTATAAGCAGTTTTTCCTAACAAATGCAAGATATAACATGGGCTATCTCCGCAAGGAAACATGAGATCTGCAAAAGTTATGGTTTTTTGTTCTTCGGGGAGGATGGGGAACATGAATATGTGTTTGTTTTTCGAATTTGACCTCTATCTGAAATGAGCACTTTTCATGCTCTAAGCAGTTTTTCCTAACAAATGCAAAATATAACATTGGCTATCTCCGCAAGGAAACATCAGATAATGCACAACTCATGGTTTTTTGGTCTTCGGGGAGGATGGGGACCATGAATATGTGATTGTTTTTCGAATTTGAGATCTTTCTGCAATGGGCACTTTTCATGCTATAAGCAGTTTTTCCTAACAAATGCAAGATATAACATGGGCTATCTCCGCAAGGAAACATGAGATCTGCAAACGTTATTGTTTTTTGGTCTTCGGGGAGGATGGGGAACATGAATATGTTTTTGTTTTTCGAATTTGAGCTCTATCTGAAATGAGCACTTTTCATGCTCTAAGCAGTTTTTCCTAACAAATGCAAGATATAACATTGGCTATCTCCGCAAGGAAACATCAGATCTGCACAACTCATGGTTTTTTGGTCTTCGGGGAGGATGGGGAACATGAATATGTGATTGTTTTTCGAATTTGAGCTCTTTCTGCAATGGGCACTTTACATACTATAAGCAGTTTTTCCTAACAAATGCAAGATATAACATGGGCTATCTCCGCAAGGAAACATGAGATCTGCAAAAGTTATGGTTTTTTGTTCTTCGGGGAGGATGGGGAACATGAATATGTGTTTGTTTTTCGAATTTGACCTCTATCTGAAATGAGCACTTTTCATGCTATAAGCAGTTTTTCCTAACAAATGCAAGATATAACATTGGCTATCTCCGCAAGGAAACATCAGATCTGCACAACTCATGGTTTTTTGGTCTTCGGGGAGGATGGGGAACATGAATATGTGTTTGTTTTTCGAATTTGAGATCTTTCTGCAATGGGCACTTTTCATACTATAAGCAGTTTTTCCTAACAAATGCAAGCTATTACATTGGCAATCTCCGCAAGGAAACATCAGATCTGCTCAACTCATGGTTTTTTGGTCTTCGGGGAGGAGGGGGAACATGAATATGTGTTTGTTTTTCGAATTTGAGCTCTTTCTGCAATGGGCACTTTTCATACTATAAGCAGTTTTTCCTAACAAATGCAAGATATAACATGGGCTATCTCCGCAAGGAAACATCAGATCTGCACAACTCATGGTTTTTTGGTCTTCGGGGAGGAGGGGGAACATGAATATGTGTTTGTTTTTCGAATTTGAGATCTTTCTGCAATGGGCACTTTTCATACTATAAGCAGTTTTTCCTAACAAATGCAAGATTTAACATTGGCTATCTCCGCAAGGAAACATCAGATCTGCTAAACCCATGGTTTTTTGGTCTTCGGGGAGGATGGGGAACATGAATATGTGTTTCTTTTTCGAATTTGAGCTCTTTCTGCAATGGGCACTTTTCATACTATAAGCAGTTTTTCCTAACAAATGCAAGATTTAACATTGGCTATCTCCGCAAGGAAACATCAGATCTGCACAACTCATGGTTTTTTGGTCTTCGGGGAGGAGGGGGAACATGAATATGTGTTTGTTTTTCGAATTTGAGATCTTTCTGCAATGGGCACTTTTCATACTATAAGCAGTTTTTCCTAACAAATGCAAGATTTAACATTGGCTATCTCCGCAAGGAAACATCAGATCTGCTCAACCCATGGTTTTTTGGTCTTCGGGGAGGATGGGGAACATGAATATGTGTTTCTTTTTCGAATTTGAGCTCTTTCTGCAATGGGCACTTTTCATACTATAAGCAGTTTTTCCTAACAAATGCAAGATATAACATGGGCTATCTCCGCAAGGAAACATCAGATCTGCACAACTCATGGTTTTTTGGTCTTCGGGGAGGAGGGGGAACATGAATATGTGTTTGTTTTTCGAATTTGAGATCTTTCTGCAATGGGCACTTTTCATACTATAAGCAGTTTTTCCTAACAAATGCAAGATTTAACATTGGCTATCTCCGCAAGGAAACATCAGATCTGCTCAACCCATGGTTTTTGGTCTTCGGGGAGGATGGGGAACATGAATATGTGTTTCTTTTTCGAATTTGAGCTCTTTCTGCAATGGGCACTTTTCATACTATAAGCAGTTTTTCCTAACAAATGCAAGATATAACATGGGCTATCTCCGCAAGGAAACATGAGATCTGCAAAAGTTATGGTTTTTTGTTCTTCGGGGAGGATGGGGAACATGAATATGTGTTTGTTTTTCGAATTTGACCTCTATCTGAAATGAGCACTTTTCATGCTCTAAGCAGTTTTTCCTAACAAATGCAAGATATAACATTGGCTATCTCCGCAAGGAAACATCAGATCTGCACAACTCATGGTTTTTTGTTCTTCGGGGAGGATGGGGAACATGAATATGTGTTTGTTTTTCGAATTTGACCTCTTTCTGCAATGGGCACTTTTCATACTATAAGCAGTTTTTCCTAACAAATGCAAGATATAACATGGGCTATCTCCGCAAGGAAACATGAGATGTGCAAAAGTTATGGTTTTTTGTTCTTCGGGGAGGATGGGGAACATGAATATGTGTTTGTTTTTCGAATTTGACCTCTATCTGAAATGAGCACTTTTCATGCTCTAAGCAGTTTTTCCTAACAAATGCAAGATATAACATTGGCTATCTCCGCAAGGAAACATCAGATCTGCACAACTCATGGTTTTTTGGTCTTCGGGGAGGATGGGGAACATGAATATGTGTTTGTTTTTCGAATTTGAGCTCTTTCTGCAATGGGCACTTTTCATGCTATAAGCAGTTTTTCCTAACAAATGCAAGATATAACATTGGCTATCTCCGCAAGGAAACATCAGATCTGCACAACTCATGGTTTTTTGGTCTTCGGGGAGGATGGGGAACATGAATATGTGTTTGTTTTTCGAATTTGAGATCTTTCTGCAATGGGCACTTTTCATACTATAAGCAGTTTTTCCTAACAAATGCACGCTATTACATTGGCAATCTCCGCAAGGAAACATCAGATCTGCTCAACCCATGGTTTTTTGGTCTTCGGGGAGGATGGGGAACATGAATATGTGTTTGTTTTTCGAATTTGAGCTCTTTCTGCAATGGGCACTTTTCATGCTATAAGCAGTTTTTCCTAACAAATGCAAGATATAACATTGGCTATCTCCGCAAGGAAACATCAGATCTGCACAACTCATGGTTTTTTGGTCTTCGGGGAGGATGGGGAACATGAATATGTGTTTGTTTTTCGAATTTGAGATCTTTCTGCAATGGGCACTTTTCATACTATAAGCAGTTTTTCCTAACAAATGCAAGCTATTACATTGGCAATCTCCGCAAGGAAACATCAGATCTGCTCAACTCATGGTTTTTTGGTCTTCGGGGAGGAGGGGGAACATGAATATGTGTTTGTTTTTCGAATTTGAGCTCTTTCTGCAATGGGCACTTTTCATACTATAAGCAGTTTTTCCTAACAAATGCAAGATATAACATGGGCTATCTCCGCAAGGAAACATGAGATCTGCAAACGTTATGGTTTTTTGGTCTTCGGGGAGGATGGGGAACATGAATATGTTTTTGTTTTTCGAATTTGAGCTCTATCTGAAATGAGCACTTTTCATGCTCTAAGCAGTTTTTCCTAACAAATGCAAGATATAACATTGGCTATCTCCGCAAGGAAACATCAGATCTGCTCAACTCATGGTTTTTTGGTCTTCGGGGAGGATGGGGAACATGAATATGTGATTGTTTTTCGAATTTGAGCTCTTTCTGCAATGGGCAATTTTCATATTATAAGCAATTTTTCCTAACAAATGCAAGATATAACATGGGCTATCTCCGCAAGGAAACATGAGATCTGCAAAAGTTATGGTTTTTTGTTCTTCGGGGAGGATGGGGAACATGAATATGTGTTTGTTTTTCGAATTTGACCTCTATCTGAAATGAGCACTTTTCATGCTCTAAGCAGTTTTTCCTAACAAATGCAAAATATAACATTGGCTATCTCCGAAAGGAAACATCAGATCTGCACAAATCATGGTTTTTTGGTCTTCGGGGAGGATGGGGAACATGAATATGTGATTGTTTTTCGAATTTGAGATCTTTCTGCAATGGGCACTTTTCATGCTATAAGCAGTTTTTCCTAACAAATGCAAGATATAACATTGGCTATCTCCGCAAGGAAACATCAGATCTGCACAACTCATGGTTTTTTGGTCTTCGGGGAGGATGGGGAACATGAATATGTGTTTGTTTTTCGAATTTGAGATCTTTCTGCAATGGGCACTTTTCATACTATAAGCAGTTTTTCCTAACAAATGCAAGCTATTACATTGGCAATCTCCGCAAGGAAACATCAGATCTGCTCAACTCATGGTTTTTTGGTCTTCGGGGAGGAGGGGGAACATGAATATGTGTTTGTTTTTCGAATTTGAGCTCTTTCTGCAATGGGCACTTTTCATACTATAAGCAGTTTTTCCTAACAAATGCAAGATATAACATGGGCTATCTCCGCAAGGAAACATGAGATCTGCAAACGTTATGGTTTTTTGGTCTTCGGGGAGGATGGGGAACATGAATATGTTTTTGTTTTTCGAATTTGAGCTCTATCTGAAATGAGCACTTTTCATGCTCTAAGCAGTTTTTCCTAACAAATGCAAGATATAACATTGGCTATCTCCGCAAGGAAACATCAGATCTGCTCAACCCATGGTTTTTTGGTCTTCGGGGAGGATGGGGAACATGAATATGTGTTTCTTTTTCGAATTTGAGCTCTTTCTGCAATGGGCACTTTTCATGCTATAAGCAGTTTTTCCTAACAAATGCAAGATATAACATTGGCTATCTCCGCAAGGAAACATCAGATCTGCACAACTCATGGTTTTTTGGTCTTCGGGGAGGATGGGGAACATGAATATGTGATTGTTTTTCGAATTTGAGCTCTTTCTGCAATGGGCACTTTTCATACTATAAGCAGTTTTTCCTAACAAATGCAAGATATAACATGGGCTATCTCCGCAAGGAAACATCAGATCTGCACAACTCATGGTTTTTTGGTCTTCGGGGAGGAGGGGGAACATGAATATGTGTTTGTTTTTCGAATTTGAGATCTTTCTGCAATGGGCACTTTTCATACTATAAGCAGTTTTTCCTAACAAATGCAAGATATAACATTGGCCATCTCCGCAAGGAAACATCAGATCTGCACAACTCATGGTTTTTTGGTCTTCGGGGAGGATGGGGAACATGAATATGTGATTGTTTTTCGAATTTGAGCTCTTTCTGCAATGGGCACTTTTCATACTATAAGCAGTTTTTCCTAACAAATGCAAGATATAACATGGGCTATCTCCGCAAGGAAACATGAGATGTGCAAAAGTTATGGTTTTTTGTTCTTCGGGGAGGATGGGGAACATGAATATGTTTTTGTTTTTCGAATTTGACCTCTATCTGAAATGAGCACTTTTCATGCTCTAAGCAGTTTTTCCTAACAAATGCAAGATATAACATTGGCTATCTCCGCAAGGAAACATCAGATCTGCACAACTCATGGTTTTTTGTTCTTCGGGGAGGATGGGGAACATGAATATGTGTTTGTTTTTCGAATTTGACCTCTTTCTGCAATGGGCACTTTTCATGCTATAAGCAGTTTTTCCTAACAAATGCAAGATATAACATTGGCTATCCGCAAGGAAACATCAGATCTGCACAACTCATGGTTTTTTGGTCTTCGGGGAGGATGGGGAACATGAATATGTGTTTGTTTTTCGAATCTGAGACCTTTCTGCAATGGGCACTTTTCATACTATAAGCAGTTTTTCCTAACAAATGCAAGCTATTACATTGGCAATCTCCGCAAGGAAACATCAGATCTGCTCAACTCATGGTTTTTTGGTTTTCGGGGAGGAGGGGGAACATGAATATGTGTTTGTTTTTCGAATTTGAGCTCTTTCTGCAATGGGCACTTTTCATACTATAAGCAGTTTTTCCTAACAAATGCAAGATATAACATTGGCTATCTCCGCAAGGAAACATCAGATCTGCACAACTCATGGTTTTTTGGTCTTCGGGGAGGAGGGGGAACATGAATATGTGTTTGTTTTTCGAATTTGAGATCTTTCTGCAATGGGCACTTTTCATACTATAAGCAGTTTTTCCTAACAAATGCAAGATTTAACATTGGCTATCTCCGCAAGGAAACATCAGATCTGCTCAACCCATGGTTTTTTGGTCTTCGGGGAGGATGGGGAACATGAATATGTGTTTGTTTTTCGAATTTGAGCTCTTTCTGCAATGGGCACTTTTCATGCTATAAGCAGTTTTTCCTAACAAATGCAAGATTGGCTATCTCCGCAAGGAAACATCAGATCTGCACAACTCATGGTTTTTTGGACTTCGGGGAGGATGGGGAACATGAATATGTGTTTGTTTTTCGAATTTGAGATCTTTCTGCAATGGGCACTTTTCATGCTATAAGCAGTTTTTCCTAACAAATGCAAGATATAACATTGGCTATCTCCGCAAGGAAACATCAGATCTGCACAACTCATGGTTTTTTGGTCTTCGGGGAGGATGGGGAACATGAATATGTGTTTGTTTTTCGAATTTGAGATCTTTCTGCAATGGGCACTTTTCATACTATAAGCAGTTTTTCCTAACAAATGCAAGATATAACATGGGCTATCTCCGCAAGGAAACATGAGATCTGCAAAAGTTATGGTTTTTTGTTCTTCGGGGAGGATGGGGAACATGAATATGTGTTTGTTTTTCGAATTTGACCTCTATCTGAAATGAGCACTTTTCATGCTCTAAGCAGTTTTTCCTAACAAATGCAAGATATAACATTGGCTATCTCCGCAAGGAAACATCAGATCTGCACAACTCATGGTTTTTTGGTCTTCGGGGAGGATGGGGAACATGAATATGTGATTGTTTTTCGAATTTGAGCTCTTTCTGCAATGGGCACTTTTCATACTATAAGCAGTTTTTCCTAACAAATGCAAGATATAACATGGGCTATCTCCGCAAGGAAACATGAGATGTGCAAAAGTTATGGTTTTTTGTTCTTCGGGGAGGATGGGGAACATGAATATGTGTTTGTTTTTCGAATTTGACCTCTATCTGAAATGAGCACTTTTCATGCTCTAAGCAGTTTTTCCTAACAAATGCAAGATATAACATTGGCTATCTCCGCAAGGAAACATCAGATCTGCACAACTCATGGTTTTTTGGTCTTCGGGGAGGATGGGGAACATGAATATGTGTTTGTTTTTCGAATTTGAGATCTTTCTGCAATGGGCACTTTTCATACTATAAGCAGTTTTTCCTAACAAATGCACGCTATTACATTGGCAATCTCCGCAAGGAAACATCAGATCTGCTCAACCCATGGTTTTTTGGTCTTCGGGGAGGATGGGGAACATGAATATGTGTTTGTTTTTCGAATTTGAGCTCTTTCTGCAATGGGCACTTTTCATGCTATAAGCAGTTTTTCCTAACAAATGCAAGATATAACATTGGCTATCTCCGCAAGGAAACATCAGATCTGCACAACTCATGGTTTTTTGGTCTTCGGGGAGGATGGGGAACATGAATATGTGTTTGTTTTTCGAATTTGAGATCTTTCTGCAATGGGCACTTTTCATACTATAAGCAGTTTTTCCTAACAAATGCAAGCTATTACATTGGCAATCTCCGCAAGGAAACATCAGATCTGCTCAACTCATGGTTTTTTGGTCTTCGGGGAGGAGGGGGAACATGAATATGTGTTTGTTTTTCGAATTTGAGCTCTTTCTGCAATGGGCACTTTTCATACTATAAGCAGTTTTTCCTAACAAATGCAAGATATAACATGGGCTATCTCCGCAAGGAAACATGAGATCTGCAAACGTTATGGTTTTTTGGTCTTCGGGGAGGATGGGGAACATGAATATGTTTTTGTTTTTCGAATTTGAGCTCTATCTGAAATGAGCACTTTTCATGCTCTAAGCAGTTTTTCCTAACAAATGCAAGATATAACATTGGCTATCTCCGCAAGGAAACATCAGATCTGCTCAACTCATGGTTTTTTGGTCTTCGGGGAGGATGGGGAACATGAATATGTGATTGTTTTTCGAATTTGAGCTCTTTCTGCAATGGGCAATTTTCATATTATAAGCAATTTTTCCTAACAAATGCAAGATATAACATGGGCTATCTCCGCAAGGAAACATGAGATCTGCAAAAGTTATGGTTTTTTGTTCTTCGGGGAGGATGGGGAACATGAATATGTGTTTGTTTTTCGAATTTGACCTCTATCTGAAATGAGCACTTTTCATGCTCTAAGCAGTTTTTCCTAACAAATGCAAAATATAACATTGGCTATCTCCGCAAGGAAACATCAGATCTGCACAACTCATGGTTTTTTGGTCTTCGGGGAGGATGGGGAACATGAATATGTGATTGTTTTTCGAATTTGAGATCTTTCTGCAATGGGCACTTTTCATGCTATAAGCAGTTTTTCCTAACAAATGCAAGATATAACATTGGCTATCTCCGCAAGGAAACATCAGATCTGCACAACTCATGGTTTTTTGGTCTTCGGGGAGGATGGGGAACATGAATATGTGTTTGTTTTTCGAATTTGAGATCTTTCTGCAATGGGCACTTTTCATACTATAAGCAGTTTTTCCTAACAAATGCAAGCTATTACATTGGCAATCTCCGCAAGGAAACATCAGATCTGCTCAACTCATGGTTTTTTGGTCTTCGGGGAGGAGGGGGAACATGAATATGTGTTTGTTTTTCGAATTTGAGCTCTTTCTGCAATGGGCACTTTTCATACTATAAGCAGTTTTTCCTAACAAATGCAAGATATAACATGGGCTATCTCCGCAAGGAAACATGAGATCTGCAAACGTTATGGTTTTTTGGTCTTCGGGGAGGATGGGGAACATGAATATGTTTTTGTTTTTCGAATTTGAGCTCTATCTGAAATGAGCACTTTTCATGCTCTAAGCAGTTTTTCCTAACAAATGCAAGATATAACATTGGCTATCTCCGCAAGGAAACATCAGATCTGCTCAACTCATGGTTTTTTGGTCTTCGGGGAGGATGGGGAACATGAATATGTGATTGTTTTTCGAATTTGAGCTCTTTCTGCAATGGGCAATTTTCATATTATAAGCAATTTTTCCTAACAAATGCAAGATATAACATGGGCTATCTCCGCAAGGAAACATGAGATCTGCAAAAGTTATGGTTTTTTGTTCTTCGGGGAGGATGGGGAACATGAATATGTGTTTGTTTTTCGAATTTGACCTCTATCTGAAATGAGCACTTTTCATGCTCTAAGCAGTTTTTCCTAACAAATGCAAAATATAACATTGGCTATCTCCGCAAGGAAACATCAGATCTGCACAACTCATGGTTTTTTGGTCTTCGGGGAGGATGGGGAACATGAATATGTGATTGTTTTTCGAATTTGAGATCTTTCTGCAATGGGCACTTTTCATGCTATAAGCAGTTTTTCCTAACAAATGCAAGATATAACATTGGCTATCTCCGCAAGGAAACATCAGATCTGCACAACTCATGGTTTTTTGGTCTTCGGGGAGGATGGGGAACATGAATATGTGTTTGTTTTTCGAATTTGAGATCTTTCTGCAATGGGCACTTTTCATACTATAAGCAGTTTTTCCTAACAAATGCAAGCTATTACATTGGCAATCTCCGCAAGGAAACATCAGATCTGCTCAACTCATGGTTTTTTGGTCTTCGGGGAGGAGGGGGAACATGAATATGTGTTTGTTTTTCGAATTTGAGCTCTTTCTGCAATGGGCACTTTTCATACTATAAGCAGTTTTTCCTAACAAATGCAAAATATAACATGGGCTATCTCCGCAAGGAAACATGAGATCTGCAAACGTTATGGTTTTTTGGTCTTCGGGGAGGATGGGGAACATGAATATGTTTTTGTTTTTCGAATTTGAGCTCTATCTGAAATGAGCACTTTTCATGCTCTAAGCAGTTTTTCCTAACAAATGCAAGATATAACATTGGCTATCTCCGCAAGGAAACATCAGATCTGCACAACTCATGGTTTTTTGGTCTTTGGGGAGGATGGGGAACATGAATATGTGATTGTTTTTCGAATTTGAGATCTTTCTGCAATGGGCACTTTTCATGCTATAAGCAGTTTTTCCTAACAAATGCAAGATATAACATTGGCTATCTCCGCAAGGAAACATCAGATCTGCACAACTCATGGTTTTTTGGTCTTCGGGGAGGATGGGGAACATGAATATGTGTTTGTTTTTCGAATTTGAGATCTTTCTGCAATGGGCACTTTTCATACTATAAGCAGTTTTTCCTAACAAATGCAAGCTATTACATTGGCAATCTCCGCAAGGAAACATCAGATCTGCTCAACTCATGGTTTTTTGGTCTTCGGGGAGGAGGGGGAACATGAATATGTGTTTGTTTTTCGAATTTGAGCTCTTTCTGCAATGGGCACTTTTCATACTATAAGCAGTTTTTCCTAACAAATGCAAGATATAACATGGGCTATCTCCGCAAGGAAACATGAGATCTGCAAACGTTATTGTTTTTTGGTCTTCGGGGAGGATGGGGAACATGAATATGTTTTTGTTTTTCGAATTTGAGCTCTATCTGAAATGAGCACTTTTCATGCTCTAAGCAGTTTTTCCTAACAAATGCAAGATATAACATTGGCCATCTCCGCAAGGAAACATCAGATCTGCACAACTCATGGTTTTTTGGTCTTCGGGGAGGATGGGGAACATGAATATGTGATTGTTTTTCGAATTTGAGCTCTTTCTGCAATGGGCACTTTTCATACTATAAGCAGTTTTTCCTAACAAATGCAAGATATAACATGGGCTATCTCCGCAAGGAAACATGAGATGTGCAAAAGTTATGGTTTTTTGTTCTTCGGGGAGGATGGGGAACATGAATATGTTTTTGTTTTTCGAATTTGACCTCTATCTGAAATGAGCACTTTTCATGCTCTAAGCAGTTTTTCCTAACAAATGCAAGATATAACATTGGCTATCTCCGCAAGGAAACATCAGATCTGCACAACTCATGGTTTTTTGGTCTTCGAGGAGGATGGGGAACATGAATATGTGTTTGTTTTTCGAATTTGAGCTCTTTCTGCAATGGGCACTTTTCATGCTATAAGCAGTTTTTCCTAACAAATGCAAGATATAACATTGGCTATCTCCGCAAGGAAACATCAGATCTGCACAACTCATGGTTTTTTGGTCTTCGGGGAGGATGGGGAACATGAATATGTGTTTGTTTTTCGAATCTGAGATCTTTCTGCAATGGGCACTTTTCATACTATAAGCAGTTTTTCCTAACAAATGCAAGCTATTACATTGGCAATCTCCGCAAGGAAACATCAGATCTGCTCAACTCATGGTTTTTTGGTTTTCGGGGAGGAGGGGGAACATGAATATGTGTTTGTTTTTCGAATTTGAGCTCTTTCTGCAATGGGCACTTTTCATACTATAAGCAGTTTTTCCTAACAAATGCAAGATATAACATTGGCTATCTCCGCAAGGAAACATCAGATCTGCACAACTCATGGTTTTTTGGTCTTCGGGGAGGAGGGGGAACATGAATATGTGTTTGTTTTTCGAATTTGAGATCTTTCTGCAATGGGCACTTTTCATACTATAAGCAGTTTTTCCTAACAAATGCAAGATTTAACATTGGCTATCTCCGCAAGGAAACATCAGATCTGCTCAACCCATGGTTTTTTGGTCTTCGGGGAGGATGGGGAACATGAATATGTGTTTCTTTTTCGAATTTGAGCTCTTTCTGCAATGGGCACTTTTCATACTATAAGCAGTTTTTCCTAACAAATGCAAGATATAACATGGGCTATCTCCGCAAGGAAACATCAGATCTGCACAACTCATGGTTTTTTGGTCTTCGGGGAGGAGGGGGAACATGAATATGTGTTTGTTTTTCGAATTTGAGATCTTTCTGCAATGGGCACTTTTCATACTATAAGCAGTTTTTCCTAACAAATGCAAGATTTAACATTGGCTATCTCCGCAAGGAAACATCAGATCTGCTCAACCCATGGTTTTTTGGTCTTCGGGGAGGATGGGGAACATGAATATGTGATTGTTTTTGGAATTTGAGCTCTTTCTGCAATGGGCACTTTTCATACTATAAGCAGTTTTTCCTAACAAATGCAAGATATAACATGGGCTATCTCCGCAAGGAAACATGAGATCTGCAAAAGTTATGGTTTTTTGTTCTTCGGGGAGGATGGGGAACATGAATATGTGTTTGTTTTTCGAATTTGACCTCTATCTGAAATGAGCACTTTTCATGCTCTAAGCAGTTTTTCCTAACAAATGCAAGATATAACATTGGCTATCTCCGCAAGGAAACATCAGATCTGCACAACTCATGGTTTTTTGGTCTTCGGGGAGGATGGGGAACATGAATATGTGTTTGTTTTTCGAATTTGAGCTCTTTCTGCAATGGGCACTTTTCATGCTATAAGCAGTTTTTCCTAACAAATGCAAGATTGGCTATCTCCGCAAGGAAACATCAGATCTGCACAACTCATGGTTTTTTGGACTTCGGGGAGGATGGGGAACATGAATATGTGTTTGTTTTTCGAATTTGAGATCTTTCTGCAATGGGCACTTTTCATGCTATAAGTAGTTTTTCCTAACAAATGCAAGATATAACATTGGCTATCTCCGCAAGGAAACATCAGATCTGCACAACTCATGGTTTTTTGGTCTTCGGGGAGGATGGGGAACATGAATATGTGTTTGTTTTTCGAATTTGAGATCTTTCTGCAATGGGCACTTTTCATACTATAAGCAGTTTTTCCTAACAAATGCAAGCTATTACATTGGCAATCTCCGCAAGGAAACATCAGATCTGCTCAACTCATGGTTTTTTGGTCTTCGGGGAGGAGGGGGAACATGAATATGTGTTTGTTTTTCGAATTTGAGCTCTTTCTGCAATGGGCACTTTTCATACTATAAGCAGTTTTTCCTAACAAATGCAAAATATAACATGGGCTATCTCCGCAAGGAAACATGAGATCTGCAAATGTTATGGTTTTTTGGTCTTCGGGGAGGATGGGGAACATGAATATGTTTTTGTTTTTCGAATTTGAGCTCTATCTGAAATGAGCACTTTTCATGCTCTAAGCAGTTTTTCCTAACAAATGCAAGATATAACATTGGCTATCTCCGCAAGGAAACATCAGATCTGCACAACTCATGGTTTTTTGGTCTTTGGGGAGGATGGGGAACATGAATATGTGATTGTTTTTCGAATTTGAGATCTTTCTGCAATGGGCACTTTTCATGCTATAAGCAGTTTTTCCTAACAAATGCAAGATATAACATTGGCTATCTCCGCAAGGAAACATCAGATCTGCACAACTCATGGTTTTTTGGTCTTCGGGGAGGATGGGGAACATGAATATGTGTTTGTTTTTCGAATTTGAGATCTTTCTGCAATGGGCACTTTTCATACTATAAGCAGTTTTTCCTAACAAATGCAAGCTATTACATTGGCAATCTCCGCAAGGAAACATCAGATCTGCTCAACTCATGGTTTTTTGGTCTTCGGGGAGGAGGGGGAACATGAATATGTGTTTGTTTTTCGAATTTGAGCTCTTTCTGCAATGGGCACTTTTCATACTATAAGCAGTTTTTCCTAACAAATGCAAAATATAACATGGGCTATCTCCGCAAGGAAACATGAGATCTGCAAACGTTATGGTTTTTTGGTCTTCGGGGAGGATGGGGAACATGAATATGTTTTTGTTTTTCGAATTTGAGCTCTATCTGAAATGAGCACTTTTCATGCTCTAAGCAGTTTTTCCTAACAAATGCAAGATATAACATTGGCTATCTCCGCAAGGAAACATCAGATCTGCACAACTCATGGTTTTTTGGTCTTTGGGGAGGATGGGGAACATGAATATGTGATTGTTTTTCGAATTTGAGATCTTTCTGCAATGGGCACTTTTCATGCTATAAGCAGTTTTTCCTAACAAATGCAAGATATAACATTGGCTATCTCCGCAAGGAAACATCAGATCTGCACAACTCATGGTTTTTTGGTCTTCGGGGAGGATGGGGAACATGAATATGTGTTTGTTTTTCGAATTTGAGATCTTTCTGCAATGGGCACTTTTCATACTATAAGCAGTTTTTCCTAACAAATGCAAGCTATTACATTGGCAATCTCCGCAAGGAAACATCAGATCTGCTCAACTCATGGTTTTTTGGTCTTCGGGGAGGAGGGGGAACATGAATATGTGTTTGTTTTTCGAATTTGAGCTCTTTCTGCAATGGGCACTTTTCATACTATAAGCAGTTTTTCCTAACAAATGCAAGATATAACATGGGCTATCTCCGCAAGGAAACATGAGATCTGCAAACGTTATGGTTTTTTGGTCTTCGGGGAGGATGGGGAACATGAATATGTTTTTGTTTTTCGAATTTGAGCTCTATCTGAAATGAGCACTTTTCATGCTCTAAGCAGTTTTTCCTAACAAATGCAAGATATAACATTGGCTATCTCCGCAAGGAAACATCAGATCTGCACAACTCATGGTTTTTTGGTCTTCGGGGAGGATGGGGAACATGAATATGTGATTGTTTTTCGAATTTGAGATCTTTCTGCAATGGGCACTTTTCATGCTATAAGCAGTTTTTCCTAACAAATGCAAGATATAACATTGGCTATCTCCGCAAGGAAACATCAGATCTGCACAACTCATGGTTTTTTGGTCTTCGGGGAGGATGGGGAACATGAATATGTGATTGTTTTTCGAATTTGAGCTCTTTCTGCAATGGGCACTTTTCATACTATAAGCAGTTTTTCCTAACAAATGCAAGATATAACATGGGCTATCTCCGCAAGGAAACATCAGATCTGCACAACTCATGGTTTTTTGGTCTTCGGGGAGGAGGGGGAACATGAATATGTGTTTGTTTTTCGAATTTGAGATCTTTCTGCAATGGGCACTTTTCATACTATAAGCAGTTTTTCCTAACAAATGCAAGATTTAACATTGGCTATCTCCGCAAGGAAACATCAGATCTGCTCAACCCATGGTTTTTTGGTCTTCGGGGAGGATGGGGAACATGAATATGTGTTTCTTTTTCGAATTTGAGCTCTTTCTGCAATGGGCACTTTTCATACTATAAGCAGTTTTTCCTAACAAATGCAAGATATAACATGGGCTATCTCCGCAAGGAAACATGAGATCTGCAAACGTTATTGTTTTTTGGTCTTCGGGGAGGATGGGGAACATGAATATGTTTTTGTTTTTCGAATTTGAGCTCTATCTGAAATGAGCACTTTTCATGCTCTAAGCAGTTTTTCCTAACAAATGCAAGATATAACATTGGCCATCTCCGCAAGGAAACATCAGATCTGCACAACTCATGGTTTTTTGGTCTTCGGGGAGGATGGGGAACATGAATATGTGATTGTTTTTCGAATTTGAGCTCTTTCTGCAATGGGCACTTTTCATACTATAAGCAGTTTTTCCTAACAAATGCAAGATATAACATGGGCTATCTCCGCAAGGAAACATGAGATGTGCAAAAGTTATGGTTTTTTGTTCTTCGGGGAGGATGGGGAACATGAATATGTTTTTGTTTTTCGAATTTGACCTCTATCTGAAATGAGCACTTTTCATGCTCTAAGCAGTTTTTCCTAACAAATGCAAGATATAACATTGGCTATCTCCGCAAGGAAACATCAGATCTGCACAACTCATGGTTTTTTGGTCTTCGGGGAGGATGGGGAACATGAATATGTGTTTGTTTTTCGAATTTGAGCTCTTTCTGCAATGGGCACTTTTCATGCTATAAGCAGTTTTTCCTAACAAATGCAAGATATAACATTGGCTATCTCCGCAAGGAAACATCAGATCTGCACAACTCATGGTTTTTTGGTCTTCGGGGAGGATGGGGAACATGAATATGTGTTTGTTTTTCGAATCTGAGATCTTTCTGCAATGGGCACTTTTCATACTATAAGCAGTTTTTCCTAACAAATGCAAGCTATTACATTGGCAATCTCCGCAAGGAAACATCAGATCTGCTCAACTCATGGTTTTTTGGTTTTCGGGGAGGAGGGGGAACATGAATATGTGTTTGTTTTTCGAATTTGAGCTCTTTCTGCAATGGGCACTTTTCATACTATAAGCAGTTTTTCCTAACAAATGCAAGATATAACATTGGCTATCTCCGCAAGGAAACATCAGATCTGCACAACTCATGGTTTTTTGGTCTTCGGGGAGGATGGGGAACATGAATATGTGTTTCTTTTTCGAATTTGAGCTCTTTCTGCAATGGGCACTTTTCATACTATAAGCAGTTTTTCCTAACAAATGCAAGATATAACATGGGCTATCTCCGCAAGGAAACATCAGATCTGCACAACTCATGGTTTTTTGGTCTTCGGGGAGGAGGGGGAACATGAATATGTGTTTGTTTTTCGAATTTGAGATCTTTCTGCAATGGGCACTTTTCATACTATAAGCAGTTTTTCCTAACAAATGCAAGATTTAACATTGGCTATCTCCGCAAGGAAACATCAGATCTGCTCAACCCATGGTTTTTTGGTCTTCGGGGAGGATGGGGAACATGAATATGTGATTGTTTTTGGAATTTGAGCTCTTTCTGCAATGGGCACTTTTCATACTATAAGCAGTTTTTCCTAACAAATGCAAGATATAACATGGGCTATCTCCGCAAGGAAACATGAGATCTGCAAAAGTTATGGTTTTTTGTTCTTCGGGGAGGATGGGGAACATGAATATGTGTTTGTTTTTCGAATTTGACCTCTATCTGAAATGAGCACTTTTCATGCTCTAAGCAGTTTTTCCTAACAAATGCAAGATATAACATTGGCTATCTCCGCAAGGAAACATCAGATCTGCACAACTCATGGTTTTTTGGTCTTCGGGGAGGATGGGGAACATGAATATGTGTTTGTTTTTCGAATTTGAGCTCTTTCTGCAATGGGCACTTTTCATGCTATAAGCAGTTTTTCCTAACAAATGCAAGATTGGCTATCTCCGCAAGGAAACATCAGATCTGCACAACTCATGGTTTTTTGGACTTCGGGGAGGATGGGGAACATGAATATGTGTTTGTTTTTCGAATTTGAGATCTTTCTGCAATGGGCACTTTTCATGCTATAAGTAGTTTTTCCTAACAAATGCAAGATATAACATTGGCTATCTCCGCAAGGAAACATCAGATCTGCACAACTCATGGTTTTTTGGTCTTCGGGGAGGATGGGGAACATGAATATGTGTTTGTTTTTCGAATTTGAGATCTTTCTGCAATGGGCACTTTTCATACTATAAGCAGTTTTTCCTAACAAATGCAAGCTATTACATTGGCAATCTCCGCAAGGAAACATCAGATCTGCTCAACTCATGGTTTTTTGGTCTTCGGGGAGGAGGGGGAACATGAATATGTGTTTGTTTTTCGAATTTGAGCTCTTTCTGCAATGGGCACTTTTCATACTATAAGCAGTTTTTCCTAACAAATGCAAAATATAACATGGGCTATCTCCGCAAGGAAACATGAGATCTGCAAACGTTATGGTTTTTTGGTCTTCGGGGAGGATGGGGAACATGAATATGTTTTTGTTTTTCGAATTTGAGCTCTATCTGAAATGAGCACTTTTCATGCTCTAAGCAGTTTTTCCTAACAAATGCAAGATATAACATTGGCTATCTCTGCAAGGAAACATCAGATCTGCACAACTCATGGTTTTTTGGTCTTCGGGGAGGATGGGGAACATGAATATGTGATTGTTTTTCGAATTTGAGATCTTTCTGCAATGGGCACTTTTCATGCTATAAGCAGTTTTTCCTAACAAATGCAAGATATAACATTGGCTATCTCCGCAAGGAAACATCAGATCTGCACAACTCATGGTTTTTTGGTCTTCGGGGAGGATGGGGAACATGAATATGTGTTTGTTTTTCGAATTTGAGATCTTTCTGCAATGGGCACTTTTCATACTATAAGCAGTTTTTCCTAACAAATGCAAGCTATTACATTGGCAATCTCCGCAAGGAAACATCAGATCTGCTCAACTCATGGTTTTTTGGTCTTCGGGGAGGAGGGGGAACATGAATATGTGTTTGTTTTTCGAATTTGAGCTCTTTCTGCAATGGGCACTTTTCATACTATAAGCAGTTTTTCCTAACAAATGCAAGATATAACATGGGCTATCTCCGCAAGGAAACATGAGATCTGCAAACGTTATGGTTTTTTGGTCTTCGGGGAGGATGGGGAACATGAATATGTTTTTGTTTTTCGAATTTGAGCTCTATCTGAAATGAGCACTTTTCATGCTCTAAGCAGTTTTTCCTAACAAATGCAAGATATAACATTGGCTATCTCCGCAAGGAAACATCAGATCTGCACAACTCATGGTTTTTTGGTCTTCGGGGAGGATGGGGAACATGAATATGTGTTTGTTTTTCGAATTTGAGATCTTTCTGCAATGGGCACTTTTCATACTATAAGCAGTTTTTCCTAACAAATGCAAGATTTAACATTGGCTATCTCCGCAAGGAAACATCAGATCTGCTCAACCCATGGTTTTTTGGTCTTCGGGGAGGATGGGGAACATGAATATGTGTTTCTTTTTCGAATTTGAGCTCTTTCTGCAATGGGCACTTTTCATACTATAAGCAGTTTTTCCTAACAAATGCAAGATATAACATGGGCTATCTCCGCAAGGAAACATGAGATCTGCAAAAGTTATGGTTTTTTGTTCTTCGGGGAGGATGGGGAACATGAATATGTGTTTGTTTTTCGAATTTGACCTCTATCTGAAATGAGCACTTTTCATGCTCTAAGCAGTTTTTCCTAACAAATGCAAAATATAACATTGGCTATCTCCGCAAGGAAACATCAGATAATGCACAACTCATGGTTTTTTGGTCTTCGGGGAGGATGGGGAACATGAATATGTGATTGTTTTTCGAATTTGAGATCTTTCTGCAATGGGCACTTTTCATGCTATAAGCAGTTTTTCCTAACAAATGCAAGATATAACATGGGCTATCTCCGCAAGGAAACATGAGATCTGCAAACGTTATTGTTTTTTGGTCTTCGGGGAGGATGGGGAACATGAATATGTTTTTGTTTTTCGAATTTGAGCTCTATCTGAAATGAGCACTTTTCATGCTCTAAGCAGTTTTTCCTAACAAATGCAAGATATAACATTGGCTATCTCCGCAAGAAAACATCAGATCTGCACAACTCATGGTTTTTTGGACTTCGGGGAGGATGGGGAACATGAATATGTGATTGTTTTTCGAATTTGAGCTCTTTCTGCAATGGGCACTTTTCATACTATAAGCAGTTTTTCCTAACAAATGCAAGATATAACATGGGCTATCTCCGCAAGGAAACATGAGATCTGCAAAAGTTATGGTTTTTTGTTCTTCGGGGAGGATGGGGAACATGAATATGTGTTTGTTTTTCGAATTTGACCTCTATCTGAAATGAGCACTTTTCATGCTCTAAGCAGTTTTTCCTAACAAATGCAAGATATAACATTGGCTATCTCCGCAAGGAAACATCAGATCTGCACAACTCATGGTTTTTTGGTCTTCGGGGAGGATGGGGAACATGAATATGTGTTTGTTTTTCGAATTTGAGATCTTTCTGCAATGGGCACTTTTCATACTATAAGCAGTTTTTCCTAACAAATGCAAGCTATTACATTGGCAATCTCCGCAAGGAAACATCAGATCTGCTCAACTCATGGTTTTTTGGTCTTCGGGGAGGATGGGGAACATGAATATGTGTTTGTTTTTCGAATTTGAGCTCTTTCTGCAATGGGCACTTTTCATACTATAAGCAGTTTTTCCTAACAAATGCAAGATATAACATGGGCTATCTCCGCAAGGAAACATGAGATCTGCAAACGTTATGGTTTTTTGGTCTTCGGGGAGGATGGGGAACATGAATATGTTTTTGTTTTTCGAATTTGAGCTCTATCTGAAATGAGCACTTTTCATGCTCTAAGCAGTTTTTCCTAACAAATGCAAGATATAACATTGGCTATCTCCGCAAGGAAACATCAGATCTGCACAACTCATGGTTTTTTGGTCTTCGGGGAGGATGGGGAACATGAATATGTGATTGTTTTTCGAATTTGAGCTCTTTCTGCAATGGGCACTTTTCATGCTATAAGCAGTTTTTCCTAACAAATGCAAGATATAACATTGGCTATCTCCGCAAGGAAACATCAGATCTGCACAACTCATGGTTTTTTGGTCTTCGGGGAGGATGGGGAACATGAATATGTGTTTGTTTTTCGAATTTGAGATCTTTCTGCAATGGGCACTTTTCATACTATAAGCAGTTTTTCCTAACAAATGCAAGCTATTACATTGGCAATCTCCGCAAGGAAACATCAGATCTGCTCAACTCATGGTTTTTTGGTCTTCGGGGAGGATGGGGAACATGAATATGTGTTTGTTTTTCGAATTTGAGCTCTTTCTGCAATGGGCACTTTTCATACTATAAGCAGTTTTTCCTAACAAATGCAAGATATAACATGGGCTATCTCCGCAAGGAAACATGAGATCTGCAAACGTTATGGTTTTTTGGTCTTCGGGGAGGATGGGGAACATGAATATGTTTTTGTTTTTCGAATTTGAGCTCTATCTGAAATGAGCACTTTTCATGCTCTAAGCAGTTTTTCCTAACAAATGCAAGATATAACATTGGCTATCTCCGCAAGGAAACATCAGATCTGCACAACTCATGGTTTTTTGGTCTTCGGGGAGGATGGGGAACATGAATATGTAATTGTTTTTCTAATTTGAGCTCTTTCTGCAATGGGCACTTTTCATGCTATAAGCAGTTTTTCCTAACAAATGCAAGATATAACATTGGCTATCTCCGCAAGGAAACATCAGATCTGCACAACTCATGGTTTTTTGGTCTTCGGGGAGGATGGGGAACATGAATATGTGTTTGTTTTTCGAATTTGAGATCTTTCTGCAATGGGCACTTTTCATACTATAAGCAGTTTTTCCTAACAAATGCAAGCTATTACATTGGCAATCGCAAGGAAACATCAGATCTGCTCAACTCATGGTTTTTTGGTCTTCGGGGAGGAGGGGGAACATGAATATGTGTTTGTTTTTCGAATTTGAGCTCTTTCTGCAATGGGCACTTTTCATACTATAAGCAGTTTTTCCTAACAAATGCAAGATATAACATTGGCTATCTCCGCAAGGAAACATCAGATCTGCACAACTCATGTTTTTTTGGTCTTCGGGGAGGAGGGGGAACATGAATATGTGTTTGTTTTTCGAATTTGAGATCTTTCTGCAATGGGCACTTTTCATTCTATAAGCAGTTTTTCCTAACAAATGCAAGATTTAACATTGGCTATCTCCGCAAGGAAACATCAGATCTGCTCAACCCATGGTTTTTTGGTCTTCGAGGAGGATGGGGAACATGAATATGTGTTTCTTTTTCGAATTTGAGCTCTTTCTGCAATGGGCACTTTTCATACTATAAGCAGTTTTTCCTAACAAATGCAAGATATAACATGGGCTATCTCCGCAAGGAAACATGAGATCTGCAAACGTTATTGTTTTTTGGTCTTCGGGGAGGATGGGGAACATGAATATGTGTTTGTTTTTCGAATTTGACCTCTATCTGAAATGAGCACTTTTCATGCTCTAAGCAGTTTTTCCTAACAAATGCAAGATATAACATTGGCTATCTCCGCAAGGAAACATCAGATCTGCACAACTCATGGGTTTTTGGTCTTCGGGGAGGATGGGGAACATGAATATGTGTTTGTTTTTCGAATTTGAGATCTTTCTGCAATGGGCACTTTTCATACTATAAGCAGTTTTTCCTAACAAATGCAAGCTATTACATTGGCAATCTCCGCAAGGAAACATCAGATCTGCTCAACTCATGGTTTTTTGGTCTTCGGGGATGAGGGGGAACATGAATATGTGTTTGTTTTTCGAATTTGAGCTCTTTCTGCAATGGGCACTTTTCATACTATAAGCAGTTTTTCCTAACAAATGCATGATATAACATGGGATATCTACGCAAGGAAACATGAGATCTGCAAACGTTATGGTTTTTTGGTCTTCGGGGAGGATGGGGAACATGAATATGTTTTTGTTTTTCGAATTTGAGCTCTTTCTGCAATGAGCACTTTTCATGCTATAAGCACTTTTTCCTAACAAATGCAAGATATAACATTGGCTATCTCCGCAAGGAAACATCAGATCTGCACAACTCATGGTTTTTTGTTCTTCGGGGAGGCGGGGGAACATGAAAATGTGTTTGTTTTTCGAATTTGACCTCTATCTGAAATGGGCACTTTTCATGCTATAAGCAGTTTTTCCTAACAAATGCAAGATATAACATGGGCTATCTCCGCAAGGAAACATGAGATCTGCAAAAGTTATGTTTTTTTGTTCTTCGGGGAGGATGGGGAACATGAATATGTGTTTGTTTTTCGAATTTGACCTCTATCTGAAATGAGCACTTTTCATGCTCTAAGCAGTTTTTCCTAACAAATTGAAGATATAACATTGGCTATCTCCGCAAGGAAACATCAGATCTGCACAACTCATGGTTTTTTGGTCTTCGGGGAGGATGGGGAACATGAATATGTTTTTGTTTTTCGAATTTGAGCTCTTTCTGCAATGGGCACTTTTCATACTATAAGCAGTTTTTCCTAACAAATGCAAGATATAACATGGGCTATCTCCGCAAGGAAACATCAGATCTGCACAACTCATGGTTTTTTGGTCTTCGGGGAGGATGGGGAACATGAATATGTGTTTCTTTTTCGAATTTGAGCTCTTTCTGCAATGGGCACTTTTCATACTATAAGCAGTTTTTCCTAACAAATGCAAGATATAACATGGGCTATCTCCGCAAGGAAACATGAGATCTGCAAACGTTATTGTTTTTTGGTCTTCGGGGAGGATGGGGAACATGAATATGTTTTTGTTTTTCGAATTTGAGCTCTATCTGAAATGAGCACTTTTCATGCTCTAAGCAGTTTTTCCTAACAAATGCAAGATATAACATTGGCTATCTCCGCAAGGAAACATCAGATCTGCACAACTCATGGTTTTTTGGTCTTCGGGGAGGATGGGGAACATGAATATGTGATTGTTTTTCGAATTTGAGCTCTTTCTGCAATGGGCACTTTTCATACTATAAGCAGTTTTTCCTAACAAATGCAAGATATAACATGGGCTATCTCCGCAAGGAAACATCCGATCTGCAAAAGTTATGGTTTTTTGTTCTTCGGGGAGGATGGGGAACATGAATATGTGTTTGTTTTTCGAATTTGACCTCTATCTGAAATGAGCACTTTTCATGCTCTAAGCAGTTTTTCCTAACAAATGCAAGATATAACATTGGCTATCTCCGCAAGGAAACATCAGATCTGCACAACTCATGGTTTTTTGGTCTTCGGGGAGGATGGGGAACATGAATATGTGTTTGTTTTTCGAATTTGAGCTCTTTCTGCAATGGGCACTTTTCATGCTATAAGCAGTTTTTCCTAACAAATGCAAGATTGGCTATCTCCGCAGGGAAACAATAGATCTGCACAACTCATGGTTTTTTGGACTTCGGGGAGGATGGGGAACATGAATATGTGTTTGTTTTTCGAATTTGAGCTCTTTCTGCAATGGGCACTTTTCATACTATAAGCAGTTTTTCCTAACAAATGCAAGCTATTACATTGGCAATCTCCGCAAGGAAACATCAGATCTGCTCAACTCATGGTTTTTTGGTCTTCGGGGAGGATGGGGAACATGAATATGTGTTTGTTTTTCGAATTTGAGCTCTTTCTGCAATGGGCACTTTTCATACTATAAGCAGTTTTTCCTAACAAATGCAAGATATAACATGGGCTATCTCCGCAAGGAAACATGAGATCTGCAAACGTTATGGTTTTTTGGTCTTCGGGGAGGATGGGGAACATGAATATGTTTTTGTTTTTCGAATTTGAGCTCTATCTGAAATGAGCACTTTTCATGCTCTAAGCAGTTTTTCCTAACAAATGCAAGATATAACATTGGCTATCTCCGCAAGGAAACATCAGATCTGCACAACTCATGGTTTTTTGGTCTTCGGGGAGGATGGGGAACATGAATATGTGATTGTTTTTCGAATTTGAGCTCTTTCTGCAATGGGCACTTTTCATGCTATAAGCAGTTTTTCCTAACAAATGCAAGATATAACATTGGCTATCTCCGCAAGGAAACATCAGATCTGCACAACTCATGGTTTTTTGGTCTTCGGGGAGGATGGGGAACATGAATATGTGTTTGTTTTTCGAATTTGAGATCTTTCTGCAATGGGCACTTTTCATACTATAAGCAGTTTTTCCTAACAAATGCAAGCTATTACATTGGCAATCTCCGCAAGGAAACATCAGATCTGCTCAACTCATGGTTTTTTGGTCTTCGGGGAGGATGGGGAACATGAATATGTGTTTGTTTTTCGAATTTGAGCTCTTTCTGCAATGGGCACTTTTCATACTATAAGCAGTTTTTCCTAACAAATGCAAGATATAACATGGGCTATCTCCGCAAGGAAACATGAGATCTGCAAACGTTATGGTTTTTTGGTCTTCGGGGAGGATGGGGAACATGAATATGTTTTTGTTTTTCGAATTTGAGCTCTATCTGAAATGAGCACTTTTCATGCTCTAAGCAGTTTTTCCTAACAAATGCAAGATATAACATTGGCTATCTCCGCAAGGAAACATCAGATCTGCACAACTCATGGTTTTTTGGTCTTCGGGGAGGATGGGGAACATGAATATGTGATTGTTTTTCGAATTTGAGCTCTTTCTGCAATGGGCACTTTTCATGCTATAAGCAGTTTTTCCTAACAAATGCAAGATATAACATTGGCTATCTCCGCAAGGAAAGATCAGATCTGCACAACTCATGGTTTTTTGTTCTTCGGGGAGGATGGGGAACATGAATATGTGTTTGTTTTTCGAATTTGAGATCTTTCTGCAATGGGCACTTTTCATACTATATAAGCAGTTTTTCCTAACAAATGCAAGCTATTACATTGGCAATCGCAAGGAAACATCAGATCTGCTCAACTCATGGTTTTTTGGTCTTCGGGGAGGAGGGGGAACATGAATATGTGTTTGTTTTTCGAATTTGAGCTCTTTCTGCAATGGGCACTTTTCATACTATAAGCAGTTTTTCCTAACAAATGCAAGATATAACATTGGCTATCTCCGCAAGGAAACATCAGATCTGCACAACTCATGGTTTTTTGGTCTTCGGGGAGGATGGGGAACATGAATATGTGTTTGTTTTTCGAATTTGAGATCTTTCTGCAATGGGCACTTTTCATACTATAAGCAGTTTTTCCTAACAAATGCAAGCTATTACATTGGCAATCTCCGCAAGGAAACATCAGATCTGCTCAACTCATGGTTTTTTGGTTTTCGGGGAGGAGGGGGAACATGAATATGTGTTTGTTTTTCGAATTTGAGCTCTTTCTGCAATGGGCACTTTTCATACTATAAGCAGTTTTTCCTAACAAATGCAAGATATAACATTGGCTATCTCCGCAAGGAAACATCAGATCTGCACAACTCATGTTTTTTTGGTCTTCGGGGAGGAGGGGGAACATGAATATGTGTTTGTTTTTCGAATTTGAGATCTTTCTGCAATGGGCACTTTTCATACTATAAGCAGTTTTTCCTAACAAATGCAAGATTTAACATTGGCTATCTCCGCAAGGAAACATCAGATCTGCTCAACCCATGGTTTTTTGGTCTTCGGGGAGGATGGGGAACATGAATATGTGTTTCTTTTTCGAATTTGAGCTCTTTCTGCAATGGGCACTTTTCATACTATAAGCAGTTTTTCCTAACAAATGCAAGATATAACATGGGCTATCTCCGCAAGGAAACATGAGATCTGCAAACGTTATTGTTTTTTGTTCTTCGGGGAGGATGGGGAACATGAATATGTGTTTGTTTTTCGAATTTGACCTCTATCTGAAATGAGCACTTTTCATGCTCTAAGCAGTTTTTCCTAACAAATGCAAGATATAACATTGGCTATCTCCGCAAGGAAACATCAGATCTGCACAACTCATGGTTTTTTGGTCTTCGGGGAGGATGGGGAACATGAATATGTGTTTGTTTTTCGAATTTGAGCTCTTTCTGCAATGGGCACTTTTCATGCTATAAGCAGTTTTTCCTAACAAATGCAAGATTGGCTATCTCCGCAGGGAAACAATAGATCTGCACAACTCATGGTTTTTTGGACTTCGGGGAGGATGGGGAACATGAATATGTGTTTGTTTTTCGAATTTGAGCTCTTTCTGCAATGGGCACTTTTCATACTATAAGCAGTTTTTCCTAACAAATGCAAGCTATTACATTGGCAATCTCCGCAAGGAAACATCAGATCTGCTCAACTCATGGTTTTTTGGTCTTCGGGGAGGATGGGGAACATGAATATGTGTTTGTTTTTCGAATTTGAGCTCTTTCTGCAATGGGCACTTTTCATACTATAAGCAGTTTTTCCTAACAAATGCAAGATATAACATGGGCTATCTCCGCAAGGAAACATGAGATCTGCAAACGTTATGGTTTTTTGGTCTTCGGGGAGGATGGGGAACATGAATATGTTTTTGTTTTTCGAATTTGAGCTCTATCTGAAATGAGCACTTTTCATGCTCTAAGCAGTTTTTCCTAACAAATGCAAGATATAACATTGGCTATCTCCGCAAGGAAACATCAGATCTGCACAACTCATGGTTTTTTGGTCTTCGGGGAGGATGGGGAACATGAATATGTGATTGTTTTTCGAATTTGAGCTCTTTCTGCAATGGGCACTTTTCATGCTATAAGCAGTTTTTCCTAACAAATGCAAGATATAACATTGGCTATCTCCGCAAGGAAACATCAGATCTGCACAACTCATGGTTTTTTGGTCTTCGGGGAGGATGGGGAACATGAATATGTGTTTGTTTTTCGAATTTGAGATCTTTCTGCAATGGGCACTTTTCATACTATAAGCAGTTTTTCCTAACAAATGCAAGCTATTACATTGGCAATCTCCGCAAGGAAACATCAGATCTGCTCAACTCATGGTTTTTTGGTCTTCGGGGAGGATGGGGAACATGAATATGTGTTTGTTTTTCGAATTTGAGCTCTTTCTGCAATGGGCACTTTTCATACTATAAGCAGTTTTTCCTAACAAATGCAAGATATAACATGGGCTATCTCCGCAAGGAAACATGAGATCTGCAAACGTTATGGTTTTTTGGTCTTCGGGGAGGATGGGGAACATGAATATGTTTTTGTTTTTCGAATTTGAGCTCTATCTGAAATGAGCACTTTTCATGCTCTAAGCAGTTTTTCCTAACAAATGCAAGATATAACATTGGCTATCTCCGCAAGGAAACATCAGATCTGCACAACTCATGGTTTTTTGGTCTTCGGGGAGGATGGGGAACATGAATATGTGATTGTTTTTCGAATTTGAGCTCTTTCTGCAATGGGCACTTTTCATGCTATAAGCAGTTTTTCCTAACAAATGCAAGATATAACATTGGCTATCTCCGCAAGGAAAGATCAGATCTGCACAACTCATGGTTTTTTGTTCTTCGGGGAGGATGGGGAACATGAATATGTGTTTGTTTTTCGAATTTGAGATCTTTCTGCAATGGGCACTTTTCATACTATATAAGCAGTTTTTCCTAACAAATGCAAGCTATTACATTGGCAATCGCAAGGAAACATCAGATCTGCTCAACTCATGGTTTTTTGGTCTTCGGGGAGGAGGGGGAACATGAATATGTGTTTGTTTTTCGAATTTGAGCTCTTTCTGCAATGGGCACTTTTCATACTATAAGCAGTTTTTCCTAACAAATGCAAGATATAACATTGGCTATCTCCGCAAGGAAACATCAGATCTGCACAACTCATGGTTTTTTGGTCTTCGGGGAGGATGGGGAACATGAATATGTGTTTGTTTTTCGAATTTGAGATCTTTCTGCAATGGGCACTTTTCATACTATAAGCAGTTTTTCCTAACAAATGCAAGCTATTACATTGGCAATCTCCGCAAGGAAACATCAGATCTGCTCAACTCATGGTTTTTTGGTTTTCGGGGAGGAGGGGGAACATGAATATGTGTTTGTTTTTCGAATTTGAGCTCTTTCTGCAATGGGCACTTTTCATACTATAAGCAGTTTTTCCTAACAAATGCAAGATATAACATTGGCTATCTCCGCAAGGAAACATCAGATCTGCACAACTCATGTTTTTTTGGTCTTCGGGGAGGAGGGGGAACATGAATATGTGTTTGTTTTTCGAATTTGAGATCTTTCTGCAATGGGCACTTTTCATACTATAAGCAGTTTTTCCTAACAAATGCAAGATTTAACATTGGCTATCTCCGCAAGGAAACATCAGATCTGCTCAACCCATGGTTTTTTGGTCTTCGGGGAGGATGGGGAACATGAATATGTGTTTCTTTTTCGAATTTGAGCTCTTTCTGCAATGGGCACTTTTCATACTATAAGCAGTTTTTCCTAACAAATGCAAGATATAACATGGGCTATCTCCGCAAGGAAACATGAGATCTGCAAACGTTATTGTTTTTTGGTCTTCGGGGAGGATGGGGAACATGAATATGTGTTTGTTTTTCGAATTTGACCTCTATCTGAAATGAGCACTTTTCATGCTCTAAGCAGTTTTTCCTAACAAATGCAAGATATAACATTGGCTATCTCCGCAAGGAAACATCAGATCTGCACAACTCATGGGTTTTTGGTCTTCGGGGAGGATGGGGAACATGAATATGTGTTTGTTTTTCGAATTTGAGCTCTTTCTGCAATGGGCACTTTTCATGCTATAAGCAGTTTTTCCTAACAAATGCAAGATATAACATTGGCTATCTCCGCAAGGAAACATCAGATCTGCACAACTCATGGTTTTTTGGTCTTCGGGGAGGATGGGGAACATGAATATGTGTTTGTTTTTCGAATTTGAGATCTTTCTGCAATGGGCACTTTTCATACTATAAGCAGTTTTTCCTAGCAAATGCAAGCTATTACATTGGCAATCTCCGCAAGGAAACATCAGATCTGCTCAACTCATGGTTTTTTGGTCTTCGGGGAGGAGGGGGAACATGAATATGTGTTTGTTTTTCGAATTTGAGCTCTTTCTGCAATGGGCACTTTTCATACTATAAGCAGTTTTTCCTAACAAATGCAAGATATAACATGGGCTATCTCCGCAAGGAAACATGAGATCTGCAAACGTTATGGTTTTTTGGTCTTCGGGGAGGATGGGGAACATGAATATGTTTTTGTTTTTCGAATTTGAGCTCTATCTGAAATGAGCACTTTTCATGCTCTAAGCAGTTTTTCCTAACAAATGCAAAATATAACATTGGCTATCTCCGCAAGGAAACATCAGATCTGCACAACTCATGGTTTTTTGGTCTTCGGGGAGGATGGGGAACATGAATATGTGATTGTTTTTCGAATTTGAGATCTTTCTGCAATGGGCACTTTTCATGCTATAAGCAGTTTTTCCTAACAAATGCAAGATATAACATTGGCTATCTCCGCAAGGAAACATCAGATCTGCACAACTCATGGTTTTTTGGTCTTCGGGGAGGATGGGGAACATGAATATGTGTTTGTTTTTCGAATTTGAGATCTTTCTGCAATGGGCACTTTTAATACTATAAGCAGTTTTTCCTAACAAATGCAAGCTATTACATTGGCAATCTCCGCAAGGAAACATCAGATCTGCTCAACTCATGGTTTTTTGGTCTTCGGGGATGAGGGGGAACATGAATATGTGTTTGTTTTTCGAATTTGAGCTCTTTCTGCAATGGGCACTTTTCATACTATAAGCAGTTTTTCCTAACAAATGCATGATATAACATGGGATATCTACGCAAGGAAACATGAGATCTGCAAACGTTATGGTTTTTTGGTCTTCGGGGAGGATGGGGAACATGAATATGTTTTTGTTTTTCGAATTTGAGCTCTTTCTGCAATGAGCACTTTTCATGCTATAAGCACTTTTTCCTAACAAATGCAAGATATAACATTGGCTATCTCCGCAAGGAAACATCAGATCTGCACAACTCATGGTTTTTTGTTCTTCGGGGAGGCGGGGGAACATGAAAATGTGTTTGTTTTTCGAATTTGACCTCTATCTGAAATGGGCACTTTTCATGCTATAAGCAGTTTTTCCTAACAAATGCAAGATATAACATGGGCTATCTCCGCAAGGAAACATGAGATCTGCAAAAGTTATGTTTTTTTGTTCTTCGGGGAGGATGGGGAACATGAATATGTGTTTGTTTTTCGAATTTGACCTCTATCTGAAATGAGCACTTTTCATGCTCTAAGCAGTTTTTCCTAACAAATGCAAGATATAACATTGGCTATCTCCGCAAGGAAACATCAGATCTGCACAACTCATGGTTTTTTGGTCTTCAGGGAGGATGGGGAACATGAATATGTTTTTGTTTTTCGAATTTGAGCTCTTTCTGCAATGGGCACTTTCATACTATAAGCAGTTTTTCCTAACAAATGCAAGATATAACATGGGCTATCTCCGCAAGGAAACATCAGATCTGCACAACTCATGGTTTTTTGGTCTTCGGGGAGGATGGGGAACATGAATATGTGTTTCTTTTTCGAATTTGAGCTCTTTCTGCAATGGGCACTTTTCATACTATAAGCAGTTTTTCCTAACAAATGCAAGATATAACATGGGCTATCTCCGCAAGGAAACATGAGATCTGCAAACGTTATTGTTTTTTGGTCTTCGGGGAGGATGGGGAACATGAATATGTTTTTGTTTTTCGAATTTGAGCTCTATCTGAAATGAGCACTTTTCATGCTCTAAGCAGTTTTTCCTAACAAATGCAAGATATAACATTGGCTATCTCCGCAAGGAAACATCAGATCTGCACAACTCATGGTTTTTTGGTCTTCGGGGAGGATGGGGAACATGAATATGTGTTTGTTTTTCGAATTTGAGCTCTTTCTGCAATGGGCACTTTTCATGCTATAAGCAGTTTTTCCTAACAAATGCAAGATTGGCTATCTCCGCAGGGAAACATCAGATCTGCACAACTCATGGTTTTTTGGACTTCGGGGAGGATGGGGAACATGAATATGTGTTTGTTTTTCGAATTTGAGCTCTTTCTGCAATGGGCACTTTTCATACTATAAGCAGTTTTTCCTAACAAATGCAAGCTATTACATTGGCAATCTCCGCAAGGAAACATCAGATCTGCTCAACTCATGGTTTTTTGGTCTTCGGGGAGGATGGGGAACATGAATATGTGTTTGTTTTTCGAATTTGAGCTCTTTCTGCAATGGGCACTTTTCATACTATAAGCAGTTTTTCCTAACAAATGCAAGATATAACATGGGCTATCTCCGCAAGGAAACATGAGATCTGCAAACGTTATGGTTTTTTGGTCTTCGGGGAGGATGGGGAACATGAATATGTTTTTGTTTTTCGAATTTGAGCTCTATCTGAAATGAGCACTTTTCATGCTCTAAGCAGTTTTTCCTAACAAATGCAAGATATAACATTGGCTATCTCCGCAAGGAAACATCAGATCTGCACAACTCATGGTTTTTTGGTCTTCGGGGAGGATGGGGAACATGAATATGTGATTGTTTTTCGAATTTGAGCTCTTTCTGCAATGGGCACTTTTCATGCTATAAGCAGTTTTTCCTAACAAATGCAAGATATAACATTGGCTATCTCCGCAAGGAAACATCAGATCTGCACAACTCATGGTTTTTTGGTCTTCGGGGAGGATGGGGAACATGAATATGTGTTTGTTTTTCGAATTTGAGATCTTTCTGCAATGGGCACTTTTCATACTATAAGCAGTTTTTCCTAACAAATGCAAGCTATTACATTGGCAATCTCCGCAAGGAAACATCAGATCTGCTCAACTCATGGTTTTTTGGTCTTCGGGGAGGATGGGGAACATGAATATGTGTTTGTTTTTCGAATTTGAGCTCTTTCTGCAATGGGCACTTTTCATACTATAAGCAGTTTTTCCTAACAAATGCAAGATATAACATGGGCTATCTCCGCAAGGAAACATGAGATCTGCAAACGTTATGGTTTTTTGGTCTTCGGGGAGGATGGGGAACATGAATATGTTTTTGTTTTTCGAATTTGAGCTCTATCTGAAATGAGCACTTTTCATGCTCTAAGCAGTTTTTCCTAACAAATGCAAGATATAACATTGGCTATCTCCGCAAGGAAACATCAGATCTGCACAACTCATGGTTTTTTGGTCTTCGGGGAGGATGGGGAACATGAATATGTGATTGTTTTTCGAATTTGAGCTCTTTCTGCAATGGGCACTTTTCATGCTATAAGCAGTTTTTCCTAACAAATGCAAGATATAACATTGGCTATCTCCGCAAGGAAACATCAGATCTGCACAACTCATGGTTTTTTGGTCTTCGGGGAGGATGGGGAACATGAATATGTGTTTGTTTTTCGAATTTGAGATCTTTCTGCAATGGGCACTTGTCATACTATAAGCAGTTTTTCCTAACAAATGCAAGCTATTACATTGGCAATCGCAAGGAAACATCAGATCTGCTCAACTCATGGTTTTTTGGTCTTCGGGGAGGAGGGGGAACATGAATATGTGTTTGTTTTTCGAATTTGAGCTCTTTCTGCAATGGGCACTTTTCATACTATAAGCAGTTTTTCCTAACAAATGCAAGATATAACATTGGCTATCTCCGCAAGGAAACATCAGATCTGCACAACTCATGGTTTTTTGGTCTTCGGGGAGGATGGGGAACATGAATATGTGTTTGTTTTTCGAATTTGAGATCTTTCTGCAATGGGCACTTTTCATACTATAAGCAGTTTTTCCTAACAAATGCAAGATTTAACATTGGCTATCTCCGCAAGGAAACATCAGATCTGCTCAACCCATGGTTTTTTGGTCTTCGGGGAGGATGGGGAACATGAATATGTGTTTCTTTTTCGAATTTGAGCTCTTTCTGCAATGGGCACTTTTCATACTATAAGCAGTTTTTCCTAACAAATGCAAGATATAACATGGGCTATCTCCGCAAGGAAACATGAGATCTGCAAACGTTATTGTTTTTTGGTCTTCGGGGAGGATGGGGAACATGAATATGTTTTTGTTTTTCGAATTTGAGCTCTATCTGAAATGAGCACTTTTCATGCTCTAAGCAGTTTTTCCTAACAAATGCAAGATATAACATTGGCTATCTCCGCAAGGAAACATCAGATCTGCTCAACTCATGGTTTTTTGGTCTTCGGGGAGGAGGGGGAACATGAATATGTGTTTGTTTTTCGAATTTGAGCTCTTTCTGCAATGGGCACTTTTCATACTATAAGCAGTTTTTCCTAACAAATGCAAGATATAACATGGGCTATCTCCGCAAGGAAACATGAGATCTGCAAACGTTATGGTTTTTTGGTCTTCGGGGAGGATGGGGAACATGAATATGTTTTTGTTTTTCGAATTTGAGCTCTATCTGAAATGAGCACTTTTCATGCTCTAAGCAGTTTTTCCTAACAAATGCAAGATATAACATTGGCTATCTCCGCAAGGAAACATCAGATCTGCACAACTCATGGTTTTTTGGTCTTCGGGGAGGATGGGGAACATGAATATGTGATTGTTTTTCGAATTTGAGCTCTTTCTGCAATGGGCACTTTTCATACTATAAGCAGTTTTTCCTAACAAATGCAAGATATAACATGGGCTATCTCCGCAAGGAAACATGAGATCTGCAAAAGTTATGGTTTTTTGTTCTTCGGGGAGGATGGGGAACATGAATATGTGTTTGTTTTTCGAATTTGACCTCTATCTGAAATGAGCACTTTTCATGCTCTAAGCAGTTTTTCCTAACAAATGCAAGATATAACATTGGCTATCTCCGCAAGGAAACATCAGATAATGCACAACTCATGGTTTTTTGGTCTTCGGGGAGGATGGGGAACATGAATATGTGATTGTTTTTCGAATTTGAGCTCTTTCTGCAATGGGCACTTTTCATGCTCTAAGCAGTTTTTCCTAACAAATGCAAGATATAACATTGGCTATCTCCGCAAGGAAACATCAGATCTGCACAACTCATGGTTTTTTGTTCTTCGGGGAGGCGGGGGAACATGAAAATGTGTTTGTTTTTCGAATTTGACCTCTATCTGAAATGGGCACTTTTCATGCTCTAAGCAGTTTTTCCTAACAAATGCAAGATATAACATTGGCTATCTCCGCAAGGAAACATCAGATCTGCACAACTCATGGTTTTTTGGTCTTCGGGGAGGATGGGGAACATGAATATGTTTTTGTTTTTCAAATTTGAGCTCTATCTGAAATGACCACTTTTCATGCTCTAAGCAGTTTTTCCTAACAAATGCAAGATATAACATTGGCTATCTCCGCAAGGAAACATCAGATCTGCACAACTCATTGTTTTTTGGTCTTCGGGGAGGATGGGGAACATGAATATGTGATTGTTTTTCGAATTTGAGCTCTTTCTGCAATGGGCACTTTTCATACTATAAGCAGTTTTTCCTAACAAATGCAAGATATAACATGGGCTATCTCCGCAAGGAAACATGAGATCTGCAAAAGTTATGGTTTTTTGTTCTTCGGGGAGGATGGGGAACATGAATATGTGTTTGTTTTTCGAATTTGACCTCTATCTGAAATGAGCACTTTTCATGCTCTAAGCAGTTTTTCCTAACAAATGCAAGATATAACATTGGCTATCTCCGCAAGGAAACATCAGATCTGCACAACTCATGGTTTTTTGGTCTTCGGGGAGGATGGGGAACATGAATATGTGTTTGTTTTTCGAATTTGAGCTCTTTCTGCAATGGGCACTTTTCATGCTATAAGCAGTTTTTCCTAACAAATGCAATATATAACATTGGCTATCTCCGCAAGGAAACATCAGATCTGCACAACTCATGGTTTTTTGGTCTTCGGGGAGGATGGGGAACAAGAATATGTGTTTGTTTTTCGAATTTGAGATCTTTCTGCAATGGGCACTTTTCATACTATAAGCAGTTTTTCCTAACAAATGCAAGCTATTACATTGGCAATCTCCGCAAGGAAACATCAGATCTGCTCAACTCATGGTTTTTTGGTCTTCGGGGAGGAGGGGGAACATGAATATGTGTTTGTTTTTCGAATTTGAGCTCTTTCTGCAATGGGCACATTTCATACTATAAGCAGTTTTTCCTAACAAATGCAAGATATAACATGGGCTATCTCCGCAAGGAAACATGAGATCTGCAAACGTTATGGTTTTTTGGTCTTCAGCGAGGATGGGGAACATGAATATGTGTTTGTTTTTCGAATTTGAGATCTTTCTGCAATGGGCACTTTTCATACTATAAGCAGTTTTTCCTAACAAATGCAAGCTATTACATTGGCAATCTCCGCAAGGAAACATCAGATCTGCTCAACTCATGGTTTTTTGGTCTTCGGGGAGGAGGGGGAACATGAATATGTGTTTGTTTTTCGAATTTGAGCTCTTTCTGCAATGGGCACTTTTCATACTATAAGCAGTTTTTCCTAACAAATGCAAGATATAACATTGGCTATCTCCGCAAGGAAACATCAGATCTGCACAACTCATGGTTTTTTGGTCTTCGGGGAGGAGGGGGAACATGAATATGTGTTTGTTTTTCGAATTTGAGACCTTTCTGCAATGGGCACTTTTCATACTATAAGCAGTTTTTCCTAACAAATGCAAGATTTAACATGGGCTATCTCCGCAAGGAAACATCAGATCTGCTCAACCCATGGTTTTTTGGTCTTCGGGGAGGATGGGGAACATGAATATGTGTTTCTTTTTCGAATTTGAGCTCTTTCTGCAATGGGCACTTTTCATACTATAAGCAGTTTTTCCTAACAAATGCAAGATATAACATGGGCTATCTCCGCAAGGAAACATGAGATCTTCAAACGTTATTGTTTTTTGGTCTTCGGGGAGGATGGGGAACATGAATATGTTTTTGTTTTTAGAATTTGAGCTCTATCTGAAATGAGCACTTTTCATGCTCTAAGCAGTTTTTCCTAACAAATGCAAGATATAACATTGGCTATCTCCGCAAGGAAACATCAGATCTGCACAACTCATGGTTTTTTGGTCTTCGGGGAGGATGGGGAACATGAATATGTGATTGTTTTTCGAATTTGAGCTCTTTCTGCAATGGGCACTTTTCATACTATAAGCAGTTTTTCCTAACAAATGCAAGATATAACATGGGCTATCTCCGCAAGGAAACATGAGATCTGCAAAAGTTATGGTTTTTTGTTCTTCGGGGAGGATGGGGAACATGAATATGTGTTTGTTTTTCGAATTTGACCTCTATCTGAAATGAGCACTTTTCATGCTCTAAGCCAGGGGTGTCAAACTCAAATTCATTGAGGGCCACATCAGCATTGCGGTTGCCCTCGGGGCCAGGTGGGTATGGCCAGGGTGGGCGTGGCCTACTGGGTGGGCGTGGCTAGAGTGCGTATGGCCTACTGGGTGGGCATGAGCAGCTCTACATCGTTCGCATCAAGGGTGCCTATGGGGGCCTGGGCAGGAGTGGGACAGATAGGAGGGTCTCTGGGCCAGGGCCAAGGCAGTGGGGGCCGTTCCCTCACTGTTTCCAGGATGGCTTCACGGGCCACATGAAACCACTTTGCGGGCCGGATCTGGCCCCCGGGCCTTGTGTTTGACATGTCTGCTCTAAGCAGTTTTTCCTAACAAATGCAAGATATAACATTGGCTATCTCCGCAAGGAAACATCAGATCTGCACAACTCATGGTTTTTTGGTCTTCGGGGAGGATGGGGAACATGAATATGTGTTTGTTTTTCGAATTTGAGATCTTTCTGCAATGGGCACTTTTCATACTATAAGCAGTTTTTCCTAACAAATGCAAGCTATTACATTGGCAATCTCCGCAAGGAAACATCAGATCTGCTCAACTCATGGTTTTTTGGTCTTCGGGGAGGAGGGGGAACATGAATATGTGTTTGTTTTTCGAATTTGAGCTCTTTCTGCAATGGGCACTTTTCATACTATAAGCAGTTTTTCCTAACAAATGCAAGCTATTACATTGGCAATCTCCGCAAGGAAACATCAGATCTGCTCAACTCATGGTTTTTTGGTCTTCGGGGAGGAGGGGGAACATGAATATGTGTTTGTTTTTCGAATTTGAGCTCTTTCTGCAATGGGCACTTTTCATACTATAAGCAGTTTTTCCTAACAAATGCAAGCTATTACATTGGCAATCTCCGCAAGGAAACATCAGATCTGCACAACTCATGGTTTTTTGGTCTTCGGGGAGGAGGGGGAACATGAATATGTGTTTGTTTTTCGAATTTGAGATCTTTCTGCAATGGGCACTTTTCATACTATAAGCAGTTTTTCCTAACAAATGCAAGATTTAACATTGGCTATGTCCGCAAGGAAACATCAGATCTGCACAACTCATGGTTTTTTGTTCTTCGGGGAGGCGGGGGAACATGAAAATGTGTTTGTTTTTCGAATTTGACCTCTATCTGAAATGGGCACTTTTCATGCTCTAAGCAGTTTTTCCTAACAAATGCAAGATATAACATTGGCTATCTCCGCAAGGAAACATCAGATCTGCACAACTCATGGTTTTTTGGTCTTCGGGGAGGATGGGGAACATGAATATGTTTTTGTTTTTCGAATTTGAGCTCTATCTGAAATGACCACTTTTCATGCTCTAAGCAGTTTTTCCTAACAAATGCAAGATATAACATTGGCTATCTCCGCAAGGAAACATCAGATCTGCACAACTCATTGTTTTTTGGTCTTCGGGGAGGATGGGGAACATGAATATGTGATTGTTTTTCGAATTTGAGCTCTTTCTGCAATGGGCACTTTTCATACTATAAGCAGTTTTTCCTAACAAATGCAAGATATAACATGGGCTATCTCCGCAAGGAAACATCAGATCTGCACAACTCATGGTTTTTTGGTCTTCGGGGAGGATGGGGAACAAGAATATGTGTTTGTTTTTCGAATTTGAGATCTTTCTGCAATGGGCACTTTTCATACTATAAGCAGTTTTTCCTAACAAATGCAAGCTATTACATTGGCAATCTCCGCAAGGAAACATCAGATCTGCTCAACTCATGGTTTTTTGGTCTTCGGGGAGGAGGGGGAACATGAATATGTGTTTGTTTTTCGAATTTGAGCTCTTTCTGCAATGGGCACTTTTCATGCTATAAGCAGTTTTTCCTAACAAATGCAAGATATAACATGGGCTATCTCCGCAAGGAAACATGAGATCTGCAAACGTTATGGTTTTTTGGTCTTCAGCGAGGATGGGGAACATGAATATGTGTTTGTTTTTCGAATTTGAGATCTTTCTGCAATGGGCACTTTTCATACTATAAGCAGTTTTTCCTAACAAATGCAAGCTATTACATTGGCAATCTCCGCAAGGAAACATCAGATCTGCTCAACTCATGGTTTTTTGGTCTTCGGGGAGGAGGGGGAACATGAATATGTGTTTGTTTTTCGAATTTGAGACCTTTCTGCAATGGGCACTTTTCATACTATAAGCAGTTTTTCCTAACAAATGCAAGATTTAACATGGGCTATCTCCGCAAGGAAACATCAGATCTGCTCAACCCATGGTTTTTTGGTCTTCGGGGAGGATGGGGAACATGAATATGTGTTTCTTTTTCGAATTTGAGCTCTTTCTGCAATGGGCACTTTTCATACTATAAGCAGTTTTTCCTAACAAATGCAAGATATAATATGGGCTATCTCCGCAAGGAAACATGAGATCTGCAAACGTTATTGTTTTTTGGTCTTCGGGGAGGATGGGGAACATGAATATGTTTTTGTTTTTCGAATTTGAGCTCTATCTGAAATGAGCACTTTTCATGCTCTAAGCAGTTTTTCCTAACAAATGCAAGATATAACATTGGCTATCTCCGCAAGGAAACATCAGATCTGCACAACTCATGGTTTTTTGGTCTTCGGGGAGGATGGGGAACATGAATATGTGATTGTTTTTCGAATTTGAGCTCTTTCTGCAATGGGCACTTTTCATACTATAAGCAGTTTTTCCTAACAAATGCAAGATATAACATGGGCTATCTCCGCAAGGAAACATGAGATCTGCAAAAGTTATGGTTTTTTGTTCTTCGGGGAGGATGGGGAACATGAATATGTGTTTGTTTTTCGAATTTGGCCTCTATCTGAAATGAGCACTTTTCATGCTCTAAGCAGTTTTTCCTAACAAATGCAAGATATAACATTGGCTATCTCTGCAAGGAAACATCAGATCTGCACAACTCATGGTTTTTTGGTCTTCGGGGAGGATGGGGAACATGAATATGTGTTTGTTTTTCGAATTTGAGCTCTTTCTGCAATGGGCACTTTTCATGCTATAAGCAGTTTTTCCTAACAAATGCAAGATATAACATTGGCTATCTCCGCAAGGAAACATCAGATCTGCACAACTCATGGTTTTTTCGTCTTCGGGGAGGAGGGGGAACATGAATATGTGTTTGTTTTTCGAATTTGAGATCTTTCTGCAATGGGCACTTTTCATACTATAAGCAGTTTTTCCTAACAAATGCAAGCTATTACATTGGCAATCTCCGCAAGGAAACATCAGATCTGCTCAACTCATGGTTTTTTGGTCTTCGGGGAGGAGGGGGAACATGAATATGTGTTTGTTTTTTGAATTTGACCTCTATCTGAAATGGGCACTTTTCATGCTATAAGCAGTTTTTCCTAACAAATGCAAGATATAACATGGGCTATCTCCGCAAGGAAACATGAGATCTGCAAAAGTTATGTTTTTTTGTTCTTCGGGGAGGATGGGGAACATGAATATGTGTTTGTTTTTCGAATTTGACCTCTATCTGAAATGAGCACTTTTCATGCTCTAAGCAGTTTTTCCTAACAAATGCAAGATATAACATTGGCTATCTCCGCAAGGAAACATCAGATCTGCACAACTCATGGTTTTTTGGTCTTCGGGGAGGAGGGGGAACATGAATATGTGTTTGTTTTTCGAATTTGAGATCTTTCTGCAATGGGCACTTTTCATACTATAAGCAGTTTTTCCTAACAAATGCAAGATATAACATGGGCTATCTCCGCAAGGAAACATCAGATCTGCACAACTCATGGTTTTTTGGTCTTCGGGGAGGAGGGGGAACATGAATATGTGTTTGTTTTTCGAATTTGAGATCTTTCTGCAATGGGCACTTTTCATACTATAAGCAGTTTTTCCTAACAAATGCAAGATTTAACATTGGCTATCTCCGCAAGGAAACATCAGATCTGCTCAACCCATGGTTTTTTGGTCTTCGGGGAGGATGGGGAACATGAATATGTGTTTCTTTTTCGAATTTGAGCTCTTTCTGCAATGGGCACTTTTCATACTATAAGCAGTTTTTCCTAACAAATGCAAGATATAACATGGGCTATCTCCGCAAGGAAACATGAGATCTGCAAACGTTATTGTTTTTTGGTCTTCGGGGAGGATGGGGAACATGAATATGTTTTTGTTTTTCGAATTTGAGCTCTATCTGAAATGACCACTTTTCATGCTCTAAGCAGTTTTTCCTAACAAATGCAAGATATAACATTGGCTATCTCCGCAAGGAAACATCAGATCTGCACAACTCATGGTTTTTTGGTCTTCTGGGAGTATGGGGAACATGAATATGTGATTGTTTTTCGAATTTGAGCTCTTTCTGCAATGGGCACTTTTCATACTATAAGCAGTTTTTCCTAACAAATGCAAGATATTACATGGGCTATCTCCGCAAGGAAACATCCGATCTGCAAAAGTTATGGTTTTTTGGTCTTCGGGGAGGATGGGGAACATGAATATGTGTTTCTTTTTCGAATTTGAGCTCTTTCTGCAATGGGCACTTTTCATACTATAAGCAGTTTTTCCTAACAAATGCAAGATATAATATGGGCTATCTCCGCAAGGAAACATGAGATCTGCAAACGTTATTGTTTTTTGGTCTTCGGGGAGGATGGGGAACATGAATATGTTTTTGTTTTTCGAATTTGAGCTCTATCTGAAATGAGCACTTTTCATGCTCTAAGCAGTTTTTCCTAACAAATGCAAGATATAACATTGGCTATCTCCGCAAGGAAACATCAGATCTGCACAACTCATGGTTTTTTGGTCTTCGGGGAGGATGGGGAACATGAATATGTGATTGTTTTTCGAATTTGAGCTCTTTCTGCAATGGGCACTTTTCATACTATAAGCAGTTTTTCCTAACAAATGCAAGATATAACATGGGCTATCTCCGCAAGGAAACATGAGATCTGCAAAAGTTATGGTTTTTTGTTCTTCGGGGAGGATGGGGAACATGAATATGTGTTTGTTTTTCGAATTTGGCCTCTATCTGAAATGAGCACTTTTCATGCTCTAAGCAGTTTTTCCTAACAAATGCAAGATATAACATTGGCTATCTCTGCAAGGAAACATCAGATCTGCACAACTCATGGTTTTTTGGTCTTCGGGGAGGATGGGGAACATGAATATGTGTTTGTTTTTCGAATTTGAGCTCTTTCTGCAATGGGCACTTTTCATGCTATAAGCAGTTTTTCCTAACAAATGCAAGATATAACATTGGCTATCTCCGCAAGGAAACATCAGATCTGCACAACTCATGGTTTTTTCGTCTTCGGGGAGGAGGGGGAACATGAATATGTGTTTGTTTTTCGAATTTGAGATCTTTCTGCAATGGGCACTTTTCATACTATAAGCAGTTTTTCCTAACAAATGCAAGCTATTACATTGGCAATCTCCGCAAGGAAACATCAGATCTGCTCAACTCATGGTTTTTTGGTCTTCGGGGAGGAGGGGGAACATGAATATGTGTTTGTTTTTTGAATTTGACCTCTATCTGAAATGGGCACTTTTCATGCTATAAGCAGTTTTTCCTAACAAATGCAAGATATAACATGGGCTATCTCCGCAAGGAAACATGAGATCTGCAAAAGTTATGTTTTTTTGTTCTTCGGGGAGGATGGGGAACATGAATATGTGTTTGTTTTTCGAATTTGACCTCTACCTGAAATGAGCACTTTTCATGCTCTAAGCAGTTTTTCCTAACAAATGCAAGATATAACATTGGCTATCTCCGCAAGGAAACATCAGATCTGCACAACTCATGGTTTTTTGGTCTTCGGGGAGGAGGGGGAACATGAATATGTGTTTGTTTTTCGAATTTGAGATCTTTCTGCAATGGGCACTTTTCATACTATAAGCAGTTTTTCCTAACAAATGCAAGATATAACATGGGCTATCTCCGCAAGGAAACATCAGATCTGCACAACTCATGGTTTTTTGGTCTTCGGGGAGGAGGGGGAACATGAATATGTGTTTGTTTTTCGAATTTGAGATCTTTCTGCAATGGGCACTTTTCATACTATAAGCAGTTTTTCCTAACAAATGCAAGATTTAACATTGGCTATCTCCGCAAGGAAACATCAGATCTGCTCAACCCATGGTTTTTTGGTCTTCGGGGAGGATGGGGAACATGAATATGTGTTTCTTTTTCGAATTTGAGCTCTTTCTGCAATGGGCACTTTTCATACTATAAGCAGTTTTTCCTAACAAATGCAAGATATAACATGGGCTATCTCCGCAAGGAAACATGAGATCTGCAAACGTTATTGTTTTTTGGTCTTCGGGGAGGATGGGGAACATGAATATGTTTTTGTTTTTCGAATTTGAGCTCTATCTGAAATGACCACTTTTCATGCTCTAAGCAGTTTTTCCTAACAAATGCAAGATATAACATTGGCTATCTCCGCAAGGAAACATCAGATCTGCACAACTCATGGTTTTTTGGTCTTCTGGGAGTATGGGGAACATGAATATGTGATTGTTTTTCGAATTTGAGCTCTTTCTGCAATGGGCACTTTTCATACTATAAGCAGTTTTTCCTAACAAATGCAAGATATTACATGGGCTATCTCCGCAAGGAAACATCCGATCTGCAAAAGTTATGGTTTTTTGTTCTTCGGGGAGGATGGGGAACATGAATATGTGTTTGTTTTTCGAATTTGACCTCTATCTGAAATGAGCACTTTTCATGCTCTAAGCAGTTTTTCCTAACAAATGCAAGATATAACATTGGCTATCTCCGCAAGGAAACATCAGATCTGCACAACTCATGGTTTTTTGGTCTTCGGGGAGGATGGGGAACATGAATATGTGTTTGTTTTTCGAATTTGAGCTCTTTCTGCAATGGGCACTTTTCATGCTATAAGCAGTTTTTCCTAACAAATGCAAGATATAACATTGGCTATCTCCGCAAGGAAACATCAGATCTGCACAACTCATGGTTTTTTGGTCTTCGGGGAGGATGGGGAACATGAATATGTGTTTGTTTTTCGAATTTGAGCTCTGTCTGCAATGGGCACTTTTCATGCTATAAGCAGTTTTTCCTAACAAATGCAATATATAACATTGGCTATCTCCGCAAGGAAACATCAGATCTGCACAACTCATGGTTTTTTGGTCTTCGGGGAGGATGGGGAACATGAATATGTGTTTGTTTTTCGAATTTGAGATCTTTCTGCAATGGGCACTTTTCATACTATAAGCAGTTTTTCCTAACAAATGCAAGCTATTACATTGGCAATCTCCGCAAGGAAACATCAGATCTGCTCAACTCATGGTTTTTTGGTCTTCGGGGAGGAGGGGGAACATGAATATGTGTTTGTTTTTCGAATTTGAGATCTTTCTGCAATGGGCACTTTTCATACTATAAGCAGTTTTTCCTAACAAATGCAAGATTTAACATTGGCTATCTCCGCAAGGAAACATCAGATCTGCTCAACCCATGGTTTTTTGGTCTTCGGGGAGGATGGGGAACATGAATATGTGTTTCTTTTTCGAATTTGAGCTCTTTCTGCAATGGGCACTTTTCATACTATAAGCAGTTTTTCCTAACAAATGCAAGATATAACATGGGCTATCTCCGCAAGGAAACATGAGATCTGCAAACGTTATTGTTTTTTGGTCTTCGGGGAGGATGGGGAACATGAATATGTTTTTGTTTTTCGAATTTGAGCTCTATCTGAAATGACCACTTTTCATGCTCTAAGCAGTTTTTCCTAACAAATGCAAGATATAACATTGGCTATCTCCGCAAGGAAACATCAGATCTGCACAACTCATGGTTTTTTGGTCTTCGGGGAGGATGGGGAACATGAATATGTGATTGTTTTTCGAATTTGAGCTCTTTCTGCAATGGGCACTTTTCATACTATAAGCAGTTTTTCCTAACAAATGCAAGATATAACATGGGCTATCTCCGCAAGGAAACATGAGATCTGCAAAAGTTATGGTTTTTTGTTCTTCGGGGAGGATCGGGAACATGAATATGTGTTTGTTTTTCGAATTTGACCTCTATCTGAAATGAGCACTTTTCATGCTCTAAGCAGTTTTTCCTAACAAATGCAAGATATAACATTGGCTATCTCCGCAAGGAAACATCAGATCTGCACAACTCATGGTTTTTTGGTCTTCGGGGAGGATGGGGAACATGAATATGTGTTTGTTTTTCGAATTTGAGCTCTTTCTGCAATGGGCACTTTTCATGCTATAAGCAGTTTTTCCTAACAAATGCAAGCTATTACATTGGCAATCTCCGCAAGGAAACATCAGATCTGCTCAACTCATGGTTTTTTGGTCTTCGGGGAGGAGGGGGAACATGAATATGTGTTTGTTTTTCGAATTTGAGCTCTTTCTGCAATGGGCACTTTTCATACTATAAGCAGTTTTTCCTAACAAATGCAAGATATAACATGGGCTATCTCCGCAAGGAAACATGAGATCTGCAAACGTTATGGTTTTTTGGTCTTCGGGGAGGATGGGGAACATGAATATGTTTTTGTTTTTCGAATTTGAGCTCTATCTGAAATGAGCACTTTTCATGCTCTAAGCAGTTTTTCCTAACAAATGCAAGATATAACATTGGCTATCTCCGCAAGGAAACATCAGATCTGCACAACTCATGGTTTTTTGGTCTTCGGGGAGGATGGGGAACATGAATATGTGATTGTTTTTCGAATTTGAGCTCTTTCTGCAATGGGCACTTTTCATACTATAAGCAGTTTTTCCTAACAAATGCAAGATATAACATGGGCTATCTCCGCAAGGAAACATGAGATCTGCAAAAGTTATGGTTTTTTGTTCTTCGGGGAGGATGGGGAACATGAATATGTGTTTGTTTTTCGAATTTGACCTCTATCTGAAATGAGCACTTTTCATGCTCTAAGCAGTTTTTCCTAACAAATGCAAAATATAACATTGGCTATCTCCGCAAGGAAACATCAGATCTGCACAACTCATGGTTTTTTGGTCTTCGGGGTGGATGGGGAACATGAATATGTTTTTGTTTTTCGAATTTGAGCTCTTTCTGCAATGGGCACTTTTCATACTATAAGCAGTTTTTCCTAACAAATGCAAGATATAACATGGGCTATCTCCGCAAGGAAACATCAGATCTGCACAACTCATGGTTTTTTGGTCTTCGGGGAGGAGGGGGAACATGAATATGTGTTTGTTTTTCGAATTTGAGATCTTTCTGCAATGGGCACTTTTCATACTATAAGCAGTTTTTCCTAACAAATGCAAGATATAACATTGGCTATCTCCGCAAGGAAACATCAGATCTGCACAACTCATGGTTTTTTGGTCTTCGGGGAGGATGGGGAACATGAATATGTGATTGTTTTTCGAATTTGAGCTCTTTCTGCAATGGGCACTTTTCATACTATAAGCAGTTTTTCCTAACAAATGCAAGATATAACATGGGCTATCTCCGCAAGGAAACATGAGATCTGCAAAAGTTATGGTTTTTTGTTCTTCGGGGAGGATGGGGAACATGAATATGTGTTTGTTTTTCGAATTTGAGCTCTTTCTGCAATGGGCACTTTTCATGCTATAAGCAGTTTTTCCTAACAAATGCAATATATAACATTGGCTATCTCCGCAAGGAAACATCAGATCTGCACAACTCATGGTTTTTTGGTCTTCGGGGAGGATGGGGAACATGAATATGTGTTTGTTTTTCGAATTTGAGATCTTTCTGCAATGGGCACTTTTCATACTATAAGCAGTTTTTCCTAACAAATGCAAGATATAACATGGGCTATCTCCGCAAGGAAACATGAGATCTGCAAACGTTATGGTTTTTTGGTCTTCGGGGAGGATGGGGAACATGAATATGTTTTTGTTTTTCGAATTTGAGCTCTATCTGAAATGAGCACTTTTCATGCTCTAAGCAGTTTTTCCTAACAAATGCAAGATATAACATTGGCTATCTCCGCAAGGAAACATCAGATCTGCACAACTCATGGTTTTTTGGTCTTCGGGGAGGATGGGGAACATGAATATGTGATTGTTTTTCGAATTTGAGCTCTTTCTGCAATGGGCACTTTTCATACTATAAGCAGTTTTTCCTAACAAATGCAAGCTATTACATTGGCAATCTCCGCAAGGAAACATCAGATCTGCTCAACTCATGGTTTTTTGGTCTTCGGGGAGGAGGGGGAACATGAATATGTGTTTGTTTTTCGAATTTGAGCTCTTTCTGCAATGGGCACTTTTCATACTATAAGCAGTTTTTCCTAACAAATGCAAGATATAACATTGGCTATCTCCGCAAGGAAACATCAGATCTGCACAACTCATGGTTTTTTGGTCTTCGGGGAGGAGGGGGAACATGAATATGTGTTTGTTTTTCGAATTTGAGATCTTTCTGCAATGGGCACTTTTCATACTATAAGCAGTTTTTCCTAACAAATGCAAGATTTAACATTGGCTATCTCCGCAAGGAAACATCAGATCTGCTAAACCCATGGTTTTTTGGTCTTCGGGGAGGATGGGGAACATGAATATGTGTTTGTTTTTCGAATTTGAGCTCTTTCTGCAATGGGCACTTTTCATACTATAAGCAGTTTTTCCTAACAAATGCAAGATATAACATGGGCTATCTCCGCAAGGAAACATGAGATCTGCAAACGTTATTGTTTTTTGGTCTTCGGGGAGGATGGGGAACATGAATATGTTTTTGTTTTTCGAATTTGAGCTCTATCTGAAATGAGCACTTTTCATGCTCTAAGCAGTTTTTCCTAACAAATGCAAGATATAACATTGGCTATCTCCGCAAGGAAACATCAGATCTGCTCAACCCATGGTTTTTTGGTCTTCGGGGAGGATGGGGAACATGAATATGTGTTTCTTTTTCGAATTTGAGCTCTTTCTGCAATGGGCACTTTTCATACTATAAGCAGTTTTTCCTAACAAATGCAAGATATAACATGGGCTATCTCCGCAAGGAAACATGAGATCTGCAAAAGTTATGGTTTTTTGTTCTTCGGGGAGGATGGGGAACATGAATATGTGTTTGTTTTTCGAATTTGACCTCTATCTGAAATGAGCACTTTTCATGCTCTAAGCAGTTTTTCCTAACAAATGCAAAATATAACATTGGCTATCTCCGCAAGGAAACATCAGATAATGCACAACTCATGGTTTTTTGGTCTTCGGGGAGGATGGGGACCATGAATATGTGATTGTTTTTCGAATTTGAGATCTTTCTGCAATGGGCACTTTTCATGCTATAAGCAGTTTTTCCTAACAAATGCAAGATATAACATGGGCTATCTCCGCAAGGAAACATGAGATCTGCAAACGTTATTGTTTTTTGGTCTTCGGGGAGGATGGGGAACATGAATATGTTTTTGTTTTTCGAATTTGAGCTCTATCTGAAATGAGCACTTTTCATGCTCTAAGCAGTTTTTCCTAACAAATGCAAGATATAACATTGGCTATCTCCGCAAGGAAACATCAGATCTGCACAACTCATGGTTTTTTGGTCTTCGGGGAGGATGGGGAACATGAATATGTGATTGTTTTTCGAATTTGAGCTCTTTCTGCAATGGGCACTTTACATACTATAAGCAGTTTTTCCTAACAAATGCAAGATATAACATGGGCTATCTCCGCAAGGAAACATGAGATCTGCAAAAGTTATGGTTTTTTGTTCTTCGGGGAGGATGGGGAACATGAATATGTGTTTGTTTTTCGAATTTGACCTCTATCTGAAATGAGCACTTTTCATGCTATAAGCAGTTTTTCCTAACAAATGCAAGATATAACATTGGCTATCTCCGCAAGGAAACATCAGATCTGCACAACTCATGGTTTTTTGGTCTTCGGGGAGGATGGGGAACATGAATATGTGTTTGTTTTTCGAATTTGAGATCTTTCTGCAATGGGCACTTTTCATACTATAAGCAGTTTTTCCTAACAAATGCAAGCTATTACATTGGCAATCTCCGCAAGGAAACATCAGATCTGCTCAACTCATGGTTTTTTGGTCTTCGGGGAGGAGGGGGAACATGAATATGTGTTTGTTTTTCGAATTTGAGCTCTTTCTGCAATGGGCACTTTTCATACTATAAGCAGTTTTTCCTAACAAATGCAAGATATAACATGGGCTATCTCCGCAAGGAAACATCAGATCTGCACAACTCATGGTTTTTTGGTCTTCGGGGAGGAGGGGGAACATGAATATGTGTTTGTTTTTCGAATTTGAGATCTTTCTGCAATGGGCACTTTTCATACTATAAGCAGTTTTTCCTAACAAATGCAAGATTTAACATTGGCTATCTCCGCAAGGAAACATCAGATCTGCTCAACCCATGGTTTTTTGGTCTTCGGGGAGGATGGGGAACATGAATATGTGTTTCTTTTTCGAATTTGAGCTCTTTCTGCAATGGGCACTTTTCATACTATAAGCAGTTTTTCCTAACAAATGCAAGATTTAACATTGGCTATCTCCGCAAGGAAACATCAGATCTGCACAACTCATGGTTTTTTGGTCTTCGGGGAGGAGGGGGAACATGAATATGTGTTTGTTTTTCGAATTTGAGATCTTTCTGCAATGGGCACTTTTCATACTATAAGCAGTTTTTCCTAACAAATGCAAGATTTAACATTGGCTATCTCCGCAAGGAAACATCAGATCTGCTCAACCCATGGTTTTTTGGTCTTCGGGGAGGATGGGGAACATGAATATGTGTTTCTTTTTCGAATTTGAGCTCTTTCTGCAATGGGCACTTTTCATACTATAAGCAGTTTTTCCTAACAAATGCAAGATATAACATGGGCTATCTCCGCAAGGAAACATCAGATCTGCACAACTCATGGTTTTTTGGTCTTCGGGGAGGAGGGGGAACATGAATATGTGTTTGTTTTTCGAATTTGAGATCTTTCTGCAATGGGCACTTTTCATACTATAAGCAGTTTTTCCTAACAAATGCAAGATTTAACATTGGCTATCTCCGCAAGGAAACATCAGATCTGCTCAACCCATGGTTTTTGGTCTTCGGGGAGGATGGGGAACATGAATATGTGTTTCTTTTTCGAATTTGAGCTCTTTCTGCAATGGGCACTTTTCATACTATAAGCAGTTTTTCCTAACAAATGCAAGATATAACATGGGCTATCTCCGCAAGGAAACATGAGATCTGCAAAAGTTATGGTTTTTTGTTCTTCGGGGAGGATGGGGAACATGAATATGTGTTTGTTTTTCGAATTTGACCTCTATCTGAAATGAGCACTTTTCATGCTCTAAGCAGTTTTTCCTAACAAATGCAAGATATAACATTGGCTATCTCCGCAAGGAAACATCAGATCTGCACAACTCATGGTTTTTTGTTCTTCGGGGAGGATGGGGAACATGAATATGTGTTTGTTTTTCGAATTTGACCTCTTTCTGCAATGGGCACTTTTCATACTATAAGCAGTTTTTCCTAACAAATGCAAGATATAACATGGGCTATCTCCGCAAGGAAACATGAGATGTGCAAAAGTTATGGTTTTTTGTTCTTCGGGGAGGATGGGGAACATGAATATGTGTTTGTTTTTCGAATTTGACCTCTATCTGAAATGAGCACTTTTCATGCTCTAAGCAGTTTTTCCTAACAAATGCAAGATATAACATTGGCTATCTCCGCAAGGAAACATCAGATCTGCACAACTCATGGTTTTTTGGTCTTCGGGGAGGATGGGGAACATGAATATGTGTTTGTTTTTCGAATTTGAGCTCTTTCTGCAATGGGCACTTTTCATGCTATAAGCAGTTTTTCCTAACAAATGCAAGATATAACATTGGCTATCTCCGCAAGGAAACATCAGATCTGCACAACTCATGGTTTTTTGGTCTTCGGGGAGGATGGGGAACATGAATATGTGTTTGTTTTTCGAATTTGAGATCTTTCTGCAATGGGCACTTTTCATACTATAAGCAGTTTTTCCTAACAAATGCACGCTATTACATTGGCAATCTCCGCAAGGAAACATCAGATCTGCTCAACCCATGGTTTTTTGGTCTTCGGGGAGGATGGGGAACATGAATATGTGTTTGTTTTTCGAATTTGAGCTCTTTCTGCAATGGGCACTTTTCATGCTATAAGCAGTTTTTCCTAACAAATGCAAGATATAACATTGGCTATCTCCGCAAGGAAACATCAGATCTGCACAACTCATGGTTTTTTGGTCTTCGGGGAGGATGGGGAACATGAATATGTGTTTGTTTTTCGAATTTGAGATCTTTCTGCAATGGGCACTTTTCATACTATAAGCAGTTTTTCCTAACAAATGCAAGCTATTACATTGGCAATCTCCGCAAGGAAACATCAGATCTGCTCAACTCATGGTTTTTTGGTCTTCGGGGAGGAGGGGGAACATGAATATGTGTTTGTTTTTCGAATTTGAGCTCTTTCTGCAATGGGCACTTTTCATACTATAAGCAGTTTTTCCTAACAAATGCAAGATATAACATGGGCTATCTCCGCAAGGAAACATGAGATCTGCAAACGTTATGGTTTTTTGGTCTTCGGGGAGGATGGGGAACATGAATATGTTTTTGTTTTTCGAATTTGAGCTCTATCTGAAATGAGCACTTTTCATGCTCTAAGCAGTTTTTCCTAACAAATGCAAGATATAACATTGGCTATCTCCGCAAGGAAACATCAGATCTGCTCAACTCATGGTTTTTTGGTCTTCGGGGAGGATGGGGAACATGAATATGTGATTGTTTTTCGAATTTGAGCTCTTTCTGCAATGGGCAATTTTCATATTATAAGCAATTTTTCCTAACAAATGCAAGATATAACATGGGCTATCTCCGCAAGGAAACATGAGATCTGCAAAAGTTATGGTTTTTTGTTCTTCGGGGAGGATGGGGAACATGAATATGTGTTTGTTTTTCGAATTTGACCTCTATCTGAAATGAGCACTTTTCATGCTCTAAGCAGTTTTTCCTAACAAATGCAAAATATAACATTGGCTATCTCCGCAAGGAAACATCAGATCTGCACAACTCATGGTTTTTTGGTCTTCGGGGAGGATGGGGAACATGAATATGTGATTGTTTTTCGAATTTGAGATCTTTCTGCAATGGGCACTTTTCATGCTATAAGCAGTTTTTCCTAACAAATGCAAGATATAACATTGGCTATCTCCGCAAGGAAACATCAGATCTGCACAACTCATGGTTTTTTGGTCTTCGGGGAGGATGGGGAACATGAATATGTGTTTGTTTTTCGAATTTGAGATCTTTCTGCAATGGGCACTTTTCATACTATAAGCAGTTTTTCCTAACAAATGCAAGCTATTACATTGGCAATCTCCGCAAGGAAACATCAGATCTGCTCAACTCATGGTTTTTTGGTCTTCGGGGAGGAGGGGGAACATGAATATGTGTTTGTTTTTCGAATTTGAGCTCTTTCTGCAATGGGCACTTTTCATACTATAAGCAGTTTTTCCTAACAAATGCAAAATATAACATGGGCTATCTCCGCAAGGAAACATGAGATCTGCAAACGTTATGGTTTTTTGGTCTTCGGGGAGGATGGGGAACATGAATATGTTTTTGTTTTTCGAATTTGAGCTCTATCTGAAATGAGCACTTTTCATGCTCTAAGCAGTTTTTCCTAACAAATGCAAGATATAACATTGGCTATCTCCGCAAGGAAACATCAGATCTGCACAACTCATGGTTTTTTGGTCTTTGGGGAGGATGGGGAACATGAATATGTGATTGTTTTTCGAATTTGAGATCTTTCTGCAATGGGCACTTTTCATGCTATAAGCAGTTTTTCCTAACAAATGCAAGATATAACATTGGCTATCTCCGCAAGGAAACATCAGATCTGCACAACTCATGGTTTTTTGGTCTTCGGGGAGGATGGGGAACATGAATATGTGTTTGTTTTTCGAATTTGAGATCTTTCTGCAATGGGCACTTTTCATACTATAAGCAGTTTTTCCTAACAAATGCAAGCTATTACATTGGCAATCTCCGCAAGGAAACATCAGATCTGCTCAACTCATGGTTTTTTGGTCTTCGGGGAGGAGGGGGAACATGAATATGTGTTTGTTTTTCGAATTTGAGCTCTTTCTGCAATGGGCACTTTTCATACTATAAGCAGTTTTTCCTAACAAATGCAAGATATAACATGGGCTATCTCCGCAAGGAAACATGAGATCTGCAAACGTTATGGTTTTTTGGTCTTCGGGGAGGATGGGGAACATGAATATGTTTTTGTTTTTCGAATTTGAGCTCTATCTGAAATGAGCACTTTTCATGCTCTAAGCAGTTTTTCCTAACAAATGCAAGATATAACATTGGCTATCTCCGCAAGGAAACATCAGATCTGCTCAACCCATGGTTTTTTGGTCTTCGGGGAGGATGGGGAACATGAATATGTGTTTCTTTTTCGAATTTGAGCTCTTTCTGCAATGGGCACTTTTCATGCTATAAGCAGTTTTTCCTAACAAATGCAAGATATAACATTGGCTATCTCCGCAAGGAAACATCAGATCTGCACAACTCATGGTTTTTTGGTCTTCGGGGAGGATGGGGAACATGAATATGTGATTGTTTTTCGAATTTGAGCTCTTTCTGCAATGGGCACTTTTCATACTATAAGCAGTTTTTCCTAACAAATGCAAGATATAACATGGGCTATCTCCGCAAGGAAACATCAGATCTGCACAACTCATGGTTTTTTGGTCTTCGGGGAGGAGGGGGAACATGAATATGTGTTTGTTTTTCGAATTTGAGATCTTTCTGCAATGGGCACTTTTCATACTATAAGCAGTTTTTCCTAACAAATGCAAGATATAACATTGGCCATCTCCGCAAGGAAACATCAGATCTGCACAACTCATGGTTTTTTGGTCTTCGGGGAGGATGGGGAACATGAATATGTGATTGTTTTTCGAATTTGAGCTCTTTCTGCAATGGGCACTTTTCATACTATAAGCAGTTTTTCCTAACAAATGCAAGATATAACATGGGCTATCTCCGCAAGGAAACATGAGATGTGCAAAAGTTATGGTTTTTTGTTCTTCGGGGAGGATGGGGAACATGAATATGTTTTTGTTTTTCGAATTTGACCTCTATCTGAAATGAGCACTTTTCATGCTCTAAGCAGTTTTTCCTAACAAATGCAAGATATAACATTGGCTATCTCCGCAAGGAAACATCAGATCTGCACAACTCATGGTTTTTTGTTCTTCGGGGAGGATGGGGAACATGAATATGTGTTTGTTTTTCGAATTTGACCTCTTTCTGCAATGGGCACTTTTCATGCTATAAGCAGTTTTTCCTAACAAATGCAAGATATAACATTGGCTATCTCCGCAAGGAAACATCAGATCTGCACAACTCATGGTTTTTTGGTCTTCGGGGAGGATGGGGAACATGAATATGTGTTTGTTTTTCGAATCTGAGACCTTTCTGCAATGGGCACTTTTCATACTATAAGCAGTTTTTCCTAACAAATGCAAGCTATTACATTGGCAATCTCCGCAAGGAAACATCAGATCTGCTCAACTCATGGTTTTTTGGTTTTCGGGGAGGAGGGGGAACATGAATATGTGTTTGTTTTTCGAATTTGAGCTCTTTCTGCAATGGGCACTTTTCATACTATAAGCAGTTTTTCCTAACAAATGCAAGATATAACATTGGCTATCTCCGCAAGGAAACATCAGATCTGCACAACTCATGGTTTTTTGGTCTTCGGGGAGGAGGGGGAACATGAATATGTGTTTGTTTTTCGAATTTGAGATCTTTCTGCAATGGGCACTTTTCATACTATAAGCAGTTTTTCCTAACAAATGCAAGATTTAACATTGGCTATCTCCGCAAGGAAACATCAGATCTGCTCAACCCATGGTTTTTTGGTCTTCGGGGAGGATGGGGAACATGAATATGTGTTTGTTTTTCGAATTTGAGCTCTTTCTGCAATGGGCACTTTTCATGCTATAAGCAGTTTTTCCTAACAAATGCAAGATTGGCTATCTCCGCAAGGAAACATCAGATCTGCACAACTCATGGTTTTTTGGACTTCGGGGAGGATGGGGAACATGAATATGTGTTTGTTTTTCGAATTTGAGATCTTTCTGCAATGGGCACTTTTCATGCTATAAGCAGTTTTTCCTAACAAATGCAAGATATAACATTGGCTATCTCCGCAAGGAAACATCAGATCTGCACAACTCATGGTTTTTTGGTCTTCGGGGAGGATGGGGAACATGAATATGTGTTTGTTTTTCGAATTTGAGATCTTTCTGCAATGGGCACTTTTCATACTATAAGCAGTTTTTCCTAACAAATGCAAGATATAACATGGGCTATCTCCGCAAGGAAACATGAGATCTGCAAAAGTTATGGTTTTTTGTTCTTCGGGGAGGATGGGGAACATGAATATGTGTTTGTTTTTCGAATTTGACCTCTATCTGAAATGAGCACTTTTCATGCTCTAAGCAGTTTTTCCTAACAAATGCAAGATATAACATTGGCTATCTCCGCAAGGAAACATCAGATCTGCACAACTCATGGTTTTTTGGTCTTCGGGGAGGATGGGGAACATGAATATGTGATTGTTTTTCGAATTTGAGCTCTTTCTGCAATGGGCACTTTTCATACTATAAGCAGTTTTTCCTAACAAATGCAAGATATAACATGGGCTATCTCCGCAAGGAAACATGAGATGTGCAAAAGTTATGGTTTTTTGTTCTTCGGGGAGGATGGGGAACATGAATATGTGTTTGTTTTTCGAATTTGACCTCTATCTGAAATGAGCACTTTTCATGCTCTAAGCAGTTTTTCCTAACAAATGCAAGATATAACATTGGCTATCTCCGCAAGGAAACATCAGATCTGCACAACTCATGGTTTTTTGGTCTTCGGGGAGGATGGGGAACATGAATATGTGTTTGTTTTTCGAATTTGAGATCTTTCTGCAATGGGCACTTTTCATACTATAAGCAGTTTTTCCTAACAAATGCACGCTATTACATTGGCAATCTCCGCAAGGAAACATCAGATCTGCTCAACCCATGGTTTTTTGGTCTTCGGGGAGGATGGGGAACATGAATATGTGTTTGTTTTTCGAATTTGAGCTCTTTCTGCAATGGGCACTTTTCATGCTATAAGCAGTTTTTCCTAACAAATGCAAGATATAACATTGGCTATCTCCGCAAGGAAACATCAGATCTGCACAACTCATGGTTTTTTGGTCTTCGGGGAGGATGGGGAACATGAATATGTGTTTGTTTTTCGAATTTGAGATCTTTCTGCAATGGGCACTTTTCATACTATAAGCAGTTTTTCCTAACAAATGCAAGCTATTACATTGGCAATCTCCGCAAGGAAACATCAGATCTGCTCAACTCATGGTTTTTTGGTCTTCGGGGAGGAGGGGGAACATGAATATGTGTTTGTTTTTCGAATTTGAGATCTTTCTGCAATGGGCACTTTTCATACTATAAGCAGTTTTTCCTAACAAATGCAAGATATAACATGGGCTATCTCCGCAAGGAAACATGAGATCTGCAAACGTTATGGTTTTTTGGTCTTCGGGGAGGATGGGGAACATGAATATGTTTTTGTTTTTCGAATTTGAGCTCTATCTGAAATGAGCACTTTTCATGCTCTAAGCAGTTTTTCCTAACAAATGCAAGATATAACATTGGCTATCTCCGCAAGGAAACATCAGATCTGCTCAACTCATGGTTTTTTGGTCTTCGGGGAGGATGGGGAACATGAATATGTGATTGTTTTTCGAATTTGAGCTCTTTCTGCAATGGGCAATTTTCATATTATAAGCAATTTTTCCTAACAAATGCAAGATATAACATGGGCTATCTCCGCAAGGAAACATGAGATCTGCAAAAGTTATGGTTTTTTGTTCTTCGGGGAGGATGGGGAACATGAATATGTGTTTGTTTTTCGAATTTGACCTCTATCTGAAATGAGCACTTTTCATGCTCTAAGCAGTTTTTCCTAACAAATGCAAAATATAACATTGGCTATCTCCGCAAGGAAACATCAGATCTGCACAACTCATGGTTTTTTGGTCTTCGGGGAGGATGGGGAACATGAATATGTGATTGTTTTTCGAATTTGAGATCTTTCTGCAATGGGCACTTTTCATGCTATAAGCAGTTTTTCCTAACAAATGCAAGATATAACATTGGCTATCTCCGCAAGGAAACATCAGATCTGCACAACTCATGGTTTTTTGGTCTTCGGGGAGGATGGGGAACATGAATATGTGTTTGTTTTTCGAATTTGAGATCTTTCTGCAATGGGCACTTTTCATACTATAAGCAGTTTTTCCTAACAAATGCAAGCTATTACATTGGCAATCTCCGCAAGGAAACATCAGATCTGCTCAACTCATGGTTTTTTGGTCTTCGGGGAGGAGGGGGAACATGAATATGTGTTTGTTTTTCGAATTTGAGCTCTTTCTGCAATGGGCACTTTTCATACTATAAGCAGTTTTTCCTAACAAATGCAAAATATAACATGGGCTATCTCCGCAAGGAAACATGAGATCTGCAAACGTTATGGTTTTTTGGTCTTCGGGGAGGATGGGGAACATGAATATGTTTTTGTTTTTCGAATTTGAGCTCTATCTGAAATGAGCACTTTTCATGCTCTAAGCAGTTTTTCCTAACAAATGCAAGATATAACATTGGCTATCTCCGCAAGGAAACATCAGATCTGCACAACTCATGGTTTTTTGGTCTTCGGGGAGGATGGGGAACATGAATATGTGATTGTTTTTCGAATTTGAGATCTTTCTGCAATGGGCACTTTTCATGCTATAAGCAGTTTTTCCTAACAAATGCAAGATATAACATTGGCTATCTCCGCAAGGAAACATCAGATCTGCACAACTCATGGTTTTTTGGTCTTCGGGGAGGATGGGGAACATGAATATGTGTTTGTTTTTCGAATTTGAGATCTTTCTGCAATGGGCACTTTTCATACTATAAGCAGTTTTTCCTAACAAATGCAAGCTATTACATTGGCAATCTCCGCAAGGAAACATCAGATCTGCTCAACTCATGGTTTTTTGGTCTTCGGGGAGGAGGGGGAACATGAATATGTGTTTGTTTTTCGAATTTGAGCTCTTTCTGCAATGGGCACTTTTCATACTATAAGCAGTTTTTCCTAACAAATGCAAGATATAACATGGGCTATCTCCGCAAGGAAACATGAGATCTGCAAACGTTATTGTTTTTTGGTCTTCGGGGAGGATGGGGAACATGAATATGTTTTTGTTTTTCGAATTTGAGCTCTATCTGAAATGAGCACTTTTCATGCTCTAAGCAGTTTTTCCTAACAAATGCAAGATATAACATTGGCCATCTCCGCAAGGAAACATCAGATCTGCACAACTCATGGTTTTTTGGTCTTCGGGGAGGATGGGGAACATGAATATGTGATTGTTTTTCGAATTTGAGCTCTTTCTGCAATGGGCACTTTTCATACTATAAGCAGTTTTTCCTAACAAATGCAAGATATAACATGGGCTATCTCCGCAAGGAAACATGAGATGTGCAAAAGTTATGGTTTTTTGTTCTTCGGGGAGGATGGGGAACATGAATATGTTTTCGTTTTTCGAATTTGACCTCTATCTGAAATGAGCACTTTTCATGCTCTAAGCAGTTTTTCCTAACAAATGCAAGATATAACATTGGCTATCTCCGCAAGGAAACATCAGATCTGCACAACTCATGGTTTTTTGGTCTTCGAGGAGGATGGGGAACATGAATATGTGTTTGTTTTTCGAATTTGAGCTCTTTCTGCAATGGGCACTTTTCATGCTATAAGCAGTTTTTCCTAACAAATGCAAGATATAACATTGGCTATCTCCGCAAGGAAACATCAGATCTGCACAACTCATGGTTTTTTGGTCTTCGGGGAGGATGGGGAACATGAATATGTGTTTGTTTTTCGAATCTGAGATCTTTCTGCAATGGGCACTTTTCATACTATAAGCAGTTTTTCCTAACAAATGCAAGCTATTACATTGGCAATCTCCGCAAGGAAACATCAGATCTGCTCAACTCATGGTTTTTTGGTTTTCGGGGAGGAGGGGGAACATGAATATGTGTTTGTTTTTCGAATTTGAGCTCTTTCTGCAATGGGCACTTTTCATACTATAAGCAGTTTTTCCTAACAAATGCAAGATATAACATTGGCTATCTCCGCAAGGAAACATCAGATCTGCACAACTCATGGTTTTTTGGTCTTCGGGGAGGAGGGGGAACATGAATATGTGTTTGTTTTTCGAATTTGAGATCTTTCTGCAATGGGCACTTTTCATACTATAAGCAGTTTTTCCTAACAAATGCAAGATTTAACATTGGCTATCTCCGCAAGGAAACATCAGATCTGCTCAACCCATGGTTTTTTGGTCTTCGGGGAGGATGGGGAACATGAATATGTGTTTCTTTTTCGAATTTGAGCTCTTTCTGCAATGGGCACTTTTCATACTATAAGCAGTTTTTCCTAACAAATGCAAGATATAACATGGGCTATCTCCGCAAGGAAACATCAGATCTGCACAACTCATGGTTTTTTGGTCTTCGGGGAGGAGGGGGAACATGAATATGTGTTTGTTTTTCGAATTTGAGATCTTTCTGCAATGGGCACTTTTCATACTATAAGCAGTTTTTCCTAACAAATGCAAGATTTAACATTGGCTATCTCCGCAAGGAAACATCAGATCTGCTCAACCCATGGTTTTTTGGTCTTCGGGGAGGATGGGGAACATGAATATGTGATTGTTTTTGGAATTTGAGCTCTTTCTGCAATGGGCACTTTTCATACTATAAGCAGTTTTTCCTAACAAATGCAAGATATAACATGGGCTATCTCCGCAAGGAAACATGAGATCTGCAAAAGTTATGGTTTTTTGTTCTTCGGGGAGGATGGGGAACATGAATATGTGTTTGTTTTTCGAATTTGACCTCTATCTGAAATGAGCACTTTTCATGCTCTAAGCAGTTTTTCCTAACAAATGCAAGATATAACATTGGCTATCTCCGCAAGGAAACATCAGATCTGCACAACTCATGGTTTTTTGGTCTTCGGGGAGGATGGGGAACATGAATATGTGTTTGTTTTTCGAATTTGAGCTCTTTCTGCAATGGGCACTTTTCATGCTATAAGCAGTTTTTCCTAACAAATGCAAGATTGGCTATCTCCGCAAGGAAACATCAGATCTGCACAACTCATGGTTTTTTGGACTTCGGGGAGGATGGGGAACATGAATATGTGTTTGTTTTTCGAATTTGAGATCTTTCTGCAATGGGCACTTTTCATGCTATAAGTAGTTTTTCCTAACAAATGCAAGATATAACATTGGCTATCTCCGCAAGGAAACATCAGATCTGCACAACTCATGGTTTTTTGGTCTTCGGGGAGGATGGGGAACATGAATATGTGTTTGTTTTTCGAATTTGAGATCTTTCTGCAATGGGCACTTTTCATACTATAAGCAGTTTTTCCTAACAAATGCAAGCTATTACATTGGCAATCTCCGCAAGGAAACATCAGATCTGCTCAACTCATGGTTTTTTGGTCTTCGGGGAGGAGGGGGAACATGAATATGTGTTTGTTTTTCGAATTTGAGCTCTTTCTGCAATGGGCACTTTTCATACTATAAGCAGTTTTTCCTAACAAATGCAAAATATAACATGGGCTATCTCCGCAAGGAAACATGAGATCTGCAAACGTTATGGTTTTTTGGTCTTCGGGGAGGATGGGGAACATGAATATGTTTTTGTTTTTCGAATTTGAGCTCTATCTGAAATGAGCACTTTTCATGCTCTAAGCAGTTTTTCCTAACAAATGCAAGATATAACATTGGCTATCTCCGCAAGGAAACATCAGATCTGCACAACTCATGGTTTTTTGGTCTTTGGGGAGGATGGGGAACATGAATATGTGATTGTTTTTCGAATTTGAGATCTTTCTGCAATGGGCACTTTTCATGCTATAAGCAGTTTTTCCTAACAAATGCAAGATATAACATTGGCTATCTCCGCAAGGAAACATCAGATCTGCACAACTCATGGTTTTTTGGTCTTCGGGGAGGATGGGGAACATGAATATGTGTTTGTTTTTCGAATTTGAGATCTTTCTGCAATGGGCACTTTTCATACTATAAGCAGTTTTTCCTAACAAATGCAAGCTATTACATTGGCAATCTCCGCAAGGAAACATCAGATCTGCTCAACTCATGGTTTTTTGGTCTTCGGGGAGGAGGGGGAACATGAATATGTGTTTGTTTTTCGAATTTGAGCTCTTTCTGCAATGGGCACTTTTCATACTATAAGCAGTTTTTCCTAACAAATGCAAAATATAACATGGGCTATCTCCGCAAGGAAACATGAGATCTGCAAACGTTATGGTTTTTTGGTCTTCGGGGAGGATGGGGAACATGAATATGTTTTTGTTTTTCGAATTTGAGCTCTATCTGAAATGAGCACTTTTCATGCTCTAAGCAGTTTTTCCTAACAAATGCAAGATATAACATTGGCTATCTCCGCAAGGAAACATCAGATCTGCACAACTCATGGTTTTTTGGTCTTTGGGGAGGATGGGGAACATGAATATGTGATTGTTTTTCGAATTTGAGATCTTTCTGCAATGGGCACTTTTCATGCTATAAGCAGTTTTTCCTAACAAATGCAAGATATAACATTGGCTATCTCCGCAAGGAAACATCAGATCTGCACAACTCATGGTTTTTTGGTCTTCGGGGAGGATGGGGAACATGAATATGTGTTTGTTTTTCGAATTTGAGATCTTTCTGCAATGGGCACTTTTCATACTATAAGCAGTTTTTCCTAACAAATGCAAGCTATTACATTGGCAATCTCCGCAAGGAAACATCAGATCTGCTCAACTCATGGTTTTTTTTTTTTTTTTTTTTTTTTTTTTTTTTATTGAAAAGTTTTATAAAATACAATTTTCCTTTAAAAAAACCCACCTTCCCCCTCCCTCCTCCCCTCCCTACCTCCCCCCTATCTCCCCCCCTCCCCCTCCCCCTCCTCCCTCCCCTACCTCCCCCCCTCCACTTCCCCTCCTCCCCCCTCCCCCCCCCGACTTCCCAGAGCAAAATACAAGGTATATATCTAAAAGGCAATCATAAACAATCATATACTAACAATTATAAACTCTAAAATCCATCACTCTCTAGCTTGTATATAGTAAACCAATCCTTAATAATACTAAATATATATAAAAAACTAAAATAAAAGAAAACTAGCATCATTCCCATCTATATTCTTCCACAATTCACTATTACCTTAACATATTCTCATTTGCACATTAATAAATAGTTCTTACACAAATTAACCCACATTAACCCACAAAACTTTCTTCCTCTTCCTCTGTAGTAAGTTGTCCATTAATTCCAAATTAAAAAAAAAAAAAATCTATTACCATACATAGCATCCCAAAACTTTTTTTTTTTTTTTTAAAAAAAAAACACAACTACCACTTAACTATAAATATTTTGTGGAAGTTCCATAGATTTCTACTGATCTTATTTTTTTTCCTTTTTTGAGCGTTTTAAGGCAGCACGCGTCACCCTCTGTTCTCTAAGATCATCCAAAAGAGTTGCAGCTTGAACTCCTCCTGTACCCTTCTCGTCTATCTGTGCATCTTCATCCTCTTGATGTTCTCCTTCTCCAGATCCCTCTGCAGCTTCCAGAAGTGTTGATGGGGTTACTTTCAAGACATTATTATAAAAATCATGCGCTTGCTTCACATTACTCAAACAGTACCTTTTGCCATCATACATGAAGCTCAACCCAGCTGGGATCTCCCATCTGAACCTTATATCTCTTTGCTTGAGCTCTTGCACAAGAAATATAAAATCCTTCCTTCTCTTTAAAATCTTTGGAGGAATTTCTTTTAGAACCAAAACTTGTTGACCAGCAATCACAACTTTGGTATCGTAGGCAGCTTGTATAACTTCATCTCTAATTTCCCTTTTTACAAAATAAACCACCACATCTCTAGGCAACTTTCTCTGTTTAGCAATCCACGAATTCACACGAAACACTTTGTCCATACCTTGTTTTAATTCAGATGCTGGATGGTTCAATACTCCCTCAAAAGCCTCAGAAACCAGCTGCTTTAAATCTTCCTTAATATTCTCTTTTAGGCCTCTAATTCTCACAGCAAACTGCATCTGGTAAAATTGAGCCAAGCTCTGTTCACTGTCGATTTTGTCTTTTAAATCTTCAATTTCCAATACTTTTGCTTCTAATAAAGCATTCTTTTGAATCAAATCTTGCACTTGATCATCCAGCACCTCCACACATTTAGCAACTTTTTGCACTGAGGACAAAATGTCTACCTTCATTTCTCTAAGTTTCTGTTCCATCCTTTCTTCCATTCTCTGCTCCAATTTCTCCAGTTTCTCCTCCATCTGTAGAAATTTAACACCCATTGACTCCAAAATTAACTGGGTATGTTTTTCAAGATCCTTCGATGTCAATACATCAGGAGAATGCAACGCCTGCAGCAATGATTGTTGTTGCACCGGAGAATTTCCAGCACTCCGAAAAGTTCTAGGGGGAGGTTTAGCCGCCATCTTTTACTTACAATTGTGACGCACTTTCACTTTAAGTTTTAAGCAAAGTCCATCAAGCTTGAGAGTAAAATAAAATCTTCTTCATCTCTTCATCTTTCCCTCTTGTACTGCTCTGCCTGCTCTTTCCCTTTCATAGTCTCTCCTTCAGGCAGGGATGGTCGCAGACGCCTGGCTCTGCTCCATGAAGTCCGGAGCAGAGACGCTAGCCAGCTGGGAGCAGCCCAGGCTACGGGGGAGTTCAATCCTTCAGCCGCCCAAGCTCCAAGCTCAGGCGGCCCCGGAGAACTCAACCCCCACCTGGGGGCTCACCTCCTCCTCTTCTCCCGAGGAGGGGGCTTCAGATTCGCCCGAACAGCTGATCGGCGCTGTTTCGGGCGAAAAAACACCAGCTGAGCCGCGGGCAGCCCGGGAAGGCTCCCTCCGTCGCCGCGGAGCCACCGGAAGTCCCAACTCATGGTTTTTTGGTCTTCGGGGAGGAGGGGGAACATGAATATGTGTTTGTTTTTCGAATTTGAGCTCTTTCTGCAATGGGCACTTTTCATACTATAAGCAGTTTTTCCTAACAAATGCAAGATATAACATGGGCTATCTCCGCAAGGAAACATGAGATCTGCAATCGTTATGGTTTTTTGGTCTTCGGGGAGGATGGGGAACATGAATATGTTTTTGTTTTTCGAATTTGAGCTCTATCTGAAATGAGCACTTTTCATGCTCTAAGCAGTTTTTCCTAACAAATGCAAGATATAACATTGGCTATCTCCGCAAGGAAACATCAGATCTGCACAACTCATGGTTTTTTGGTCTTCGGGGAGGATGGGGAACATGAATATGTGATTGTTTTTCGAATTTGAGATCTTTCTGCAATGGGCACTTTTCATGCTATAAGCAGTTTTTCCTAACAAATGCAAGATATAACATTGGCTATCTCCGCAAGGAAACATCAGATCTGCACAACTCATGGTTTTTTGGTCTTCGGGGAGGATGGGGAACATGAATATGTGATTGTTTTTCGAATTTGAGCTCTTTCTGCAATGGGCACTTTTCATACTATAAGCAGTTTTTCCTAACAAATGCAAGATATAACATGGGCTATCTCCGCAAGGAAACATCAGATCTGCACAACTCATGGTTTTTTGGTCTTCGGGGAGGAGGGGGAACATGAATATGTGTTTGTTTTTCGAATTTGAGATCTTTCTGCAATGGGCACTTTTCATACTATAAGCAGTTTTTCCTAACAAATGCAAGATTTAACATTGGCTATCTCCGCAAGGAAACATCAGATCTGCTCAACCCATGGTTTTTTGGTCTTCGGGGAGGATGGGGAACATGAATATGTGTTTCTTTTTCGAATTTGAGCTCTTTCTGCAATGGGCACTTTTCATACTATAAGCAGTTTTTCCTAACAAATGCAAGATATAACATGGGCTATCTCCGCAAGGAAACATGAGATCTGCAAACGTTATTGTTTTTTGGTCTTCGGGGAGGATGGGGAACATGAATATGTTTTTGTTTTTCGAATTTGAGCTCTATCTGAAATGAGCACTTTTCATGCTCTAAGCAGTTTTTCCTAACAAATGCAAGATATAACATTGGCCATCTCCGCAAGGAAACATCAGATCTGCACAACTCATGGTTTTTTGGTCTTCGGGGAGGATGGGGAACATGAATATGTGATTGTTTTTCGAATTTGAGCTCTTTCTGCAATGGGCACTTTTCATACTATAAGCAGTTTTTCCTAACAAATGCAAGATATAACATGGGCTATCTCCGCAAGGAAACATGAGATGTGCAAAAGTTATGGTTTTTTGTTCTTCGGGGAGGATGGGGAACATGAATATGTTTTTGTTTTTCGAATTTGACCTCTATCTGAAATGAGCACTTTTCATGCTCTAAGCAGTTTTTCCTAACAAATGCAAGATATAACATTGGCTATCTCCGCAAGGAAACATCAGATCTGCACAACTCATGGTTTTTTGGTCTTCGGGGAGGATGGGGAACATGAATATGTGTTTGTTTTTCGAATTTGAGCTCTTTCTGCAATGGGCACTTTTCATGCTATAAGCAGTTTTTCCTAACAAATGCAAGATATAACATTGGCTATCTCCGCAAGGAAACATCAGATCTGCACAACTCATGGTTTTTTGGTCTTCGGGGAGGATGGGGAACATGAATATGTGTTTGTTTTTCGAATCTGAGATCTTTCTGCAATGGGCACTTTTCATACTATAAGCAGTTTTTCCTAACAAATGCAAGCTATTACATTGGCAATCTCCGCAAGGAAACATCAGATCTGCTCAACTCATGGTTTTTTGGTTTTCGGGGAGGAGGGGGAACATGAATATGTGTTTGTTTTTCGAATTTGAGCTCTTTCTGCAATGGGCACTTTTCATACTATAAGCAGTTTTTCCTAACAAATGCAAGATATAACATTGGCTATCTCCGCAAGGAAACATCAGATCTGCACAACTCATGGTTTTTTGGTCTTCGGGGAGGATGGGGAACATGAATATGTGTTTCTTTTTCGAATTTGAGCTCTTTCTGCAATGGGCACTTTTCATACTATAAGCAGTTTTTCCTAACAAATGCAAGATATAACATGGGCTATCTCCGCAAGGAAACATCAGATCTGCACAACTCATGGTTTTTTGGTCTTCGGGGAGGAGGGGGAACATGAATATGTGTTTGTTTTTCGAATTTGAGATCTTTCTGCAATGGGCACTTTTCATACTATAAGCAGTTTTTCCTAACAAATGCAAGATTTAACATTGGCTATCTCCGCAAGGAAACATCAGATCTGCTCAACCCATGGTTTTTTGGTCTTCGGGGAGGATGGGGAACATGAATATGTGATTGTTTTTGGAATTTGAGCTCTTTCTGCAATGGGCACTTTTCATACTATAAGCAGTTTTTCCTAACAAATGCAAGATATAACATGGGCTATCTCCGCAAGGAAACATGAGATCTGCAAAAGTTATGGTTTTTTGTTCTTCGGGGAGGATGGGGAACATGAATATGTGTTTGTTTTTCGAATTTGACCTCTATCTGAAATGAGCACTTTTCATGCTCTAAGCAGTTTTTCCTAACAAATGCAAGATATAACATTGGCTATCTCCGCAAGGAAACATCAGATCTGCACAACTCATGGTTTTTTAGTCTTCGGGGAGGATGGGGAACATGAATATGTGTTTGTTTTTCGAATTTGAGCTCTTTCTGCAATGGGCACTTTTCATGCTATAAGCAGTTTTTCCTAACAAATGCAAGATTGGCTATCTCCGCAAGGAAACATCAGATCTGCACAACTCATGGTTTTTTGGACTTCGGGGAGGATGGGGAACATGAATATGTGTTTGTTTTTCGAATTTGAGATCTTTCTGCAATGGGCACTTTTCATGCTATAAGTAGTTTTTCCTAACAAATGCAAGATATAACATTGGCTATCTCCGCAAGGAAACATCAGATCTGCACAACTCATGGTTTTTTGGTCTTCGGGGAGGATGGGGAACATGAATATGTGTTTGTTTTTCGAATTTGAGATCTTTCTGCAATGGGCACTTTTCATACTATAAGCAGTTTTTCCTAACAAATGCAAGCTATTACATTGGCAATCTCCGCAAGGAAACATCAGATCTGCTCAACTCATGGTTTTTTGGTCTTCGGGGAGGAGGGGGAACATGAATATGTGTTTGTTTTTCGAATTTGAGCTCTTTCTGCAATGGGCACTTTTCATACTATAAGCAGTTTTTCCTAACAAGTGCAAAATATAACATGGGCTATCTCCGCAAGGAAACATGAGATCTGCAAACGTTATGGTTTTTTGGTCTTCGGGGAGGATGGGGAACATGAATATGTGATTGTTTTTCGAATTTGAGATCTTTCTGCAATGGGCACTTTTCATGCTATAAGCAGTTTTTCCTAACAAATGCAAGATATAACATTGGCTATCTCCGCAAGGAAACATCAGATCTGCACAACTCATGGTTTTTTGGTCTTCGGGGAGGATGGGGAACATGAATATGTGTTTGTTTTTCGAATTTGAGATCTTTCTGCAATGGGCACTTTTCATACTATAAGCAGTTTTTCCTAACAAATGCAAGCTATTACATTGGCAATCTCCGCAAGGAAACATCAGATCTGCTCAACTCATGGTTTTTTGGTCTTCGGGGAGGAGGGGGAACATGAATATGTGTTTGTTTTTCGAATTTGAGCTCTTTCTGCAATGGGCACTTTTCATACTATAAGCAGTTTTTCCTAACAAATGCAAGATATAACATGGGCTATCTCCGCAAGGAAACATGAGATCTGCAAACGTTATGGTTTTTTGGTCTTCGGGGAGGATGGGGAACATGAATATGTTTTTGTTTTTCGAATTTGAGCTCTATCTGAAATGAGCACTTTTCATGCTCTAAGCAGTTTTTCCTAACAAATGCAAGATATAACATTGGCTATCTCCGCAAGGAAACATCAGATCTGCACAACTCATGGTTTTTTGGTCTTCGGGGAGGATGGGGAACATGAATATGTGTTTGTTTTTCGAATTTGAGATCTTTCTGCAATGGGCACTTTTCATACTATAAGCAGTTTTTCCTAACAAATGCAAGATTTAACATTGGCTATCTCCGCAAGGAAACATCAGATCTGCTCAACCCATGGTTTTTTGGTCTTCGGGGAGGATGGGGAACATGAATATGTGTTTCTTTTTCGAATTTGAGCTCTTTCTGCAATGGGCACTTTTCATACTATAAGCAGTTTTTCCTAACAAATGCAAGATATAACATGGGCTATCTCCGCAAGGAAACATGAGATCTGCAAAAGTTATGGTTTTTTGTTCTTCGGGGAGGATGGGGAACATGAATATGTGTTTGTTTTTCGAATTTGACCTCTATCTGAAATGAGCACTTTTCATGCTCTAAGCAGTTTTTCCTAACAAATGCAAAATATAACATTGGCTATCTCCGCAAGGAAACATCAGATAATGCACAACTCATGGTTTTTTGGTCTTCGGGGAGGATGGGGAACATGAATATGTGATTGTTTTTCGAATTTGAGATCTTTCTGCAATGGGCACTTTTCATGCTATAAGCAGTTTTTCCTAACAAATGCAAGATATAACATGGGCTATCTCCGCAAGGAAACATGAGATCTGCAAACGTTATTGTTTTTTGGTCTTCGGGGAGGATGGGGAACATGAATATGTTTTTGTTTTTCGAATTTGAGCTCTATCTGAAATGAGCACTTTTCATGCTCTAAGCAGTTTTTCCTAACAAATGCAAGATATAACATTGGCTATCTCCGCAAGAAAACATCAGATCTGCACAACTCATGGTTTTTTGGACTTCGGGGAGGATGGGGAACATGAATATGTGATTGTTTTTCGAATTTGAGCTCTTTCTGCAATGGGCACTTTTCATACTATAAGCAGTTTTTCCTAACAAATGCAAGATATAACATGGGCTATCTCCGCAAGGAAACATGAGATCTGCAAAAGTTATGGTTTTTTGTTCTTCGGGGAGGATGGGGAACATGAATATGTGTTTGTTTTTCGAATTTGACCTCTATCTGAAATGAGCACTTTTCATGCTCTAAGCAGTTTTTCCTAACAAATGCAAGATATAACATTGGCTATCTCCGCAAGGAAACATCAGATCTGCACAACTCATGGTTTTTTGGTCTTCGGGGAGGATGGGGAACATGAATATGTGTTTGTTTTTCGAATTTGAGCTCTTTCTGCAATGGGCACTTTTCATGCTATAAGCAGTTTTTCCTAACAAATGCAAGATATAACATTGGCTATCTCCGCAAGGAAACATCAGATCTGCACAACTCATGGTTTTTTGGTCTTCGGGGAGGATGGGGAACATGAATATGTGTTTGTTTTTCGAATTTGAGATCTTTCTGCAATGGGCACTTTTCATACTATAAGCAGTTTTTCTTAACAAATGCAAGCTATTACATTGGCAATCTCCGCAAGGAAACATCAGATCTGCTCAACTCATGGTTTTTTGGTCTTCGGGGAGGAGGGGGAACATGAATATGTGTTTGTTTTTCGAATTTGAGCTCTTTCTGCAATGGGCACTTTTCATACTATAAGCAGTTTTTCCTAACAAATGCAAGATATAACATGGGCTATCTCCGCAAGGAAACATGAGATCTGCAAAAGTCATGGTTTTTTGTTCTTCGGGGAGGATGGGGAACATGAATATGTGTTTGTTTTTCGAATTTGACCTCTATCTGAAATGAGCACTTTTCATGCTCTAAGCAGTTTTTCCTAACAAATGCAAGATATAACATTGGCTATCTCCGCAAGGAAACATCAGATCTGCACAACTCATGGTTTTTTGGTCTTCGGGGAGGATGGGGAACATGAATATGTGTTTGTTTTTCGAATTTGAGCTCTTTCTGCAATGGGCACTTTTCATGCTATAAGCAGTTTTTCCTAACAAATGCAAGATATAACATTGGCTATCTCCGCAAGGAAACATCAGATCTGCACAACTCATGGTTTTTTGGTCTTCGGGGAGGATGGGGAACATGAATATGTGTTTGTTTTTCGAATTTGAGCTCTTTCTGCAATGGGCACTTTTCATACTATAAGCAGTTTTTCTTAACAAATGCAAGATATAACATGGGCTATCTCCGCAAGGAAACATGAGATCTGCAAACGTTATGGTTTTTTGGTCTTCGGGGAGGATGGGGAACATGAATATGTTTTTGTTTTTCGAATTTGAGCTCTATCTGAAATGAGCACTTTTCATGCTCTAAGCAGTTTTTCCTAACAAATGCAAGATATAACATTGGCTATCTCCGCAAGGAAACATCAGATCTGCACAACTCATGGTTTTTTGGTCTTCGGGGAGGATGGGGAACATGAATATGTGATTGTTTTTCGAATTTGAGCTCCTTCTGCAATGGGCACTTTTCATACTATAAGCAGTTTTTCCTAACAAATGCAAGAAATAACATGGGCTATCTCCGCAAGGAAACATGAGATCTGCAAAAGTTATGGTTTTTTGTTCTTCGGGGAGGATGGGGAACATGAATATGTGTTTGTTTTTCGAATTTGACCTCTATCTGAAATGAGCACTTTTCATGCTCTAAGCAGTTTTTCCTAACAAATGCAAAATATAACATTGGCTATCTCCGCAAGGAAACATCAGATAATGCACAACTCATGGTTTTTTGGTCTTCGGGGAGGATGGGGAACATGAATATGTGATTGTTTTTCGAATTTGAGCTCTTTCTGCAATGGGCACTTTTCATGCTATAAGCAGTTTTTCCTAACAAATGCAAGATATAACATTGGCTATCTCCGCAAGGAAACATCAGATCTGCACAACTCATGGTTTTTTGGTCTTCGGGGAGGATGGGGAACATGAATATGTGTTTGTTTTTCGAATTTGAGCTCTTTCTGCAATGGGCACTTTTCATACTATAAGCAGTTTTTCCTAACAAATGCAAGATATAACATGGGCTATCTCCGCAAGGAAACATGAGATGTGCAAAAGTTATGGTTTTTTGTTCTTCGGGGAGGATGGGGAACATGAATATGTGTTTGTTTTTCGAATTTGACCTCTATCTGAAATGAGCACTTTTCATGCTCTAAGCAGTTTTTCCTAACAAATGCAAGATATAACATTGGCTATCTCCGCAAGGAAACATCAGATCTGCACAACTCATGGTTTTTTGGTCTTCGGGGAGGATGGGGAACATGAATATGTGTTTGTTTTTCGAATTTGAGCTCTTTCTGCAATGGGCACTTTTCATGCTATAAGCAGTTTTTCCTAACAAATGCAAGATATAACATTGGCTATCTCCGCAAGGAAACATCAGATCTGCACAACTCATGGTTTTTTGGTCTTCGGGGAGGATGGGGAACATGAATATGTGTTTGTTTTTCGAATTTGAGATCTTTCTGCAATGGGCACTTTTCATACTATAAGCAGTTTTTCTTAACAAATGCAAGCTATTACATTGGCAATCTCCGCAAGGAAACATCAGATCTGCTCAACTCATGGTTTTTTGGTCTTCGGGGAGGAGGGGGAACATGAATATGTGTTTGTTTTTCGAATTTGAGCTCTTTCTGCAATGGGCACTTTTCATACTATAAGCAGTTTTTCCTAACAAATGCAAGATATAACATGGGCTATCTCCGCAAGGAAACATGAGATCTGCAAAAGTCATGGTTTTTTGTTCTTCGGGGAGGATGGGGAACATGAATATGTGTTTGTTTTTCGAATTTGACCTCTATCTGAAATGAGCACTTTTCATGCTCTAAGCAGTTTTTCCTAACAAATGCAAGATATAACATTGGCTATCTCCGCAAGGAAACATCAGATCTGCACAACTCATGGTTTTTTGGTCTTCGGGGAGGATGGGGAACATGAATATGTGTTTGTTTTTCGAATTTGAGCTCTTTCTGCAATGGGCACTTTTCATGCTATAAGCAGTTTTTCCTAACAAATGCAAGATATAACATTGGCTATCTCCGCAAGGAAACATCAGATCTGCACAACTCATGGTTTTTTGGTCTTCGGGGAGGATGGGGAACATGAATATGTGTTTGTTTTTCGAATTTGAGCTCTTTCTGCAATGGGCACTTTTCATACTATAAGCAGTTTTTCTTAACAAATGCAAGATATAACATGGGCTATCTCCGCAAGGAAACATGAGATCTGCAAACGTTATGGTTTTTTGGTCTTCGGGGAGGATGGGGAACATGAATATGTTTTTGTTTTTCGAATTTGAGCTCTATCTGAAATGAGCACTTTTCATGCTCTAAGCAGTTTTTCCTAACAAATGCAAGATATAACATTGGCTATCTCCGCAAGGAAACATCAGATCTGCACAACTCATGGTTTTTTGGTCTTCGGGGAGGATGGGGAACATGAATATGTGATTGTTTTTCGAATTTGAGCTCCTTCTGCAATGGGCACTTTTCATACTATAAGCAGTTTTTCCTAACAAATGCAAGAAATAACATGGGCTATCTCCGCAAGGAAACATGAGATCTGCAAAAGTTATGGTTTTTTGTTCTTCGGGGAGGATGGGGAACATGAATATGTGTTTGTTTTTCGAATTTGACCTCTATCTGAAATGAGCACTTTTCATGCTCTAAGCAGTTTTTCCTAACAAATGCAAAATATAACATTGGCTATCTCCGCAAGGAAACATCAGATAATGCACAACTCATGGTTTTTTGGTCTTCGGGGAGGATGGGGAACATGAATATGTGATTGTTTTTCGAATTTGAGATCTTTCTGCAATGGGCACTTTTCATGCTATAAGCAGTTTTTCCTAACAAATGCAAGATATAACATTGGCTATCTCCGCAAGGAAACATCAGATCTGCACAACTCATGGTTTTTTGGTCTTCGGGGAGGATGGGGAACATGAATATGTGTTTGTTTTTCGAATTTGAGCTCTTTCTGCAATGGGCACTTTTCATACTATAAGCAGTTTTTCCTAACAAATGCAAGATATAACATGGGCTATCTCCGCAAGGAAACATCAGATCTGCACAACTCATGGTTTTTTGGTCTTCGGGGAGGATGGGGAACATGAATATGTGTTTGTTTTTCGAATTTGACCTCTATCTGAAATGAGCACTTTTCATGCTCTAAGCAGTTTTTCCTAACAAATGCAAGATATAACATTGGCTATCTCCGCAAGGAAACATCAGATCTGCACAACTCATGGTTTTTTGGTCTTCGGGGAGGATGGGGAACATGAATATGTGTTTGTTTTTCGAATTTGAGATCTTTCTGCAATGGGCACTTTTCATACTATAAGCAGTTTTTCCTAACAAATGCACGCTATTACATTGGCAATCTCCGCAAGGAAACATCAGATCTGCTCAACTCATGGTTTTTTGGTCTTCGGGGAGGAGGGGGAACATGAATATGTGTTTGTTTTTCGAATTTGAGCTCTTTCTGCAATGGGCACTTTTCATACTATAAGCAGTTTTTCCTAACAAATGCAAGATATAACATTGGCTATCTCCGCAAGGAAACATCAGATCTGCACAATTCATGGTTTTTTGGTCTTCGGGGAGGAGGGGGAACATGAATATGTGTTTGTTTTTCGAATTTGAGATCTTTCTGCAATGGGCACTTTTCATACTATAAGCAGTTTTTCCTAACAAATGCAAGAAATAACATGGGCTATCTCCGCAAGGAAACATGAGATCTGCAAAAGTTATGGTTTTTTGTTCTTCGGGGAGGATGGGGAACATGAATATGTGTTTGTTTTTCGAATTTGACCTCTATCTGAAATGAGCACTTTTCATGCTCTAAGCAGTTTTTCCTAACAAATGCAAAATATAACATTGGCTATCTCCGCAAGGAAACATCAGATAATGCACAACTCATGGTTTTTTGGTCTTCGGGGAGGATGGGGAACATGAATATGTGATTGTTTTTCGAATTTGAGATCTTTCTGCAATGGGCACTTTTCATGCTATAAGCAGTTTTTCCTAACAAATGCAAGATATAACATGGGCTATCTCCGCAAGGAAACATGAGATGTGCAAAAGTTATGGTTTTTTGTTCTTCGGGGAGGATGGGGAACATGAATATGTGTTTGTTTTTCGAATTTGACCTCTATCTGAAATGAGCACTTTTCATGCTCTAAGCAGTTTTTCCTAACAAATGCAAGATATAACATTGGCTATCTCCGCAAGGAAACATCAGATCTGCACAACTCATGGTTTTTTGGTCTTCGGGGAGGATGGGGAACATGAATATGTGTTTGTTTTTCGAATTTGAGCTCTTTCTGCAATGGGCACTTTTCATGCTATAAGCAGTTTTTCCTAACAAATGCAAGATATAACATTGGCTATCTCCGCAAGGAAACATCAGATCTGCACAACTCATGGTTTTTTGGTCTTCGGGGAGGATGGGGAACATGAATATGTGTTTGTTTTTCGAATTTGAGATCTTTCTGCAATGGGCACTTTTCATACTATAAGCAGTTTTTCCTAACAAATGCACGCTATTACATTGGCAATCTCCGCAAGGAAACATCAGATCTGCTCAACTCATGGTTTTTTGGTCTTCGGGGAGGAGGGGGAACATGAATATGTGTTTGTTTTTCGAATTTGAGCTCTTTCTGCAATGGGCACTTTTCATACTATAAGCAGTTTTTCCTAACAAATGCAAGATATAACATTGGCTATCTCCGCAAGGAAACATCAGATCTGCACAATTCATGGTTTTTTGGTCTTCGGGGAGGAGGGGGAACATGAATATGTGTTTGTTTTTCGAATTTGAGATCTTTCTGCAATGGGCACTTTTCATACTATAAGCAGTTTTTCCTAACAAATGCAAGATTTAACATTGGCTATCTCCGCAAGGAAACATGAGATCTGCAAACGTTATTGTTTTTTGGTCTTCGGGGAGGATGGGGAACATGAATATGTGTTTGTTTTTCGAATTTGACCTCTATCTGAAATCAGCACTTTTCATGCTCTAAGCAGTTTTTCCTAACAAATGCAAGATATAACATTGGCTATCTCCGCAAGGCAACATCAGATCTGCACAACTCATGGGTTTTTGGTCTTCGGGGAGGATGGGGAACATGAATATGTGTTTGTTTTTCGAATTTGAGCTCTTTCTGCAATGGGCACTTTTCATGCTATAAGCAGTTTTTCCTAACAAATGCAAGATATAACATTGGCTATCTCCGCAAGGAAACATCAGATCTGCACAACTCATGGTTTTTTGGTCTTCGGGGAGGATGGGGAACATGAATATGTGTTTGTTTTTCGAATTTGAGATCTTTCTGCAATGGGCACTTTTCATACTATAAGCAGTTTTTCCTAACAAATGCAAGCTATTACATTGGCAATCTCCGCAAGGAAACATCAGATCTGCTCAACTCATGGTTTTTTGGTCTTCGGGGAGGAGGGGGAACATGAATATGTGTTTGTTTTTCGAATTTGAGCTCTTTCTGCAATGGGCACTTTTCATACTATAAGCAGTTTTTCCTAACAAATGCAAGATATAACATTGGCTATCTCCGCAAGGAAACATCAGATCTGCTCAACTCATGGTTTTTTGGTCTTTGGGGAGGATGGGGAACATGAATATGTTTTTGTTTTTCGAATTTGAGCTCTATCTGAAATGAGCACTTTTCATGCTCTAAGCAGTTTTTCCTAACAAATGCAAGATATAACATTGGCTATCTCCGCAAGGAAACATCAGATCTGCTCAACTCATGGTTTTTTGGTCTTCGGGGAGGATGGGGAACATGAATATGTGATTGTTTTTCGAATTTGAGCTCTTTCTGCAATGGGCACTTTTCATACTATAAGCAATTTTTCCTAACAAATGCAAGATATAACATGGGCTATCTCCGCAAGGAAACATGAGATCTGCAAAAGTTATGGTTTTTTGTTCTTCGGGGAGGATGGGGAACATGAATATGTGTTTGTTTTTCGAATTTGACCTCTGTCTGAAATGAGCACTTTTCATGCTCTAAGCAGTTTTTCCTAACAAATGCAAAATATAACATTGGCTATCTCCGCAAGGAAACATCAGATCTGCACAACTCATGGTTTTTTGGTCTTCGGGGAGGATGGGGAACATGAATATGTGATTGTTTTTCGAATTTGAGATCTTTCTGCAATGGGCGCTTTTCATGCTATAAGCAGTTTTTCCTAACAAATGCAAGATATAACATTGGCTATCTCCGCAAGGAAACATCAGATCTGCACAACTCATGGTTTTTTGGTCTTCGGGGAGGATGGGGAACATGAATATGTGTTTGTTTTTCGAATTTGAGATCTTTCTGCAATGGGCACTTTTCATACTATAAGCAGTTTTTCCTAACAAATGCAAGCTATTACATTGGCAATCTCCGCAAGGAAACATCAGATCTGCTCAACTCATGGTTTTTTGGTCTTCGGGGAGGAGGGGGAACATGAATATGTGTTTGTTTTTCGAATTTGAGCTCTTTCTGCAATGGGCACTTTTCATACTATAAGCAGTTTTTCCTAACAAATGCAAAATATAACATGGGCTATCTCCGCAAGGAAACATGAGATCTGCAAACGTTATGGTTTGTTGGTCTTCGGGGAGGATGGGGAACATGAATATGTTTTTGTTTTTCGAATTTGAGATCTTTCTGCAATGGGCACTTTTCATACTATAAGCAGTTTTTCCTAACAAATGCAAGCTATTACATTGGCAATCTCCGCAAGGAAACATCAGATCTGCTCAACTCATGGTTTTTTGGTCTTCGGGGAGGAGGGGGAACATGAATATGTGTTTGTTTTTCGAATTTGAGCTCTTTCTGCAATGGGCACTTTTCATACTATAAGCAGTTTTTCCTAACAAATGCAAGATATAACATGGGCTATCTCCGCAAGGAAACATGAGATCTGCAAACGTTATGGTTTTTTGGTCTTCGGGGAGGATGGGGAACATGAATATGTGTTTGTTTTTCGAATTTGAGATCTTTCTGCAATGGGCACTTTTCATGCTCTAAGCAGTTTTTCCTAACAAATGCAAGATTTAACATTGGCTATCTCCGCAAGGAAACATCAGATCTGCTCAACCCATGGTTTTTTGGTCTTCGGGGAGGATGGGGAACATGAATATGTGATTGTTTTTCGAATTTGAGCTCCTTCTGCAATGGGCACTTTTCATACTATAAGCAGTTTTTCCTAACAAATGCAAGAAATAACATGGGCTATCTCCGCAAGGAAACATGAGATCTGCAAAAGTTATGGTTTTTTGTTCTTCGGGGAGGATGGGGAACATGAATATGTGTTTGTTTTTCGAATTTGACCTCTATCTGAAATGAGCACTTTTCATGCTCTAAGCAGTTTTTCCTAACAAATGCAAAATATAACATTGGCTATCTCCGCAAGGAAACATCAGATAATGCACAACTCATGGTTTTTTGGTCTTCGGGGAGGATGGGGAACATGAATATGTGATTGTTTTTCGAATTTGAGATCTTTCTGCAATGGGCACTTTTCATGCTATAAGCAGTTTTTCCTAACAAATGCAAGATATAACATTGGCTATCTCCGCAAGGAAACATCAGATCTGCACAACTCATGGTTTTTTGGTCTTCGGGGAGGATGGGGAACATGAATATGTGTTTGTTTTTCGAATTTGAGCTCTTTCTGCAATGGGCACTTTTCATACTATAAGCAGTTTTTCCTAACAAATGCAAGATATAACATGGGCTATCTCCGCAAGGAAACATGAGATGTGCAAAAGTTATGGTTTTTTGTTCTTCGGGGAGGATGGGGAACATGAATATGTGTTTGTTTTTCGAATTTGACCTCTATCTGAAATGAGCACTTTTCATGCTCTAAGCAGTTTTTCCTAACAAATGCAAGATATAACATTGGCTATCTCCGCAAGGAAACATCAGATCTGCACAACTCATGGTTTTTTGGTCTTCGGGGAGGATGGGGAACATGAATATGTGTTTGTTTTTCGAATTTGAGATCTTTCTGCAATGGGCACTTTTCATACTATAAGCAGTTTTTCCTAACAAATGCACGCTATTACATTGGCAATCTCCGCAAGGAAACATCAGATCTGCTCAACTCATGGTTTTTTGGTCTTCGGGGAGGAGGGGGAACATGAATATGTGTTTGTTTTTCGAATTTGAGCTCTTTCTGCAATGGGCACTTTTCATACTATAAGCAGTTTTTCCTAACAAATGCAAGATATAACATTGGCTATCTCCGCAAGGAAACATCAGATCTGCACAATTCATGGTTTTTTGGTCTTCGGGGAGGAGGGGGAACATGAATATGTGTTTGTTTTTCGAATTTGAGATCTTTCTGCAATGGGCACTTTTCATACTATAAGCAGTTTTTCCTAACAAATGCAAGAAATAACATGGGCTATCTCCGCAAGGAAACATGAGATCTGCAAAAGTTATGGTTTTTTGTTCTTCGGGGAGGATGGGGAACATGAATATGTGTTTGTTTTTCGAATTTGACCTCTATCTGAAATGAGCACTTTTCATGCTCTAAGCAGTTTTTCCTAACAAATGCAAAATATAACATTGGCTATCTCCGCAAGGAAACATCAGATAATGCACAACTCATGGTTTTTTGGTCTTCGGGGAGGATGGGGAACATGAATATGTGATTGTTTTTCGAATTTGAGATCTTTCTGCAATGGGCACTTTTCATGCTATAAGCAGTTTTTCCTAACAAATGCAAGATATAACATGGGCTATCTCCGCAAGGAAACATGAGATGTGCAAAAGTTATGGTTTTTTGTTCTTCGGGGAGGATGGGGAACATGAATATGTGTTTGTTTTTCGAATTTGACCTCTATCTGAAATGAGCACTTTTCATGCTCTAAGCAGTTTTTCCTAACAAATGCAAGATATAACATTGGCTATCTCCGCAAGGAAACATCAGATCTGCACAACTCATGGTTTTTTGGTCTTCGGGGAGGATGGGGAACATGAATATGTGTTTGTTTTTCGAATTTGAGCTCTTTCTGCAATGGGCACTTTTCATGCTATAAGCAGTTTTTCCTAACAAATGCAAGCTATTACATTGGCAATCTCCGCAAGGAAACATCAGATCTGCTCAACTCATGGTTTTTTGGTCTTCGGGGAGGAGGGGGAACATGAATATGTGTTTGTTTTTCGAATTTGAGCTCTTTCTGCAATGGGCACTTTTCATACTATAAGCAGTTTTTCCTAACAAATGCAAAATATAACATGGGCTATCTCCGCAAGGAAACATGAGATCTGCAAACGTTATGGTTTGTTGGTCTTCGGGGAGGATGGGGAACATGAATATGTTTTTGTTTTTCGAATTTGAGATCTTTCTGCAATGGGCACTTTTCATACTATAAGCAGTTTTTCCTAACAAATGCAAGCTATTACATTGGCAATCTCCGCAAGGAAACATCAGATCTGCTCAACTCATGGTTTTTTGGTCTTCGGGGAGGAGGGGGAACATGAATATGTGTTTGTTTTTCGAATTTGAGCTCTTTCTGCAATGGGCACTTTTCATACTATAAGCAGTTTTTCCTAACAAATGCAAGATATAACATGGGCTATCTCCGCAAGGAAACATGAGATCTGCAAACGTTATGGTTTTTTGGTCTTCGGGGAGGATGGGGAACATGAATATGTGTTTGTTTTTCGAATTTGAGATCTTTCTGCAATGGGCACTTTTCATGCTCTAAGCAGTTTTTCCTAACAAATGCAAGATTTAACATTGGCTATCTCCGCAAGGAAACATCAGATCTGCTCAACCCATGGTTTTTTGGTCTTCGGGGAGGATGGGGAACATGAATATGTGATTGTTTTTCGAATTTGAGCTCCTTCTGCAATGGGCACTTTTCATACTATAAGCAGTTTTTCCTAACAAATGCAAGAAATAACATGGGCTATCTCCGCAAGGAAACATGAGATCTGCAAAAGTTATGGTTTTTTGTTCTTCGGGGAGGATGGGGAACATGAATATGTGTTTGTTTTTCGAATTTGACCTCTATCTGAAATGAGCACTTTTCATGCTCTAAGCAGTTTTTCCTAACAAATGCAAAATATAACATTGGCTATCTCCGCAAGGAAACATCAGATAATGCACAACTCATGGTTTTTTGGTCTTCGGGGAGGATGGGGAACATGAATATGTGATTGTTTTTCGAATTTGAGATCTTTCTGCAATGGGCACTTTTCATGCTATAAGCAGTTTTTCCTAACAAATGCAAGATATAACATTGGCTATCTCCGCAAGGAAACATCAGATCTGCACAACTCATGGTTTTTTGGTCTTCGGGGAGGATGGGGAACATGAATATGTGTTTGTTTTTCGAATTTGAGCTCTTTCTGCAATGGGCACTTTTCATACTATAAGCAGTTTTTCCTAACAAATGCAAGATATAACATGGGCTATCTCCGCAAGGAAACATGAGATGTGCAAAAGTTATGGTTTTTTGTTCTTCGGGGAGGATGGGGAACATGAATATGTGTTTGTTTTTCGAATTTGACCTCTATCTGAAATGAGCACTTTTCATGCTCTAAGCAGTTTTTCCTAACAAATGCAAGATATAACATTGGCTATCTCCGCAAGGAAACATCAGATCTGCACAACTCATGGTTTTTTGGTCTTCGGGGAGGATGGGGAACATGAATATGTGTTTGTTTTTCGAATTTGAGATCTTTCTGCAATGGGCACTTTTCATACTATAAGCAGTTTTTCCTAACAAATGCACGCTATTACATTGGCAATCTCCGCAAGGAAACATCAGATCTGCTCAACTCATGGTTTTTTGGTCTTCGGGGAGGAGGGGGAACATGAATATGTGTTTGTTTTTCGAATTTGAGCTCTTTCTGCAATGGGCACTTTTCATACTATAAGCAGTTTTTCCTAACAAATGCAAGATATAACATTGGCTATCTCCGCAAGGAAACATCAGATCTGCACAATTCATGGTTTTTTGGTCTTCGGGGAGGAGGGGGAACATGAATATGTGTTTGTTTTTCGAATTTGAGATCTTTCTGCAATGGGCACTTTTCATACTATAAGCAGTTTTTCCTAACAAATGCAAGAAATAACATGGGCTATCTCCGCAAGGAAACATGAGATCTGCAAAAGTTATGGTTTTTTGTTCTTCGGGGAGGATGGGGAACATGAATATGTGTTTGTTTTTCGAATTTGACCTCTATCTGAAATGAGCACTTTTCATGCTCTAAGCAGTTTTTCCTAACAAATGCAAAATATAACATTGGCTATCTCCGCAAGGAAACATCAGATAATGCACAACTCATGGTTTTTTGGTCTTCGGGGAGGATGGGGAACATGAATATGTGATTGTTTTTCGAATTTGAGATCTTTCTGCAATGGGCACTTTTCATGCTATAAGCAGTTTTTCCTAACAAATGCAAGATATAACATGGGCTATCTCCGCAAGGAAACATGAGATGTGCAAAAGTTATGGTTTTTTGTTCTTCGGGGAGGATGGGGAACATGAATATGTGTTTGTTTTTCGAATTTGACCTCTATCTGAAATGAGCACTTTTCATGCTCTAAGCAGTTTTTCCTAACAAATGCAAGATATAACATTGGCTATCTCCGCAAGGAAACATCAGATCTGCACAACTCATGGTTTTTTGGTCTTCGGGGAGGATGGGGAACATGAATATGTGTTTGTTTTTCGAATTTGAGCTCTTTCTGCAATGGGCACTTTTCATGCTATAAGCAGTTTTTCCTAACAAATGCAAGATATAACATTGGCTATCTCCGCAAGGAAACATCAGATCTGCACAACTCATGGTTTTTTGGTCTTCGGGGAGGATGGGGAACATGAATATGTGTTTGTTTTTCGAATTTGAGATCTTTCTGCAATGGGCACTTTTCATACTATAAGCAGTTTTTCCTAACAAATGCACGCTATTACATTGGCAATCTCCGCAAGGAAACATCAGATCTGCTCAACTCATGGTTTTTTGGTCTTCGGGGAGGAGGGGGAACATGAATATGTGTTTGTTTTTCGAATTTGAGCTCTTTCTGCAATGGGCACTTTTCATACTATAAGCAGTTTTTCCTAACAAATGCAAGATATAACATTGGCTATCTCCACAAGGAAACATCAGATCTGCACAATTCATGGTTTTTTGGTCTTCGGGGAGGAGGGGGAACATGAATATGTGTTTGTTTTTCGAATTTGAGATCTTTCTGCAATGGGCACTTTTCATACTATAAGCAGTTTTTCCTAACAAATGCAAGATTTAACATTGGCTATCTCCGCAAGGAAACATGAGATCTGCAAACGTTATTGTTTTTTGGTCTTCGGGGAGGATGGGGAACATGAATATGTGTTTGTTTTTCGAATTTGACCTCTATCTGAAATCAGCACTTTTCATGCTCTAAGCAGTTTTTCCTAACAAATGCAAGATATAACATTGGCTATCTCTGCAAGGCAACATCAGATCTGCACAACTCATGGGTTTTTGGTCTTCGGGGAGGATGGGGAACATGAATATGTGTTTGTTTTTCGAATTTGAGCTCTTTCTGCAATGGGCACTTTTCATGCTATAAGCAGTTTTTCCTAACAAATGCAAGATATAACATTGGCTATCTCCGCAAGGAAACATCAGATCTGCACAACTCATGGTTTTTTGGTCTTCGGGGAGGATGGGGAACATGAATATGTGTTTGTTTTTCGAATTTGAGATCTTTCTGCAATGGGCACTTTTCATACTATAAGCAGTTTTTCCTAACAAATGCAAGCTATTACATTGGCAATCTCCGCAAGGAAACATCAGATCTGCTCAACTCATGGTTTTTTGGTCTTCGGGGAGGAGGGGGAACATGAATATGTGTTTGTTTTTCGAATTTGAGCTCTTTCTGCAATGGGCACTTTTCATACTATAAGCAGTTTTTCCTAACAAATGCAAGATATAACATTGGCTATCTCCGCAAGGAAACATCAGATCTGCTCAACTCATGGTTTTTTGGTCTTTGGGGAGGATGGGGAACATGAATATGTTTTTGTTTTTCGAATTTGAGCTCTATCTGAAATGAGCACTTTTCATGCTCTAAGCAGTTTTTCCTAACAAATGCAAGATATAACATTGGCTATCTCCGCAAGGAAACATCAGATCTGCTCAACTCATGGTTTTTTGGTCTTCGGGGAGGATGGGGAACATGAATATGTGATTGTTTTTCGAATTTGAGCTCTTTCTGCAATGGGCACTTTTCATACTATAAGCAATTTTTCCTAACAAATGCAAGATATAACATGGGCTATCTCCGCAAGGAAACATGAGATCTGCAAAAGTTATGGTTTTTTGTTCTTCGGGGAGGATGGGGAACATGAATATGTGTTTGTTTTTCGAATTTGACCTCTGTCTGAAATGAGCACTTTTCATGCTCTAAGCAGTTTTTCCTAACAAATGCAAAATATAACATTGGCTATCTCCGCAAGGAAACATCAGATCTGCACAACTCATGGTTTTTTGGTCTTCGGGGAGGATGGGGAACATGAATATGTACTTGTTTTTCGAATTTGAGATCTTTCTGCAATGGGCGCTTTTCATGCTATAAGCAGTTTTTCCTAACAAATGCAAGATATAACATTGGCTATCTCCGCAAGGAAACATCAGATCTGCACAACTCATGGTTTTTTGGTCTTCGGGGAGGATGGGGAACATGAATATGTGTTTGTTTTTCGAATTTGAGATCTTTCTGCAATGGGCACTTTTCATACTATAAGCAGTTTTTCCTAACAAATGCAAGCTATTACATTGGCAATCTCCGCAAGGAAACATCAGATCTGCTCAACTCATGGTTTTTTGGTCTTCGGGGAGGAGGGGGAACATGAATATGTGTTTGTTTTTCGAATTTGAGCTCTTTCTGCAATGGGCACTTTTCATACTATAAGCAGTTTTTCCTAACAAATGCAAAATATAACATGGGCTATCTCCGCAAGGAAACATGAGATCTGCAAACGTTATGGTTTGTTGGTCTTCGGGGAGGATGGGGAACATGAATATGTTTTTGTTTTTCGAATTTGAGATCTTTCTGCAATGGGCACTTTTCATACTATAAGCAGTTTTTCCTAACAAATGCAAGCTATTACATTGGCAATCTCCGCAAGGAAACATCAGATCTGCTCAACTCATGGTTTTTTGGTCTTCGGGGAGGAGGGGGAACATGAATATGTGTTTGTTTTTCGAATTTGAGCTCTTTCTGCAATGGGCACTTTTCATACTATAAGCAGTTTTTCCTAACAAATGCAAGATATAACATGGGCTATCTCCGCAAGGAAACATGAGATCTGCAAACGTTATGGTTTTTTGGTCTTCGGGGAGGATGGGGAACATGAATATGTGTTTGTTTTTCGAATTTGAGATCTTTCTGCAATGGGCACTTTTCATGCTCTAAGCAGTTTTTCCTAACAAATGCAAGATTTAACATTGGCTATCTCCGCAAGGAAACATCAGATCTGCTCAACCCATGGTTTTTTGGTCTTCGGGGAGGATGGGGAACATGAATATGTGTTTCTTTTTCGAATTTGAGCTCTTTCTGCAATGGGCACTTTTCATACTATAAGCAGTTTTTCCTAACAAATGCAAGATATAACATGGGCTATCTCCGCAAGGAAACATGAGATGTGCAAAAGTTATGGTTTTTTGTTCTTCGGGGAGGATGGGGAACATGAATATGTGTTTGTTTTTCGAATTTGACCTCTATCTGAAATGAGCACTTTTCATGCTCTAAGCAGTTTTTCCTAACAAATGCAAGATATAACATTGGCTATCTCCGCAAGGAAACATCAGATCTGCACAACTCATGGTTTTTTGGTCTTCGGGGAGGATGGGGAACATGAATATGTGTTTGTTTTTCGAATTTGAGCTCTTTCTGCAATGGGCACTTTTCATGCTATAAGCAGTTTTTCCTAACAAATGCAAGATATAACATTGGCTATCTCCGCAAGGAAACATCAGATCTGCACAACTCATGGTTTTTTGGTCTTCGGGGAGGATGGGGAACATGAATATGTGTTTGTTTTTCGAATTTGAGATCTTTCTGCAATGGGCACTTTTCATACTATAAGCAGTTTTTCCTAACAAATGCAAGCTATTACATTGGCAATCTCCGCAAGGAAACATCAGATCTGCTCAACTCATGGTTTTTTGGTTTTTGGGGAGGAGGGGGAACATGAATATGTGTTTGTTTTTCGAATTTGAGCTCTTTCTGCAATGGGCACCTTTCATAATATAAGCAGTTTTTCCTAACAAATGCAAGATATAACATTGGCTATCTCCGCAAGGAAACATCAGATCTGCACAACTCATGGTTTTTTGGTCTTCGGGGAGGAGGGGGAACATGAATATGTGTTTGTTTTTCGAATTTGAGATCTTTCTGCAATGGGCACTTTTCATACTATAAGCAGTTTTTCCTAACAAATGCAAGATTTAACATTGGCTATCTCCGCAAGGAAACATCAGATCTGCTCAACCCATTGTTTTGTGGTCTTCGGGGAGGATGGGGAACATGAATATGTGTTTCTTTTTCGAATTTGAGCTCTTTCTGCAATGGGCACTTTTCATACTATAAGCAGTTTTTCCTAACAAATGCAAGATATAACATGGGCTATCTCCGCAAGGAAACATCAGATCTGCACAACTCATGGTTTTTTGGTCTTCGGGGAGGAGGGGGAACATGAATATGTGTTTGTTTTTCGAATTTGAGATCTTTCTGCAATGGGCACTTTTCATACTATAAGCAGTTTTTCCTAACAAATGCAAGATTTAACATTGGCTATCTCCGCAAGGAAACATCAGATCTGCTCAACCCATGGTTTTTTGGTCTTCGGGGAGGATGGGGAACATGAATATGTGTTTCTTTTTCGAATTTGAGCTCTTTCTGCAATGGGCACTTTTCATACTATAAGCAGTTTTTCCTAACAAATGCAAGATATAACATGGGCTATCTCCACAAGGAAACATGAGATCTGCAAACGTTATTGTTTTTTGGTCTTCGGGGAGGATGGGGAACATGAATATGTTTTTGTTTTTCGAATTTGAGCTCTATCTGAAATGACCACTTTTCATGCTCTAAGCAGTTTTTCCTAACAAATGCAAGATATAACATTGGCTATCTCCGCAAGGAAACATCAGATCTGCACAACTCATGGTTTTTTGGTCTTCGGGGAGGATGGGGAACATGAATATGTGATTGTTTTTGGAATTTGAGCTCTTTCTGCAATGGGCACTTTTCATACTATAAGCAGTTTTTCCTAACAAATGCAAGATATAACATGGGCTATCTCCGCAAGGAAACATGAGATCTGCAAAAGTTATGGTTTTTTGTTCTTCGGGGAGGATGGGGAACATGAATATGTGTTTGTTTTTCGAATTTGACCTCTATCTGAAATGAGCACTTTTCATGCTCTAAGCAGTTTTTCCTAACAAATGCAAGATATAACATTGGCTATCTCCGCAAGGAAACATCAGATCTGCACAACTCATGGTTTTTTGGTCTTCGGGGAGGATGGGGAACATGAATATGTGTTTGTTTTTCGAATTTGAGCTCTTTCTGCAATGGGCACTTTTCATGCTATAAGCAGTTTTTCCTAACAAATGCAAGATTGGCTATCTCCGCAAGGAAACATCAGATCTGCACAACTCATGGTTTTTTGGACTTCGGGGAGGATGGGGAACATGAATATGTGTTTGTTTTTCGAATTTGAGCTCTTTCTGCAATGGGCACTTTTCATGCTATAAGCAGTTTTTCCTAACAAATGCAATATATAACATTGGCTATCTCCGCAAGGAAACATCAGATCTGCACAACTCATGGTTTTTTGGTCTTCGGGGAGGATGGGGAACATGAATATGTGTTTGTTTTTCGAATTTGAGATCTTTCTGCAATGGGCACTTTTCATACTATAAGCAGTTTTTCCTAACAAATGCAAGCTATTACATTGGCAATCTCCGCAAGGAAACATCAGATCTGCACAACTCATGGTTTTTTGGTCTTCGGGGAGGAGGGGGAACATGAATATGTGTTTGTTTTTCGAATTTGACCTCTATCTGAAATGAGCACTTTTCATGCTCTAAGCAGTTTTTCCTAACAAATGCAAGATATAACATTGGATATTTCCGCAAGGAAACATCAGATCTGCACAACTCATGGTTTTTTTGTCTTCGGGGAGGATGGGGAACATGAATATGTGTTTGTTTTTCGAATTTGAGCTCTTTCTGCAATGGGCACTTTTCATGCTATAAGCAGTTTTTCCTAACAAATGCAAGATATAACATTGGCTATCTCCGCAAGGAAACATCAGATCTGCACAACTCATGGTTTTTTGGTCTTCGGGGAGGATGGGGAATATGAATATGTGTTTGTTTTTCGAATTTGAGATCTTTTTGCAATGGGCACTTTTCATACTATAAGCAGTTTTTCCTAACAAATGCAAGATATAACATGGGCTATCTCCGCAAGGAAACATCAGATCTGCACAACTCATGGTTTTTTGGTCTTCGGGGAGGAGGGGGAACATGAATATGTGTTTGTTTTTCGAATTTGAGCTCTTTCTGCAATGGGCACTTTTCATACTATAAGCAGTTTTTCCTAACAAATGCAAGATATAACATTGGCTATCTCCGCAAGGAAACATCAGATCTGCACAACTCATGGTTTTTTGGTCTTCGGGGAGGAGGGGGAACATGAATATGTGTTTGTTTTTCGAATTTGAGATCTTTCTGCAATGGGCACTTTTCATACTATAAGCAGTTTTTCCTAACAAATGCAAGATTTAACATTGGCTATCTCCGCAAGGAAACATCAGATCTGCTCAACCCATGGTTTTTTGGTCTTCGGGGAGGATGGGGAACATGAATATGTGTTTCTTTTTCGAATTTGAGCTCTTTCTGCAATGGGCACTTTTCATACTATAAGCAGTTTTTCCTAACAAATGCAAGATATAACATGGGCTATCTCCGCAAGGAAACATGAGATCTGCAAACGTTATGGTTTTTTGGTCTTCGGGGAGGATGGGGAACATGAATATGTGTTTGTTTTTCGAATTTGAGATCTTTCTGCAATGGGCACTTTTCATGCTCTAAGCAGTTTTTCCTAACAAATGCAAGATTTAACATTGGCTATCTCCGCAAGGAAACATCAGATCTGCTCAACCCATGGTTTTTTGGTCTTCGGGGAGGATGGGGAACATGAATATGTGTTTCTTTTTCGAATTTGAGCTCTTTCTGCAATGGGCACTTTTCATACTATAAGCAGTTTTTCCTAACAAATGCAAGATATAACATGGGCTATCTCCGCAAGGAAACATGAGATGTGCAAAAGTTATGGTTTTTTGTTCTTCGGGGAGGATGGGGAACATGAATATGTGTTTGTTTTTCGAATTTGACCTCTATCTGAAATGAGCACTTTTCATGCTCTAAGCAGTTTTTCCTAACAAATGCAAGATATAACATTGGCTATCTCCGCAAGGAAACATCAGATCTGCACAACTCATGGTTTTTTGGTCTTCGGGGAGGATGGGGAACATGAATATGTGTTTGTTTTTCGAATTTGAGCTCTTTCTGCAATGGGCACTTTTCATGCTATAAGCAGTTTTTCCTAACAAATGCAAGATATAACATTGGCTATCTCCGCAAGGAAACATCAGATCTGCACAACTCATGGTTTTTTGGTCTTCGGGGAGGATGGGGAACATGAATATGTGTTTGTTTTTCGAATTTGAGATCTTTCTGCAATGGGCACTTTTCATACTATAAGCAGTTTTTCCTAACAAATGCAAGCTATTACATTGGCAATCTCCGCAAGGAAACATCAGATCTGCTCAACTCATGGTTTTTTGGTTTTCGGGGAGGAGGGGGAACATGAATATGTGTTTGTTTTTCGAATTTGAGCTCTTTCTGCAATGGGCACCTTTCATACTATAAGCAGTTTTTCCTAACAAATGCAAGATATAACATTGGCTATCTCCGCAAGGAAACATCAGATCTGCACAACTCATGGTTTTTTGGTCTTCGGGGAGGAGGGGGAACATGAATATGTGTTTGTTTTTCGAATTTGAGATCTTTCTGCAATGGGCACTTTTCATACTATAAGCAGTTTTTCCTAACAAATGCAAGATTTAACATTGGCTATCTCCGCAAGGAAACATCAGATCTGCTCAACCCATGGTTTTTTGGTCTTCGGGGAGGATGGGGAACATGAATATGTGTTTCTTTTTCGAATTTGAGCTCTTTCTGCAATGGGCACTTTTCATACTATAAGCAGTTTTTCCTAACAAATGCAAGATATAACATGGGCTATCTCCGCAAGGAAACATCAGATCTGCACAACTCATGGTTTTTTGGTCTTCGGGGAGGAGGGGGAACATGAATATGTGTTTGTTTTTCGAATTTGAGATCTTTCTGCAATGGGCACTTTTCATACTATAAGCAGTTTTTCCTAACAAATGCAAGATTTAACATTGGCTATCTCCGCAAGGAAACATCAGATCTGCTCAACCCATGGTTTTTTGGTCTTCGGGGAGGATGGGGAACATGAATATGTGTTTCTTTTTCGAATTTGAGCTCTTTCTGCAATGGGCACTTTTCATACTATAAGCAGTTTTTCCTAACAAATGCAAGATATAACATGGGCTATCTCCACAAGGAAACATGAGATCTGCAAACGTTATTGTTTTTTGGTCTTCGGGGAGGATGGGGAACATGAATATGTTTTTGTTTTTCGAATTTGAGCTCTATCTGAAATGACCACTTTTCATGCTCTAAGCAGTTTTTCCTAACAAATGCAAGATATAACATTGGCTATCTCCGCAAGGAAACATCAGATCTGCACAACTCATGGTTTTTTGGTCTTCGGGGAGGATGGGGAACATGAATATGTGATTGTTTTTGGAATTTGAGCTCTTTCTGCAATGGGCACTTTTCATACTATAAGCAGTTTTTCCTAACAAATGCAAGATATAACATGGGCTATCTCCGCAAGGAAACATGAGATCTGCAAAAGTTATGGTTTTTTGTTCTTCGGGGAGGATGGGGAACATGAATATGTGTTTGTTTTTCGAATTTGACCTCTATCTGAAATGAGCACTTTTCATGCTCTAAGCAGTTTTTCCTAACAAATGCAAGATATAACATTGGCTATCTCCGCAAGGAAACATCAGATCTGCACAACTCATGGTTTTTTGGTCTTCGGGGAGGATGGGGAACATGAATATGTGTTTGTTTTTCGAATTTGAGCTCTTTCTGCAATGGGCACTTTTCATGCTATAAGCAGTTTTTCCTAACAAATGCAAGATATAACATTGGCTATCTCCGCAAGGAAACATCAGATCTGCACAACTCATGGTTTTTTGGTCTTCGGGGAGGATGGGGAACATGAATATGTGTTTGTTTTTCGAATTTGAGATCTTTCTGCAATGGGCACTTTTCATACTATAAGCAGTTTTTCCTAACAAATGCAAGCTATTACATTGGCAATCTCCGCAAGGAAACATCAGATCTGCTCAACTCATGGTTTTTTGGTCTTCGGGGAGGAGGGGGAACATGAATATGTGTTTGTTTTTCGAATTTGACCTCTATCTGAAATGAGCACTTTTCATGCTCTAAGCAGTTTTTCCTAACAAATGCAAGATATAACATTGGATATTTCCGCAAGGAAACATCAGATCTGCACAACTCATGGTTTTTTTGTCTTCGGGGAGGATGGGGAACATGAATATGTGTTTGTTTTTCGAATTTGAGCTCTTTCTGCAATGGGCACTTTTCATGCTATAAGCAGTTTTTCCTAACAAATGCAAGATATAACATTGGCTATCTCCGCAAGGAAACATCAGATCTGCACAACTCATGGTTTTTTGGTCTTCGGGGAGGATGGGGAATATGAATATGTGTTTGTTTTTCGAATTTGAGATCTTTTTGCAATGGGCACTTTTCATACTATAAGCAGTTTTTCCTAACAAATGCAAGATATAACATGGGCTATCTCCGCAAGGAAACATCAGATCTGCACAACTCATGGTTTTTTGGTCTTCGGGGAGGAGGGGGAACATGAATATGTGTTTGTTTTTCGAATTTGAGCTCTTTCTGCAATGGGCACTTTTCATACTATAAGCAGTTTTTCCTAACAAATGCAAGATATAACATTGGCTATCTCCGCAAGGAAACATCAGATCTGCACAACTCATGGTTTTTTGGTCTTCGGGGAGGAGGGGGAACATGAATATGTGTTTGTTTTTCGAATTTGAGATCTTTCTGCAATGGGCACTTTTCATACTATAAGCAGTTTTTCCTAACAAATGCAAGATTTAACATTGGCTATCTCCGCAAGGAAACATCAGATCTGCTCAACCCATGGTTTTTTGGTCTTCGGGGAGGATGGGGAACATGAATATGTGTTTCTTTTTCGAATTTGAGCTCTTTCTGCAATGGGCACTTTTCATACTATAAGCAGTTTTTCCTAACAAATGCAAGATATAACATGGGCTATCTCCGCAAGGAAACATGAGATCTGCAAACGTTATTGTTTTTTGGTCTTCGGGGAGGATGGGGAACATGAATATGTTTTTGTTTTTCGAATTTGAGCTCTATCTGAAATGACCACTTTTCATGCTCTAAGCAGTTTTTCCTAACAAATGCAAGATATAACATTGGCTATCTCCGCAAGGAAACATCAGATCTGCACAACTCATGGTTTTTTGGTCTTCGGGGAGGATGGGGAACATGAATATGTGATTGTTTTTCGAATTTGAGATCTTTCTGCAATGGGCACTTTTCATACTATAAGCAGTTTTTCCTAACAAATGCAAGATTTAACATTGGCTATCTCCGCAAGGAAACATCAGATCTGCTCAACCCATGGTTTTTTGGTCTTCGGGGAGGATGGGGAACATGAATATGTGTTTCTTTTTCGAATTTGAGCTCTTTCTGCAATGGGCACTTTTCATACTATAAGCAGTTTTTCCTAACAAATGCAAGATATAACATGGGCTATCTCCGCAAGGAAACATGAGATCTGCAAACGTTATTGTTTTTTGGTCTTCGGGGAGGATGGGGAACATGAATATGTTTTTGTTTTTCGAATTTGAGCTCTATCTGCAATGGGCACTTTTCATACTATAAGCAGTTTTTCCTAACAAATGCAAGCTATTACATTGGCAATCTCCGCAAGGAAACATCAGATCTGCTCAACTCATGGTTTTTTGGTCTTCGGGGAGGATGGGGAACATGAATATGTGTTTGTTTTTAGAATTTGAGCTCTTTCTGCAATGGGCACTTTTCATGCTCTAAGCAGTTTTTCCTAACAAATGCAAGATATAACATTGGCTATCTCCGCAAGGAAACATCAGATCTGCACAACTCATGGTTTTTTGGTCTTCGGGGAGGATGGGGAACATGAATATGTGATTGTTTTTCGAATTTGAGCTCTTTCTGCAATGGGCAATTTTCATACTATAAGCAGTTTTTCCTAACAAATGCAAGATATAACATGGGCTATCTCCGCAAGGAAACATGAGATCTGCAAAAGTTATGGTTTTTTGTTCTTCGGGGAGGATGGGGAACATGAATATGTGTTTGTTTTTCGAATTTGACCTCTATCTGAAATGAGCACTTTTCATGCTCTAAGCAGTTTTTCCTAACAAATGCAAGATATAACATTGGCTATCTCCGCAAGGAAACATCAGATCTGCACAACTCATGGTTTTTTGGACTTCGGGGAGGATGGGGAACATGAATATGTGTTTGTTTTTCGAATTTGAGCTCTTTCTGCAATGGGCACTTTTCATGCTATAAGCAGTTTTTCCTAACAAATGCAATATATAACATTGGCTATCTCCGCAAGGAAACATCAGATCTGCACAACTCATGGTTTTTTGGTCTTCGGGGAGGATGGGGAACATGAATATGTGTTTGTTTTTCGAATTTGAGATCTTTCTGCAATGGGCACTTTTCATACTATAAGCAGTTTTTCCTAACAAATGCAAGCTATTACATTGGCAATCTCCGCAAGGAAACATCAGATCTGCTCAACTCATGGTTTTTTGGTCTTCGGGGAGGAGGGGGAACATGAATATGTGTTTGTTTTTCGAATTTGAGCTCTTTCTGCAATGGGCACTTTTCATACTATAAGCAGTTTTTCCTAACAAATGCAAGATATAACATTGGCTATCTCCGCAAGGAAACATCAGATCTGCACAACTCATGGTTTTTTGGTCTTCGGGGAGGATGGGGAACATGAATATGTTTTTGTTTTTCGAATTTGAGCTCTATCTGAAATGACCACTTTTCATGCTCTAAGCAGTTTTTCCTAACAAATGCAAGATATAACATTGGCTATCTCCGCAAGGAAACATCAGATCTGCACAACTCATGGTTTTTTGGTCTTCGGGGAGGATGGGGAACATGAATATGTGATTGTTTTTCGAATTTGAGCTCTTTCTGCAATGGGCACTTTTCATACTATAAGCAGTTTTTCCTAACAAATGCAAGATATAACATGGGCTATCTCCGCAAGGAAACATGAGATCTGCAAAAGTTATGGTTTTTTGTTCTTCGGGGAGGATGGGGAACATGAATATGTGTTTGTTTTTCGAATTTGACCTCTATCTGAAATGAGCACTTTTCATGCTCTAAGCAGTTTTTCCTAACAAATGCAAGATATAACATTGGCTATCTCCGCAAGGAAACATCAGATCTGCACAACTCATGGTTTTTTGGACTTCGGGGAGGATGGGGAACATGAATATGTGTTTGTTTTTCGAATTTGAGCTCTTTCTGCAATGGGCACTTTTCATGCTATAAGCAGTATTTCCTAACAAATGCAATATATAACATTGGCTATCTCCGCAAGGAAACATCAGATCTGCACAACTCATGGTTTTTTGGTCTTCGGGGAGGATGGGGAACATGAATATGTGTTTGTTTTTCGAATTTGAGATCTTTCTGCAATGGGCACTTTTCATACTATAAGCAGTTTTTCCTAACAAATGCAAGCTATTACATTGGCAATCTCCGCAAGGAAACATCAGATCTGCTCAACTCATGGTTTTTTGGTCTTCGGGGAGGATGGGGAATATGAATATGTGTTTGTTTTTCGAATTTGAGCTCTTTCTGCAATGGGCACTTTTCATACTATAAGCAGTTTTTCCTAACAAATGCAAGATATAACATTGGCTATCTCCGCAAGGAAACATCAGATCTGCACAACTCATGGTTTTTTGGTCTTCGGGGAGGATGGGGAACATGAATATGTGATTGTTTTTCGAATTTGAGCTCTTTCTGCAATGGGCACTTTTCATGCTATAAGCAGTTTTTCCTAACAAATGCAAGATATAACATTGGCTATCTCCGCAAGGAAACATCAGATCTGCACAACTCATGGTTTTTTGGTCTTTGGGGAGGATGGGGAACATGAATATGTGTTTGTTTTTCGAATTTGAGATCTTTCTGCAATGGGCACTTTTCATACTATAAGCAGTTTTTCCTAACAAATGCAAGCTATTACATTGGCAATCTCCGCAAGGAAACATCAGATCTGCTCAACTCATGGTTTTTTGGTCTTCGGGGAGGAGGGGGAACATGAATATGTGTTTCTTTTTCGAATTTGAGCTCTTTCTGCAATGGGCACTTTTCATACTATAAGCAGTTTTTCCTAACAAATGCAAGATATAACATTGGCTATCTCCGCAAGGAAACATCAGATCTGCACAACTCATGGTTTTTTGGTCTTCGGGGAGGAGGGGGAACATGAATATGTGTTTGTTTTTCGAATTTGAGATCTTTCTGCAATGGGCACTTTTCATACTATAAGCAGTTTTTCCTAACAAATGCAAGATTTAACATTGGCTATCTCCGCAAGGAAACATCAGATCTGCTCAACCCATGGTTTTTTGGTCTTCGGGGAGGATGGGGAACATGAATATGTGTTTCTTTTTCGAATTTGAGCTCTTTCTGCAATGGGCACTTTTCATACTATAAGCAGTTTTTCCTAACAAATGCAAGATATAACATGGGCTATCTCCGCAAGGAAACATGAGATCTGCAAACGTTATTGTTTTTTGGTCTTCGGGGAGGATGGGGAACATGTATATGTTTTTGTTTTTCGAATTTGAGCTCTATCTGAAATGAGCACTTTTCATGCTCTAAGCAGTTTTTCCTAACAAATGCAAGATATAACATTGGCTATCTCCGCAAGGAAACATCAGATCTGCACAACTCATGGTTTTTTGGTCTTCGGGGAGGATGGGGAACATGAATATGTGATTGTTTTTCGAATTTGAGCTCTTTCTGCAATGGGCACTTTTCATACTATAAGCAGTTTTTCCTAACAAATGCAAGATATAACATGGGCTATCTCCGCAAGGAAACATGAGATCTGCAAAAGTTATGGTTTTTTGTTCTTCGGGGAGGATGGGGAACATGAATATGTGTTTGTTTTTCGAATTTGAGCTCTTTCTGCAATGGGCACTTTTCATGCTATAAGCAGTTTTTCCTAACAAATGCAATATATAACATTGGCTATCTCCGCAAGGAAACATCAGATCTGCTCAACTCATGGTTTTTTGGTCTTCGGGGAGGAGGGGGAACATGAATATGTGTTTGTTTTTCGAATTTGACCTCTATCTGAAATGAGCACTTTTCATGCTCTAAGCAGTTTTTCCTAACAAATGCAAGATATAACATTGGCTATTTCCGCAAGGAAACATCAGATCTGCACAACTCATGGTTTTTTTGTCTTCGGGGAGGATGGGGAACATGAATATGTGTTTGTTTTTCGAATTTGAGATCTTTCTGCAATGGGCACTTTTCATACTATAAGCAGTTTTTCCTAACAAATGCAAGATATAACATGGGCTATCTCCGCAAGGAAACATCAGATCTGCACAACTCATGGTTTTTTGGTCTTCGGGGAGGAGGGGGAACATGAATATGTGTTTGTTTTTCGAATTTGAGCTCTTTCTGCAATGGGCACTTTTCATACTATAAGCAGTTTTTCCTAACAAATGCAAGATATAACATTGGCTATCTCCGCAAGGAAACATCAGATCTGCACAACTCATGGTTTTTTGGTCTTCGGGGAGGAGGGGGAACATGAATATGTGTTTGTTTTTCGAATTTGAGATCTTTCTGCAATGGGCACTTTTCATACTATAAGCAGTTTTTCCTAACAAATGCAAGATTTAACATTGGCTATCTCCGCAAGGAAACATCAGATCTGCTCAACCCATGGTTTTTTGGTCTTCGGGGAGGATGGGGAACATGAATATGTGTTTCTTTTTCGAATTTGAGCTCTTTCTGCAATGGGCACTTTTCATACTATAAGCAGTTTTTCCTAACAAATGCAAGATATAACATGGGCTATCTCCGCAAGGAAACATGAGATCTGCAAACGTTATTGTTTTTTGGTCTTCGGGGAGGATGGGGAACATGAATATGTTTTTGTTTTTCGAATTTGAGCTCTATCTGAAATGACCACTTTTCATGCTCTAAGCAGTTTTTCCTAACAAATGCAAGATATAACATTGGCTATCTCCGCAAGGAAACATCAGATCTGCACAACTCATGGTTTTTTGGTCTTCGGGGAGGATGGGGAACATGAATATGTGATTGTTTTTCGAATTTGAGCTCTTTCTGCAATGGGCACTTTTCATACTATAAGCAGTTTTTCCTAACAAATGCAAGATATAACATGGGCTATCTCCGCAAGGAAACATGAGATCTGCAAAAGTTATGGTTTTTTGTTCTTCGGGGAGGATGGGGAACATGAATATGTGTTTGTTTTTCGAATTTGACCTCTATCTGAAATGAGCACTTTTCATGCTCTAAGCAGTTTTTCCTAACAAATGCAAGATATAACATTGGCTATCTCCGCAAGGAAACATCAGATCTGCACAACTCATGGTTTTTTGGACTTCGGGGAGGATGGGGAACATGAATATGTGTTTGTTTTTCGAATTTGAGCTCTTTCTGCAATGGGCACTTTTCATGCTATAAGCAGTATTTCCTAACAAATGCAATATATAACATTGGCTATCTCCGCAAGGAAACATCAGATCTGCACAACTCATGGTTTTTTGGTCTTCGGGGAGGATGGGGAACATGAATATGTGTTTGTTTTTCGAATTTGAGATCTTTCTGCAATGGGCACTTTTCATACTATAAGCAGTTTTTCCTAACAAATGCAAGCTATTACATTGGCAATCTCCGCAAGGAAACATCAGATCTGCTCAACTCATGGTTTTTTGGTCTTCGGGGAGGATGGGGAACATGAATATGTGTTTGTTTTTCGAATTTGAGCTCTTTCTGCAATGGGCACTTTTCATACTATAAGCAGTTTTTCCTAACAAATGCAAGATATAACATTGGCTATCTCCGCAAGGAAACATCAGATCTGCACAACTCATGGTTTTTTGGTCTTCGGGGAGGATGGGGAACATGAATATGTGATTGTTTTTCGAATTTGAGCTCTTTCTGCAATGGGCACTTTTCATGCTATAAGCAGTTTTTCCTAACAAATGCAAGATATAACATTGGCTATCTCCGCAAGGAAACATCAGATCTGCACAACTCATGGTTTTTTGGTCTTTGGGGAGGATGGGGAACATGAATATGTGTTTGTTTTTCGAATTTGAGATCTTTCTGCAATGGGCACTTTTCATACTATAAGCAGTTTTTCCTAACAAATGCAAGCTATTACATTGGCAATCTCCGCAAGGAAACATCAGATCTGCTCAACTCATGGTTTTTTGGTCTTCGGGGAGGAGGGGGAACATGAATATGTGTTTGTTTTTCGAATTTGAGCTCTTTCTGCAATGGGCACTTTTCATACTATAAGCAGTTTTTCCTAACAAATGCAAGATATAACATTGGCTATCTCCGCAAGGAAACATCAGATCTGCACAACTCATGGTTTTTTGGTCTTCGGGGAGGAGGGGGAACATGAATATGTGTTTGTTTTTCGAATTTGAGATCTTTCTGCAATGGGCACTTTTCATACTATAAGCAGTTTTTCCTAACAAATGCAAGATTTAACATTGGCTATCTCCGCAAGGAAACATCAGATCTGCTCAACCCATGGTTTTTTGGTCTTCGGGGAGGATGGGGAACATGAATATGTGTTTCTTTTTCGAATTTGAGCTCTTTCTGCAATGGGCACTTTTCATACTATAAGCAGTTTTTCCTAACAAATGCAAGATATAACATGGGCTATCTCCGCAAGGAAACATGAGATCTGCAAACGTTATTGTTTTTTGGTCTTCGGGGAGGATGGGGAACATGTATATGTTTTTGTTTTTCGAATTTGAGCTCTATCTGAAATGAGCACTTTTCATGCTCTAAGCAGTTTTTCCTAACAAATGCAAGATATAACATTGGCTATCTCCGCAAGGAAACATCAGATCTGCACAACTCATGGTTTTTTGGTCTTCGGGGAGGATGGGGAACATGAATATGTGTTTGTTTTTCGAATTTGACCTCTATCTGAAATGAGCACTTTTCATACTATAACATTGGCTATTTCCGCAAGGAAACATCAGATCTGCACAACTCATGGTTTTTTTGTCTTCGGGGAGGATGGGGAACATGAATATGTGTTTGTTTTTCGAATTTGAGCTCTTTCTGCAATGGGCACTTTTCATACTATAAGCAGTTTTTCCTAACAAATGCAAGATATAACATTGGCTATCTCCGCAAGGAAACATCAGATCTGCACAACTCATGGTTTTTTGGTCTTCGGGGAGGATGGGGAATATGAATATGTGTTTGTTTTTCGAATTTGAGATCTTTCTGCAATGGGCACTTTTCATACTATAAGCAGTTTTTCCTAACAAATGCAAGATATAACATGGGCTATCTCCGCAAGGAAACATCAGATCTGCACAACTCATGGTTTTTTGGTCTTCGGGGAGGATGGGGAACATGAATATGTGTTTGTTTTTCGAATTTGACCTCTATCTGAAATGAGCACTTTTCATGCTCTAAGCAGTTTTTCCTAACAAATGCAAGATATAACATTGGCTATCTCCGCAAGGAAACATCAGATCTGCACAACTCATGGTTTTTTGGACTTCGGGGAGGATGGGGAACATGAATATGTGTTTGTTTTTCGAATTTGAGCTCTTTCTGCAATGGGCACTTTTCATGCTATAAGCAGTATTTCCTAACAAATGCAATATATAACATTGGCTATCTCCGCAAGGAAACATCAGATCTGCACAACTCATGGTTTTTTGGTCTTCGGGGAGGATGGGGAATATGAATATGTGTTTGTTTTTCGAATTTGAGATCTTTCTGCAATGGGCACTTTTCATACTATAAGCAGTTTTTCCTAACAAATGCAAGATATAACATTGGCTATCTCCGCAAGGAAACATCAGATCTGCACAACTCATGGTTTTTTGGTCTTTGGGAAGGATGGGGAACATGAATATGTGATTGTTTTTCGAATTTGAGCTATTTCTGCAATGGGCACTTTTCATGCTCTAAGCAGTTTTTCCTAACAAATGCAAGATATAACATTGGCTATCTCCGCAAGGAAACATCAGATCTGCACAACTCATGGTTTTTTGGTCTTCGGGGAGGATGGGGAACATGAATATGTGTTTGTTTTTCGAATTTGACCTCTATCTGAAATGAGCACTTTTCATACTATAACATTGGCTATTTCCGCAAGGAAACATCAGATCTGCACAACTCATGGTTTTTTTGTCTTCGGGGAGGATGGGGAACATGAATATGTGTTTGTTTTTCGAATTTGAGCTCTTTCTGCAATGGGCACTTTTCATACTATAAGCAGTTTTTCCTAACAAATGCAAGATATAACATTGGCTATCTCCGCAAGGAAACATCAGATCTGCACAACTCATGGTTTTTTGGTCTTCGGGGAGGATGGGGAATATGAATATGTGTTTGTTTTTCGAATTTGAGATCTTTCTGCAATGGGCACTTTTCATACTATAAGCAGTTTTTCCTAACAAATGCAAGATATAACATGGGCTATCTCCGCAAGGAAACATCAGATCTGCACAACTCATGGTTTTTTGGTCTTCGGGGAGGATGGGGAACATGAATATGTGTTTGTTTTTCGAATTTGACCTCTATCTGAAATGAGCACTTTTCATGCTCTAAGCAGTTTTTCCTAACAAATGCAAGATATAACATTGGCTATCTCCGCAAGGAAACATCAGATCTGCACAACTCATGGTTTTTTGGACTTCGGGGAGGATGGGGAACATGAATATGTGTTTGTTTTTCGAATTTGAGCTCTTTCTGCAATGGGCACTTTTCATGCTATAAGCAGTATTTCCTAACAAATGCAATATATAACATTGGCTATCTCCGCAAGGAAACATCAGATCTGCACAACTCATGGTTTTTTGGTCTTCGGGGAGGATGGGGAACATGAATATGTGTTTGTTTTTCGAATTTGAGATCTTTCTGCAATGGGCACTTTTCATACTATAAGCAGTTTTTCCTAACAAATGCAAGCTATTACATTGGCAATCTCCGCAAGGAAACATCAGATCTGCTCAACTCATGGTTTTTTGGTCTTCGGGGAGGATGGGGAACATGAATATGTGTTTGTTTTTCGAATTTGAGCTCTTTCTGCAATGGGCACTTTTCATACTATAAGCAGTTTTTCCTAACAAATGCAAGATATAACATTGGCTATCTCCGCAAGGAAACATCAGATCTGCACAACTCATGGTTTTTTGGTCTTCGGGGAGGATGGGGAACATGAATATGTGATTGTTTTTCGAATTTGAGCTCTTTCTGCAATGGGCACTTTTCATGCTATAAGCAGTTTTTCCTAACAAATGCAAGATATAACATTGGCTATCTCCGCAAGGAAACATCAGATCTGCACAACTCATGGTTTTTTGGTCTTTGGGGAGGATGGGGAACATGAATATGTGTTTGTTTTTCGAATTTGAGATCTTTCTGCAATGGGCACTTTTCATACTATAAGCAGTTTTTCCTAACAAATGCAAGCTATTACATTGGCAATCTCCGCAAGGAAACATCAGATCTGCTCAACTCATGGTTTTTTGGTCTTCGGGGAGGAGGGGGAACATGAATATGTGTTTGTTTTTCGAATTTGAGCTCTTTCTGCAATGGGCACTTTTCATACTATAAGCAGTTTTTCCTAACAAATGCAAGATATAACATGGGCTATCTCCGCAAGGAAACATGAGATCTGCAAACGTTATTGTTTTTTGGTCTTCGGGGAGGATGGGGAACATGTATATGTTTTTGTTTTTCGAATTTGAGCTCTATCTGAAATGAGCACTTTTCATGCTCTAAGCAGTTTTTCCTAACAAATGCAAGATATAACATTGGCTATCTCCGCAAGGAAACATCAGATCTGCACAACTCATGGTTTTTTGGTCTTCGGGGAGGATGGGGAACATGAATATGTGATTGTTTTTCGAATTTGAGCTCTTTCTGCAATGGGCACTTTTCATACTATAAGCAGTTTTTCCTAACAAATGCAAGATATAACATGGGCTATCTCCGCAAGGAAACATGAGATCTGCAAAAGTTATGGTTTTTTGTTCTTCGGGGAGGATGGGGAACATGAATATGTGTTTGTTTTTCGAATTTGAGCTCTTTCTGCAATGGGCACTTTTCATGCTATAAGCAGTTTTTCCTAACAAATGCAATATATAACATTGGCTATCTCCGCAAGGAAACATCAGATCTGCTCAACTCATGGTTTTTTGGTCTTCGGGGAGGAGGGGGAACATGAATATGTGTTTGTTTTTCGAATTTGACCTCTATCTGAAATGAGCACTTTTCATGCTCTAAGCAGTTTTTCCTAACAAATGCAAGATATAACATTGGCTATTTCCGCAAGGAAACATCAGATCTGCACAACTCATGGTTTTTTTGTCTTCGGGGAGGATGGGGAACATGAATATGTGTTTGTTTTTCGAATTTGAGCTCTTTCTGCAATGGGCACTTTTCATGCTATAAGCAGTTTTTCCTAACAAATGCAAGATATAACATTGGCTATCTCCGCAAGGAAACATCAGATCTGCACAACTCATGGTTTTTTGGTCTTCGGGGAGGATGGGGAATATGAATATGTGTTTGTTTTTCGAATTTGAGATCTTTCTGCAATGGGCACTTTTCATACTATAAGCAGTTTTTCCTAACAAATGCAAGATATAACATGGGCTATCTCCGCAAGGAAACATCAGATCTGCACAACTCATGGTTTTTTGGTCTTCGGGGAGGAGGGGGAACATGAATATGTGTTTGTTTTTCGAATTTGAGCTCTTTCTGCAATGGGCACTTTTCATACTATAAGCAGTTTTTCCTAACAAATGCAAGATATAACATTGGCTATCTCCGCAAGGAAACATCAGATCTGCACAACTCATGGTTTTTTGGTCTTCGGGGAGGAGGGGGAACATGAATATGTGTTTGTTTTTCGAATTTGAGATCTTTCTGCAATGGGCACTTTTCATACTATAAGCAGTTTTTCCTAACAAATGCAAGATTTAACATTGGCTATCTCCGCAAGGAAACATCAGATCTGCTCAACCCATGGTTTTTTGGTCTTCGGGGAGGATGGGGAACATGAATATGTGTTTCTTTTTCGAATTTGAGCTCTTTCTGCAATGGGCACTTTTCATACTATAAGCAGTTTTTCCTAACAAATGCAAGATATAACATGGGCTATCTCCGCAAGGAAACATCAGATCTGCACAACTCATGGTTTTTTGGTCTTCGGGGAGGAGGGGGAACATGAATATGTGTTTGTTTTTCGAATTTGAGATCTTTCTGCAATGGGCACTTTTCATACTATAAGCAGTTTTTCCTAACAAATGCAAGATTTAACATTGGCTATCTCCGCAAGGAAACATCAGATCTGCTCAACCCATGGTTTTTTGGTCTTCGGGGAGGATGGGGAACATGAATATGTGTTTCTTTTTCGAATTTGAGCTCTTTCTGCAATGGGCACTTTTCATACTATAAGCAGTTTTTCCTAACAAATGCAAGATATAACATGGGCTATCTCCACAAGGAAACATGAGATCTGCAAACGTTATTGTTTTTTGGTCTTCGGGGAGGATGGGGAACATGAATATGTTTTTGTTTTTCGAATTTGAGCTCTATCTGAAATGACCACTTTTCATGCTCTAAGCAGTTTTTCCTAACAAATGCAAGATATAACATTGGCTATCTCCGCAAGGAAACATCAGATCTGCACAACTCATGGTTTTTTGGTCTTCGGGGAGGATGGGGAACATGAATATGTGATTGTTTTTGGAATTTGAGCTCTTTCTGCAATGGGCACTTTTCATACTATAAGCAGTTTTTCCTAACAAATGCAAGATATAACATGGGCTATCTCCGCAAGGAAACATGAGATCTGCAAAAGTTATGGTTTTTTGTTCTTCGGGGAGGATGGGGAACATGAATATGTGTTTGTTTTTCGAATTTGACCTCTATCTGAAATGAGCACTTTTCATGCTCTAAGCAGTTTTTCCTAACAAATGCAAGATATAACATTGGCTATCTCCGCAAGGAAACATCAGATCTGCACAACTCATGGTTTTTTGGTCTTCGGGGAGGATGGGGAACATGAATATGTGTTTGTTTTTCGAATTTGAGCTCTTTCTGCAATGGGCACTTTTCATGCTATAAGCAGTTTTTCCTAACAAATGCAAGATTGGCTATCTCCGCAAGGAAACATCAGATCTGCACAACTCATGGTTTTTTGGACTTCGGGGAGGATGGGGAACATGAATATGTGTTTGTTTTTCGAATTTGAGCTCTTTCTGCAATGGGCACTTTTCATGCTATAAGCAGTTTTTCCTAACAAATGCAATATATAACATTGGCTATCTCCGCAAGGAAACATCAGATCTGCACAACTCATGGTTTTTTGGTCTTCGGGGAGGATGGGGAACATGAATATGTGTTTGTTTTTCGAATTTGAGATCTTTCTGCAATGGGCACTTTTCATACTATAAGCAGTTTTTCCTAACAAATGCAAGCTATTACATTGGCAATCTCCGCAAGGAAACATCAGATCTGCTCAACTCATGGTTTTTTGGTCTTCGGGGAGGAGGGGGAACATGAATATGTGTTTGTTTTTCGAATTTGACCTCTATCTGAAATGAGCACTTTTCATGCTCTAAGCAGTTTTTCCTAACAAATGCAAGATATAACATTGGATATTTCCGCAAGGAAACATCAGATCTGCACAACTCATGGTTTTTTTGTCTTCGGGGAGGATGGGGAACATGAATATGTGTTTGTTTTTCGAATTTGAGCTCTTTCTGCAATGGGCACTTTTCATGCTATAAGCAGTTTTTCCTAACAAATGCAAGATATAACATTGGCTATCTCCGCAAGGAAACATCAGATCTGCACAACTCATGGTTTTTTGGTCTTCGGGGAGGATGGGGAATATGAATATGTGTTTGTTTTTCGAATTTGAGATCTTTTTGCAATGGGCACTTTTCATACTATAAGCAGTTTTTCCTAACAAATGCAAGATATAACATGGGCTATCTCCGCAAGGAAACATCAGATCTGCACAACTCATGGTTTTTTGGTCTTCGGGGAGGAGGGGGAACATGAATATGTGTTTGTTTTTCGAATTTGAGCTCTTTCTGCAATGGGCACTTTTCATACTATAAGCAGTTTTTCCTAACAAATGCAAGATATAACATTGGCTATCTCCGCAAGGAAACATCAGATCTGCACAACTCATGGTTTTTTGGTCTTCGGGGAGGAGGGGGAACATGAATATGTGTTTGTTTTTCGAATTTGAGATCTTTCTGCAATGGGCACTTTTCATACTATAAGCAGTTTTTCCTAACAAATGCAAGATTTAACATTGGCTATCTCCGCAAGGAAACATCAGATCTGCTCAACCCATGGTTTTTTGGTCTTCGGGGAGGATGGGGAACATGAATATGTGTTTCTTTTTCGAATTTGAGCTCTTTCTGCAATGGGCACTTTTCATACTATAAGCAGTTTTTCCTAACAAATGCAAGATATAACATGGGCTATCTCCGCAAGGAAACATGAGATCTGCAAACGTTATTGTTTTTTGGTCTTCGGGGAGGATGGGGAACATGAATATGTTTTTGTTTTTCGAATTTGAGCTCTATCTGAAATGACCACTTTTCATGCTCTAAGCAGTTTTTCCTAACAAATGCAAGATATAACATTGGCTATCTCCGCAAGGAAACATCAGATCTGCACAACTCATGGTTTTTTGGTCTTCGGGGAGGATGGGGAACATGAATATGTGATTGTTTTTCGAATTTGAGATCTTTCTGCAATGGGCACTTTTCATACTATAAGCAGTTTTTCCTAACAAATGCAAGATTTAACATTGGCTATCTCCGCAAGGAAACATCAGATCTGCTCAACCCATGGTTTTTTGGTCTTCGGGGAGGATGGGGAACATGAATATGTGTTTCTTTTTCGAATTTGAGCTCTTTCTGCAATGGGCACTTTTCATACTATAAGCAGTTTTTCCTAACAAATGCAAGATATAACATGGGCTATCTCCGCAAGGAAACATGAGATCTGCAAACGTTATTGTTTTTTGGTCTTCGGGGAGGATGGGGAACATGAATATGTTTTTGTTTTTCGAATTTGAGCTCTATCTGCAATGGGCACTTTTCATACTATAAGCAGTTTTTCCTAACAAATGCAAGCTATTACATTGGCAATCTCCGCAAGGAAACATCAGATCTGCTCAACTCATGGTTTTTTGGTCTTCGGGGAGGATGGGGAACATGAATATGTGTTTGTTTTTAGAATTTGAGCTCTTTCTGCAATGGGCACTTTTCATGCTCTAAGCAGTTTTTCCTAACAAATGCAAGATATAACATTGGCTATCTCCGCAAGGAAACATCAGATCTGCACAACTCATGGTTTTTTGGTCTTCGGGGAGGATGGGGAACATGAATATGTGATTGTTTTTCGAATTTGAGCTCTTTCTGCAATGGGCAATTTTCATACTATAAGCAGTTTTTCCTAACAAATGCAAGATATAACATGGGCTATCTCCGCAAGGAAACATGAGATCTGCAAAAGTTATGGTTTTTTGTTCTTCGGGGAGGATGGGGAACATGAATATGTGTTTGTTTTTCGAATTTGACCTCTATCTGAAATGAGCACTTTTCATGCTCTAAGCAGTTTTTCCTAACAAATGCAAGATATAACATTGGCTATCTCCGCAAGGAAACATCAGATCTGCACAACTCATGGTTTTTTGGACTTCGGGGAGGATGGGGAACATGAATATGTGTTTGTTTTTCGAATTTGAGCTCTTTCTGCAATGGGCACTTTTCATGCTATAAGCAGTTTTTCCTAACAAATGCAATATATAACATTGGCTATCTCCGCAAGGAAACATCAGATCTGCACAACTCATGGTTTTTTGGTCTTCGGGGAGGATGGGGAACATGAATATGTGTTTGTTTTTCGAATTTGAGATCTTTCTGCAATGGGCACTTTTCATACTATAAGCAGTTTTTCCTAACAAATGCAAGCTATTACATTGGCAATCTCCGCAAGGAAACATCAGATCTGCTCAACTCATGGTTTTTTGGTCTTCGGGGAGGAGGGGGAACATGAATATGTGTTTGTTTTTCGAATTTGAGCTCTTTCTGCAATGGGCACTTTTCATACTATAAGCAGTTTTTCCTAACAAATGCAAGATATAACATTGGCTATCTCCGCAAGGAAACATCAGATCTGCACAACTCATGGTTTTTTGGTCTTCGGGGAGGATGGGGAACATGAATATGTTTTTGTTTTTCGAATTTGAGCTCTATCTGAAATGACCACTTTTCATGCTCTAAGCAGTTTTTCCTAACAAATGCAAGATATAACATTGGCTATCTCCGCAAGGAAACATCAGATCTGCACAACTCATGGTTTTTTGGTCTTCGGGGAGGATGGGGAACATGAATATGTGATTGTTTTTCGAATTTGAGCTCTTTCTGCAATGGGCACTTTTCATACTATAAGCAGTTTTTCCTAACAAATGCAAGATATAACATGGGCTATCTCCGCAAGGAAACATGAGATCTGCAAAAGTTATGGTTTTTTGTTCTTCGGGGAGGATGGGGAACATGAATATGTGTTTGTTTTTCGAATTTGACCTCTATCTGAAATGAGCACTTTTCATGCTCTAAGCAGTTTTTCCTAACAAATGCAAGATATAACATTGGCTATCTCCGCAAGGAAACATCAGATCTGCACAACTCATGGTTTTTTGGACTTCGGGGAGGATGGGGAACATGAATATGTGTTTGTTTTTCGAATTTGAGCTCTTTCTGCAATGGGCACTTTTCATGCTATAAGCAGTATTTCCTAACAAATGCAATATATAACATTGGCTATCTCCGCAAGGAAACATCAGATCTGCACAACTCATGGTTTTTTGGTCTTCGGGGAGGATGGGGAACATGAATATGTGTTTGTTTTTCGAATTTGAGATCTTTCTGCAATGGGCACTTTTCATACTATAAGCAGTTTTTCCTAACAAATGCAAGCTATTACATTGGCAATCTCCGCAAGGAAACATCAGATCTGCTCAACTCATGGTTTTTTGGTCTTCGGGGAGGATGGGGAACATGAATATGTGTTTGTTTTTCGAATTTGAGCTCTTTCTGCAATGGGCACTTTTCATACTATAAGCAGTTTTTCCTAACAAATGCAAGATATAACATTGGCTATCTCCGCAAGGAAACATCAGATCTGCACAACTCATGGTTTTTTGGTCTTCGGGGAGGATGGGGAACATGAATATGTGATTGTTTTTCGAATTTGAGCTCTTTCTGCAATGGGCACTTTTCATGCTATAAGCAGTTTTTCCTAACAAATGCAAGATATAACATTGGCTATCTCCGCAAGGAAACATCAGATCTGCACAACTCATGGTTTTTTGGTCTTTGGGGAGGATGGGGAACATGAATATGTGTTTGTTTTTCGAATTTGAGATCTTTCTGCAATGGGCACTTTTCATACTATAAGCAGTTTTTCCTAACAAATGCAAGCTATTACATTGGCAATCTCCGCAAGGAAACATCAGATCTGCTCAACTCATGGTTTTTTGGTCTTCGGGGAGGAGGGGGAACATGAATATGTGTTTGTTTTTCGAATTTGAGCTCTTTCTGCAATGGGCACTTTTCATACTATAAGCAGTTTTTCCTAACAAATGCAAGATATAACATTGGCTATCTCCGCAAGGAAACATCAGATCTGCACAACTCATGGTTTTTTGGTCTTCGGGGAGGAGGGGGAACATGAATATGTGTTTGTTTTTCGAATTTGAGATCTTTCTGCAATGGGCACTTTTCATACTATAAGCAGTTTTTCCTAACAAATGCAAGATTTAACATTGGCTATCTCCGCAAGGAAACATCAGATCTGCTCAACCCATGGTTTTTTGGTCTTCGGGGAGGATGGGGAACATGAATATGTGTTTCTTTTTCGAATTTGAGCTCTTTCTGCAATGGGCACTTTTCATACTATAAGCAGTTTTTCCTAACAAATGCAAGATATAACATGGGCTATCTCCGCAAGGAAACATGAGATCTGCAAACGTTATTGTTTTTTGGTCTTCGGGGAGGATGGGGAACATGTATATGTTTTTGTTTTTCGAATTTGAGCTCTATCTGAAATGAGCACTTTTCATGCTCTAAGCAGTTTTTCCTAACAAATGCAAGATATAACATTGGCTATCTCCGCAAGGAAACATCAGATCTGCACAACTCATGGTTTTTTGGTCTTCGGGGAGGATGGGGAACATGAATATGTGATTGTTTTTCGAATTTGAGCTCTTTCTGCAATGGGCACTTTTCATACTATAAGCAGTTTTTCCTAACAAATGCAAGATATAACATGGGCTATCTCCGCAAGGAAACATGAGATCTGCAAAAGTTATGGTTTTTTGTTCTTCGGGGAGGATGGGGAACATGAATATGTGTTTGTTTTTCGAATTTGAGCTCTTTCTGCAATGGGCACTTTTCATGCTATAAGCAGTTTTTCCTAACAAATGCAATATATAACATTGGCTATCTCCGCAAGGAAACATCAGATCTGCTCAACTCATGGTTTTTTGGTCTTCGGGGAGGAGGGGGAACATGAATATGTGTTTGTTTTTCGAATTTGACCTCTATCTGAAATGAGCACTTTTCATGCTCTAAGCAGTTTTTCCTAACAAATGCAAGATATAACATTGGCTATTTCCGCAAGGAAACATCAGATCTGCACAACTCATGGTTTTTTTGTCTTCGGGGAGGATGGGGAACATGAATATGTGTTTGTTTTTCGAATTTGAGATCTTTCTGCAATGGGCACTTTTCATACTATAAGCAGTTTTTCCTAACAAATGCAAGATATAACATGGGCTATCTCCGCAAGGAAACATCAGATCTGCACAACTCATGGTTTTTTGGTCTTCGGGGAGGAGGGGGAACATGAATATGTGTTTGTTTTTCGAATTTGAGCTCTTTCTGCAATGGGCACTTTTCATACTATAAGCAGTTTTTCCTAACAAATGCAAGATATAACATTGGCTATCTCCGCAAGGAAACATCAGATCTGCACAACTCATGGTTTTTTGGTCTTCGGGGAGGAGGGGGAACATGAATATGTGTTTGTTTTTCGAATTTGAGATCTTTCTGCAATGGGCACTTTTCATACTATAAGCAGTTTTTCCTAACAAATGCAAGATTTAACATTGGCTATCTCCGCAAGGAAACATCAGATCTGCTCAACCCATGGTTTTTTGGTCTTCGGGGAGGATGGGGAACATGAATATGTGTTTCTTTTTCGAATTTGAGCTCTTTCTGCAATGGGCACTTTTCATACTATAAGCAGTTTTTCCTAACAAATGCAAGATATAACATGGGCTATCTCCGCAAGGAAACATGAGATCTGCAAACGTTATTGTTTTTTGGTCTTCGGGGAGGATGGGGAACATGAATATGTTTTTGTTTTTCGAATTTGAGCTCTATCTGAAATGACCACTTTTCATGCTCTAAGCAGTTTTTCCTAACAAATGCAAGATATAACATTGGCTATCTCCGCAAGGAAACATCAGATCTGCACAACTCATGGTTTTTTGGTCTTCGGGGAGGATGGGGAACATGAATATGTGATTGTTTTTCGAATTTGAGCTCTTTCTGCAATGGGCACTTTTCATACTATAAGCAGTTTTTCCTAACAAATGCAAGATATAACATGGGCTATCTCCGCAAGGAAACATGAGATCTGCAAAAGTTATGGTTTTTTGTTCTTCGGGGAGGATGGGGAACATGAATATGTGTTTGTTTTTCGAATTTGACCTCTATCTGAAATGAGCACTTTTCATGCTCTAAGCAGTTTTTCCTAACAAATGCAAGATATAACATTGGCTATCTCCGCAAGGAAACATCAGATCTGCACAACTCATGGTTTTTTGGACTTCGGGGAGGATGGGGAACATGAATATGTGTTTGTTTTTCGAATTTGAGCTCTTTCTGCAATGGGCACTTTTCATGCTATAAGCAGTATTTCCTAACAAATGCAATATATAACATTGGCTATCTCCGCAAGGAAACATCAGATCTGCACAACTCATGGTTTTTTGGTCTTCGGGGAGGATGGGGAACATGAATATGTGTTTGTTTTTCGAATTTGAGATCTTTCTGCAATGGGCACTTTTCATACTATAAGCAGTTTTTCCTAACAAATGCAAGCTATTACATTGGCAATCTCCGCAAGGAAACATCAGATCTGCTCAACTCATGGTTTTTTGGTCTTCGGGGAGGATGGGGAACATGAATATGTGTTTGTTTTTCGAATTTGAGCTCTTTCTGCAATGGGCACTTTTCATACTATAAGCAGTTTTTCCTAACAAATGCAAGATATAACATTGGCTATCTCCGCAAGGAAACATCAGATCTGCACAACTCATGGTTTTTTGGTCTTCGGGGAGGATGGGGAACATGAATATGTGATTGTTTTTCGAATTTGAGCTCTTTCTGCAATGGGCACTTTTCATGCTATAAGCAGTTTTTCCTAACAAATGCAAGATATAACATTGGCTATCTCCGCAAGGAAACATCAGATCTGCACAACTCATGGTTTTTTGGTCTTTGGGGAGGATGGGGAACATGAATATGTGTTTGTTTTTCGAATTTGAGATCTTTCTGCAATGGGCACTTTTCATAATATAAGCAGTTTTTCCTAACAAATGCAAGCTATTACATTGGCAATCTCCGCAAGGAAACATCAGATCTGCTCAACTCATGGTTTTTTGGTCTTCGGGGAGGAGGGGGAACATGAATATGTGTTTGTTTTTCGAATTTGAGCTCTTTCTGCAATGGGCACTTTTCATACTATAAGCAGTTTTTCCTAACAAATGCAAGATATAACATTGGCTATCTCCGCAAGGAAACATCAGATCTGCACAACTCATGGTTTTTTGGTCTTCGGGGAGGAGGGGGAACATGAATATGTGTTTGTTTTTCGAATTTGAGATCTTTCTGCAATGGGCACTTTTCATACTATAAGCAGTTTTTCCTAACAAATGCAAGATTTAACATTGGCTATCTCCGCAAGGAAACATCAGATCTGCTCAACCCATGGTTTTTTGGTCTTCGGGGAGGATGGGGAACATGAATATGTGTTTCTTTTTCGAATTTGAGCTCTTTCTGCAATGGGCACTTTTCATACTATAAGCAGTTTTTCCTAACAAATGCAAGATATAACATGGGCTATCTCCGCAAGGAAACATGAGATCTGCAAACGTTATTGTTTTTTGGTCTTCGGGGAGGATGGGGAACATGTATATGTTTTTGTTTTTCGAATTTGAGCTCTATCTGAAATGAGCACTTTTCATGCTCTAAGCAGTTTTTCCTAACAAATGCAAGATATAACATTGGCTATCTCCGCAAGGAAACATCAGATCTGCACAACTCATGGTTTTTTGGTCTTCGGGGAGAATGGGGAACATGAATATGTGTTTGTTTTTCGAATTTGACCTCTATCTGAAATGAGCACTTTTCATACTATAACATTGGCTACTTCCGCAAGGAAACATCAGATCTGCACAACTCATGGTTTTTTTGTCTTCGGGGAGGATGGGGAACATGAATATGTGTTTGTTTTTCGAATTTGAGCTCTTTCTGCAATGGGCACTTTTCATACTATAAGCAGTTTTTCCTAACAAATGCAAGATATAACATTGGCTATCTCCGCAAGGAAACATCAGATCTGCACAACTCATGGTTTTTTGGTCTTCGGGGAGGATGGGGAATATGAATATGTGTTTGTTTTTCGAATTTGAGATCTTTCTGCAATGGGCACTTTTCATACTATAAGCAGTTTTTCCTAACAAATGCAAGATATAACATGGGCTATCTCCGCAAGGAAACATCAGATCTGCACAACTCATGGTTTTTTGGTCTTCGGGGAGGATGGGGAACATGAATATGTGTTTGTTTTTCGAATTTGACCTCTATCTGAAATGAGCACTTTTCATGCTCTAAGCAGTTTTTCCTAACAAATGCAAGATATAACATTGGCTATCTCCGCAAGGAAACATCAGATCTGCACAACTCATGGTTTTTTGGACTTCGGGGAGGATGGGGAACATGAATATGTGTTTGTTTTTCGAATTTGAGCTCTTTCTGCAATGGGCACTTTTCATGCTATAAGCAGTATTTCCTAACAAATGCAATATATAACATTGGCTATCTCCGCAAGGAAACATCAGATCTGCACAACTCATGGTTTTTTGGTCTTCGGGGAGGATGGGGAACATGAATATGTGTTTGTTTTTCGAATTTGAGATCTTTCTGCAATGGGCACTTTTCATACTATAAGCAGTTTTTCCTAACAAATGCAAGCTATTACATTGGCAATCTCCGCAAGGAAACATCAGATCTGCTCAACTCATGGTTTTTTGGTCTTCGGGGAGGATGGGGAACATGAATATGTGTTTGTTTTTCGAATTTGAGCTCTTTCTGCAATGGGCACTTTTCATACTATAAGCAGTTTTTCCTAACAAATGCAAGATATAACATTGGCTATCTCCGCAAGGAAACATCAGATCTGCACAACTCATGGTTTTTTGGTCTTCGGGGAGGATGGGGAACATGAATATGTGATTGTTTTTCGAATTTGAGCTCTTTCTGCAATGGGCACTTTTCATACTATAAGCAGTTTTTCCTAACAAATGCAAGATATAACATTGGCTATCTCCGCAAGGAAACATCAGATCTGCACAACTCATGGTTTTTTGGTCTTCGGGGAGGAGGGGGAACATGAATATGTGTTTGTTTTTCGAATTTGAGATCTTTCTGCAATGGGCACTTTTCATACTATAAGCAGTTTTTCCTAACAAATGCAAGATTTAACATTGGCTATCTCCGCAAGGAAACATCAGATCTGCTCAACCCATGGTTTTTTGGTCTTCGGGGAGGATGGGGAACATGAATATGTGTTTCTTTTTCGAATTTGAGCTCTTTCTGCAATGGGCACTTTTCATACTATAAGCAGTTTTTCCTAACAAATGCAAGATATAACATGGGCTATCTCCGCAAGGAAACATGAGATCTGCAAACGTTATTGTTTTTTGGTCTTCGGGGAGGATGGGGAACATGTATATGTTTTTGTTTTTCGAATTTGAGCTCTATCTGAAATGAGCACTTTTCATGCTCTAAGCAGTTTTTCCTAACAAATGCAAGATATAACATTGGCTATCTCCGCAAGGAAACATCAGATCTGCACAACTCATGGTTTTTTGGTCTTCGGGGAGGATGGGGAACATGAATATGTGATTGTTTTTCGAATTTGAGCTCTTTCTGCAATGGGCACTTTTCATACTATAAGCAGTTTTTCCTAACAAATGCAAGATATAACATGGGCTATCTCCGCAAGGAAACATGAGATCTGCAAAAGTTATGGTTTTTTGTTCTTCGGGGAGGATGGGGAACATGAATATGTGTTTGTTTTTCGAATTTGAGCTCTTTCTGCAATGGGCACTTTTCATGCTATAAGCAGTTTTTCCTAACAAATGCAATATATAACATTGGCTATCTCCGCAAGGAAACATCAGATCTGCTCAACTCATGGTTTTTTGGTCTTCGGGGAGGAGGGGGAACATGAATATGTGTTTGTTTTTCGAATTTGACCTCTATCTGAAATGAGCACTTTTCATGCTCTAAGCAGTTTTTCCTAACAAATGCAAGATATAACATTGGCTATTTCCGCAAGGAAACATCAGATCTGCACAACTCATGGTTTTTTTGTCTTCGGGGAGGATGGGGAACATGAATATGTGTTTGTTTTTCGAATTTGAGCTCTTTCTGCAATGGGCACTTTTCATGCTATAAGCAGTTTTTCCTAACAAATGCAAGATATAACATTGGCTATCTCCGCAAGGAAACATCAGATCTGCACAACTCATGGTTTTTTGGTCTTCGGGGAGGATGGGGAATATGAATATGTGTTTGTTTTTCGAATTTGAGATCTTTCTGCAATGGGCACTTTTCATACTATAAGCAGTTTTTCCTAACAAATGCAAGATATAACATGGGCTATCTCCGCAAGGAAACATCAGATCTGCACAACTCATGGTTTTTTGGTCTTCGGGGAGGAGGGGGAACATGAATATGTGTTTGTTTTTCGAATTTGAGCTCTTTCTGCAATGGGCACTTTTCATACTATAAGCAGTTTTTCCTAACAAATGCAAGATATAACATTGGCTATCTCCGCAAGGAAACATCAGATCTGCACAACTCATGGTTTTTTGGTCTTCGGGGAGGAGGGGGAACATGAATATGTGTTTGTTTTTCGAATTTGAGATCTTTCTGCAATGGGCACTTTTCATGCTATAAGCAGTATTTCCTAACAAATGCAATATATAACATTGGCTATCTCCGCAAGGAAACATCAGATCTGCACAACTCATGGTTTTTTGGTCTTCGGGGAGGATGGGGAACATGAATATGTGTTTGTTTTTCGAATTTGAGATCTTTCTGCAATGGGCACTTTTCATACTATAAGCAGTTTTTCCTAACAAATGCAAGATATTACATTGGCAATCTCCGCAAGGAAACATCAGATCTGCTCAACTCATGGTTTTTTGGTCTTCGGGGAGGATGGGGAACATGAATATGTGTTTGTTTTTCGAATTTGAGCTCTTTCTGCAATGGGCACTTTTCATACTATAAGCAGTTTTTCCTAACAAATGCAAGATATAACATTGGCTATCTCCGCAAGGAAACATCAGATCTGCACAACTCATGGTTTTTTGGTCTTCGGGGAGGATGGGGAACATGAATATGTGATTGTTTTTCGAATTTGAGCTCTTTCTGCAATGGGCACTTTTCATGCTATAAGCAGTTTTTCCTAACAAATGCAAGATATAACATTGGCTATCTCCGCAAGGAAACATCAGATCTGCACAACTCATGGTTTTTTGGTCTTTGGGGAGGATGGGGAACATGAATATGTGTTTGTTTTTCGAATTTGAGATCTTTCTGCAATGGGCACTTTTCATACTATAAGCAGTTTTTCCTAACAAATGCAAGCTATTACATTGGCAATCTCCGCAAGGAAACATCAGATCTGCTCAACTCATGGTTTTTTGGTCTTCGGGGAGGAGGGGGAACATGAATATGTGTTTGTTTTTCGAATTTGAGCTCTTTCTGCAATGGGCACTTTTCATACTATAAGCAGTTTTTCCTAACAAATGCAAGATATAACATTGGCTATCTCCGCAAGGAAACATCAGATCTGCACAACTCATGGTTTTTTGGTCTTCGGGGAGGAGGGGGAACATGAATATGTGTTTGTTTTTCGAATTTGAGATCTTTCTGCAATGGGCACTTTTCATACTATAAGCAGTTTTTCCTAACAAATGCAAGATTTAACATTGGCTATCTCCGCAAGGAAACATCAGATCTGCTCAACCCATGGTTTTTTGGTCTTCGGGGAGGATGGGGAACATGAATATGTGTTTCTTTTTCGAATTTGAGCTCTTTCTGCAATGGGCACTTTTCATACTATAAGCAGTTTTTCCTAACAAATGCAAGATATAACATGGGCTATCTCCGCAAGGAAACATGAGATCTGCAAACGTTATTGTTTTTTGGTCTTCGGGGAGGATGGGGAACATGTATATGTTTTTGTTTTTCGAATTTGAGCTCTATCTGAAATGAGCACTTTTCATGCTCTAAGCAGTTTTTCCTAACAAATGCAAGATATAACATTGGCTATCTCCGCAAGGAAACATCAGATCTGCACAACTCATGGTTTTTTGGTCTTCGGGGAGGATGGGGAACATGAATATGTGATTGTTTTTCGAATTTGAGCTCTTTCTGCAATGGGCACTTTTCATACTATAAGCAGTTTTTCCTAACAAATGCAAGATATAACATGGGCTATCTCCGCAAGGAAACATGAGATCTGCAAAAGTTATGGTTTTTTGTTCTTCGGGGAGGATGGGGAACATGAATATGTGTTTGTTTTTCGAATTTGAGCTCTTTCTGCAATGGGCACTTTTCATGCTATAAGCAGTTTTTCCTAACAAATGCAATATATAACATTGGCTATTTCCGCAAGGAAACATCAGATCTGCTCAACTCATGGTTTTTTGGTCTTCGGGGAGGAGGGGGAACATGAATATGTGTTTGTTTTTCGAATTTGACCTCTATCTGAAATGAGCACTTTTCATGCTCTAAGCAGTTTTTCCTAACAAATGCAAGATATAACATTGGCTATTTCCGCAAGGAAACATCAGATCTGCACAACTCATGGTTTTTTTGTCTTCGGGGAGGATGGGGAACATGAATATGTGTTTGTTTTTCGAATTTGAGCTCTTTCTGCAATGGGCACTTTTCATACTATAAGCAGTTTTTCCTAACAAATGCAAGATATAACATTGGCTATCTCCGCAAGGAAACATCAGATCTGCACAACTCATGGTTTTTTGGTCTTCGGGGAGGATGGGGAATATGAATATGTGTTTGTTTTTCGAATTTGAGATCTTTCTGCAATGGGCACTTTTCATACTATAAGCAGTTTTTCCTAACAAATGCAAGATATAACATGGGCTATCTCCGCAAGGAAACATCAGATCTGCACAACTCATGGTTTTTTGGTCTTCGGGGAGGAGGGGGAACATGAATATGTGTTTGTTTTTCGAATTTGAGCTCTTTCTGCAATGGGCACTTTTCATACTATAAGCAGTTTTTCCTAACAAATGCAAGATATAACATTGGCTATCTCCGCAAGGAAACATCAGATCTGCACAACTCATGGTTTTTTGGTCTTCGGGGAGGAGGGGGAACATGAATATGTGTTTGTTTTTCGAATTTGAGATCTTTCTGCAATGGGCACTTTTCATACTATAAGCAGTTTTTCCTAACAAATGCAAGATTTAACATTGGCTATCTCCGCAAGGAAACATCAGATCTGCTCAACCCATGGTTTTTTGGTCTTCGGGGAGGATGGGGAACATGAATATGTGTTTCTTTTTCGAATTTGAGCTCTTTCTGCAATGGGCACTTTTCATACTATAAGCAGTTTTTCCTAACAAATGCAAGATATAACATGGGCTATCTCCGCAAGGAAACATGAGATCTGCAAACGTTATTGTTTTTTGGTCTTCGGGGAGGATGGGGAACATGAATATGTTTTTGTTTTTCGAATTTGAGCTCTATCTGAAATGACCACTTTTCATGCTCTAAGCAGTTTTTCCTAACAAATGCAAGATATAACATTGGCTATCTCCGCAAGGAAACATCAGATCTGCACAATTCATGGTTTTTTGGTCTTCGGGGAGGATGGGGAACATGAATATGTGATTGTTTTTCGAATTTGAGCTCTTTCTGCAATGGGCACTTTTCATACTATAAGCAGTTTTTCCTAACAAATGCAAGATATAACATGGGCTATCTCCGCAAGGAAACATGAGATCTGCAAAAGTTATGGTTTTTTGTTCTTCGGGGAGGATGGGGAACATGAATATGTGTTTGTTTTTCGAATTTGACCTCTATCTGAAATGAGCACTTTTCATGCTCTAAGCAGTTTTTCCTAACAAATGCAAGATATAACATTGGCTATCTCCGCAAGGAAACATCAGATCTGCACAACTCATGGTTTTTTGGACTTCGGGGAGGATGGGGAACATGAATATGTGTTTGTTTTTCGAATTTGAGCTCTTTCTGCAATGGGCACTTTTCATGCTATAAGCAGTATTTCCTAACAAATGCAATATATAACATTGGCTATCTCCGCAAGGAAACATCAGATCTGCACAACTCATGGTTTTTTGGTCTTCGGGGAGGATGGGGAACATGAATATGTGTTTGTTTTTCGAATTTGAGATCTTTCTGCAATGGGCACTTTTCATACTATAAGCAGTTTTTCCTAACAAATGCAAGCTATTACATTGGCAATCTCCGCAAGGAAACATCAGATCTGCTCAACTCATGGTTTTTTGGTCTTCGGGGAGGATGGGGAACATGAATATGTGTTTGTTTTTCGAATTTGAGCTCTTTCTGCAATGGGCACTTTTCATACTATAAGCAGTTTTTCCTAACAAATGCAAGATATAACATTGGCTATCTCCGCAAGGAAACATCAGATCTGCACAACTCATGGTTTTTTGGTCTTCGGGGAGGATGGGGAACATGAATATGTGATTGTTTTTCGAATTTGAGCTCTTTCTGCAATGGGCACTTTTCATGCTATAAGCAGTTTTTCCTAACAAATGCAAGATATAACATTGGCTATCTCCGCAAGGAAACATCAGATCTGCACAACTCATGGTTTTTTGGTCTTCGGGGAGGAGGGGGAACATGAATATGTGTTTGTTTTTCGAATTTGAGATCTTTCTGCAATGGGCACTTTTCATACTATAAGCAGTTTTTCCTAACAAATGCAAGATTTAACATTGGCTATCTCCGCAAGGAAACATCAGATCTGCTCAACCCATGGTTTTTTGGTCTTCGGGGAGGATGGGGAACATGAATATGTGTTTCTTTTTCGAATTTGAGCTCTTTCTGCAATGGGCACTTTTCATACTATAAGCAGTTTTTCCTAACAAATGCAAGATATAACATGGGCTATCTCCGCAAGGAAACATGAGATCTGCAAACGTTATTGTTTTTTGGTCTTCGGGGAGGATGGGGAACATGAATATGTTTTTGTTTTTCGAATTTGAGCTCTATCTGAAATGACCACTTTTCATGCTCTAAGCAGTTTTTCCTAACAAATGCAAGATATAACATTGGCTATCTCCGCAAGGAAACATCAGATCTGCACAATTCATGGTTTTTTGGTCTTCGGGGAGGATGGGGAACATGAATATGTGATTGTTTTTCGAATTTGAGCTCTTTCTGCAATGGGCACTTTTCATACTATAAGCAGTTTTTCCTAACAAATGCAAGATATAACATGGGCTATCTCCGCAAGGAAACATGAGATCTGCAAAAGTTATGGTTTTTTGTTCTTCGGGGAGGATGGGGAACATGAATATGTGTTTGTTTTTCGAATTTGACCTCTATCTGAAATGAGCACTTTTCATGCTCTAAGCAGTTTTTCCTAACAAATGCAAGATATAACATTGGCTATCTCCGCAAGGAAACATCAGATCTGCACAACTCATGGTTTTTTGGACTTCGGGGAGGATGGGGAACATGAATATGTGTTTGTTTTTCGAATTTGAGCTCTTTCTGCAATGGGCACTTTTCATGCTATAAGCAGTATTTCCTAACAAATGCAATATATAACATTGGCTATCTCCGCAAGGAAACATCAGATCTGCACAACTCATGGTTTTTTGGTCTTCGGGGAGGATGGGGAACATGAATATGTGTTTGTTTTTCGAATTTGAGATCTTTCTGCAATGGGCACTTTTCATACTATAAGCAGTTTTTCCTAACAAATGCAAGCTATTACATTGGCAATCTCCGCAAGGAAACATCAGATCTGCTCAACTCATGGTTTTTTGGTCTTCGGGGAGGATGGGGAACATGAATATGTGTTTGTTTTTCGAATTTGAGCTCTTTCTGCAATGGGCACTTTTCATACTATAAGCAGTTTTTCCTAACAAATGCAAGATATAACATTGGCTATCTCCGCAAGGAAACATCAGATCTGCACAACTCATGGTTTTTTGGTCTTCGGGGAGGATGGGGAACATGAATATGTGATTGTTTTTCGAATTTGAGCTCTTTCTGCAATGGGCACTTTTCATGCTATAAGCAGTTTTTCCTAACAAATGCAAGATATAACATTGGCTATCTCCGCAAGGAAACATCAGATCTGCACAACTCATGGTTTTTTGGTCTTTGGGGAGGATGGGGAACATGAATATGTGTTTGTTTTTCGAATTTGAGATCTTTCTGCAATGGGCACTTTTCATACTATAAGCAGTTTTTCCTAACAAATGCAAGCTATTACATTGGCAATCTCCGCAAGGAAACATCAGATCTGCTCAACTCATGGTTTTTTGGTCTTCGGGGAGGAGGGGGAACATGAATATGTGTTTGTTTTTCGAATTTGAGCTCTTTCTGCAATGGGCACTTTTCATACTATAAGCAGTTTTTCCTAACAAATGCAAGATATAACATTGGCTATCTCCGCAAGGAAACATCAGATCTGCACAACTCATGGTTTTTTGGTCTTCGGGGAGGAGGGGGAACATGAATATGTGTTTGTTTTTCGAATTTGAGATCTTTCTGCAATGGGCACTTTTCATACTATAAGCAGTTTTTCCTAACAAATGCAAGATTTAACATTGGCTATCTCCGCAAGGAAACATCAGATCTGCTCAACCCATGGTTTTTTGGTCTTCGGGGAGGATGGGGAACATGAATATGTGTTTCTTTTTCGAATTTGAGCTCTTTCTGCAATGGGCACTTTTCATACTATAAGCAGTTATTCCTAACAAATGCAAGATATAACATGGGCTATCTCCGCAAGGAAACATGAGATCTGCAAACGTTATTGTTTTTTGGTCTTCGGGGAGGATGGGGAACATGTATATGTTTTTGTTTTTCGAATTTGAGCTCTATCTGAAATGAGCACTTTTCATGCTCTAAGCAGTTTTTCCTAACAAATGCAAGATATAACATTGGCTATCTCCGCAAGGAAACATCAGATCTGCACAACTCATGGTTTTTTGGTCTTCGGGGAGGATGGGGAACATGAATATGTGATTGTTTTTCGAATTTGAGCTCTTTCTGCAATGGGCACTTTTCATACTATAAGCAGTTTTTCCTAACAAATGCAAGATATAACATGGGCTATCTCCGCAAGGAAACATGAGATCTGCAAAAGTTATGGTTTTTTGTTCTTCGGGGAGGATGGGGAACATGAATATGTGTTTGTTTTTCGAATTTGAGCTCTTTCTGCAATGGGCACTTTTCATGCTATAAGCAGTTTTTCCTAACAAATGCAATATATAACATTGGCTATCTCCGCAAGGAAACATCAGATCTGCTCAACTCATGGTTTTTTGGTCTTCGGGGAGGAGGGGGAACATGAATATGTGTTTGTTTTTCGAATTTGACCTCTATCTGAAATGAGCACTTTTCATGCTCTAAGCAGTTTTTCCTAACAAATGCAAGATATAACATTGGCTATTTCCGCAAGGAAACATCAGATCTGCACAACTCATGGTTTTTTTGTCTTCGGGGAGGATGGGGAACATGAATATGTGTTTGTTTTTCGAATTTGAGCTCTTTCTGCAATGGGCACTTTTCATGCTATAAGCAGTTTTTCCTAACAAATGCAAGATATAACATTGGGTATCTCCGCAAGGAAACATCAGATCTGCACAACTCATGGTTTTTTGGTCTTCGGGGAGGATGGGGAATATGAATATGTGTTTGTTTTTCGAATTTGAGATCTTTCTGCAATGGGCACTTTTCATACTATAAGCAGTTTTTCCTAACAAATGCAAGATATAACATGGGCTATCTCCGCAAGGAAACATCAGATCTGCACAACTCATGGTTTTTTGGTCTTCGGGGAGGAGGGGGAACATGAATATGTGTTTGTTTTTCGAATTTGAGCTCTTTCTGCAATGGGCACTTTTCATACTATAAGCAGTTTTTCCTAACAAATGCAAGATATAACATGGGCTATCTCCGCAAGGAAACATCAGATCTGCACAACTCATGGTTTTTTGGTCTTCGGGGAGGAGGGGGAACATGAATATGTGTTTGTTTTTCGAATTTGAGATCTTTCTGCAATGGGCACTTTTCATACTATAAGCAGTTTTTCCTAACAAATGCAAGATTTAACATTGGCTATCTCCGCAAGGAAACATCAGATCTGCTCAACCCATGGTTTTTTGGTCTTCGGGGAGGATGGGGAACATGAATATGTGTTTCTTTTTCGAATTTGAGCTCTTTCTGCAATGGGCACTTTTCATACTATAAGCAGTTTTTCCTAACAAATGCAAGATATAACATGGGCTATCTCCGCAAGGAAACATGAGATCTGCAAACGTTATTGTTTTTTGGTCTTCGGGGAGGATGGGGAACATGAATATGTTTTTGTTTTTCGAATTTGAGCTCTATCTGAAATGACCACTTTTCATGCTCTAAGCAGTTTTTCCTAACAAATGCAAGATATAACATTGGCTATCTCCGCAAGGAAACATCAGATCTGCACAACTCATGGTTTTTTGGTCTTCGGGGAGGATGGGGAACATGAATATGTGATTGTTTTTCGAATTTGAGCTCTTTCTGCAATGGGCACTTTTCATACTATAAGCAGTTTTTCCTAACAAATGCAAGATATAACATGGGCTATCTCCGCAAGGAAACATGAGATCTGCAAAAGTTATGGTTTTTTGTTCTTCGGGGAGGATGGGGAACATGAATATGTGTTTGTTTTTCGAATTTGACCTCTATCTGAAATGAGCACTTTTCATGCTCTAAGCAGTTTTTCCTAACAAATGCAAGATATAACATTGGCTATCTCCGCAAGGAAACATCAGATCTGCACAACTCATGGTTTTTTGGTCTTCGGGGAGGAGGGGGAACATGAATATGTGTTTGTTTTTCGAATTTGAGATCTTTCTGCAATGGGCACTTTTCATACTATAAGCAGTTTTTCCTAACAAATGCAAGATTTAACATTGGCTATCTCCGCAAGGAAACATCAGATCTGCTCAACCCATGGTTTTTTGGTCTTCGGGGAGGATGGGGAACATGAATATGTGTTTCTTTTTCGAATTTGAGCTCTTTCTGCAATGGGCACTTTTCATACTATAAGCAGTTTTTCCTAACAAATGCAAGATATAACATGGGCTATCTCCGCAAGGAAACATGAGATCTGCAAACGTTATTGTTTTTTGGTCTTCGGGGAGGATGGGGAACATGAATATGTTTTTGTTTTTCGAATTTGAGCTCTATCTGAAATGACCACTTTTCATGCTCTAAGCAGTTTTTCCTAACAAATGCAAGATATAACATTGGCTATCTCCGCAAGGAAACATCAGATCTGCACAACTCATGGTTTTTTGGTCTTCGGGGAGGATGGGGAACATGAATATGTGATTGTTTTTCGAATTTGAGCTCTTTCTGCAATGGGCACTTTTCATACTATAAGCAGTTTTTCCTAACAAATGCAAGATATAACATGGGCTATCTCCGCAAGGAAACATGAGATCTGCAAAAGTTATGGTTTTTTGTTCTTCGGGGAGGATGGGGAACATGAATATGTGTTTGTTTTTCGAATTTGACCTCTATCTGAAATGAGCACTTTTCATGCTCTAAGCAGTTTTTCCTAACAAATGCAAGATATAACATTGGCTATCTCCGCAAGGAAACATCAGATCTGCACAACTCATGGTTTTTTGGTCTTCGGGGAGGAGGGGGAACATGAATATGTGTTTGTTTTTCGAATTTGAGATCTTTCTGCAATGGGCACTTTTCATACTATAAGCAGTTTTTCCTAACAAATGCAAGATTTAACATTGGCTATCTCCGCAAGGAAACATCAGATCTGCTCAACCCATGGTTTTTTGGTCTTCGGGGAGGATGGGGAACATGAATATGTGTTTCTTTTTCGAATTTGAGCTCTTTCTGCAATGGGCACTTTTCATACTATAAGCAGTTTTTCCTAACAAATGCAAGATATAACATGGGCTATCTCCGCAAGGAAACATGAGATCTGCAAACGTTATTGTTTTTTGGTCTTCGGGGAGGATGGGGAACATGAATATGTTTTTGTTTTTCGAATTTGAGCTCTATCTGAAATGACCACTTTTCATGCTCTAAGCAGTTTTTCCTAACAAATGCAAGATATAACATTGGCTATCTCCGCAAGGAAACATCAGATCTGCACAACTCATGGTTTTTTGGTCTTCGGGGAGGATGGGGAACATGAATATGTGATTGTTTTTCGAATTTGAGCTCTTTCTGCAATGGGCACTTTTCATACTATAAGCAGTTTTTCCTAACAAATGCAAGATATAACATGGGCTATCTCCGCAAGGAAACATGAGATCTGCAAAAGTTATGGTTTTTTGTTCTTCGGGGAGGATGGGGAACATGAATATGTGTTTGTTTTTCGAATTTGACCTCTATCTGAAATGAGCACTTTTCATGCTCTAAGCAGTTTTTCCGAACAAATGCAAGATATAACATTGGCTATCTCCGCAAGGAAACATCAGATCTGCACAACTCATGGTTTTTTGGACTTCGGGGAGGATGGGGAACATGAATATGTGTTTCTTTTTCGAATTTGAGCTCTTTCTGCAATGGGCACTTTTCATGCTATAAGCAGTTTTTCCTAACAAATGCAATATATAACATTGGCTATCTCCGCAAGGAAACATCAGATCTGCACAACTCATGGTTTTTTGGTCTTCGGGGAGGATGGGGAACATGAATATGTGTTTGTTTTTCGAATTTGAGATCTTTCTGCAATGGGCACTTTTCATACTATAAGCAGTTTTTCCTAACAAATGCAAGCTATTACATTGGCAATCTCCACAAGGAAACATCAGATCTGCTCAACTCATGGTTTTTTGGTCTTCGGGGAGGAGGGGGAACATGAATATGTGTTTGTTTTTCGAATTTGAGCTCTTTCTGCAATGGGCACTTTTCATACTATAAGCAGTTTTTCCTAACAAATGCAAGATATAACATTGGCTATCTCCGCAAGGAAACATCAGATCTGCACAACTCATGGTTTTTTGGTCTTCGGGGAGGATGGGGAACATGAATATGTTTTTGTTTTTCGAATTTGAGCTCTATCTGAAATGACCACTTTTCATGCTCTAAGCAGTTTTTCCTAACAAATGCAAGATATAACATTGGCTATCTCCGCAAGGAAACATCAGATCTGCACAACTCATGGTTTTTTGGTCTTCGGGGAGGATGGGGAACATGAATATGTGATTGTTTTTCGAATTTGAGCTCTTTCTGCAATGGGCACTTTTCATACTATAAGCAGTTTTTCCTAACAAATGCAAGATATAACATGGGCTATCTCCGCAAGGAAACATGAGATCTGCAAAAGTTATGGTTTTTTGTTCTTCGGGGAGGATGGGGAACATGAATATGTGTTTGTTTTTCGAATTTGACCTCTATCTGAAATGAGCACTTTTCATGCTCTAAGCAGTTTTTCCTAACAAATGCAAGATATAACATTGGCTATCTCCGCAAGGAAACATCAGATCTGCACAACTCATGGTTTTTTGGACTTCGGGGAGGATGGGGAACATGAATATGTGTTTGTTTTTCGAATTTGAGCTCTTTCTGCAATGGGCACTTTTCATGCTATAAGCAGTATTTCCTAACAAATGCAATATATAACATTGGCTATCTCCGCAAGGAAACATCAGATCTGCACAACTCATGGTTTTTTGGTCTTCGGGGAGGATGGGGAACATGAATATGTGTTTGTTTTTCGAATTTGAGATCTTTCTGCAATGGGCACTTTTCATACTATAAGCAGTTTTTCCTAACAAATGCAAGCTATTACATTGGCAATCTCCGCAAGGAAACATCAGATCTACTCAACTCATGGTTTTTTGGTCTTCGGGGAGGATGGGGAACATGAATATGTGTTTGTTTTTCGAATTTGAGCTCTTTCTGCAATGGGCACTTTTCATACTATAAGCAGTTTTTCCTAACAAATGCAAGATATAACATTGGCTATCTCCGCAAGGAAACATCAGATCTGCACAACTCATGGTTTTTTGGTCTTCGGGGAGGAGGGGGAACATGAATATGTGTTTGTTTTTCGAATTTGAGCTCTTTCTGCAATGGGCACTTTTCATACTATAAGCAGTTTTTCCTAACAAATGCAAGATATAACATTGGCTATCTCCGCAAGGAAACATGAGATCTGCAAACGTTATTGTTTTTTGGTCTTCAGGGAGGATGGGGAACATGTATATGTTTTTGTTTTTCGAATTTGAGCTCTATCTGAAATGAGCACTTTTCATGCTCTAAGCAGTTTTTCCTAACAAATGCAAGATATAACATTGGCTATCTCCGCAAGGAAACATCAGATCTGCACAACTCATGGTTTTTTGGTCTTCGGGGAGGATGGGGAACATGAATATGTGATTGTTTTTCGAATTTGAGCTCTTTCTGCAATGGGCACTTTTCATACTATAAGCAGTTTTTCCTAACAAATGCAAGATATAACATGGGCTATCTCCGCAAGGAAACATGAGATCTGCAAAAGTTATGGTTTTTTGTTCTTCGGGGAGGATGGGGAACATGAATATGTGTTTGTTTTTCGAATTTGACCTCTATCTGAAATGAGCACTTTTCATGCTCTAAGCAGTTTTTCCTAACAAATGCAAGATATAACATTGGCTATCTCCGCAAGGAAACATCAGATCTGCACAACTCATGGTTTTTTGGTCTTCGGGGAGGATGCGGAACATGAATATGTGATTGTTTTTCGAATTTGAGCTCTTTCTGCAATGGGCACTTTTCATGCTATAAGCAGTATTTCCTAACAAATGCAATATATAACATTGGCTATCTCCGCAAGGAAACATCAGATCTGCACAACTCATGGTTTTTTGGTCTTCGGGGAGGATGGGGAACATGAATATGTGTTTGTTTTTCGAATTTGAGATCTTTCTGCAATGGGCACTTTTCATACTATAAGCAGTTTTTCCTAACAAATGCAAGCTATTACATTGGCAATCTCCGCAAGGAAACATCAGATCTGCTCAACTCATGGTTTTTTGGTCTTCGGGGAGGATGGGGAACATGAATATGTGTTTGTTTTTCGAATTTGAGCTCTTTCTGCAATGGGCACTTTTCATACTATAAGCAGTTTTTCCTAACAAATGCAAGATATAACATTGGCTATCTCCGCAAGGAAACATCAGATCTGCACAACTCATGGTTTTTTGGTCTTCGGGGAGGAGGGGGAACATGAATATGTGTTTGTTTTTCGAATTTGAGCTCTTTCTGCAATGGGCACTTTTCATACTATAAGCAGTTTTTCCTAACAAATGCAAGATATAACATTGGCTATCTCCGCAAGGAAACATCAGATCTGCACAACTCATGGTTTTTTGGTCTTCGGGGAGGAGGGGGAACATGAATATGTGTTTGTTTTTCGAATTTGAGATCTTTCTGCAATGGGCACTTTTCATACTATAAGCAGTTTTTCCTAACAAATGCAAGATTTAACATTGGCTATCTCCGCAAGGAAACATCAGATCTGCTCAACCCATGGTTTTTTGGTCTTCGGGGAGGATGGGGAACATGAATATGTGTTTCTTTTTCGAATTTGAGCTCTTTCTGCAATGGGCACTTTTCATACTATAAGCAGTTTTTCCTAACAAATGCAAGATATAACATGGGCTATCTCCGCAAGGAAACATGAGATCTGCAAACGTTATTGTTTTTTGGTCTTCGGGGAGGATGGGGAACATGTATATGTTTTTGTTTTTCGAATTTGAGCTCTATCTGAAATGAGGACTTTTCATGCTCTAAGCAGTTTTTCCTAACAAATGCAAGATATAACATTGGCTATCTCCGCAAGGAAACATCAGATCTGCACAACTCATGGTTTTTTAGTCTTCGGGGAGGATGGGGAACATGAATATGTGATTGTTTTTCGAATTTGAGCTCTTTCTGCAATGGGCACTTTTCATACTATAAGCAGTTTTTCCTAACAAATGCAAGATATAACATGGGCTATCTCCGCAAGGAAACATGAGATCTGCAAAAGTTATGGTTTTTTGTTCTTCGGGGAGGATGGGGAACATGAATATGTGTTTGTTTTTCGAATTTGACCTCTATCTGAAATGAGCACTTTTCATGCTCTAAGCAGTTTTTCCTAACAAATGCAAGATATAACATTGGCTATCTCCGCAAGGAAACATCAGATCTGCACAACTCATGGTTTTTTGGTCTTCGGGGAGGATGGGGAACATGAATATGTGTTTGTTTTTCGAATTTGAGCTCTTTTTGCAATGGGCACTTTTCATGCTATAAGCAGTTTTTCCTAACAAATGCAAGATATAACATTGGCTATCTCCGCAAGGAAACATCAGATCTGCACAACTCATGGTTTTTTGGTCTTCGGGGAGGATGGGGAACATGAATATGTGTTTGTTTTTCGAATTTGAGATCTTTCTGCAATGGGCACTTTTCATACTATAAGCAGTTTTTCCTAACAAATGCAAGCTATTACATTGGCAATCTCCGCAAGGAAACATCAGATCTGCTCAACTCATGGTTTTTTGGTCTTCGGGGAGGAGGGGGAACATGAATATGTGTTTGTTTTTCGAATTTGAGCTCTTTCTGCAATGGGCACTTTTCATACTATAAGCAGTTTTTCCTAACAAATGCAAGATATAACATGGGCTATCTCCGCAAGGAAACATGAGATCTGCAAAAGTTATGGTTTTTTGTTCTTCGGGGAGGATGGGGAACATGAATATGTGTTTGTTTTTCGAATTTGACCTCTATCTGAAATGAGCACTTTTCATGCTCTAAGCAGTTTTTCCTAACAAATGCAAAATATAACATTGGCTATCTCCGCAAGGAAACATCAGATAATGCACAACTCATGGTTTTTTGGTCTTCGGGGAGGATGGGGAACATGAATATGTGATTGTTTTTCGAATTTGAGATCTTTCTGCAATGGGCACTTTTCATGCTATAAGCAGTTTTTCCTAACAAATGCAAGATATAACATTGGCTATCTCCGCAAGGAAACATCAGATCTGCACAACTCATGGTTTTTTGTTCTTCGGGGAGGCGGGGGAACATGAAAATGTGTTTGTTTTTCAAATTTGACCTCTATCTGAAATGGGCACTTTTCATGCTCTAAGCAGTTTTTCCTAACAAATGCAAGATATAACATTGGCTATCTCCGCAAGGAAACATCAGATCTGCACAACTCACGGTTTTTTGGTCTTCGGGGAGGATGGGGAACATGAATATGTTTTTGTTTTTCGAATTTGAGCTCTTTCTGCAATGGGCACTTTTCATACTATAAGCAGTTTTTCCTAACAAATGCAAGATATAACATGGGCTATCTCCGCAAGGAAACATCAGATCTGCACAACTCATGGTTTTTTGGTCTTCGGGGAGGAGGGGGAACATGAATATGTGTTTGTTTTTCGAATTTGAGATCTTTCTGAAATGGGCACTTTTCATACTATAAGCAGTTTTTCCTAACAAATGCAAGCTATTACATTGGCAATCTCCGCAAGGAAACATCAGATCTGCTCAACTCATGGTTTTTTGGTCTTCGGGGAGGAGGGGGAACATGAATATGTGTTTGTTTTTCGAATTTGAGCTCTTTCTGCAATGGGCACTTTTCATACTATAAGCAGTTTTTCCTAACAAATGCAAGATATAACATTGGCTATCTCCGCAAGGAAACATCAGATCTGCACAACTCATGGTTTTTTGGTCTTCGGGGAGGATGGGGAACATGAATATGTTTTTGTTTTTCGAATTTGAGCTCTATCTGAAATGACCACTTTTCATGCTCTAAGCAGTTTTTCCTAACAAATGCAAGATAAAACATTGGCTATCTCCGCAAGGAAACATCAGATCTGCACAACTCATGGTTTTTTGGTCTTCGGGGAGGATGGGGAACATGAATATGTGATTGTTTTTCGAATTTGAGCTCTTTCTGCAATGGGCACTTTTCATACTATAAGCAGTTTTTCCTAACAAATGCAAGATATAACATGGGCTATCTCCGCAAGGAAACATGAGATCTGCAAAAGTTATGGTTTTTTGTTCTTCGGGGAGGATGGGGAACATGAATATGTGTTTGTTTTTCGAATTTGACCTCTATCTGAAATGAGCACTTTTCATGCTCTAAGCAGTTTTTCCTAACAAATGCAAGATATAACATTGGCTATCTCCGCAAGGAAACATCAGATCTGCACAACTCATGGTTTTTTGGTCTTCGGGGAGGATGGGGAACATGAATATGTGTTTGTTTTTCGAATTTGAGCTCTTTCTGCAATGGCCACTTTTCATGCTATAAGCAGTTTTTCCTAACAAATGCAATATATAACATTGGCTATCTCCGCAAGGAAACATCAGATCTGCACAACTCATGGTTTTTTGGTCTTCGGGGAGGATGGGGAACATGAATATGTGTTTGTTTTTCGAATTTGAGATCTTTCTGCAATGGGCACTTTTCATACTATAAGCAGTTTTTCCTAACAAATGCAAGCTATTACATTGGCAATCTCCGCAAGGAAACATCAGATCTGCTCAACTCATGGTTTTTTGGTCTTCGGGGAGGAGGGGGAACATGAATATGTGTTTGTTTTTCGAATTTGAGCTCTTTCTGCAATGGGCACTTTTCATACTATAAGCAGTTTTTCCTAACAAATGCAAGATATAACATTGGCTATCTCCGCAAGGAAACATCAGATCTGCACAACTCATGGTTTTTTGGTCTTCGGGGAGGATGGGGAACATGAATATGTGATTGTTTTTCGAATTTGAGCTCTTTCTGCAATGGGCACTTTTCATGCTATAAGCAGTTTTTCCTAACAAATGCAAGATATAACATTGGCTATCTCCGCAAGGAAACATCAGATCTGCACAACTCATGGTTTTTTGGTCTTCGGGGAGGATGGGGAACATGAATATGTGTTTGTTTTTCGAATTTGAGATCTTTCTGCAATGGGCACTTTTCATACTATAAGCAGTTTTTCCTAACAAATGCAAGCTATTACATTGGCAATCTCCGCAAGGAAACATCAGATCTGCTCAACTCATGGTTTTTTGGTCTTCGGGGAGGAGGGGGAACATGAATATGTGTTTGTTTTTCGAATTTGAGCTCTTTCTGCAATGGGCACTTTTCATACTATAAGCAGTTTTTCCTAACAAATGCAAGATATAACATTGGCTATCTCCGCAAGGAAACATCAGATCTGCACAACTCATGGTTTTTTGGTCTTCGGGGAGGAGGGGGAACATGAATATGTGTTTGTTTTTCGAATTTGAGATCTTTCTGCAATGGGCACTTTTCATACTATAAGCAGTTTTTCCTAACAAATGCAAGATTTAACATTGGCTATCTCCGCAAGGAAACATCAGATCTGCTCAACCCATGGTTTTTTGGTCTTCGGGGAGGATGGGGAACATGAATATGTGTTTCTTTTTCGAATTTGAGCTCTTTCTGCAATGGGCACTTTTCATACTATAAGCAGTTTTTCCTAACAAATGCAAGATATAACATGGGCTATCTCCGCAAGGAAACATGAGATCTGCAAACGTTATTGTTTTTTGGTCTTCGGGGAGGATGGGGAACATGTATATGTTTTTGTTTTTCGAATTTGAGCTCTATCTGAAATGAGCACTTTTCATGCTCTAAGCAGTTTTTCCTAACAAATGCAAGATATAACATTGGCTATCTCCGCAAGGAAACATCAGATCTGCACAACTCATGGTTTTTTGGTCTTCGGGGAGGATGGGGAACATGAATATGTGATTGTTTTTCGAATTTGAGCTCTTTCTGCAATGGGCACTTTTCATACTATAAGCAGTTTTTCCTAACAAATGCAAGATATAACATGGGCTATCTCCGCAAGGAAACATGAGATCTGCAAAAGTTATGGTTTTTTGTTCTTCGGGGAGGATGGGGAACATGAATATGTGTTTGTTTTTCGAATTTGACCTCTATCTGAAATGAGCACTTTTCATGCTCTAAGCAGTTTTTCCTAACAAATGCAAGATATAACATTGGCTATCTCCGCAAGGAAACATCAGATCTGCACAACTCATGGTTTTTTGGTCTTCGGGGAGGATGGGGAACATGAATATGTGTTTGTTTTTCGAATTTGAGCTCTTTTTGCAATGGGCACTTTTCATGCTATAAGCAGTTTTTCCTAACAAATGCAAGATATAACATTGGCTATCTCCGCAAGAAAACATCAGATCTGCACAACTCATGGTTTTTTGGTCTTCGGGGAGGATGGGGAACATGAATATGTGTTTGTTTTTCGAATTTGAGATCTTTCTGCAATGGGCACTTTTCATACTATAAGCAGTTTTTCCTAACAAATGCAAGCTATTACATTGGCAATCTCCGCAAGGAAACATCAGATCTGCTCAACTCATGGTTTTTTGGTCTTCGGGGAGGAGGGGGAACATGAATATGTGTTTGTTTTTCGAATTTGAGCTCTTTCTGCAATGGGCACTTTTCATACTATAAGCAGTTTTTCCTAACAAATGCAAGATATAACATGGGCTATCTCCGCAAGGAAACATGAGATCTGCAAAAGTTATGGTTTTTTGTTCTTCGGGGAGGATGGGGAACATGAATATGTGTTTGTTTTTCAAATTTGACCTCTATCTGAAATGGGCACTTTTCATGCTCTAAGCAGTTTTTCCTAACAAATGCAAGATATAACATTGGCTATCTCCGCAAGGAAACATCAGATCTGCACAACTCATGGTTTTTTGGTCTTCGGGGAGGATGGGGAACATGAATATGTTTTTGTTTTTCGAATTTGAGCTCTTTCTGCAATGGGCACTTTTCATACTATAAGCAGTTTTTCCTAACAAATGCAAGATATAACATGGGCTATCTCCGCAAGGAAACATCAGATCTGCACAACTCATGGTTTTTTGGTCTTCGGGGAGGAGGGGGAACATGAATATGTGTTTGTTTTTCGAATTTGAGATCTTTCTGCAATGGGCACTTTTCATACTATAAGCAGTTTTTCCTAACAAATGCAAGATTTAACATTGGCTATCTCCGCAAGGAAACATCAGATCTGCTCAACCCATGGTTTTTTGGTCTTCGGGGAGGATGGGGAACATGAATATGTGTTTCTTTTTCGAATTTGAGCTCTTTCTGCAATGGGCACTTTTCATACTATAAGCAGTTTTTCCTAACAAATGCAAGATATAACATGGGCTATCTCCGCAAGGAAACATGAGATCTGCAAACGTTATTGTTTTTTGGTCTTCGGGGAGGATGGGGAACATGAATATGTTTTTGTTTTTCGAATTTGAGCTCTATCTGAAATGACCACTTTTCATGCTCTAAGCAGTTTTTCCTAACAAATGCAAGATATAACATTGGCTATCTCCGCAAGGAAACATCAGATCTGCACAACTCATTGTTTTTTGGTCTTCGGGGAGGATGGGGAACATGAATATGTGATTGTTTTTCGAATTTGAGCTCTTTCTGCAATGTGCACTTTTCATACTATAAGCAGTTTTTCCTAACAAATGCAAGATATAACATGGGAAATCTCCGCAAGGAAACATGAGATCTGCAAAAGTTACGGTTTTTTGTTCTTCGGGGAGGATGGGGAACATGAATATGTGTTTGTTTTTCGAATTTGACCTCTATCTGAAATGAGCACTTTTCATGCTCTAAGCAGTTTTTCCTAACAAATGCAAGATATAACATTGGCTATCTCCGCAAGGAAACATCAGATCTGCACAACTCATGGTTTTTTGGTCTTCGGGGAGGATGGGGAACATGAATATGTGATTGTTTTTCGAATTTGAGCTCTTTCTGCAATGGGCACTTTTCATACTATAAGCAGTTTTTCCTAACAAATGCAAGATATAACATGGGCTATCTCCGCAAGGAAACATGAGATCTGCAAACGTTATTGTTTTTTGGTCTTCGGGGAGGATGGGGAACATGAATATGTTTTTGTTTTTCGAATTTGAGCTCTATCTGAAATGACCACTTTTCATGCTCTAAGCAGTTTTTCCTAACAAATGCAAGATATAACATTGGCTATCTCCGCAAGGAAACATCAGATCTGCACAACTCATTGTTTTTTGGTCTTCGGGGAGGATGGGGAACATGAATATGTGATTGTTTTTCGAATTTGAGCTCTTTCTGCAATGTGCACTTTTCATACTATAAGCAGTTTTTCCTAACAAATGCAAGATATAACATGGGCAATCTCCGCAAGGAAACATGAGATCTGCAAAAGTTATGGTTTTTTGTTCTTCGGGGAGGATGGGGAACATGAATATGTGTTTGTTTTTCGAATTTGACCTCTATCTGAAATGAGCACTTTTCATGCTCTAAGCAGTTTTTCCTAACAAATGCAAGATATAACATTGGCTATCTCCGCAAGGAAACATCAGATCTGCACAACTCATGGTTTTTTGGTCTTCGGGGAGGATGGGGAACATGAATATGTGATTGTTTTTCGAATTTGAGCTCTTTCTGCAATGGGCACTTTTCATACTATAAGCAGTTTTTCCTAACAAATGCAAGATATAACATGCGCTATCTCCGCAAGGAAACATGAGATCTGCAAAAGTTATGGTTTTTTGTTCTTCGGGGAGGATGGGGAACATGAATATGTGTTTGTTTTTCGAATTTGACCTCTATCTGAAATGAGCACTTTTCATGCTCTAAGCAGTTTTTCCTAACAAATGCAAGATATAACATTGGCTATCTCCGCAAGGAAACATCAGATCTGCACAACTCATGGTTTTTTGGTCTTCGGGGAGGATGGGGAACATGAATATGTGATTGTTTTTCGAATTTGAGATCTTTCTGCAATGGGCACTTTTCATGCTATAAGCAGTTTTTCCTAACAAATGCAAGATATAACATTGGCTATCTCCGCAAGGAAACATCAGATCTGCACAACTCATGGTTTTTTGTTCTTCGGGGAGGCGGGGGAACATGAAAATGTGTTTGTTTTTCGAATTTGACCTCTATCTGAAATGGGCACTTTTCATGCTCTAAGCAGTTTTTCCTAACAAATGCAAGATATAACATTGGCTATCTCCGCAAGGAAACATCAGATCTGCACAACTCATGGTTTTTTGGTCTTCGGGGAGGATGGGGAACATGAATATGTTTTTGTTTTTCGAATTTGAGCTCTTTCTGCAATGGGCACTTTTCATACTATAAGCAGTTTTTCCTAACAAATGCAAGATATAACATGGGCTATCTCCGCAAGGAAACATCAGATCTGCACAACTCATGGTTTTTTGGTCTTCGGGGAGGAGGGGGAACATGAATATGTGTTTGTTTTTCGAATTTGAGATCTTTCTGCAATGGGCACTTTTCATACTATAAGCAGTTTTTCCTAACAAATGCAAGATTTAACATTGGCTATCTCCGCAAGGAAACATCAGATCTGCTCAACCCATGGTTTTTTGGTCTTCGGGGAGGATGGGGAACATGAATATGTGTTTGTTTTTCGAATTTGAGCTCTTTCTGCAATGGGCACTTTTCATACTATAAGCAGTTTTTCCTAACAAATGCAAGATATAACATGGGCTATCTCCGCAAGGAAACATGAGATCTGCAAACGTTATTGTTTTTTGGTCTTCGGGGAGGATGGGGAACATGAATATGTTTTTGTTTTTCGAATTTGAGCTCTATCTGAAATGACCACTTTTCATGCTCTAAGCAGTTTTTCCTAACAAATGCAAGATATAACATTGGCTATCTCTGCAAGGAAACATCAGATCTGCACAACTCATTGTTTTTTGGTCTTCGGGGAGGATGGGGAACATGAATATGTTTTTGTTTTTCGAATTTGAGCTCTTTCTGCAATGGGCACTTTTCATACTATAAGCAGTTTTTCCTAACAAATGCAAGATATAACATGGGCTATCTCCGCAAGGAAACATCAGATCTGCACAACTCATGGTTTTTTGGTCTTCGGGGAGGAGGGGGAACATGAATATGTGTTTGTTTTTCGAATTTGAGATCTTTCTGCAATGGGCACTTTTCATACTATAAGCAGTTTTTCCTAACAAATGCAAGATTTAACATTGGCTATCTCCGCAAGGAAACATCAGATCTGCTCAACCCATGGTTTTTTGGTCTTCGGGGAGGATGGGGAACATGAATATGTGTTTGTTTTTCGAATTTGAGCTCTTTCTGCAATGGGCACTTTTCATACTATAAGCAGTTTTTCCTAACAAATGCAAGATATAACATGGGCTATCTCCGCAAGGAAACATGAGATCTGCAAACGTTATTGTTTTTTGGTCTTCGGGGAGGATGGGGAACATGAATATGTTTTTGTTTTTCGAATTTGAGCTCTATCTGAAATGACCACTTTTCATGCTCTAAGCAGTTTTTCCTAACAAATGCAAGATATAACATTGGCTATCTCTGCAAGGAAACATCAGATCTGCACAACTCATTGTTTTTTGGTCTTCGGGGAGGATGGGGAACATGAATATGTGATTGTTTTTCGAATTTGAGCTCTTTCTGCAATGGGCACTTTTCATACTATAAGCAGTTTTTCCTAACAAATGCAAGATATAACATGGGCTATCTCCGCAAGGAAACATGAGATCTGCAAAAGTTATGGTTTTTTGTTCTTCGGGGAGGATGGGGAACATGAATATGTGTTTGTTTTTCGAATTTGACCTCTATCTGAAATGAGCACTTTTCATGCTCTAAGCAGTTTTTCCTAACAAATGCAAGATATAACATTGGCTATCTCCGCAAGGAAACATCAGATCTGCACAACTCATGGTTTTTTGGTCTTCGGGGAGGATGGGGAACATGAATATGTGTTTGTTTTTCGAATTTGAGCTCTTTCTGCAATGGGCACTTTTCATGCTATAAGCAGTTTTTCCTAACAAACGCAATATATAACATTGGGTATCTCCGCAAGGAAACATCAGATCTGCACAACTCATGGTTTTTTGGTCTTCGGGGAGGATGGGGAACATGAATATGTGATTGTTTTTCGAATTTGAGCTCTTTCTGCAATGGGCACTTTTCATACTATAAGCAGTTTTTCCTAACAAATGCAAGATATAACATGGGCTATCTCCGCAAGGAAACATGAGATCTGCAAAAGTTATGGTTTTTTGTTCTTCGGGGAGGATGGGGAACATGAATATGTGTTTGTTTTTCGAATTTGACCTCTATCTGAAATGAGCACTTTTCATGCTCTAAGCAGTTTTTCCTAACAAATGCAAGATATAACATTGGCTATCTCCGCAAGGAAACATCAGATCTGCACAACTCATGGTTTTTTGGTCTTCGGGGAGGATGGGGAACATGAATATGTGTTTGTTTTTCGAATTTGAGCTCTTTTTGCAATGGGCACTTTTCATGCTATAAGCAGTTTTTCCTAACAAATGCAAGATATAACATTGGCTATCTCCGCAAGAAAACATCAGATCTGCACAACTCATGGTTTTTTGGTCTTCGGGGAGGATGGGGAACATGAATATGTGTTTGTTTTTCGAATTTGAGATCTTTCTGCAATGGGCACTTTTCATACTATAAGCAGTTTTTCCTAACAAATGCAAGCTATTACATTGGCAATCTCCGCAAGGAAACATCAGATCTGCTCAACTCATGGTTTTTTGGTCTTCGGGGAGGAGGGGGAACATGAATATGTGTTTGTTTTTCGAATTTGAGCTCTTTCTGCAATGGGCACTTTTCATACTATAAGCAGTTTTTCCTAACAAATGCAAGATATAACATGGGCTATCTCCGCAAGGAAACATGAGATCTGCAAAAGTTATGGTTTTTTGTTCTTCGGGGAGGATGGGGAACATGAATATGTGTTTGTTTTTCAAATTTGACCTCTATCTGAAATGGGCACTTTTCATGCTCTAAGCAGTTTTTCCTAACAAATGCAAGATATAACATTGGCTATCTCCGCAAGGAAACATCAGATCTGCACAACTCATGGTTTTTTGGTCTTCGGGGAGGATGGGGAACATGAATATGTTTTTGTTTTTCGAATTTGAGCTCTTTCTGCAATGGGCACTTTTCATACTATAAGCAGTTTTTCCTAACAAATGCAAGATATAACATGGGCTATCTCCGCAAGGAAACATCAGATCTGCACAACTCATGGTTTTTTGGTCTTCGGGGAGGAGGGGGAACATGAATATGTGTTTGTTTTTCGAATTTGAGATCTTTCTGCAATGGGCACTTTTCATACTATAAGCAGTTTTTCCTAACAAATGCAAGATTTAACATTGGCTATCTCCGCAAGGAAACATCAGATCTGCTCAACCCATGGTTTTTTGGTCTTCGGGGAGGATGGGGAACATGAATATGTGTTTCTTTTTCGAATTTGAGCTCTTTCTGCAATGGGCACTTTTCATACTATAAGCAGTTTTTCCTAACAAATGCAAGATATAACATGGGCTATCTCCGCAAGGAAACATGAGATCTGCAAACGTTATTGTTTTTTGGTCTTCGGGGAGGATGGGGAACATGAATATGTTTTTGTTTTTCGAATTTGAGCTCTATCTGAAATGACCACTTTTCATGCTCTAAGCAGTTTTTCCTAACAAATGCAAGATATAACATTGGCTATCTCCGCAAGGAAACATCAGATCTGCACAACTCATTGTTTTTTGGTCTTCGGGGAGGATGGGGAACATGAATATGTGATTGTTTTTCGAATTTGAGCTCTTTCTGCAATGTGCACTTTTCATACTATAAGCAGTTTTTCCTAACAAATGCAAGATATAACATGGGAAATCTCCGCAAGGAAACATGAGATCTGCAAAAGTTATGGTTTTTTGTTCTTCGGGGAGGATGGGGAACATGAATATGTGTTTGTTTTTCGAATTTGACCTCTATCTGAAATGAGCACTTTTCATGCTCTAAGCAGTTTTTCCTAACAAATGCAAGATATAACATTGGCTATCTCCGCAAGGAAACATCAGATCTGCACAACTCATGGTTTTTTGGTCTTCGGGGAGGATGGGGAACATGAATATGTGATTGTTTTTCGAATTTGAGCTCTTTCTGCAATGGGCACTTTTCATACTATAAGCAGTTTTTCCTAACAAATGCAAGATATAACATGGGCTATCTCCGCAAGGAAACATGAGATCTGCAAACGTTATTGTTTTTTGGTCTTCGGAGAGGATGGGGAACATGAATATGTTTTTGTTTTTCGAATTTGAGCTCTATCTGAAATGACCACTTTTCATGCTCTAAGCAGTTTTTCCTAACAAATGCAAGATATAACATTGGCTATCTCCGCAAGGAAACATCAGATCTGCACAACTCATTGTTTTTTGGTCTTCGGGGAGGATGGGGAACATGAATATGTGATTGTTTTTCGAATTTGAGCTCTTTCTGCAATGTGCACTTTTCATACTATAAGCAGTTTTTCCTAACAAATGCAAGATATAACATGGGCAATCTCCGCAAGGAAACATGAGATCTGCAAAAGTTATGGTTTTTTGTTCTTCGGGGAGGATGGGGAACATGAATATGTGTTTGTTTTTCGAATTTGACCTCTATCTGAAATGAGCACTTTTCATGCTCTAAGCAGTTTTTCCTAACAAATGCAAGATATAACATTGGCTATCTCCGCAAGGAAACATCAGATCTGCACAACTCATGGTTTTTTGGTCTTCGGGGAGGATGGGGAACATGAATATGTGATTGTTTTTCGAATTTGAGCTCTTTCTGCAATGGGCACTTTTCATACTATAAGCAGTTTTTCCTAACAAATGCAAGATATAACATGCGCTATCTCCGCAAGGAAACATGAGATCTGCAAAAGTTATGGTTTTTTGTTCTTCGGGGAGGATGGGGAACATGAATATGTGTTTGTTTTTCGAATTTGACCTCTATCTGAAATGAGCACTTTTCATGCTCTAAGCAGTTTTTCCTAACAAATGCAAGATATAACATTGGCTATCTCCGCAAGGAAACATCAGATCTGCACAACTCATGGTTTTTTGGTCTTCGGGGAGGATGGGGAACATGAATATGTGATTGTTTTTCGAATTTGAGATCTTTCTGCAATGGGCACTTTTCATGCTATAAGCAGTTTTTCCTAACAAATGCAAGATATAACATTGGCTATCTCCGCAAGGAAACATCAGATCTGCACAACTCATGGTTTTTTGTTCTTCGGGGAGGATGGGGAACATGAAAATGTGTTTGTTTTTCGAATTTGACCTCTATCTGAAATGGGCACTTTTCATGCTCTAAGCAGTTTTTCCTAACAAATGCAAGATATAACATTGGCTATCTCCGCAAGGAAACATCAGATCTGCACAACTCATGGTTTTTTGGTCTTCGGGGAGGATGGGGAACATGAATATGTTTTTGTTTTTCGAATTTGAGCTCTTTCTGCAATGGGCACTTTTCATACTATAAGCAGTTTTTCCTAACAAATGCAAGATATAACATGGGCTATCTCCGCAAGGAAACATCAGATCTGCACAACTCATGGTTTTTTGGTCTTCGGGGAGGAGGGGGAACATGAATATGTGTTTGTTTTTCGAATTTGAGATCTTTCTGCAATGGGCACTTTTCATACTATAAGCAGTTTTTCCTAACAAATGCAAGATTTAACATTGGCTATCTCCGCAAGGAAACATCAGATCTGCTCAACCCATGGTTTTTTGGTCTTCGGGGAGGATGGGGAACATGAATATGTGTTTGTTTTTCGAATTTGAGCTCTTTCTGCAATGGGCACTTTTCATACTATAAGCAGTTTTTCCTAACAAATGCAAGATATAACATGGGCTATCTCCGCAAGGAAACATGAGATCTGCAAACGTTATTGTTTTTTGGTCTTCGGGGAGGATGGGGAACATGAATATGTTTTTGTTTTTCGAATTTGAGCTCTATCTGAAATGACCACTTTTCATGCTCTAAGCAGTTTTTCCTAACAAATGCAAGATATAACATTGGCTATCTCTGCAAGGAAACATCAGATCTGCACAACTCATTGTTTTTTGGTCTTCGGGGAGGATGGGGAACATGAATATGTTTTTGTTTTTCGAATTTGAGCTCTTTCTGCAATGGGCACTTTTCATACTATAAGCAGTTTTTCCTAACAAATGCAAGATATAACATGGGCTATCTCCGCAAGGAAACATCAGATCTGCACAACTCATGGTTTTTTGGTCTTCGGGGAGGAGGGGGAACATGAATATGTGTTTGTTTTTCGAATTTGAGATCTTTCTGCAATGGGCACTTTTCATACTATAAGCAGTTTTTCCTAACAAATGCAAGATTTAACATTGGCTATCTCCGCAAGGAAACATCAGATCTGCTCAACCCATGGTTTTTTGGTCTTCGGGGAGGATGGGGAACATGAATATGTGTTTGTTTTTCGAATTTGAGCTCTTTCTGCAATGGGCACTTTTCATACTATAAGCAGTTTTTCCTAACAAATGCAAGATATAACATGGGCTATCTCCGCAAGGAAACATGAGATCTGCAAACGTTATTGTTTTTTGGTCTTCGGGGAGGATGGGGAACATGAATATGTTTTTGTTTTTCGAATTTGAGCTCTATCTGAAATGACCACTTTTCATGCTCTAAGCAGTTTTTCCTAACAAATGCAAGATATAACATTGGCTATCTCTGCAAGGAAACATCAGATCTGCACAACTCATTGTTTTTTGGTCTTCGGGGAGGATGGGGAACATGAATATGTGATTGTTTTTCGAATTTGAGCTCTTTCTGCAATGGGCACTTTTCATACTATAAGCAGTTTTTCCTAACAAATGCAAGATATAACATGGGCTATCTCCGCAAGGAAACATGAGATCTGCAAAAGTTATGGTTTTTTGTTCTTCGGGGAGGATGGGGAACATGAATATGTGTTTGTTTTTCGAATTTGACCTCTATCTGAAATGAGCACTTTTCATGCTCTAAGCAGTTTTTCCTAACAAATGCAAGATATAACATTGGCTATCTCCGCAAGGAAACATCAGATCTGCACAACTCATGGTTTTTTGGTCTTCGGGGAGGATGGGGAACATGAATATGTGTTTGTTTTTCGAATTTGAGCTCTTTCTGCAATGGGCACTTTTCATGCTATAAGCAGTTTTTCCTAACAAATGCAATATATAACATTGGGTATCTCCGCAAGGAAACATCAGATCTGCACAACTCATGGTTTTTTGGTCTTCGGGGAGGATGGGGAACATGAATATGTGTTTGTTTTTCGAATTTGAGCTCTTTCTGCAATGGGCACTTTTCATACTATAAGCAGTTTTTCCTAACAAATGCAAGATATAACATTGGCTATCTCCGCAAGGAAACATGAGATCTGCAAACGTTATGGTTTTTTGGTCTTCGGGGAGGATGGGGAACATGAATATGTGTTTGTTTTTCGAATTTGAGATCTTTCTGCAATGGGCACTTTTCATACTATAAGCAGTTTTTCCTAACAAATGCAAGCTATTACATTGGCAATCTCCGCAAGGAAACATCAGATCTGCTCAACTCATGGTTTTTTGGTCTTCGGGGAGGAGGGGGAACATGAATATGTGTTTGTTTTTCGAATTTGAGCTCTTTCTGCAATGGGCACTTTTCATACTATAAGCAGTTTTTCCTAACAAATGCAAGATATAACATTGGCTATCTCCGCAAGGAAACATCAGATCTGCACAACTCATGGTTTTTTGGTCTTCGGGGAGGAGGGGGAACATGAATATGTGTTTGTTTTTCGAATTTGAGATCTTTCTGCAATGGGCACTTTTCATACTATAAGCAGTTTTTCCTAACAAATGCAAGATTTAACATTGGCTATCTCCGCAAGGAAACATCAGATCTGCTCAACCCATGGTTTTTTGGTCTTCGGGGAGGATGGGGAACATGAATATGTGTTTCTTTTTCGAATTTGAGCTCTTTCTGCAATGGGCACTTTTCATACTATAAGCAGTTTTTCCTAACAAATGCAAGATATAACATGGGCTATCTCCGCAAGGAAACATGAGATCTGCAAACGTTATTGTTTTTTGGTCTTCGGGGAGGATGGGGAACATGAATATGTTTTTGTTTTTCGAATTTGAGCTCTATCTGAAATGAGCACTTTTCATGCTCTAAGCAGTTTTTCCTAACAAATGCAAGATATAACATTGGCTATCTCCGCAAGGAAACATCAGATCTGCACAACTCATGGTTTTTTGGTCTTCGGGGAGGATGGGGAACATGAATATGTGATTGTTTTTCGAATTTGAGCTCTTTCTGCAATGGGCACTTTTCATACTATAAGCAGTTTTTCCTAACAAATGCAAGATATAACATGGGCTATCTCCGCAAGGAAACATGAGATCTGCAAACGTTATTGTTTTTTGGTCTTCGGGGAGGATGGGGAACATGAATATGTTTTTGTTTTTCGAATTTGAGCTCTATCTGAAATGAGCACTTTTCATGCTCTAAGCGGTTTTTCCTAACAAATGCAAGATATAACATTGGCTATCTCCGCAAGGAAACATCAGATCTGCACAACTCATGGTTTTTTGGTCTTCGGGGAGGATGGGGAACATGAATATGTGTTTGTTTTTCGAATTTGAGATCTTTCTGCAATGGGCACTTTTCATACTATAAGCAGTTTTTCCTAACAAATGCAAGCTATTACATTGGCAATCTCCGCAAGGAAACATCAGATCTGCTCAACTCATGGTTTTTTGGTCTTCGGGGAGGAGGGGGAACATGAATATGTGTTTCTTTTTCGAATTTGAGCTCTTTCTGCAATGGGCACTTTTCATACTATAAGCAGTTTTTCCTAACAAATGCAAGATATAACATGGGCTATCTCCGCAAGGAAACATGAGATCTGCAAACGTTATGGTTTTTTGGTCTTCGGGGAGGATGGGGAACATGAATATGTGATTGTTTTTCGAATTTGAGCTCTTTCTGCAATGGGCACTTTTCATACTATAAGCAGTTTTTCCTAACAAATGCAAGATATAACATGGGCTATCTCCGCAAGGAAACATGAGATCTGCAAAGGTTATGGTTTTTTGTTCTTCGGGTAGGATGGGGAACATGAATATGTGTTTGTTTTTCGAATTTGAGCTCTATCTGAAATGAGCACTTTTCATGCTCTAAGCAGTTTTTCCTAACAAATGCAAAATATAACATTGGCTATCTCCGCAAGGAAACATCAGATAATGCACAACTCATGGTTTTTTGGTCTTCGGGGAGGATGGGGAACATGAAAATGTGTTTGTTTTTCGAATTTGAGATCTTTCTGCAATGGGCACTTTTCATACTATAAGCAGTTTTTCCTAACAAATGCAAGATTTAACATTGGCTATCTCCGCAAGGAAACATCAGATCTGCTCAACCCATGGTTTTTTGGTCTTCGGGGAGGATGGGGAACATGAATATGTGTTTCTTTTTCGAATTTGAGCTCTTTCTGCAATGGGCACTTTTCATACTATAAGCAGTTTTTCCTAACAAATGCAAGATATAACATGGGCTATCTCCGCAAGGAAACATGAGATCTGCAAACGTTATTGTTTTTTGGTCTTCGGGGAGGATGGGGAACATGAATATGTTTTTGTTTTTCGAATTTGAGCTCTATCTGAAATGACCACTTTTCATGCTCTAAGCAGTTTTTCCTAACAAATGCAAGATATAACATTGGCTATCTCCGCAAGGAAACATCAGATCTGCACAACTCATGGTTTTTTGGTCTTCGGGGAGGATGGGGAACATGAATATGTGATTGTTTTTCGAATTTGAGCTCTTTCTGCAATGGGCACTTTTCATACTATAAGCAGTTTTTCCTAACAAATGCAAGATATAACATGGGCTATCTCCGCAAGGAAACATGAGATCTGCAAAAGTTATGGTTTTTTGTTCTTCGGGGAGGATGGGGAACATGAATATGTGTTTGTTTTTCGAATTTGACCTCTATCTGAAATGAGCACTTTTCATGCTCTAAGCAGTTTTTCCTAACAAATGCAAGATATAACATTGGCTATCTCCGCAAGGAAACATCAGATCTGCACAACTCATGGTTTTTTGGTCTTCGGGGAGGATGGGGAACATGAATATGTGATTGTTTTTCGAATTTGAGCTCTTTCTGCAATGGGCACTTTTCATACTATAAGCAGTTTTTCCTAACAAATGCAAGATATAACATTGGCTATCTCCGCAAGGAAACATGAGATCTGCAAAAGTTATGGTTTTTTGTTCTTCGGGGAGGATGGGGAACATGAATATGTGTTTGTTTTTCGAATTTGACCTCTATCTGAAATGAGCACTTTTCATGCTCTAAGCAGTTTTTCCTAACAAATGCAAGATATAACATTGGCTATCTCCGCAAGGAAACATCAGATCTGCACAACTCATGGTTTTTTGGTCTTCGGGGAGGATGGGGATCATGAATATGTGTTTGTTTTTCGAATTTGAGCTCTTTCTGCAATGGGCACTTTTCATGCTATAAGCAGTTTTTCCTAACAAATGCAAGATATAACATTGGCTATCTCCGCAAGGAAACATCAGATCTGCACAACTCATGGTTTTTTGGTCTTCGGGGAGGATGGGGAACATGAATATGTGTTTGTTTTTCGAATTTGAGCTCTTTCTGCAATGGGCACTTTTCATACTATAAGCAGTTTTTCCTAACAAATGCAAGATATAACATGGGCTATCTCCGCAAGGAAACATGAGATCTGCAAACGTTATGGTTTTTTGGTCTTCGGGGAGGATGGGGAACATGAATATGTGATTGTTTTTCGAATTTGAGCTCTTTCTGCAATGGGCACTTTTCATACTATAAGCAGTTTTTCCTAACAAATGCAAGATATAACATGGGCTATCTCCGCAAGGAAACATGAGATCTGCAAAGGTTATGGTTTTTTGTTCTTCGGGTAGGATGGGGAACATGAATATGTGTTTGTTTTTCGAATTTGAGCTCTATCTGAAATGAGCACTTTTCATGCTCTAAGCAGTTTTTCCTAACAAATGCAAAATCTAACATTGGCTATCTCCGCAAGGAAACATCAGATAATGCACAACTCATGGTTTTTTGGTCTTCGGGGAGGATGGGGAACATGAATATGTGATTGTTTTTCGAATTTGAGATCTTTCTGCAATGGGCACTTTTCATGCTATAAGCAGTTTTTCCTAACAAATGCAAGATATAACATTGGCTATCTCCGCAAGGAAACATCAGATCTGCACAACTCATGGTTTTTTGTTCTTCGGGGAGGCGGGGGAACATGAAAATGTGTTTGTTTTTCGAATTTGACCTCTATCTGAAATGGGCACTTTTCATGCTATAAGCAGTTTTTCATAACAAATGCAAGATATAACATGGGCTATCTCCGCAAGGAAACATGAGATCTGCAAAAGTTATGTTTTTTTGTTCTTCGGGGAGGATGGGGAACATGAATATGTGTTTGTTTTTCGAATTTGACCTCTATCTGAAATGAGCACTTTTACTGCTCTAAGCAGTTTTTCCTAACAAATGCAAGATATAACATTGGCTATCTCCGCAAGGAAACATCAGATCTGCACAACTCATGGTTTTTTGGTCTTCGGGGAGGATGGGGAACATGAATATGTTTTTGTTTTTCGAATTTGAGCTCTTTCTGCAATGGGCACTTTTCATACTATAAGCAGTTTTTCCTAACAAATGCAAGATATAACATGGGCTATCTCCGCAAGGAAACATCAGATCTGCACAACTCATGGTTTTTTGGTCTTCGGGGAGGAGGGGGAACATGAATATGTGTTTGTTTTTAGAATTTGAGATCTTTCTGCAATGGGCACTTTTCATACTATAAGCAGTTTTTCCTAACAAATGCAAGATTTAACATTGGCTATCTCCGCAAGGAAACATCAGATCTGCTCAACCCATGGTTTTTTGGTCTTCGGGGAGGATGGGGAACATGAATATGTGTTTCTTTTTCGAATTTGAGCTCTTTCTGCAATGGGCACTTTTCATACTATAAGCAGTTTTTCCTAACAAATGCAAGATATAACATGGGCTATCTCCGCAAGGAAACATGAGATCTGCAAACGTTATTGTTTTTTGGTCTTCGGGGAGGATGGGGAACATGAATATGTTTTTGTTTTTCGAATTTGAGCTCTTTCTGCAATGGGCACTTTTCATACTATAAGCAGTTTTTCCTAACAAATGCAAGATATAACATGGGCTATCTCCGCAAGGAAACATGAGATCTGCAAACGTTATTGTTTTTTGGTCTTCGGGGAGGATGGGGAACATGAATATGTTTTTGTTTTTCGAATTTGAGCTCTATCTGAAATGACCACTTTTCATGCTCTAAGCAGTTTTTCCTAACAAATGCAAGATATAACATTGGCTATCTCTGCAAGGAAACATCAGATCTGCACAACTCATTGTTTTTTGGTCTTCGGGGAGGATGGGGAACATGAATATGTGATTGTTTTTCGAATTTGAGCTCTTTCTGCAATGGGCACTTTTCATACTATAAGCAGTTTTTCCTAACAAATGCAAGATATAACATGGGCTATCTCCGCAAGGAAACATGAGATCTGCAAAAGTTATGGTTTTTTGTTCTTCGGGGAGGATGGGGAACATGAATATGTGTTTGTTTTTCGAATTTGACCTCTATCTGAAATGAGCACTTTTCATGCTCTAAGCAGTTTTTCCTAACAAATGCAAGATATAACATTGGCTATCTCCGCAAGGAAACATCAGATCTGCACAACTCATGGTTTTTTGGTCTTCGGGGAGGATGGGGAACATGAATATGTGTTTGTTTTTCGAATTTGAGCTCTTTCTGCAATGGGCACTTTTCATGCTATAAGCAGTTTTTCCTAACAAATGCAATATATAACATTGGGTATCTCCGCAAGGAAACATCAGATCTGCACAACTCATGGTTTTTTGGTCTTCGGGGAGGATGGGGAACATGAATATGTGTTTGTTTTTCGAATTTGAGCTCTTTCTGCAATGGGCACTTTTCATACTATAAGCAGTTTTTCCTAACAAATGCAAGATATAACATTGGCTATCTCCGCAAGGAAACATGAGATCTGCAAACGTTATGGTTTTTTGGTCTTCGGGGAGGATGGGGAACATGAATATGTGTTTGTTTTTCGAATTTGAGATCTTTCTGCAATGGGCACTTTTCATACTATAAGCAGTTTTTCCTAACAAATGCAAGCTATTACATTGGCAATCTCCGCAAGGAAACATCAGATCTGCTCAACTCATGGTTTTTTGGTCTTCGGGGAGGAGGGGGAACATGAATATGTGTTTGTTTTTCGAATTTGAGCTCTTTCTGCAATGGGCACTTTTCATACTATAAGCAGTTTTTCCTAACAAATGCAAGATATAACATTGGCTATCTCCGCAAGGAAACATCAGATCTGCACAACTCATGGTTTTTTGGTCTTCGGGGAGGAGGGGGAACATGAATATGTGTTTGTTTTTCGAATTTGAGATCTTTCTGCAATGGGCACTTTTCATACTATAAGCAGTTTTTCCTAACAAATGCAAGATTTAACATTGGCTATCTCCGCAAGGAAACATCAGATCTGCTCAACCCATGGTTTTTTGGTCTTCGGGGAGTATGGGGAACATGAATATGTGTTTCTTTTTCGAATTTGAGCTCTTTCTGCAATGGGCACTTTTCATACTATAAGCAGTTTTTCCTAACAAATGCAAGATATAACATGGGCTATCTCCGCAAGGAAACATGAGATCTGCAAACGTTATTGTTTTTTGGTCTTCGGGGAGGATGGGGAACATGAATATGTTTTTGTTTTTCGAATTTGAGCTCTATCTGAAATGAGCACTTTTCATGCTCTAAGCAGTTTTTCCTAACAAATGCAAGATATAACATGGGCTATCTCCGCAAGGAAACATGAGATCTGCAAAAGTTATTGTTTTTTGTTCTTCGGGGAGGATGGGGAACATGAATATGTGTTTGTTTTTCGAATTTGAGCTCTATCTGAAATGGGCACTTTTCATGCTATAAGCAGTTTTTCCTAACAAATGCAAGATATAACATGGGCTATCTCCGCAAGGAAACATGAGATCTGCAAAAGTTATGTTTTTTTGTTCTTCGGGGAGGATGGGGAACATGAATATGTGTTTGTTTTTCGAATTTGACCTCTATCTGAAATGAGCACTTTTACTGCTCTAAGCAGTTTTTCCTAACAAATGCAAGATATAACATTGGCTATCTCCGCAAGGAAACATCAGATCTGCACAACTCATGGTTTTTTGGTCTTCGGGGAGGATGGGGAACATGAATATGTTTTTGTTTTTCGAATTTGAGCTCTTTCTGCAATGGGCACTTTTCATACTATAAGCAGTTTTTCCTAACAAATGCAAGATATAACATGGGCTATCTCCGCAAGGAAACATCAGATCTGCACAACTCATGGTTTTTTGGTCTTCGGGGAGGAGGGGGAACATGAATATGTGTTTGTTTTTAGAATTTGAGATCTTTCTGCAATGGGCACTTTTCATACTATAAGCAGTTTTTCCTAACAAATGCAAGATTTAACATTGGCTATCTCCGCAAGGAAACATCAGATCTGCTCAACCCATGGTTTTTTGGTCTTCGGGGAGGATGGGGAACATGAATATGTGTTTCTTTTTCGAATTTGAGCTCTTTCTGCAATGGGCACTTTTCATACTATAAGCAGTTTTTCCTAACAAATGCAAGATATAACATGGGCTATCTCCGCAAGGAAACATGAGATCTGCAAACGTTATTGTTTTTTGGTCTTCGGGGAGGATGGGGAACATGAATATGTTTTTGTTTTTCGAATTTGAGCTCTTTCTGCAATGGGCACTTTTCATACTATAAGCAGTTTTTCCTAACAAATGCAAGATATAACATGGGCTATCTCCGCAAGGAAACATGAGATCTGCAAACGTTATTGTTTTTTGGTCTTCGGGGAGGATGGGGAACATGAATATGTTTTTGTTTTTCGAATTTGAGCTCTATCTGAAATGACCACTTTTCATGCTCTAAGCAGTTTTTCCTAACAAATGCAAGATATAACATTGGCTATCTCTGCAAGGAAACATCAGATCTGCACAACTCATTGTTTTTTGGTCTTCGGGGAGGATGGGGAACATGAATATGTGATTGTTTTTCGAATTTGAGCTCTTTCTGCAATGGGCACTTTTCATACTATAAGCAGTTTTTCCTAACAAATGCAAGATATAACATGGGCTATCTCCGCAAGGAAACATGAGATCTGCAAAAGTTATGGTTTTTTGTTCTTCGGGGAGGATGGGGAACATGAATATGTGTTTGTTTTTCGAATTTGACCTCTATCTGAAATGAGCACTTTTCATGCTCTAAGCAGTTTTTCCTAACAAATGCAAGATATAACATTGGCTATCTCCGCAAGGAAACATCAGATCTGCACAACTCATGGTTTTTTGGTCTTCGGGGAGGATGGGGAACATGAATATGTGTTTGTTTTTCGAATTTGAGCTCTTTCTGCAATGGGCACTTTTCATGCTATAAGCAGTTTTTCCTAACAAATGCAATATATAACATTGGGTATCTCCGCAAGGAAACATCAGATCTGCACAACTCATGGTTTTTTGGTCTTCGGGGAGGATGGGGAACATGAATATGTGTTTGTTTTTCGAATTTGAGCTCTTTCTGCAATGGGCACTTTTCATACTATAAGCAGTTTTTCCTAACAAATGCAAGATATAACATTGGCTATCTCCGCAAGGAAACATGAGATCTGCAAACGTTATGGTTTTTTGGTCTTCGGGGAGGATGGGGAACATGAATATGTGTTTGTTTTTCGAATTTGAGATCTTTCTGCAATGGGCACTTTTCATACTATAAGCAGTTTTTCCTAACAAATGCAAGCTATTACATTGGCAATCTCCGCAAGGAAACATCAGATCTGCTCAACTCATGGTTTTTTGGTCTTCGGGGAGGAGGGGGAACATGAATATGTGTTTGTTTTTCGAATTTGAGCTCTTTCTGCAATGGGCACTTTTCATACTATAAGCAGTTTTTCCTAACAAATGCAAGATATAACATTGGCTATCTCCGCAAGGAAACATCAGATCTGCACAACTCATGGTTTTTTGGTCTTCGGGGAGGAGGGGGAACATGAATATGTGTTTGTTTTTCGAATTTGAGATCTTTCTGCAATGGGCACTTTTCATACTATAAGCAGTTTTTCCTAACAAATGCAAGATTTAACATTGGCTATCTCCGCAAGGAAACATCAGATCTGCTCAACCCATGGTTTTTTGGTCTTCGGGGAGTATGGGGAACATGAATATGTGTTTCTTTTTCGAATTTGAGCTCTTTCTGCAATGGGCACTTTTCATACTATAAGCAGTTTTTCCTAACAAATGCAAGATATAACATGGGCTATCTCCGCAAGGAAACATGAGATCTGCAAACGTTATTGTTTTTTGGTCTTCGGGGAGGATGGGGAACATGAATATGTTTTTGTTTTTCGAATTTGAGCTCTATCTGAAATGAGCACTTTTCATGCTCTAAGCAGTTTTTCCTAACAAATGCAAGATATAACATGGGCTATCTCCGCAAGGAAACATGAGATCTGCAAAAGTTATTGTTTTTTGTTCTTCGGGGAGGATGGGGAACATGAATATGTGTTTGTTTTTCGAATTTGAGCTCTTTCTGCAATGGGCACTTTTCATACTATAAGCAGTTTTTCCTAACAAATGCAAGATATAACATTGGCTATCTCCGCAAGGAAACATCAGATCTGCACAACTCATGGTTTTTTGGTCTTCGGGGAGGAGGGGGAACATGAATATGTGTTTGTTTTTCGAATTTGAGATCTTTCTGCAATGGGCACTTTTCATACTATAAGCAGTTTTTCCTAACAAATGCAAGATTTAACATTGGCTATCTCCGCAAGGAAACATCAGATCTGCTCAACCCATGGTTTTTTGGTCTTCGGGGAGGATGGGGAACATGAATATGTGTTTCTTTTTCGAATTTGAGCTCTTTCTGCAATGGGCACTTTTCATACTATAAGCAGTTTTTCCTAACAAATGCAAGATATAACATGGGCTATCTCCGCAAGGAAACATGAGATCTGCAAACGTTATTGTTTTTTGGTCTTCGGGGAGGATGGGGAACATGAATATGTTTTTGTTTTTCGAATTTGAGCTCTATCTGAAATGAGCACTTTTCATGCTCTAAGCAGTTTTTCCTAACAAATGCAAGATATAACATTGGCTATCTCCGCAAGGAAACATCAGATCTGCACAACTCATGGTTTTTTGGTCTTCGGGGAGGATGGGGAACATGAATATGTGATTGTTTTTCGAATTTGAGCTCTTTCTGCAATGGGCACTTTTCATACTATAAGCAGTTTTTCCTAACAAATGCAAGATATAACATGGGCTATCTCCGCAAGGAAACATGAGATCTGCAAACGTTATTGTTTTTTGGTCTTCGGGGAGGATGGGGAACATGAATATGTTTTTGTTTTTCGAATTTGAGCTCTATCTGAAATGAGCACTTTTCATGCTCTAAGCAGTTTTTCCTAACAAATGCAAGATATAACATTGGCTATCTCCGCAAGGAAACATCAGATCTGCACAACTCATGGTTTTTTGGTCTTCGGGGAGGATGGGGAACATGAATATGTGTTTGTTTTTCGAATTTGAGATCTTTCTGCAATGGGCACTTTTCATACTATAAGCAGTTTTTCCTAACAAATGCAAGCTATTACATTGGCAATCTCCGCAAGGAAACATCAGATCTGCTCAACTCATGGTTTTTTGGTCTTCGGGGAGGAGGGGGAACATGAATATGTGTTTCTTTTTCGAATTTGAGCTCTTTCTGCAATGGGCACTTTTCATACTATAAGCAGTTTTTCCTAACAAATGCAAGATATAACATGGGCTATCTCCGCAAGGAAACATGAGATCTGCAAACGTTATGGTTTTTTGGTCTTCGGGGAGGATGGGGAACATGAATATGTGATTGTTTTTCGAATTTGAGCTCTTTCTGCAATGGGCACTTTTCATACTATAAGCAGTTTTTCCTAACAAATGCAAGATATAACATGGACTATCTCCGCAAGGAAACATGAGATCTGCAAAGGTTATGGTTTTTTGTTCTTCGGGTAGGATGGGGAACATGAATATGTGTTTGTTTTTCGAATTTGAGCTCTATCTGAAATGAGCACTTTTCATGCTCTAAGCAGTTTTTCCTAACAAATGCAAAATATAACATTGGCTATCTCCGCAAGGAAACATCAGATAATGCACAACTCATGGTTTTTTGGTCTTCGGGGAGGATGGGGAACATGAATATGTGATTGTTTTTCGAATTTGAGATCTTTCTGCAATGGGCACTTTTCATGCTATAAGCAGTTTTTCCTAACAAATGCAAGATATAACATTGGCTATCTCCGCAAGGAAACATCAGATCTGCACAACTCATGGTTTTTTGTTCTTCGGGGAGGCGGGGGAACATGAAAATGTGTTTGTTTTTCGAATTTGACCTCTATCTGAAATGGGCACTTTTCATGCTATAAGCAGTTTTTCCTAACAAATGCAAGATATAACATGGGCTATCTCCGCAAGGAAACATGAGATCTGCAAAAGTTATGTTTTTTTGTTCTTCGGGGAGGATGGGGAACATGAATATGTGTTTGTTTTTCGAATTTGACCTCTATCTGAAATGAGCACTTTTACTGCTCTAAGCAGTTTTTCCTAACAAATGCAAGATATAACATTGGCTATCTCCGCAAGGAAACATCAGATCTGCACAACTCATGGTTTTTTGGTCTTCGGGGAGGATGGGGAACATGAATATGTTTTTGTTTTTCGAATTTGAGCTCTTTCTGCAATGGGCACTTTTCATACTATAAGCAGTTTTTCCTAACAAATGCAAGATATAACATGGGCTATCTCCGCAAGGAAACATCAGATCTGCACAACTCATGGTTTTTTGGTCTTCGGGGAGGAGGGGGAACATGAATATGTGTTTGTTTTTAGAATTTGAGATCTTTCTGCAATGGGCACTTTTCATACTATAAGCAGTTTTTCCTAACAAATGCAAGATTTAACATTGGCTATCTCCGCAAGGAAACATCAGATCTGCTCAACCCATGGTTTTTTGGTCTTCGGGGAGGATGGGGAACATGAATATGTGTTTCTTTTTCGAATTTGAGCTCTTTCTGCAATGGGCACTTTTCATACTATAAGCAGTTTTTCCTAACAAATGCAAGATATAACATGGGCTATCTCCGCAAGGAAACATGAGATCTGCAAACGTTATTGTTTTTTGGTCTTCGGGGAGGATGGGGAACATGAATATGTTTTTGTTTTTCGAATTTGAGCTCTATCTGAAATGACCACTTTTCATGCTCTAAGCAGTTTTTCCTAACAAATGCAAGATATAACATTGGCTATCTCCGCAAGGAAACATCAGATCTGCACAACTCATGGTTTTTTGGTCTTCGGGGAGGATGGGGAACATGAATATGTGATTGTTTTTCGAATTTGAGCTCTTTCTGCAATGGGCACTTTTCATACTATAAGCAGTTTTTCCTAACAAATGCAAGATATAACATGGGCTATCTCCGCAAGGAAACATGAGATCTGCAAAAGTTATGGTTTTTTGTTCTTCGGGGAGGATGGGGAACATGAATATGTGTTTGTTTTTCGAATTTGACCTCTATCTGAAATGAGCACTTTTCATGCTCTAAGCAGTTTTTCCTAACAAATGCAAGATATAACATTGGCTATCTCCGCAAGGAAACATCAGATCTGCACAACTCATGGTTTTTTGGTCTTCGGGGAGGATGGGGAACATGAATATGTGATTGTTTTTCGAATTTGAGCTCTTTCTGCAATGGGCACTTTTCATACTATAAGCAGTTTTTCCTAACAAATGCAAGATATAACATTGGCTATCTCCGCAAGGAAACATGAGATCTGCAAAAGTTATGGTTTTTTGTTCTTCGGGGAGGATGGGGAACATGAATATGTGTTTGTTTTTCGAATTTGACCTCTATCTGAAATGAGCACTTTTCATGCTCTAAGCAGTTTTTCCTAACAAATGCAAGATATAACATTGGCTATCTCCGCAAGGAAACATCAGATCTGCACAACTCATGGTTTTTTGGTCTTCGGGGAGGATGGGGATCATGAATATGTGTTTGTTTTTCGAATTTGAGCTCTTTCTGCAATGGGCACTTTTCATGCTATAAGCAGTTTTTCCTAACAAATGCAAGATATAACATTGGCTATCTCCGCAAGGAAACATCAGATCTGCACAATTCATGGTTTTTTGGTCTTCGGGGAGGATGGGGAACATGAATATGTGTTTGTTTTTCGAATTTGAGATCTTTCTGCAATGGGCACTTTTCATACTATAAGCAGTTTTTCCTAACAAATGCAAGCTATTACATTGGCAATCTCCGCAAGGAAACATCAGATCTGCTCAACTCATGGTTTTTTGGTCTTCGGGGAGGAGGGGGAACATGAATATGTGTTTGTTTTTCGAATTTGAGCTCTTTCTGCAATGGGCACTTTTCATACTATAAGCAGTTTTTCCTAACAAATGCAAGATATAACATGGGCTATCTCCGCAAGGAAACATGAGATCTGCAAACGTTATTGTTTTTTGGTCTTCGGGGAGGATGGGGAACATGAATATGTTTTTGTTTTTCGAATTTGAGCTCTATCTGAAATGAGCACTTTTCATGCTCTAAGCAGTTTTTCCTAACAAATGCAAGATATAACATTGGCTATCTCCGCAAGGAAACATCAGATCTGCACAACTCATAGTTTTTTGGTCTTCGGGGAGGATGGGGAACATGAATATGTGATTGTTTTTCGAATTTGAGCTCTTTCTGCAATGGGCACTTTTCATACTATAAGCAGTTTTTCCTAACAAATGCAAGATATAACATGGGCTATCTCCGCAAGGAAACATGAGATCTGCAAAAGTTATGGTTTTTTGTTCTTCGGGGAGGATGGGGAACATGAATATGTGTTTGTTTTTCGAATTTGAGCTCTATCTGAAATGAGCACTTTTCATGCTCTAAGCAGTTTTTCCTAACAAATGCAAAATATAACATTGGCTATCTCCGCAAGGAAACATCAGATAATGCACAACTCATGGTTTTTTGGTCTTCGGGGAGGATGGGGAACATGAATATGTGATTGTTTTTCGAATTTGAGATCTTTCTGCAATGGGCACTTTTCATGCTATAAGCAGTTTTTCCTAACAAATGCAAGATATAACATTGGCTATCTCCGCAAGGAAACATCAGATCTGCACAACTCATGGTTTTTTGTTCTTCGGGGAGGCGGGGGAACATGAAAATGTGTTTGTTTTTCGAATTTGACCTCTATCTGAAATGGGCACTTTTCATGCTATAAGCAGTTTTTCCTAACAAATGCAAGATATAACATGGGCTATCTCCGCAAGGAAACATGAGATCTGCAAAAGTTATGTTTTTTGGTCTTCGGGGAGGATGGGGAACATGAATATGTGATTGTTTTTCGAATTTGAGCTCTTTCTGCAATGGGCACTTTTCATACTATAAGCAGTTTTTCCTAACAAATGCAAGATATAACATGGGCTATCTCCGCAAGGAAACATGAGATCTGCAAAAGTTATGGTTTTTTGTTCTTCGGGGAGGATGGGGAACATGAATATGTGTTTGTTTTTCGAATTTGACCTCTATCTGAAATGAGCACTTTTCATGCTCTAAGCAGTTTTTCCTAACAAATGCAAGATATAACATTGGCTATCTCCGCAAGGAAACATCAGATCTGCACAACTCATGGTTTTTTGGTCTTCGGGGAGGATGGGGATCATGAATATGTGTTTGTTTTTCGAATTTGAGCTCTTTCTGCAATGGGCACTTTTCATGCTATAAGCAGTTTTTCCTAACAAATGCAAGATATAACATTGGCTATCTCCGCAAGGAAACATCAGATCTGCACAACTCATGGTTTTTTGGTCTTCGGGGAGGATGGGGAACATGAATATGTGTTTGTTTTTCGAATTTGAGATCTTTCTGCAATGGGCACTTTTCATACTATAAGCAGTTTTTCCTAACAAATGCAAGCTATTACATTGGCAATCTCCGCAAGGAAACATCAGATCTGCTCAACTCATGGTTTTTTGGTCTTCGGGGAGGAGGGGGAACATGAATATGTGTTTGTTTTTCGAATTTGAGCTCTTTCTGCAATGGGCACTTTTCATACTATAAGCAGTTTTTCCTAACAAATGCAAGATATAACATGGGCTATCTCCGCAAGGAAACATGAGATCTGCAAACGTTATTGTTTTTTGGTCTTCGGGGAGGATGGGGAACATGAATATGTTTTTGTTTTTCGAATTTGAGCTCTATCTGAAATGAGCACTTTTCATGCTCTAAGCAGTTTTTCCTAACAAATGCAAGATATAACATTGGCTATCTCCGCAAGGAAACATCAGATCTGCACAACTCATGGTTTTTTGGTCTTCGGGGAGGATGGGGAACATGAATATGTGATTGTTTTTCGAATTTGAGCTCTTTCTGCAATGGGCACTTTTCATACTATAAGCAGTTTTTCCTAACAAATGCAAGATATAACATGGGCTATCTCCGCAAGGAAACATGAGATCTGCAAAAGTTATGGTTTTTTGTTCTTCGGGGAGGATGGGGAACATGAATATGTGTTTGTTTTTCGAATTTGAGCTCTATCTGAAATGAGCACTTTTCATGCTCTAAGCAGTTTTTCCTAACAAATGCAAAATATAACATTGGCTATCTCCGCAAGGAAACATCAGATAATGCACAACTCATGGTTTTTTGGTCTTCGGGGAGGATGGGGAACATGAATATGTGATTGTTTTTCGAATTTGAGATCTTTCTGCAATGGGCACTTTTCATGCTATAAGAAGTTTTTCCTAACAAATGCAAGATATAACATTGGCTATCTCCGCAAGGAAACATCAGATCTGCACAACTCATGGTTTTTTGTTCTTCGGGGAGGCGGGGGAACATGAAAATGTGTTTGTTTTTCGAATTTGACCTCTATCTGAAATGGGCACTTTTCATGCTATAAGCAGTTTTTCCTAACAAATGCAAGATATAACATGGGCTATCTCCGCAAGGAAACATGAGATCTGCAAAAGTTATGTTTTTTGGTCTTCGGGGAGGATGGGGAACATGAATATGTGATTGTTTTTCGAATTTGAGCTCTTTCTGCAATGGGCACTTTTCATACTATAAGCAGTTTTTCCTAACAAATGCAAGATATAACATGGGCTATCTCCGCAAGGAAACATGAGATCTGCAAAAGTTATGGTTTTTTGTTCTTCGGGGAGGATGGGGAACATGAATATGTGTTTGTTTTTCGAATTTGACCTCTATCTGAAATGAGCACTTTTCATGCTCTAAGCAGTTTTTCCTAACAAATGCAAGATATAACATTGGCTATCTCCGCAAGGAAACATCAGATCTGCACAACTCATGGTTTTTTGGTCTTCGGGGAGGATGGGGATCATGAATATGTGTTTGTTTTTCGAATTTGAGCTCTTTCTGCAATGGGCACTTTTCATGCTATAAGCAGTTTTTCCTAACAAATGCAAGATATAACATTGGCTATCTCCGCAAGGAAACATCAGATCTGCACAACTCATGGTTTTTTGGTCTTCGGGGAGGATGGGGAACATGAATATGTGTTTGTTTTTCGAATTTGAGATCTTTCTGCAATGGGCACTTTTCATACTATAAGCAGTTTTTCCTAACAAATGCAAGCTATTACATTGGCAATCTCCGCAAGGAAACATCAGATCTGCTCAACTCATGGTTTTTTGGTCTTCGGGGAGGAGGGGGAACATGAATATGTGTTTGTTTTTCGAATTTGAGCTCTTTCTGCAATGGGCACTTTTCATACTATAAGCAGTTTTTCCTAACAAATGCAAGATATAACATGGGCTATCTCCGCAAGGAAACATGAGATCTGCAAACGTTATGGTTTTTTGGTCTTCGGGGAGGATGGGGAACATGAATATGTTTTTGTTTTTCGAATTTGAGCTCTATCTGAAATGAGCACTTTTCATGCTCTAAGCAGTTTTTCCTAACAAATGCAAGATATAACATTGGCTATCTCCGCAAGGAAACATCAGATCTGCACAACTCATGGTTTTTTGGTCTTCGGGGAGGATGGGGAACATGAATATGTGATTGTTTTTCGAATTTGAGCTCTTTCTGCAATGGGCACTTTTCATACTATAAGCAGTTTTTCCTAACAAATGCAAGATATAACATGGGCTATCTCCGCAAGGAAACATGAGATCTGCAAAAGTTATGGTTTTTTGTTCTTCAGGGAGGATGGGGAACATGAATATGTGTTTGTTTTTCGAATTTGAGCTCTATCTGAAATGAGCACTTTTCATGCTCTAAGCAGTTTTTCCTAACAAATGCAAAATATAACATTGGCTATCTCCGCAAGGAAACATCAGATAATGCACAACTCATGGTTTTTTGGTCTTCGGGGAGGATGGGGAACATGAATATGTGATTGTTTTTCGAATTTGAGATCTTTCTGCAATGGGCACTTTTCATGCTATAAGCAGTTTTTCCTAACAAATGCAAGATATAACATTGGCTATCTCCGCAAGGAAACATCAGATCTGCACAACTCATGGTTTTTTGTTCTTCGGGGAGGCGGGGGAACATGAAAATGTGTTTGTTTTTCGAATTTGACCTCTATCTGAAATGGGCACTTTTCATGCTATAAGCAGTTTTTCCTAACAAATGCAAGATATAACATGGGCTATCTCCGCAAAGAAACATGAGATCTGCAAAAGTTATGTTTTTTTGTTCTTCGGGGAGGATGGGGAACATGAATATGTGTTTGTTTTTCGAATTTGACCTCTATCTGAAATGAGCACTTTTCATGCTCTAAGCAGTTTTTCCTAACAAATGCAAGATATAACATTGGCTATCTCCCCAAGGAAACATCAGATCTGCACAACTCATGGTTTTTTGGTCTTCGGGGAGGATGGGGAACATGAATATGTTTTTGTTTTTCGAATTTGAGCTCTTTCTGCAATGGGCACTTTTCATACTATAAGCAGTTTTTCCTAACAAATGCAAGATATAACATGGGCTATCTCCGCAAGGAAACATCAGATCTGCACAACTCATGGTTTTTTGGTCTTCGGGGAGGAGGGGGAACATGAATATGTGTTTGTTTTTCGAATTTGAGATCTTTCTGCAATGGGCACTTTTCATACTATAAGCAGTTTTTCCTAACAAATGCAAGATTTAACATTGGCTATCTCCGCAAGGAAACATCAGATCTGCTCAACCCATGGTTTTTTGGTCTTCGGGGAGGATGGGGAACATGAATATGTGTTTCTTTTTCGAATTTGAGCTCTTTCTGCAATGGGCACTTTTCATACTGTAAGCAGTTTTTCCTAACAAATGCAAGATATAACATGGGCTATCTCCGCAAGGAAACATGAGATCTGCAAACGTTATTGTTTTTTGGTCTTCGGGGAGGATGGGGAACATGAATATGTTTTTGTTTTTCGAATTTGAGCTCTATCTGAAATGACCACTTTTCATGCTCTAAGCAGTTTTTCCTAACAAATGCAAGATATAACATGGGCTATCTCCGCAAGGAAACATGAGATCTGCAAAAGTTATGGTTTTTTGTTCTTCGGGGAGGATGGGGAACATGAATATGTGTTTGTTTTTCGAATTTGACCTCTATCTGAAATGAGCACTTTTCATGCTCTAAGCAGTTTTTCCTAACAAATGCAAGATATAACATTGGCTATCTCCGCAAGAAAACATCAGATCTGCACAACTCATGGTTTTTTGGTCTTCGGGGAGGATGGGGAACATGAATATGTGTTTGTTTTTCGAATTTGAGCTCTTTCTGCAATGGGCACTTTTCATGCTATAAGCAGTTTTTCCTAACAAAGGCAATATATAACATTGGCTATCACCGCAAGGAAACATCAGATCTGCACAACTCATGGTTTTTTGGTCTTCGGGGAGGATGGGGAACATGAATATGTGTTTGTTTTTCGAATTTGAGATCTTTCTGCAATGGGCACTTTTCATACTATAAGCAGTTTTTCCTAACAAATGCAAGCTATTACATTGGCAATCTCCGCAAGGAAACATCAGATCTGCTCAACTCATGGTTTTTTGGTCTTCGGGGAGGAGGGGGAACATGAATATGTGTTTGTTTTTCGAATTTGAGCTCTTTCTGCAATGGGCACTTTTCATACTATAAGCAGTTTTTCCTAACAAATGCAAGATATAACATGGGCTATCTCCGCAAGGAAACATGAGATCTGCAAACGTTATGGTTTTTTGGTCTTCGGGGAGGATGGGGAACATGAATATGTTTTTGTTTTTCGAATTTGAGCTCTATCTGAAATGAGCACTTTTCATGCTCTAAGCAGTTTTTCCTAACAAATGCAAGATATAACATTGGCTATCTCCGCAAGGAAACATCAGATCTGCACAACTCATGGTTTTTTGGTCTTCGGGGAGGATGGGGAACATGAATATGTGATTGTTTTTCGAATTTGAGCTCTTTCTGCAATGGGCACTTTTCATGCTATAAGCAGTTTTTCCTAACAAAGGCAAGATATAACATTGGCTATCTCCGCAAGGAAACATCAGATCTGCACAACTCATGGTTTTTTGGTCTTCGGGGAGGATGGGGAACATGAATATGTGTTTGTTTTTCGAATTTGAGATCTTTCTGCAATGGGCACTTTTCATACTATAAGCAGTTTTTCCTAACAAATGCAAGCTATTACATTGGCAATCTCCGCAAGGAAACATCAGATCTGCTCAACTCATGGTTTTTTGGTCTTCGGGGAGGAGGGGGAACATGAATATGTGTTTGTTTTTCGAATTTGAGCTCTTTCTGCAATGGGCACTTTTCATACTATAAGCAGTTTTTCCTAACAAATGCAAGATATAACATTGGCTATCTCCGCAAGGAAACATCAGATCTGCACAACTCATGGTTTTTTGGTCTTCGGGGAGGATGGGGAACATGAATATGTGATTGTTTTTCGAATTTGAGCTCTTTCTGCAATGGGCACTTTTCATACTATAAGCAGTTTTTCCTAACAAATGCAAGATATAACATTGGCTATCTCCGCAAGGAAACATGAGATCTGCAAAAGTTATGGTTTTTTGTTCTTCGGGGAGGATGGGGAACATGAATATGTGTTTGTTTTTCGAATTTGACCTCTATCTGAAATGAGCACTTTTCATGCTCTAAGCAGTTTTTCCTAACAAATGCAAGATATAACATTGGCTATCTCCGCAAGGAAACATCAGATCTGCACAACTCATGGTTTTTTGTTCTTCGGGGAGGATGGGGAACATGAATATGTGATTGTTTTTCGAATTTGAGCTCTTTCTGCAATGGGCACTTTTCATGCTATAAGCAGTTTTTCCTAACAAATGCAAGCTATTACATTGGCAATCTCCTCAAGGAAACATCAGATCTGCTCAACTCATGGTTTTTTGGTCTTCGGGGAGGATGGGGAACATGAATATGTGTTTGTTTTTCGAATTTGAGATCTTTCTGCAATGGGCACTTTTCATACTATAAGCAGTTTTTCCTAACAAATGCAAGCTATTACATTGGCAATCTCCGCAAGGAAACATCAGATCTGCTCAACTCATGGTTTTTTGGTCTTCGGGGAGGAGGGGGAACATGAATATGTGTTTGTTTTTCGAATTTGAGCTCTTTCTGCAATGGGCACTTTTCATACTATAAGCAGTTTTTCCTAACAAATGCAAGATATAACATTGGCTATCTCCGCAAGGAAACATCAGATCTGCTCAACTCATGGTTTTTTGTTCTTCGGGGAGGATGGGGAACATGAATATGTGTTTGTTTTTCGAATTTGAGATCTTTCTGCAATGGGCACTTTTCATACTATAAGCAGTTTTTCCTAACAAATGCAAGCTATTACATTGGCTATCTCCGCAAGGAAACATCAGATAATGCACAACTCATGGTTTTTTGGTCTTCGGGGAGGATGGGGAACATGAATATGTGATTGTTTTTCGAATTTGAGATCTTTCTGCAATGGGCACTTTTCATGCTATAAGCAGTTTTTCCTAACAAATGCAAGATATAACATTGGCTATCTCCGCAAGGAAACATCAGATCTGCACAACTCATGGTTTTTTGGTCTTCGGGGAGGATGGGGAACATGAATATGTGTTTGTTTTTCGAATTTGAGCTCTTTCTGCAATGGGCACTTTTCATACTATAAGCAGTTTTTCCTAACAAATGCAAGATATAACATGGGCTATCTCCGCAAGGAAACATGAGATCTGCAAACGTTATGGTTTTTTGTTCTTCGGGGAGGATGGGGAACATGAATATGTGTTTGTTTTTCGAATTTGACCTCTATCTGAAATGAGCACTTTTCATGCTCTAAGCAGTTTTTCCTAACAAATGCAAGATATAACATTGGCTATCTCCGCAAGGAAACATCAGATCTGCACAACTCATGGTTTTTTGTTCTTCGGGGAGGATGGGGAACATGAATATGTGATTGTTTTTCGAATTTGAGCTCTTTCTGCAATGGGCACTTTTCATGCTATAAGCAGTTTTTCCTAACAAATGCAAGCTATTACATTGGCAATCTCCTCAAGGAAACATCAGATCTGCTCAACTCATGGTTTTTTGGTCTTCGGGGAGGATGGGGAACATGAATATGTGTTTGTTTTTCGAATTTGAGATCTTTCTGCAATGGGCACTTTTCATACTATAAGCAGTTTTTCCTAACAAATGCAAGCTATTACATTGGCAATCTCCGCAAGGAAACATCAGATCTGCTCAACTCATGGTTTTTTGGTCTTCGGGGAGGAGGGGGAACATGAATATGTGTTTGTTTTTCGAATTTGAGCTCTTTCTGCAATGGGCACTTTTCATACTATAAGCAGTTTTTCCTAACAAATGCAAGATATAACATTGGCTATCTCCGCAAGGAAACATCAGATCTGCTCAACTCATGGTTTTTTGTTCTTCGGGGAGGATGGGGAACATGAATATGTGTTTGTTTTTCGAATTTGACCTCTATCTGAAATGAGCACTTTTCATGCTCTAAGCAGTTTTTCCTAACAAATGCAAGATATAACATTGGCTATCTCCACAAGGAAACATCAGATCTGCACAACTCATGGTTTTTTGGTCTTCGGGGAGGATGGGGAACATGAATATGTGATTGTTTTTCGAATTTGAGCTCTTTCTGCAATGGGCACTTTTCATGCTATAAGCAGTTTTTCCTAACAAATGCAAGATATAACATTGGCTATCTCCGCAAGGAAACATCAGATCTGCACAACTCATGGTTTTTTGGTCTTCGGGGAGGATGGGGAACATGAATATGTGTTTGTTTTTCGAATTTGAGATCTTTCTGCAATGGGCACTTTTCATACTATAAGCAGTTTTTCCTAACAAATGCAAGCTATTACATTGGCTATCTCCGCAAGGAAACATCAGATAATGCACAACTCATGGTTTTTTGGTCTTCGGGGAGGATGGGGAACATGAATATGTGATTGTTTTTCGAATTTGAGATCTTTCTGCAATGGGCACTTTTCATGCTATAAGCAGTTTTTCCTAACAAATGCAAGATATAACATTGGCTATCTCCGCAAGGAAACATCAGATCTGCACAACTCATGGTTTTTTGGTCTTCGGGGAGGATGGGGAACATGAATATGTGTTTGTTTTTCGAATTTGAGCTCTTTCTGCAATGGGCACTTTTCATACTATAAGCAGTTTTTCCTAACAAATGCAAGATATAACATGGGCTATCTCCGCAAGGAAACATGAGATCTGCAAACGTTATTGTTTTTTGGTCTTCGGGGAGGATGGGGAACATGAATATGTTTTTGTTTTTCGAATTTGAGCTCTATCTGAAATGACCACTTTTCATGCTCTAAGCAGTTTTTCCTAACAAATGCAAGATATAACATTGGCTATCTCCGCAAGGAAACATCAGATCTGCACAACTCATTGTTTTTTGGTCTTCGGGGAGGATGGGGAACATGAATATGTGATTGTTTTTCGAATTTGAGCTCTTTCTGCAATGTGCACTTTTCATACTATAAGCAGTTTTTCCTAACAAATGCAAGATATAACATGGGCTATCTCCGCAAGGAAACATGAGATCTGCAAAAGTTATGGTTTTTTGTTCTTCGGGGAGGATGGGGAACATGAATATGTGTTTGTTTTTCGAATTTGACCTCTATCTGAAATGAGCACTTTTCATGCTCTAAGCAGTTTTTCCTAACAAATGCAAGATATAACATTGGCTATCTCCGCAAGGAAACATCAGATCTGCACAACTCATGGTTTTTTGGTCTTCGGGGAGGATGGGGAACATGAATATGTGTTTGTTTTTCGAATTTGAGCTCTTTCTGCAATGGGCACTTTTCATGCTATAAGCAGTTTTTCCTAACAAATGCAATATATAACATTGGGTATCTCCGCAAGGAAACATCAGATCTGCACAACTCATGGTTTTTTGGTCTTCGGGGAGGATTGGGAACATGAATATGTGTTTGTTTTTCGAATTTGAGATCTTTCTGCAATGGGCACTTTTCATACTATAAGCAGTTTTTCCTAACAAATGCAAGCTATTACATTGGCAATCTCCGCAAGGAAACATCAGATCTGCTCAACTCATGGTTTTTTGGTCTTCGGGGAGGAGGGGGAACATGAATATGTGTTTGTTTTTCGAATTTGAGCTCTTTCTGCAATGGGCACTTTTCATACTATAAGCAGTTTTTCCTAACAAATGCAAGATATAACATTGGCTATCTCCGCAAGGAAACATCAGATCTGCACAACTCATGGTTTTTTGGTCTTCGGGGAGGAGGGGGAACATGAATATGTGTTTGTTTTTCGAATTTGAGATCTTTCTGCAATGGGCACTTTTCATACTATAAGCAGTTTTTCCTAACAAATGCAAGATTTAACATTGGCTATCGCCGCAAGGAAACATCAGATCTGCTCAACCCATGGTTTTTTGGTCTTCGGGGAGGATGGGGAACATGAATATGTGTTTCTTTTTCGAATTTGAGCTCTTTCTGCAATGGGCACTTTTCATACTATAAGCAGTTTTTCCTAACAAATGCAAGATATAACATGGGCTATCTCCGCAAGGAAACATGAGATCTGCAAACGTTATTGTTTTTTGGTCTTCGGGGAGGATGGGGAACATGAATATGTTTTTGTTTTTCGAATTTGAGCTCTATCTGAAATGAGCACTTTTCATGCTCTAAGCAGTTTTTCCTAACAAATGCAAGATATAACATTGGCTATCTCCGCAAGGAAACATCAGATCTGCACAACTCATGGTTTTTTGGTCTTCGGGGAGGATGGGGAACATGAATATGTGATTGTTTTTCGAATTTGAGCTCTTTCTGCAATGGGCACTTTTCATACTATAAGCAGTTTTTCCTAACAAATGCAAGATATAACATGGGCTATCTCCGCAAGGAAACATGAGATCTGCAAACGTTATTGTTTTTTGGTCTTCGGGGAGGATGGGGAACATGAATATGTTTTTGTTTTTCGAATTTGAGCTCTATCTGAAATGAGCACTTTTCATGCTCTAAGCAGTTTTTCCTAACAAATGCAAGATATAACATTGGCTATCTCCGCAAGGAAACATGAGATCTGCAAAAGTTATGGTTTTTTGTTCTTCGGGGAGGATGGGGAACATGAATATGTGTTTGTTTTTCGAATTTGACCTCTATCTGAAATGAGCACTTTTCATGCTCTAAGCAGTTTTTCCTAACAAATGCAAGATATAACATTGGCTATCTCCGCAAGGAAACATCAGATCTGCACAACTCATGGTTTTTTGGTCTTCGGGGAGGATGGGGAACATGAATATGTGTTTGTTTTTCGAATTTGAGATCTTTCTGCAATGGGCACTTTTCATACTATAAGCAGTTTTTCCTAACAAATGCAAGATATAACATTGGCTATCTCCGCAAGGAAACATCAGATCTGCACAACTCATGGTTTTTTGGTCTTCGGGGAGGAGGGGGAACATGAATATGTGTTTGTTTTTCGAATTTGAGATCTTTCTGCAATGGGCACTTTTCATACTATAAGCAGTTTTTCCTAACAAATGCAAGATTTAACATTGGCTATCTCCGCAAGGAAACATCAGATCTGCTCAACCCATGGTTTTTTGGTCTTCGGGGAGGATGGGGAACATGAATATGTGTTTCTTTTTCGAATTTGAGCTCTTTCTGCAATGGGCACTTTTCATACTATAAGCAGTTTTTCCTAACAAATGCAAGATATAACATGGGCTATCTCCGCAAGGAAACATGAGATCTGCAAACGTTATTGTTTTTTGGTCTTCGGGGAGGATGGGGAACATGAATATGTTTTTGTTTTTCGAATTTGAGCTCTATCTGAAATGAGCACTTTTCATGCTCTAAGCAGTTTTTCCTAACAAATGCAAGATATAACATTGGCTATCTCCGCAAGGAAACATCAGATCTGCACAACTCATGGTTTTTTGGTCTTCGGGGAGGATGGGGAACATGAATATGTGATTGTTTTTCGAATTTGAGCTCTTTCTGCAATGGGCACTTTTCATAAAATAAGCAGTTTTTCCTAACAAATGCAAGATATAACATGGGCAATCTCCGCAAGGAAACATGAGATCTGCAAAAGTTATGGTTTTTTGTTCTTCGGGGAGGATGGGGAACATGAATATGTGTTTGTTTTTCGAATTTGACCTCTATCTGAAATGAGCACTTTTCATGCTCTAAGCAGTTTTTCCTAACAAATGCAAGATATAACATTGGCTATCTCCGCAAGGAAACATCAGATCTGCACAACTCATGGTTTTTTGGTCTTCGGGGAGGATGGGGAACATGAATATGTGTTTGTTTTTTGAATTTGAGCTCTTTCTGCAATGGGCACTTTTCATGCTATAAGCAGTTTTTCCTAACAAATGCAAGATATAACATTGGCTATCTCCGCAAGGAAACATCAGATCTGCACAACTCATGGTTTTTTTGGTCTTCGGGGAGGATGGGGAACATGAATATGTGTTTGTTTTTCGAATTTGAGATCTTTCTGCAATGGGCACTTTTCATACTGTAAGCAGTTTTTCCTAACAAATGCAAGCTATTACATTGGCAATCTCCGCAAGGAAACATCAGATCTGCTCAACTCATGGTTTTTTGGTCTTCGGGGAGGAGGGGGAACATGAATATGTGTTTGTTTTTCGAATTTGAGCTCTTTCTGCAATGGGCACTTTTCATACTATAAGCAGTTTTTCCTAACAAATGCAAGATATAACATGGGCTATCTCCGCAAGGAAACATGAGATCTGCAAAAGTTATGGTTTTTTGTTCTTCGGGGAGGATGGGGAACATGAATATGTGTTTGTTTTTCGAATTTGAGCTCTTTCTGCAATGGGCACTTTTCATACTATAAGCAGTTTTTCCTAACAAATGCAAGATATAACATTGGCTATCTCCGCAAGGAAACATCAGATCTGCACAACTCATGGTTTTTTGGTCTTCGGGGAGGAGGGGGAACATGAATATGTGTTTGTTTTTCGAATTTGAGATCTTTCTGCAATGGGCACTTTTCATACTATAAGCAGTTTTTCCTAACAAATGCAAGATTTAACATTGGCTATCGCCGCAAGGAAACATCAGATCTGCTCAACCCATGGTTTTTTGGTCTTCGGGGAGGATGGGGAACATGAATATGTGTTTCTTTTTCGAATTTGAGCTCTTTCTGCAATGGGCACTTTTCATACTATAAGCAGTTTTTCCTAACAAATGCAAGATATAACATGGGCTATCTCCGCAAGGAAACATGAGATCTGCAAACGTTATTGTTTTTTGGTCTTCGGGGAGGATGGGGAACATGAATATGTTTTTGTTTTTCGAATTTGAGCTCTATCTGAAATGAGCACTTTTCATGCTCTAAGCAGTTTTTCCTAACAAATGCAAGATATAACATTGGCTATCTCCGCAAGGAAACATCAGATCTGCACAACTCATGGTTTTTTGGTCTTCGGGGAGGATGGGGAACATGAATATGTGATTGTTTTTCGAATTTGAGCTCTTTCTGCAATGGGCACCTTTCATACTATAAGCAGTTTTTCCTAACAAATGCAAGATATAACATGGGCTATCTCCGCAAGGAAACATGAGATCTGCAAACGTTATTGTTTTTTGGTCTTCGGGGAGGATGGGGAACATGAATATGTTTTTGTTTTTCGAATTTGAGCTCTATCTGAAATGAGCACTTTTCATGCTCTAAGCAGTTTTTCCTAACAAATGCAAGATATAACATTGGCTATCTCCGCAAGGAAACATGAGATCTGCAAAAGTTATGGTTTTTTGTTCTTCGGGGAGGATGGGGAACATGAATATGTGTTTGTTTTTCGAATTTGACCTCTATCTGAAATGAGCACTTTTCATGCTCTAAGCAGTTTTTCCTAACAAATGCAAGATATAACATTGGCTATCTCCGCAAGGAAACATCAGATCTGCACAACTCATGGTTTTTTGGTCTTCGGGGAGGATGGGGAACATGAATATGTGTTTGTTTTTCGAATTTGAGATCTTTCTGCAATGGGCACTTTTCATACTATAAGCAGTTTTTCCTAACAAATGCAAGCTATTACATTGGCAATCTCCGCAAGGAAACATCAGATCTGCTCAACTCATGGTTTTTTGGTCTTCGGGGAGGAGGGGGAACATGAATATGTGTTTGTTTTTCGAATTTGAGCTCTTTCTGCAATGGGCACTTTTCATACTATAAGCAGTTTTTCCTAACAAATGCAAGATATAACATTGGCTATCTCCGCAAGGAAACATCAGATCTGCACAACTCATGGTTTTTTGGTCTTCGGGGAGGAGGGGGAACATGAATATGTGTTTGTTTTTCGAATTTGAGATCTTTCTGCAATGGGCACTTTTCATACTATAAGCAGTTTTTCCTAACAAATGCAAGATTTAACATTGGCTATCTCCGCAAGGAAACATCAGATCTGCTCAACCCATGGTTTTTTGGTCTTCGGGGAGGATGGGGGAACATGAATATGTGTTTGTTTTTCGAATTTGAGCTCTTTCTGCAATGGGCACTTTTCATACTATAAGCAGTTTTTCCTAACAAATGCAAGATATAACATGGGCTATCTCCGCAAGGAAACATGAGATCTGCAAACGTTATTGTTTTTTGGTCTTCGGGGAGGATGGGGAACATGAATATGTTTTTGTTTTTCGAATTTGAGCTCTATCTGAAATGAGCACTTTTCATGCTCTAAGCAGTTTTTCCTAACAAATGCAAGATATAACATTGGCTATCTCCGCAAGGAAACATCAGATCTGCACAACTCATGGTTTTTTGGTCTTCGGGGAGGATGGGGAACATGAATATGTGATTGTTTTTCGAATTTGAGCTCTTTCTGCAATGGGCACTTTTCATAAAATAAGCAGTTTTTCCTAACAAATGCAAGATATAACATGGGCAATCTCCGCAAGGAAACATGAGATCTGCAAAAGTTATGGTTTTTTGTTCTTCGGGGAGGATGGGGAACATGAATATGTGTTTGTTTTTCGAATTTGACCTCTATCTGAAATGAGCACTTTTCATGCTCTAAGCAGTTTTTCCTAACAAATGCAAGATATAACATTGGCTATCTCCGCAAGGAAACATCAGATCTGCACAACTCATGGTTTTTTGGTCTTCGGGGAGGATGGGGAACATGAATATGTGTTTGTTTTTCGAATTTGAGCTCTTTCTGCAATGGGCACTTTTCATGCTATAAGCAGTTTTTCCTAACAAATGCAAGATATAACATTGGCTATCTCCGCAAGGAAACATCAGATCTGCACAACTCATGGTTTTTTTGGTCTTCGGGGAGGATGGGGAACATGAATATGTGTTTGTTTTTCGAATTTGAGATCTTTCTGCAATGGGCACTTTTCATACTGTAAGCAGTTTTTCCTAACAAATGCAAGCTATTACATTGGCAATCTCCGCAAGGAAACATCAGATCTGCTCAACTCATGGTTTTTTGGTCTTCGGGGAGGAGGGGGAACATGAATATGTGTTTGTTTTTCGAATTTGAGCTCTTTCTGCAATGGGCACTTTTCATACTATAAGCAGTTTTTCCTAACAAATGCAAGATATAACATGGGCTATCTCCGCAAGGAAACATGAGATCTGCAAACGTTATGGTTTTTTGGTCTTCGGGGAGGATGGGGAACATGAATATGTTTTTGTTTTTCGAATTTGAGCTCTATCTGAAATGAGCACTTTTCATGCTCTAAGCAGTTTTTCCTAACAAATGCAAGATATAACATTGGCTATCTCCGCAAGGAAACATCAGATCTTTTCAACTCATGGTTTTTTGGTCTTCGGGGAGGAGGGGGAACATGAATATGTGTTTGTTTTTCGAATTTGAGCTCTTTCTGCAATGGGCACTTTTCATACTATAAGCAGTTTTTCCTAACAAATGCAAGATATAACATGGGCTATCTCCTCAAGGAAACATGAGATCTGCAAACGTTATTGTTTTTTGGTCTTCGGGGAGGATGGGGAACATGAATATGTTTCTGTTTTTCGAATTTGAGCTCTATCTGAAATGAGCACTTTTCATACTATAAGCAGTTTTTCCTAACAAATGCAAGATATAACATGGGCTATCTCCGCAAGGAAACATGAGATCTGCAAACGTTATGGTTTTTTGGTCTTCGGGGAGGATGGGGAACATGAATATGTTTTTGTTTTTCGAATTTGAGCTCTATCTGAAATGAGCACTATTCATGCTCTAAGCAGTTTTTCCTAACAAATGCAAGATATAACATTGGCTATCTCCGCAAGGAAACATCAGATCTGCACAACTCATGGTTTTTTGGTCTTCGGGGAGGATGGGGAACATGAATATGTGATTGTTTTTCGAATTTGAGCTCTTTCTGCAATGAGCACTTTTCATACTATAAGCAGTTTTTCCTAACAAATGCAAGATATAACATGGGCTATCTCCGCAAGGAAACATGAGATCTGCAAAAGTTATGGTTTTTTGTTCTTCGGGGAGGATGGGGAACATGAATATGTGATTGTTTTTCGAATTTGAGATCTTTCTGCAATGGGCACTTTTCATGCTATAAGCAGTTTTTCCTAACAAATGCAAGATATAACATGGGCTATCTCCGCAAGGAAACATGAGATCTGCAAACGTTATTGTTTTTTGGTCTTCGGGGAGGATGGGGAACATGAATATGTTTTTGTTTTTCGAATTTGAGCTCTATCTGAAATGAGCACTTTTCATGCTCTAAGCAGTTTTTCCTAACAAATGCAAGATATAACATTGGCTATCTCCGCAAGGAAACATCAGATCTGCACAACTCATGGTTTTTTGGTCTTCGGGGAGGATGGGGAACATGAATATGTGATTGTTTTTCGAATTTGAGCTCTTTCTGCAATGGGCACTTTTCATACTATAAGCAGTTTTTCCTAACAAATGCAAAATATAACATGGGCTATCTCCGCAAGGAAACATGAGATCTGCAAAAGTTATGGTTTTTTGTTCTTCGGGGAGCATGGGGAACATGAATATGTGTTTGTTTTTCGAATTTGACCTCTATCTGAAATGAGCACTTTTCATGCTCTAAGCAGTTTTTCCTAACAAATGCAAGATATAACATTGGCTATCTCCGCAAGGAAACATCAGATCTGCACAACTCATGGTTTTTTGGTCTTCGGGGAGGATGGGGAACATGAATATGTGTTTGTTTTTCGAATTTGAGCTCTTTCTGCAATGGGCACTTTTCATGCTATAAGCAGTTTTTCCTAACAAATGCAAGATATAACATTGGCTATCTCCGCAAGGAAACATCAGATCTGCACAACTCATGGTTTTTTGGTCTTCGGGGAGGATGGGGAACATGAATATGTGTTTGTTTTTCGAATTTGAGATCTTTCTGCAATGGGCACTTTTCATACTATAAGCAGTTTTTCCTAACAAATGCAAGCTATTACATTGGCAATCTCCGCAAGGAAACATCAGATCTGCTCAACTCATGGTTTTTTGGTCTTCGGGGAGGAGGGGGAACATGAATATGTGTTTGTTTTTCGAATTTGAGCTCTTTCTGCAATGGGCACTTTTCATACTATAAGCAGTTTTTCCTAACAAATGCAAGATATAACATGGGCTATCTCCGCAAGGAAACATGAGATCTGCAAACGTTATGGTTTTTTGGTCTTCGGGGAGGATGGGGAACATGAATATGTTTTTGTTTTTCGAATTTGAGCTCTATCTGAAATGACCACTTTTCATGCTCTAAGCAGTTTTTCCTAACAAATGCAAGATATAACATTGGCTATCTCCGCAAGGAAACATCAGATCTGCACAACTCATGGTTTTTTGGTCTTCGGGGAGGATGGGGAACATGAATATGTGATTGTTTTTCGAATTTGAGCTCTTTCTGCAATGGGCACTTTTCATACTATAAGCAGTTTTTCCTAACAAATGCAAGATATAACATGGGCTATCTCCGCAAGGAAACATGAGATCTGCAAAAGTTATGGTTTTTTGTTCTTCGGGGAGGATGGGGAACATGAATATGTGTTTGTTTTTCGAATTTGACCTCTATCTGAAATGAGCACTTTTCATGCTCTAAGCAGTTTTTCCTAACAAATGCAAAATATAACATTGGCTATCTCCGCAAGGAAACATCAGATAATGCACAACTCATGGTTTTTTGGTCTTCGGGGAGGATGGGGAACATGAATATGTGATTGTTTTTCGAATTTGAGATCTTTCTGCAATGGGCACTTTTCATGCTATAAGCAGTTTTTCCTAACAAATGCAAGATATAACATTGGCTATCTCCGCAAGGAAACATCAGATCTGCACAACTCATGGTTTTTTGTTCTTCGGGGAGGCGGGGGAACATGAAAATGTGTTTGTTTTTCGAATTTGACCTCTATCTGAAATGGGCACTTTTCATGCTATAAGCAGTTTTTCCTAACAAATGCAAGATATAACATGGGCTATCTCCGCAAGGAAACATGAGATCTGCAAAAGTTATGTTTTTTTGTTCTTCGGGGAGGATGGGGAACATGAATATGTGTTTGTTTTTCGAATTTGACCTCTATCTGAAATGAGCACTTTTCATGCTCTAAGCAGTTTTTCCTAACAAATGCAAGATATAACATTGGCTATCTCCGCAAGGAAACATCAGATCTGCACAACTCATGGTTTTTTGGTCTTCGGGGAGGATGGGGAATATGAATATGTTTTTGTTTTTCGAATTTGAGCTCTTTCTGCAATGGGCACTTTTCATACTATAAGCAGTTTTTCCTAACAAATGCAAGATATAACATGGGCTATCTCCGCAAGGAAACATCAGATCTGCACAACTCATGGTTTTTTGGTCTTCGGGGAGGAGGGGGAACATGAATATGTGTTTGTTTTTCGAATTTGAGCTCTATCTGAAATGACCACTTTTCATGCTCTAAGCAGTTTTTCCTAACAAATGCAAGATATAACATTGGCTATCTCCGCAAGGAAACATCAGATCTGCACAACTCATGGTTTTTTGGTCTTCGGGGAGGATGGGGAACATGAATATGTGATTGTTTTTCGAATTTGAGCTCTTTCTGCAATGGGCACTTTTCATACTATAAGCAGTTTTTCCTAACAAATGCAAGATATAACATGGGCTATCTCCGCAAGGAAACATGAGATCTGCAAAAGTTATGGTTTTTTGTTCTTCGGGGAGGATGGGGAACATGAATATGTGTTTGTTTTTCGAATTTGACCTCTATCTGAAATGAGCACTTTTCATGCTCTAAGCAGTTTTTCCTAACAAATGCAAGATATAACATTGGCTATCTCCGCAAGGAAACATCAGATCTGCACAACTCATGGTTTTTTGGTCTTCGGGGAGGATGGGGAACATGAATATGTGTTTGTTTTTCGAATTTGAGCTCTTTCTGCAATGGGCACTTTTCATGCTATAAGCAGTTTTTCCTAACAAAGGCAATATATAACATTGGCTATCTCCGCAAGGAAACATCAGATCTGCACAACTCATGGTTTTTTGGTCTTCGGGGAGGATGGGGAACATGAATATGTGTTTGTTTTTCGAATTTGAGATCTTTCTGCAATGGGCACTTTTCATACTATAAGCAGTTTTTCCTAACAAATGCAAGCTATTACATTGGCAATCTCCGCAAGGAAACATCAGATCTGCTCAACTCATGGTTTTTTGGTCTTCGGGGAGGAGGGGGAACATGAATATGTGTTTGTTTTTCGAATTTGACCTCTATCTGAAATGAGCACTTTTCATGCTCTAAGCAGTTTTTCCTAACAAATGCAAGATATAACATTGGCTATCTCCGCAAGGAAACATCAGATCTGCACAACTCATGGTTTTTTGGTCTTCGGGGAGGAGGGGGAACATGAATATGTGTTTGTTTTTTGAATTTGAGCTCTATCTGAAATGACCACTTTTCATGCTCTAAGCAGTTTTTCCTAACAAATGCAAGATATAACATTGGCTATCTCCGCAAGGAAACATCAGATCTGCACAACTCATGGTTTTTTGGTCTTCGGGGAGGATGGGGAACGTGAATATGTGATTGTTTTTCGAATTTGAGCTCTTTCTGCAATGGGCACTTTTCATACTATAAGCAGTTTTTCCTAACAAATGCAAGATATAACATGGGCTATCTCCGCAAGGAAACATGAGATCTGCAAAAGTTATGGTTTTTTGTTCTTCGGGGAGGATGGGGAACATGAATATGTGTTTGTTTTTCGAATTTGACCTCTATCTGAAATGAGCACTTTTCATGCTCTAAGCAGTTTTTCCTAACAAATGCAAGATATAACATTGGCTATCTCCGCAAGGAAACATCAGATCTGCACAACTCATGGTTTTTTGGTCTTCGGGGAGGATGGGGAACATGAATATGTGTTTGTTTTTCGAATTTGAGCTCTTTCTGCAATGGGCACTTTTCATGCTATAAGCAGTTTTTCCTAACAAAGGCAATATATAACATTGGCTATCTCCGCAAGGAAACATCAGATCTGCACAACTCATGGTTTTTTGGTCTTCGGGGAGGATGGGGAACATGAATATGTGTTTGTTTTTCGAATTTGAGATCTTTCTGCAATGGGCACTTTTCATACTATAAGCAGTTTTTCCTAACAAATGCAAGCTATTACATTGGCAATCTCCGCAAGGAAACATCAGATCTGCACAACTCACGGTTTTTTGGTCTTCGGGGAGGATGGGGAACATGAATATGTTTTTGTTTTTCGAATTTGAGCTCTTTCTGCAATGGGCACTTTTCATACTATAAGCAGTTTTTCCTAACAAATGCAAGATATAACATGGGCTATCTCCGCAAGGAAACATCAGATCTGCACAACTCATGGTTTTTTGGTCTTCGGGGAGGAGGGGGAACATGAATATGTGTTTGTTTTTCGAATTTGAGATCTTTCTGAAATGGGCACTTTTCATACTATAAGCAGTTTTTCCTAACAAATGCAAGCTATTACATTGGCAATCTCCGCAAGGAAACATCAGATCTGCTCAACTCATGGTTTTTTGGTCTTCGGGGAGGAGGGGGAACATGAATATGTGTTTGTTTTTCGAATTTGAGCTCTTTCTGCAATGGGCACTTTTCATACTATAAGCAGTTTTTCCTAACAAATGCAAGATATAACATTGGCTATCTCCGCAAGGAAACATCAGATCTGCACAACTCATGGTTTTTTGGTCTTCGGGGAGGATGGGGAACATGAATATGTTTTTGTTTTTCGAATTTGAGCTCTATCTGAAATGACCACTTTTCATGCTCTAAGCAGTTTTTCCTAACAAATGCAAGATAAAACATTGGCTATCTCCGCAAGGAAACATCAGATCTGCACAACTCATGGTTTTTTGGTCTTCGGGGAGGATGGGGAACATGAATATGTGATTGTTTTTCGAATTTGAGCTCTTTCTGCAATGGGCACTTTTCATACTATAAGCAGTTTTTCCTAACAAATGCAAGATATAACATGGGCTATCTCCGCAAGGAAACATGAGATCTGCAAAAGTTATGGTTTTTTGTTCTTCGGGGAGGATGGGGAACATGAATATGTGTTTGTTTTTCGAATTTGACCTCTATCTGAAATGAGCACTTTTCATGCTCTAAGCAGTTTTTCCTAACAAATGCAAGATATAACATTGGCTATCTCCGCAAGGAAACATCAGATCTGCACAACTCATGGTTTTTTGGTCTTCGGGGAGGATGGGGAACATGAATATGTGTTTGTTTTTCGAATTTGAGATCTTTCTGCAATGGGCACTTTTCATACTATAAGCAGTTTTTCCTAACAAATGCAAGATATAACATGGGCTATCTCCGCAAGGAAACATCAGATCTGCACAACTCATGGTTTTTTGGTCTTCGGGGAGGAGGGGGAACATGAATATGTGTTTGTTTTTCGAATTTGAGATCTTTCTGAAATGGGCACTTTTCATACTATAAGCAGTTTTTCCTAACAAATGCAAGCTATTACATTGGCAATCTCCGCAAGGAAACATCAGATCTGCTCAACTCATGGTTTTTTGGTCTTCGGGGAGGAGGGGGAACATGAATATGTGTTTGTTTTTCGAATTTGAGCTCTTTCTGCAATGGGCACTTTTCATACTATAAGCAGTTTTTCCTAACAAATGCAAGATATAACATTGGCTATCTCCGCAAGGAAACATCAGATCTGCACAACTCATGGTTTTTTGGTCTTCGGGGAGGATGGGGAACATGAATATGTTTTTGTTTTTCGAATTTGAGCTCTATCTGAAATGACCACTTTTCATGCTCTAAGCAGTTTTTCCTAACAAATGCAAGATAAAACATTGGCTATCTCCGCAAGGAAACATCAGATCTGCACAACTCATGGTTTTTTGGTCTTCGGGGAGGATGGGGAACATGAATATGTGATTGTTTTTCGAATTTGAGCTCTTTCTGCAATGGGCACTTTTCATACTATAAGCAGTTTTTCCTAACAAATGCAAGATATAACATGGGCTATCTCCGCAAGGAAACATGAGATCTGCAAAAGTTATGGTTTTTTGTTCTTCGGGGAGGATGGGGAACATGAATATGTGTTTGTTTTTCGAATTTGACCTCTATCTGAAATGAGCACTTTTCATGCTCTAAGCAGTTTTTCCTAACAAATGCAAGATATAACATTGGCTATCTCCGCAAGGAAACATCAGATCTGCACAACTCATGGTTTTTTGGTCTTCGGGGAGGATGGGGAACATGAATATGTGTTTGTTTTTCGAATTTGAGCTCTTTCTGCAATGGCCACTTTTCATGCTATAAGCAGTTTTTCCTAACAAATGCAATATATAACATTGGCTATCTCCGCAAGGAAACATCAGATCTGCACAACTCATGGTTTTTTGGTCTTCGGGGAGGATGGGGAACATGAATATGTGTTTGTTTTTCGAATTTGAGATCTTTCTGCAATGGGCACTTTTCATACTATAAGCAGTTTTTCCTAACAAATGCAAGCTATTACATTGGCAATCTCCGCAAGGAAACATCAGATCTGCTCAACTCATGGTTTTTTGGTCTTCGGAGAGGAGGGGGAACATGAATATGTGTTTGTTTTTCGAATTTGAGCTCTTTCTGCAATGGGCACTTTTCATACTATAAGCAGTTTTTCCTAACAAATGCAAGATATAACATTGGCTATCTCCGCAAGGAAACATCAGATCTGCACAACTCATGGTTTTTTGGTCTTCGGGGAGGATGGGGAACATGAATATGTGATTGTTTTTCGAATTTGAGCTCTTTCTGCAATGGGCACTTTTCATGCTCTAAGCAGTTTTTCCTAACAAATGCAAGATATAACATTGGCTATCTCCGCAAGGAAACATCAGATCTGCACAACTCATGGTTTTTTGGTCTTCGGGGAGGATGGGGAACATGAATATGTGTTTGTTTTTCGAATTTGAGCTCTTTCTGCAATGGGCACTTTTCATGCTATAAGCAGTTTTTCCTAACAAAGGCAATATATAACATTGGCTATCTCCGCAAGGAAACATCAGATCTGCACAACTCATGGTTTTTTGGTCTTCGGGGAGGATGGGGAACATGAATATGTGTTTGTTTTTCGAATTTGAGATCTTTCTGCAATGGGCACTTTTCATACTATAAGCAGTTTTTCCTAACAAATGCAAGCTATTACATTGGCAATCTCCGCAAGGAAACATCAGATCTGCACAACTCACGGTTTTTTGGTCTTCGGGGAGGATGGGGAACATGAATATGTTTTTGTTTTTCGAATTTGAGCTCTTTCTGCAATGGGCACTTTTCATACTATAAGCAGTTTTTCCTAACAAATGCAAGATATAACATGGGCTATCTCCGCAAGGAAACATCAGATCTGCACAACTCATGGTTTTTTGGTCTTCGGGGAGGAGGGGGAACATGAATATGTGTTTGTTTTTCGAATTTGAGATCTTTCTGAAATGGGCACTTTTCATACTATAAGCAGTTTTTCCTAACAAATGCAAGCTATTACATTGGCAATCTCCGCAAGGAAACATCAGATCTGCTCAACTCATGGTTTTTTGGTCTTCGGGGAGGAGGGGGAACATGAATATGTGTTTGTTTTTCGAATTTGAGCTCTTTCTGCAATGGGCACTTTTCATACTATAAGCAGTTTTTCCTAACAAATGCAAGATATAACATTGGCTATCTCCGCAAGGAAACATCAGATCTGCACAACTCATGGTTTTTTGGTCTTCGGGGAGGATGGGGAACATGAATATGTTTTTGTTTTTCGAATTTGAGCTCTATCTGAAATGACCACTTTTCATGCTCTAAGCAGTTTTTCCTAACAAATGCAAGATAAAACATTGGCTATCTCCGCAAGGAAACATCAGATCTGCACAACTCATGGTTTTTTGGTCTTCGGGGAGGATGGGGAACATGAATATGTGATTGTTTTTCGAATTTGAGCTCTTTCTGCAATGGGCACTTTTCATACTATAAGCAGTTTTTCCTAACAAATGCAAGATATAACATGGGCTATCTCCGCAAGGAAACATGAGATCTGCAAAAGTTATGGTTTTTTGTTCTTCGGGGAGGATGGGGAACATGAATATGTGTTTGTTTTTCGAATTTGACCTCTATCTGAAATGAGCACTTTTCATGCTCTAAGCAGTTTTTCCTAACAAATGCAAGATATAACATTGGCTATCTCCGCAAGGAAACATCAGATCTGCACAACTCATGGTTTTTTGGTCTTCGGGGAGGATGGGGAACATGAATATGTGTTTGTTTTTCGAATTTGAGCTCTTTCTGCAATGGCCACTTTTCATGCTATAAGCAGTTTTTCCTAACAAATGCAATATATAACATTGGCTATCTCCGCAAGGAAACATCAGATCTGCACAACTCATGGTTTTTTGGTCTTCGGGGAGGATGGGGAACATGAATATGTGTTTGTTTTTCGAATTTGAGATCTTTCTGCAATGGGCACTTTTCATACTATAAGCAGTTTTTCCTAACAAATGCAAGCTATTACATTGGCAATCTCCGCAAGGAAACATCAGATCTGCTCAACTCATGGTTTTTTGGTCTTCGGAGAGGAGGGGGAACATGAATATGTGTTTGTTTTTCGAATTTGAGCTCTTTCTGCAATGGGCACTTTTCATACTATAAGCAGTTTTTCCTAACAAATGCAAGATATAACATTGGCTATCTCCGCAAGGAAACATCAGATCTGCACAACTCATGGTTTTTTGGTCTTCGGGGAGGATGGGGAACATGAATATGTGATTGTTTTTCGAATTTGAGCTCTTTCTGCAATGGGCACTTTTCATGCTATAAGCAGTTTTTCCTAACAAATGCAAGATATAACATTGGCTATCTCCGCAAGGAAACATCAGATCTGCACAACTCATGGTTTTTTGGTCTTCGGGGAGGATGGGGAACATGAATATGTGTTTGTTTTTCGAATTTGAGATCTTTCTGCAATGGGCACTTTTCATACTATAAGCAGTTTTTCCTAACAAATGCAAGCTATTACATTGGCAATCTCCGCAAGGAAACATCAGATCTGCTCAACTCATGGTTTTTTGGTCTTCGGGGAGGAGGGGGAACATGAATATGTGTTTGTTTTTCGAATTTGAGCTCTTTCTGCAATGGGCACTTTTCATACTATAAGCAGTTTTTCCTAACAAATGCAAGATATAACACATTGGCAATCTCCGCAAGGAAACATCAGATCTGCACAACTCACGGTTTTTTGGTCTTCGGGGAGGATGGGGAACATGAATATGTTTTTGTTTTTCGAATTTGAGCTCTTTCTGCAATGGGCACTTTTCATACTATAAGCAGTTTTTCCTAACAAATGCAAGATATAACATGGGCTATCTCCGCAAGGAAACATCAGATCTGCACAACTCATGGTTTTTTGGTCTTCGGGGAGGAGGGGGAACATGAATATGTGTTTGTTTTTCGAATTTGAGATCTTTCTGAAATGGGCACTTTTCATACTATAAGCAGTTTTTCCTAACAAATGCAAGCTATTACATTGGCAATCTCCGCAAGGAAACATCAGATCTGCTCAACTCATGGTTTTTTGGTCTTCGGGGAGGAGGGGGAACATGAATATGTGTTTGTTTTTCGAATTTGAGCTCTTTCTGCAATGGGCACTTTTCATACTATAAGCAGTTTTTCCTAACAAATGCAAGATATAACATTGGCTATCTCCGCAAGGAAACATCAGATCTGCACAACTCATGGTTTTTTGGTCTTCGGGGAGGATGGGGAACATGAATATGTTTTTGTTTTTCGAATTTGAGCTCTATCTGAAATGACCACTTTTCATGCTCTAAGCAGTTTTTCCTAACAAATGCAAGATAAAACATTGGCTATCTCCGCAAGGAAACATCAGATCTGCACAACTCATGGTTTTTTGGTCTTCGGGGAGGATGGGGAACATGAATATGTGATTGTTTTTCGAATTTGAGCTCTTTCTGCAATGGGCACTTTTCATACTATAAGCAGTTTTTCCTAACAAATGCAAGATATAACATGGGCTATCTCCGCAAGGAAACATGAGATCTGCAAAAGTTATGGTTTTTTGTTCTTCGGGGAGGATGGGGAACATGAATATGTGTTTGTTTTTCGAATTTGACCTCTATCTGAAATGAGCACTTTTCATGCTCTAAGCAGTTTTTCCTAACAAATGCAAGATATAACATTGGCTATCTCCGCAAGGAAACATCAGATCTGCACAACTCATGGTTTTTTGGTCTTCGGGGAGGATGGGGAACATGAATATGTGTTTGTTTTTCGAATTTGAGCTCTTTCTGCAATGGCCACTTTTCATGCTATAAGCAGTTTTTCCTAACAAATGCAATATATAACATTGGCTATCTCCGCAAGGAAACATCAGATCTGCACAACTCATGGTTTTTTGGTCTTCGGGGAGGATGGGGAACATGAATATGTGTTTGTTTTTCGAATTTGAGATCTTTCTGCAATGGGCACTTTTCATACTATAAGCAGTTTTTCCTAACAAATGCAAGCTATTACATTGGCAATCTCCGCAAGGAAACATCAGATCTGCTCAACTCATGGTTTTTTGGTCTTTGGAGAGGAGGGGGAACATGAATATGTGTTTGTTTTTCGAATTTGAGCTCTTTCTGCAATGGGCACTTTTCATACTATAAGCAGTTTTTCCTAACAAATGCAAGATATAACATTGGCTATCTCCGCAAGGAAACATCAGATCTGCACAACTCATGGTTTTTTGGTCTTCGGGGAGGATGGGGAACATGAATATGTGATTGTTTTTCGAATTTGAGCTCTTTCTGCAATGGGCACTTTTCATGCTATAAGCAGTTTTTCCTAACAAATGCAAGATATAACATTGGCTATCTCCGCAAGGAAACATCAGATCTGCACAACTCATGGTTTTTTGGTCTTCGGGGAGGATGGGGAACATGAATATGTGTTTGTTTTTCGAATTTGAGATCTTTCTGCAATGGGCACTTTTCATACTATAAGCAGTTTTTCCTAACAAATGCAAGCTATTACATTGGCAATCTCCGCAAGGAAACATCAGATCTGCTCAACTCATGGTTTTTTGGTCTTCGGGGAGGAGGGGGAACATGAATATGTGTTTGTTTTTCGAATTTGAGCTCTTTCTGCAATGGGCACTTTTCATACTATAAGCAGTTTTTCCTAACAAATGCAAGATATAACATTGGCTATCTCCGCAAGGAAACATCAGATCTGCACAACTCATGGTTTTTTGGTCTTCGGGGAGGAGGGGGAACATGAATATGTGTTTGTTTTTCGAATTTGAGATCTTTCTGCAATGGGCACTTTTCATACTATAAGCAGTTTTTCCTAACAAATGCAAGATTTAACATTGGCTATCTCCGCAAGGAAACATCAGATCTGCTCAACCCATGGTTTTTTGGTCTTCGGGGAGGATGGGGAACATGAATATGTGTTTCTTTTTCGAATTTGAGCTCTTTCTGCAATGGGCACTTTTCATACTATAAGCAGTTTTTCCTAACAAATGCAAGATATAACATGGGCTATCTCCGCAAGGAAACATGAGATCTGCAAACGTTATTGTTTTTTGGTCTTCGGGGAGGATGGGGAACATGTATATGTTTTTGTTTTTCGAATTTGAGCTCTATCTGAAATGAGCACTTTTCATGCTCTAAGCAGTTTTTCCTAACAAATGCAAGATATAACATTGGCTATCTCCGCAAGGAAACATCAGATCTGCACAACTCATGGTTTTTTGGTCTTCGGGGAGGATGGGGAACATGAATATGTGATTGTTTTTCGAATTTGAGCTCTTTCTGCAATGGGCACTTTTCATACTATAAGCAGTTTTTCCTAACAAATGCAAGATATAACATGGGCTATCTCCGCAAGGAAACATGAGATCTGCAAAAGTTATGGTTTTTTGTTCTTCGGGGAGGATGGGGAACATGAATATGTGTTTGTTTTTCGAATTTGACCTCTATCTGAAATGAGCACTTTTCATGCTCTAAGCAGTTTTTCCTAACAAATGCAAGATATAACATTGGCTATCTCCGCAAGGAAACATCAGATCTGCACAACTCATGGTTTTTTGGTCTTCGGGGAGGATGGGGAACATGAATATGTGTTTGTTTTTCGAATTTGAGCTCTTTCTGCAATGGGCACTTTTCATACTATAAGCAGTTTTTCCTAACAAATGCAAGATATAACATGGGCTATCTCCGCAAGGAAACATGAGATCTGCAAAAGTTATGGTTTTTTGTTCTTCGGGGAGGATGGGGAACATGAATATGTGTTTGTTTTTCAAATTTGACCTCTATCTGAAATGGGCACTTTTCATGCTCTAAGCAGTTTTTCCTAACAAATGCAAGATATAACATTGGCTATCTCCGCAAGGAAACATCAGATCTGCACAACTCATGGTTTTTTGGTCTTCGGGGAGGATGGGGAACATGAATATGTTTTTGTTTTTCGAATTTGAGCTCTTTCTGCAATGGGCACTTTTCATACTATAAGCAGTTTTTCCTAACAAATGCAAGATATAACATGGGCTATCTCCGCAAGGAAACATCAGATCTGCACAACTCATGGTTTTTTGGTCTTCGGGGAGGAGGGGGAACATGAATATGTGTTTGTTTTTCGAATTTGAGATCTTTCTGCAATGGGCACTTTTCATACTATAAGCAGTTTTTCCTAACAAATGCAAGATTTAACATTGGCTATCTCCGCAAGGAAACATCAGATCTGCTCAACCCATGGTTTTTTGGTCTTCGGGGAGGATGGGGAACATGAATATGTGTTTCTTTTTCGAATTTGAGCTCTTTCTGCAATGGGCACTTTTCATACTATAAGCAGTTTTTCCTAACAAATGCAAGATATAACATGGGCTATCTCCGCAAGGAAACATGAGATCTGCAAACGTTATTGTTTTTTGGTCTTCGGGGAGGATGGGGAACATGAATATGTTTTTGTTTTTCGAATTTGAGCTCTATCTGAAATGACCACTTTTCATGCTCTAAGCAGTTTTTCCTAACAAATGCAAGATATAACATTGGCTATCTCCGCAAGGAAACATCAGATCTGCACAACTCATTGTTTTTTGGTCTTCGGGGAGGATGGGGAACATGAATATGTGATTGTTTTTCGAATTTGAGCTCTTTCTGCAATGTGCACTTTTCATACTATAAGCAGTTTTTCCTAACAAATGCAAGATATAACATGGGCAATCTCCGCAAGGAAACATGAGATCTGCAAAAGTTATGGTTTTTTGTTCTTCGGGGAGGATGGGGAACATGAATATGTGTTTGTTTTTCGAATTTGACCTCTATCTGAAATGAGCACTTTTCATGCTCTAAGCAGTTTTTCCTAACAAATGCAAGATATAACATTGGCTATCTCCGCAAGGAAACATCAGATCTGCACAACTCATGGTTTTTTGGTCTTCGGGGAGGATGGGGAACATGAATATGTGATTGTTTTTCGAATTTGAGCTCTTTCTGCAATGGGCACTTTTCATACTATAAGCAGTTTTTCCTAACAAATGCAAGATATAACATGGGCTATCTCCGCAAGGAAACATGAGATCTGCAAACGTTATTGTTTTTTGGTCTTCGGGGAGGATGGGGAACATGAATATGTTTTTGTTTTTCGAATTTGAGCTCTATCTGAAATGACCACTTTTCATGCTCTAAGCAGTTTTTCCTAACAAATGCAAGATATAACATTGGCTATCTCCGCAAGGAAACATCAGATCTGCACAACTCATTGTTTTTTGGTCTTCGGGGAGGATGGGGAACATGAATATGTGATTGTTTTTCGAATTTGAGCTCTTTCTGCAATGTGCACTTTTCATACTATAAGCAGTTTTTCCTAACAAATGCAAGATATAACATGGGCAATCTCCGCAAGGAAACATGAGATCTGCAAAAGTTATGGTTTTTTGTTCTTCGGGGAGGATGGGGAACATGAATATGTGTTTGTTTTTCGAATTTGACCTCTATCTGAAATGAGCACTTTTCATGCTCTAAGCAGTTTTTCCTAACAAATGCAAGATATAACATTGGCTATCTCCGCAAGGAAACATCAGATCTGCACAACTCATGGTTTTTTGGTCTTCGGGGAGGATGGGGAACATGAATATGTGATTGTTTTTCGAATTTGAGCTCTTTCTGCAATGGGCACTTTTCATACTATAAGCAGTTTTTCCTAACAAATGCAAGATATAACATGCGCTATCTCCGCAAGGAAACATGAGATCTGCAAAAGTTATGGTTTTTTGTTCTTCGGGGAGGATAGGGAACATGAATATGTGTTTGTTTTTCGAATTTGACCTCTATCTGAAATGAGCACTTTTCATGCTCTAAGCAGTTTTTCCTAACAAATGCAAGATATAACATTGGCTATCTCCGCAAGGAAACATCAGATCTGCACAACTCATGGTTTTTTGGTCTTCGGGGAGGATGGGGAACATGAATATGTGTTTGTTTTTCGAATTTGAGCTCTTTTTGCAATGGGCACTTTTCATGCTATAAGCAGTTTTTCCTAACAAATGCAAGATATAACATTGGCTATCTCCGCAAGGAAACATCAGATCTGCACAACTCATGGTTTTTTGGTCTTCGGGGAGGATGGGGAACATGAATATGTGTTTGTTTTTCGAATTTGAGATCTTTCTGCAATGGGCACTTTTCATACTATAAGCAGTTTTTCCTAACAAATGCAAGCTATTACATTGGCAATCTCCGCAAGGAAACATCAGATCTGCTCAACTCATGGTTTTTTGGTCTTCGGGGAGGAGGGGGAACATGAATATGTGTTTGTTTTTCGAATTTGAGCTCTTTCTGCAATGGGAACTTTTCATACTATAAGCAGTTTTTCCTAACAAATGCAAGATATAACATGGGCTATCTCCGCAAGGAAACATGAGATCTGCAAAAGTTATGGTTTTTTGTTCTTCGGGGAGGATGGGGAACATGAATATGTGTTTGTTTTTCAAATTTGACCTCTATCTGAAATGGGCACTTTTCATGCTCTAAGCAGTTTTTCCTAACAAATGCAAGATATAACATTGGCTATCTCCGCAAGGAAACATCAGATCTGCACAACTCATGGTTTTTTGGTCTTCGGGGAGGATGGGGAACATGAATATGTGTTTCTTTTTCGAATTTGAGCTCTTTCTGCAATGGGCACTTTTCATACTATAAGCAGTTTTTCCTAACAAATGCAAGATATAACATGGGCTATCTCCGCAAGGAAACATGAGATCTGCAAACGTTATTGTTTTTTGGTCTTCGGGGAGGATGGGGAACATGAATATGTTTTTGTTTTTCGAATTTGAGCTCTATCTGAAATGACCACTTTTCATGCTCTAAGCAGTTTTTCCTAACAAATGCAAGATATAACATTGGCTATCTCCGCAAGGAAACATCAGATCTGCACAACTCATTGTTTTTTGGTCTTCGGGGAGGATGGGGAACATGAATATGTGATTGTTTTTCGAATTTGAGCTCTTTCTGCAATGTGCACTTTTCATACTATAAGCAGTTTTTCCTAACAAATGCAAGATATAACATGGGCAATCTCCGCAAGGAAACATGAGATCTGCAAAAGTTATGGTTTTTTGTTCTTCGGGGAGGATGGGGAACATGAATATGTGTTTGTTTTTCGAATTTGACCTCTATCTGAAATGAGCACTTTTCATGCTATAAGCAGTTTTTCCTAACAAATGCAAGATATAACATTGGCTATCTCCGCAAGGAAACATCAGATCTGCACAACTCATGGTTTTTTGGTCTTCGGGGAGGATGGGGAACATGAATATGTGATTGTTTTTCGAATTTGAGATCTTTCTGCAATGGGCACTTTTCATGCTATAAGCAGTTTTTCCTAACAAATGCAAGATATAACATTGGCTATCTCCGCAAGGAAACATCAGATCTGCACAACTCATGGTTTTTTGTTCTTCGGGGAGGCGGGGGAACATGAAAATGTGTTTGTTTTTCGAATTTGACCTCTATCTGAAATGGGCACTTTTCATGCTCTAAGCAGTTTTTCCTAACAAATGCAAGATATAACATTGGCTATCTCCGCAAGGAAACATCAGATCTGCACAACTCATGGTTTTTTGGTCTTCGGGGAGGATGGGGAACATGAATATGTTTTTGTTTTTCGAATTTGAGCTCTTTCTGCAATGGGCACTTTTCATACTATAAGCAGTTTTTCCTAACAAATGCAAGATATAACATGGGCTATCTCCGCAAGGAAACATCAGATCTGCACAACTCATGGTTTTTTGGTCTTCGGGGAGGAGGGGGAACATGAATATGTGTTTGTTTTTCGAATTTGAGATCTTTCTGCAATGGGCACTTTTCATACTATAAGCAGTTTTTCCTAACAAATGCAAGATTTAACATTGGCTATCTCCGCAAGGAAACATCAGATCTGCTCAACCCATGGTTTTTTGGTCTTCGGGGAGGATGGGGAACATGAATATGTGTTTGTTTTTCGAATTTGAGCTCTTTCTGCAATGGGCACTTTTCATACTATAAGCAGTTTTTCCTAACAAATGCAAGATATAACATGGGCTATCTCCGCAAGGAAACATGAGATCTGCAAACGTTATTGTTTTTTGGTCTTCGGGGAGGATGGGGAACATGAATATGTTTTTGTTTTTCGAATTTGAGCTCTATCTGAAATGACGACTTTTCATGCTCTAAGCAGTTTTTCCTAACAAATGCAAGATATAACATTGGCTATCTCTGCAAGGAAACATCAGATCTGCACAACTCATTGTTTTTTGGTCTTCGGGGAGGATGGGGAACATGAATATGTGATTGTTTTTCGAATTTGAGCTCTTTCTGCAATGGGCACTTTTCATACTATAAGCAGTTTTTCCTAACAAATGCAAGATATAACATGGGCTATCTCCGCAAGGAAACATGAGATCTGCAAAAGTTATGGTTTTTTGTTCTTCGGGGAGGATGGGGAACATGAATATGTGTTTGTTTTTCGAATTTGACCTCTATCTGAAATGAGCACTTTTCATGCTCTAAGCAGTTTTTCCTAACAAATGCAAGATATAACATTGGCTATCTCCGCAAGGAAACATCAGATCTGCACAACTCATGGTTTTTTGGTCTTCGGGGAGGATGGGGAACATGAATATGTGTTTGTTTTTCGAATTTGAGCTCTTTCTGCAATGGGCACTTTTCATGCTATAAGCAGTTTTTCCTAACAAATGCAATATATAACATTGGGTATCTCCGCAAGGAAACATCAGATCTGCACAACTCATGGTTTTTTGGTCTTCGGGGAGGATGGGGAACATGAATATGTGTTTGTTTTTCGAATTTGAGCTCTTTCTGCAATGGGCACTTTTCATACTATAAGCAGTTTTTCCTAACAAATGCAAGATATAACATTGGCTATCTCCGCAAGGAAACATGAGATCTGCAAACGTTATGGTTTTTTGGTCTTCGGGGAGGATGGGGAACATGAATATGTGTTTGTTTTTCGAATTTGAGATCTTTCTGCAATGGGCACTTTTTATACTATAAGCAGTTTTTCCTAACAAATGCAAGCTATTACATTGGCAATCTCCGCAAGGAAACATCAGATCTGCTCAACTCATGGTTTTTTGGTCTTCGGGGAGGAGGGGGAACATGAATATGTGTTTGTTTTTCGAATTTGAGCTCTTTCTGCAATGGGCACTTTTCATACTATAAGCAGTTTTTCCTAACAAATGCAAGATATAACATTGGCTATCTCCGCAAGGAAACATCAGATCTGCACAACTCATGGTTTTTTGGTCTTCGGGGAGGAGGGGGAACATGAATATGTGTTTGTTTTTCGAATTTGAGATCTTTCTGCAATGGGCACTTTTCATACTATAAGCAGTTTTTCCTAACAAATGCAAGATTTAACATTGGCTATCTCCGCAAGGAAACATCAGATCTGCTCAACCCATGGTTTTTTGGTCTTCGGGGAGTATGGGGAACATGAATATGTGTTTCTTTTTCGAATTTGAGCTCTTTCTGCAATGGGCACTTTTCATACTATAAGCAGTTTTTCCTAACAAATGCAAGATATAACATGGGCTATCTCCGCAAGGAAACATGAGATCTGCAAACGTTATTGTTTTTTGGTCTTCGGGGAGGATGGGGAACATGAATATGTTTTTGTTTTTCGAATTTGAGCTCTATCTGAAATGAGCACTTTTCATGCTCTAAGCAGTTTTTCCTAACAAATGCAAGATATAACATGGGCTATCTCCGCAAGGAAACATGAGATCTGCAAAAGTTATTGTTTTTTGTTCTTCGGGGAGGATGGGGAACATGAATATGTGTTTGTTTTTCGAATTTGAGCTCTTTCTGCAATGGGCACTTTTCATACTATAAGCAGTTTTTCCTAACAAATGCAAGATATAACATTGGCTATCTCCGCAAGGAAACATCAGATCTGCACAACTCATGGTTTTTTGGTCTTCGGGGAGGAGGGGGAACATGAATATGTGTTTGTTTTTCGAATTTGAGATCTTTCTGCAATGGGCACTTTTCATACTATAAGCAGTTTTTCCTAACAAATGCAAGATTTAACATTGGCTATCTCCGCAAGGAAACATCAGATCTGCTCAACCCATGGTTTTTTGGTCTTCGGGGAGGATGGGGAACATGAATATGTGTTTCTTTTTCGAATTTGAGCTCTTTCTGCAATGGGCACTTTTCATACTATAAGCAGTTTTTCCTAACAAATGCAAGATATAACATGGGCTATCTCCGCAAGGAAACATGAGATCTGCAAACGTTATTGTTTTTTGGTCTTCGGGGAGGATGGGGAACATGAATATGTTTTTGTTTTTCGAATTTGAGCTCTATCTGAAATGAGCACTTTTCATGCTCTAAGCAGTTTTTCCTAACAAATGCAAGATATAACATTGGCTATCTCCGCAAGGAAACATCAGATCTGCACAACTCATGGTTTTTTGGTCTTCGGGGAGGATGGGGAACATGAATATGTGATTGTTTTTCGAATTTGAGCTCTTTCTGCAATGGGCACTTTTCATACTATAAGCAGTTTTTCCTAACAAATGCAAGATATAACATGGGCTATCTCCGCAAGGAAACATGAGATCTGCAAACGTTATTGTTTTTTGGTCTTCGGGGAGGATGGGGAACATGAATATGTTTTTGTTTTTCGAATTTGAGCTCTATCTGAAATGAGCACTTTTCATGCTCTAAGCAGTTTTTCCTAACAAATGCAAGATATAACATTGGCTATCTCCGCAAGGAAACATCAGATCTGCACAACTCATGGTTTTTTGGTCTTCGGGGAGGATGGGGAACATGAATATGTGTTTGTTTTTCGAATTTGAGATCTTTCTGCAATGGGCACTTTTCATACTATAAGCAGTTTTTCCTAACAAATGCAAGCTATTACATTGGCAATCTCCGCAAGGAAACATCAGATCTGCTCAACTCATGGTTTTTTGGTCTTCGGGGAGGAGGGGGAACATGAATATGTGTTTCTTTTTCGAATTTGAGCTCTTTCTGCAATGGGCACTTTTCATACTATAAGCAGTTTTTCCTAACAAATGCAAGATATAACATGGGCTATCTCCGCAAGGAAACATGAGATCTGCAAACGTTATGGTTTTTTGGTCTTCGGGGAGGATGGGGAACATGAATATGTGATTGTTTTTCGAATTTGAGCTCTTTCTGCAATGGGCACTTTTCATACTATAAGCAGTTTTTCCTAACAAATGCAAGATATAACATGGGCTATCTCCGCAAGGAAACATGAGATCTGCAAAGGTTATGGTTTTTTGTTCTTCGGGTAGGATGGGGAACATGAATATGTGTTTGTTTTTCGAATTTGAGCTCTATCTGAAATGAGCACTTTTCATGCTCTAAGCAGTTTTTCCTAACAAATGCAAAATATAACATTGGCTATCTCCGCAAGGAAACATCAGATAATGCACAACTCATGGTTTTTTGGTCTTCGGGGAGGATGGGGAACATGAATATGTGATTGTTTTTCGAATTTGAGATCTTTCTGCAATGGGCACTTTTCATGCTATAAGCAGTTTTTCCTAACAAATGCAAGATATAACATTGGCTATCTCCGCAAGGAAACATCAGATCTGCACAACTCATGGTTTTTTGTTCTTCGGGGAGGCGGGGGAACATGAAAATGTGTTTGTTTTTCGAATTTGACCTCTATCTGAAATGGGCACTTTTCATGCTATAAGCAGTTTTTCCTAACAAATGCAAGATATAACATGGGCTATCTCCGCAAGGAAACATGAGATCTGCAAAAGTTATGTTTTTTTGTTCTTCGGGGAGGATGGGGAACATGAATATGTGTTTGTTTTTCGAATTTGACCTCTATCTGAAATGAGCACTTTTACTGCTCTAAGCAGTTTTTCCTAACAAATGCAAGATATAACATTGGCTATCTCCGCAAGGAAACATCAGATCTGCACAACTCATGGTTTTTTGGTCTTCGGGGAGGATGGGGAACATGAATATGTTTTTGTTTTTCGAATTTGAGCTCTTTCTGCAATGGGCACTTTTCATACTATAAGCAGTTTTTCCTAACAAATGCAAGATATAACATGGGCTATCTCCGCAAGGAAACATCAGATCTGCACAACTCATGGTTTTTTGGTCTTCGGGGAGGAGGGGGAACATGAATATGTGTTTGTTTTTAGAATTTGAGATCTTTCTGCAATGGGCACTTTTCATACTATAAGCAGTTTTTCCTAACAAATGCAAGATTTAACATTGGCTATCTCCGCAAGGAAACATCAGATCTGCTCAACCCATGGTTTTTTGGTCTTCGGGGAGGATGGGGAACATGAATATGTGTTTCTTTTTCGAATTTGAGCTCTTTCTGCAATGGGCACTTTTCATACTATAAGCAGTTTTTCCTAACAAATGCAAGATATAACATGGGCTATCTCCGCAAGGAAACATGAGATCTGCAAACGTTATTGTTTTTTGGTCTTCGGGGAGGATGGGGAACATGAATATGTTTTTGTTTTTCGAATTTGAGCTCTATCTGAAATGACCACTTTTCATGCTCTAAGCAGTTTTTCCTAACAAATGCAAGATATAACATTGGCTATCTCCGCAAGGAAACATCAGATCTGCACAACTCATGGTTTTTTGGTCTTCGGGGAGGATGGGGAACATGAATATGTGATTGTTTTTCGAATTTGAGCTCTTTCTGCAATGGGCACTTTTCATACTATAAGCAGTTTTTCCTAACAAATGCAAGATATAACATGGGCTATCTCCGCAAGGAAACATGAGATCTGCAAAAGTTATGGTTTTTTGTTCTTCGGGGAGGATGGGGAACATGAATATGTGTTTGTTTTTCGAATTTGACCTCTATCTGAAATGAGCACTTTTCATGCTCTAAGCAGTTTTTCCTAACAAATGCAAGATATAACATTGGCTATCTCCGCAAGGAAACATCAGATCTGCACAACTCATGGTTTTTTGGTCTTCGGGGAGGATGGGGAACATGAATATGTGATTGTTTTTCGAATTTGAGCTCTTTCTGCAATGGGCACTTTTCATACTATAAGCAGTTTTTCCTAACAAATGCAAGATATAACATTGGCTATCTCCGCAAGGAAACATGAGATCTGCAAAAGTTATGGTTTTTTGTTCTTCGGGGAGGATGGGGAACATGAATATGTGTTTGTTTTACGAATTTGACCTCTATCTGAAATGAGCACTTTTCATGCTCTAAGCAGTTTTTCCTAACAAATGCAAGATATAACATTGGCTATCTCCGCAAGGAAACATCAGATCTGCACAACTCATGGTTTTTTGGTCTTCGGGGAGGATGGGGATCATGAATATGTGTTTGTTTTTCGAATTTGAGCTCTTTCTGCAATGGGCACTTTTCATGCTATAAGCAGTTTTTCCTAACAAATGCAAGATATAACATTGGCTATCTCCGCAAGGAAACATCAGATCTGCACAACTCATGGTTTTTTGGTCTTCGGGGAGGATGGGGAACATGAATATGTGTTTGTTTTTCGAATTTTAGATCTTTCTGCAATGGGCACTTTTCATACTATAAGCAGTTTTTCCTAACAAATGCAAGCTATTACATTGGCAATCTCCGCAAGGAAACATCAGATCTGCTCAACTCATGGTTTTTTGGTCTTCGGGGAGGAGGGGGAACATGAATATGTGTTTGTTTTTCGAATTTGAGCTCTTTCTGCAATGGGCACTTTTCATACTATAAGCAGTTTTTCCTAACAAATGCAAGATATAACATGGGCTATCTCCGCAAGGAAACATGAGATCTGCAAACGTTATTGTTTTTTGGTCTTCGGGGAGGATGGGGAACATGAATATGTTTTTGTTTTTCGAATTTGAGCTCTATCTGAAATGAGCACTTTTCATGCTCTAAGCAGTTTTTCCTAACAAATGCAAGATATAACATTGGCTATCTCCGCAAGGAAACATCAGATCTGCACAACTCATGGTTTTTTGGTCTTCGGGGAGGATGGGGAACATGAATATGTGATTGTTTTTCGAATTTGAGCTCTTTCTGCAATGGGCACTTTTCATACTATAAGCAGTTTTTCCTAACAAATGCAAGATATAACATGGGCTATCTCCGCAAGGAAACATGAGATCTGCAAAAGTTATGGTTTTTTGTTCTTCGGGGAGGATGGGGAACATGAATATGTGTTTGTTTTTCGAATTTGAGCTCCATCTGAAATGAGCACTTTTCATGCTCTAAGCAGTTTTTCCTAACAAATGCAAAATATAACATTGGCTATCTCCGCAAGGAAACATCAGATAATGCACAACTCATGGTTTTTTGGTCTTCGGGGAGGATGGGGAACATGAATATGTGATTGTTTTTCGAATTTGAGATCTTTCTGCAATGGGCACTTTTCATGCTATAAGCAGTTTTTCCTAACAAATGCAAGATATAACATTGGCTATCTCCGCAAGGAAACATCAGATCTGCACAACTCATGGTTTTTTGTTCTTCGGGGAGGCGGGGGAACATGAAAATGTGTTTGTTTTTCGAATTTGACCTCTATCTGAAATGGGCACTTTTCATGCTATAAGCAGTTTTTCCTAACAAATGCAAGATATAACATGGGCTATCTCCGCAAGGAAACATGAGATCTGCAAAAGTTATGTTTTTTGGTCTTCGGGGAGGATGGGGAACATGAATATGTGATTGTTTTTCGAATTTGAGCTCTTTCTGCAATGGGCACTTTTCATACTATAAGCAGTTTTTCCTAACAAATGCAAGATATAACATGGGCTATCTCCGCAAGGAAACATGAGATCTGCAAAAGTTATGGTTTTTTGTTCTTCGGGGAGGATGGGGAACATGAATATGTGTTTGTTTTTCGAATTTGACCTCTATCTGAAATGAGCACTTTTCATGCTCTAAGCAGTTTTTCCTAACAAATGCAAGATATAACATTGGCTATCTCCGCAAGGAAACATCAGATCTGCACAACTCATGGTTTTTTGGTCTTCGGGGAGGATGGGGATCATGAATATGTGTTTGTTTTTCGAATTTGAGCTCTTTCTGCAATGGGCACTTTTCATGCTATAAGCAGTTTTTCCTAACAAATGCAAGATATAACATTGGCTATCTCCGCAAGGAAACATCAGATCTGCACAACTCATGGTTTTTTGGTCTTCGGGGAGGATGGGGAACATGAATATGTGTTTGTTTTTCGAATTTGAGATCTTTCTGCAATGGGCACTTTTCATACTATAAGCAGTTTTTCCTAACAAATGCAAGCTATTACATTGGCAATCTCCGCAAGGAAACATCAGATCTGCTCAACTCATGGTTTTTTGGTCTTCGGGGAGGAGGGGGAACATGAATATGTGTTTGTTTTTCGAATTTGAGCTCTTTCTGCAATGGGCACTTTTCATACTATAAGCAGTTTTTCCTAACAAATGCAAGATATAACATGGGCTATCTCCGCAAGGAAACATGAGATCTGCAAACGTTATGGTTTTTTGGTCTTCGGGGAGGATGGGGAACATGAATATGTTTTTGTTTTTCGAATTTGAGCTCTATCTGAAATGAGCACTTTTCATGCTCTAAGCAGTTTTTCCTAACAAATGCAAGATATAACATTGGCTATCTCCGCAAGGAAACATCAGATCTGCACAACTCATGGTTTTTTGGTCTTCGGGGAGGATGGGGAACATGAATATGTGATTGTTTTTCGAATTTGAGCTCTTTCTGCAATGGGCACTTTTCATACTATAAGCAGTTTTTCCTAACAAATGCAAGATATAACATGGGCTATCTCCGCAAGGAAACATGAGATCTGCAAAAGTTATGGTTTTTTGTTCTTCAGGGAGGATGGGGAACATGAATATGTGTTTGTTTTTCGAATTTGAGCTCTATCTGAAATGAGCACTTTTCATGCTCTAAGCAGTTTTTCCTAACAAATGCAAAATATAACATTGGCTATCTCCGCAAGGAAACATCAGATAATGCACAACTCATGGTTTTTTGGTCTTCGGGGAGGATGGGGAACATGAATATGTGATTGTTTTTCGAATTTGAGATCTTTCTGCAATGGGCACTTTTCATGCTATAAGCAGTTTTTCCTAACAAATGCAAGATATAACATTGGCTATCTCCGCAAGGAAACATCAGATCTGCACAACTCATGGTTTTTTGTTCTTCGGGGAGGCGGGGGAACATGAAAATGTGTTTGTTTTTCGAATTTGACCTCTATCTGAAATGGGCACTTTTCATGCTATAAGCAGTTTTTCCTAACAAATGCAAGATATAACATGGGCTATCTCCGCAAGGAAACATGAGATCTGCAAAAGTTATGTTTTTTTGTTCTTCGGGGAGGATGGGGAACATGAATATGTGTTTGTTTTTCGAATTTGACCTCTATCTGAAATGAGCACTTTTCATGCTCTAAGCAGTTTTTCCTAACAAATGCAAGATATAACATTGGCTATCTCCGCAAGGAAACATCAGATCTGCACAACTCATGGTTTTTTGGTCTTCGGGGAGGATGGGGAACATGAATATGTTTTTGTTTTTCGAATTTGAGCTCTTTCTGCAATGGGCACTTTTCATACTATAAGCAGTTTTTCCTAACAAATGCAAGATATAACATGGGCTATCTCCGCAAGGAAACATCAGATCTGCACAACTCATGGTTTTTTGGTCTTCGGGGAGGAGGGGGAACATGAATATGTGTTTGTTTTTCGAATTTGAGCTCTTTCTGCAATGGGCACTTTTCATACTATAAGCAGTTTTTCCTAACAAATGCAAGATTTAACATTGGCTATCTCCGCAAGGAAACATCAGATCTGCTCAACCCATGGTTTTTTGGTCTTCGGGGAGGATGGGGAACATGAATATGTGTTTCTTTTTCGAATTTGAGCTCTTTCTGCAATGGGCACTTTTCATACTGTAAGCAGTTTTTCCTAACAAATGCAAGATATAACATGGGCTATCTCCGCAAGGAAACATGAGATCTGCAAACGTTATTGTTTTTTGGTCTTCGGGGAGGATGGGGAACATGAATATGTTTTTGTTTTTCAAATTTGAGCTCTATCTGAAATGACCACTTTTCATGCTCTAAGCAGTTTTTCCTAACAAATGCAAGATATAACATGGGCTATCTCCGCAAGGAAACATGAGATCTGCAAAAGTTATGGTTTTTTGTTCTTCGGGGAGGATGGGGAACATGAATATGTGTTTGTTTTTCGAATTTGACCTCTATCTGAAATGAGCACTTTTCATGCTCTAAGCAGTTTTTCCTAACAAATGCAAGATATAACATTGGCTATCTCCGCAAGAAAACATCAGATCTGCACAACTCATGGTTTTTTGGTCTTCGGGGAGGATGGGGAACATGAATATCTGTTTGTTTTTCGAATTTGAGCTCTTTCTGCAATGGGCACTTTTCATGCTATAAGCAGTTTTTCCTAACAAAGGCAATATATAACATTGGCTATCACCGCAAGGAAACATCAGATCTGCACAACTCATGGTTTTTTGGTCTTCGGGGAGGATGGGGAACATGAATATGTGTTTGTTTTTCGAATTTGAGATCTTTCTGCAATGGGCACTTTTCATACTATAAGCAGTTTTTCCTAACAAATGCAAGCTATTACATTGGCAATCTCCGCAAGGAAACATCAGATCTGCTCAACTCATGGTTTTTTGGTCTTCGGGGAGGAGGGGGAACATGAATATGTGTTTGTTTTTCGAATTTGAGCTCTTTCTGCAATGGGCACTTTTCATACTATAAGCAGTTTTTCCTAACAAATGCAAGATATAACATGGGCTATCTCCGCAAGGAAACATGAGATCTGCAAACGTTATGGTTTTTTGGTCTTCGGGGAGGATGGGGAACATGAATATGTTTTTGTTTTTCGAATTTGAGCTCTATCTGAAATGAGCACTTTTCATGCTCTAAGCAGTTTTTCCTAACAAATGCAAGATATAACATTGGCTATCTCCGCAAGGAAACATCAGATCTGCACAACTCATGGTTTTTTGGTCTTCGGGGAGGATGGGGAACATGAATATGTGATTGTTTTTCGAATTTGAGCTCTTTCTGCAATGGGCACTTTTCATGCTATAAGCAGTTTTTCCTAACAAAGGCAAGATATAACATTGGCTATCTCCGCAAGGAAACATCAGATCTGCACAACTCATGGTTTTTTGGTCTTCGGGGAGGATGGGGAACATGAATATGTGTTTGTTTTTCGAATTTGAGATCTTTCTGCAATGGGCACTTTTCATACTATAAGCAGTTTTTCCTAACAAATGCAAGCTATTACATTGGCAATCTCCGCAAGGAAACATCAGATCTGCTCAACTCATGGTTTTTTGGTCTTCGGGGAGGAGGGGGAACATGAATATGTGTTTGTTTTTCGAATTTGAGCTCTTTCTGCAATGGGCACTTTTCATACTATAAGCAGTTTTTCCTAACAAATGCAAGATATAACATTGGCTATCTCCGCAAGGAAACATCAGATCTGCACAACTCATGGTTTTTTGGTCTTCGGGGAGGATGGGGAACATGAATATGTGATTGTTTTTCGAATTTGAGCTCTTTCTGCAATGGGCACTTTTCATACTATAAGCAGTTTTTCCTAACAAATGCAAGATATAACATTGGCTATCTCCGCAAGGAAACATGAGATCTGCAAAAGTTATGGTTTTTTGTTCTTCGGGGAGGATGGGGAACATGAATATGTGTTTGTTTTTCGAATTTGACCTCTATCTGAAATGAGCACTTTTCATGCTCTAAGCAGTTTTTCCTAACAAATGCAAGATATAACATTGGCTATCTCCGCAAGGAAACATCAGATCTGCACAACTCATGGTTTTTTGGTCTTCGGGGAGGATGGGGAACATGAATATGTGATTGTTTTTCGAATTTGAGCTCTTTCTGCAATGGGCACTTTTCATGCTATAAGCAGTTTTTCCTAACAAATGCAAGCTATTACATTGGCAATCTCCTCAAGGAAACATCAGATCTGCTCAACTCATGGTTTTTTGGTCTTCGGGGAGGATGGGGAACATGAATATGTGTTTGTTTTTCGAATTTGAGATCTTTCTGCAATGGGCACTTTTCATACTATAAGCAGTTTTTCCTAACAAATGCAAGCTATTACATTGGCAATCTCCGCAAGGAAACATCAGATCTGCTCAACTCATGGTTTTTTGGTCTTCGGGGAGGAGGGGGAACATGAATATGTGTTTGTTTTTCGAATTTGAGCTCTTTCTGCAATGGGCACTTTTCATACTATAAGCAGTTTTTCCTAACAAATGCAAGATATAACATTGGCTATCTCCGCAAGGAAACATCAGATCTGCTCAACTCATGGTTTTTTGTTCTTCGGGGAGGATGGGGAACATGAATATGTGTTTGTTTTTCGAATTTGACCTCTATCTGAAATGAGCACTTTTCATGCTCTAAGCAGTTTTTCCTAACAAATGCAAGATATAACATTGGCTATCTCCACAAGGAAACATCAGATCTGCACAACTCATGGTTTTTTGGTCTTCGGGGAGGATGGGGAACATGAATATGTGATTGTTTTTCGAATTTGAGCTCTTTCTGCAATGGGCACTTTTCATGCTATAAGCAGTTTTTCCTAACAAATGCAAGATATAACATTGGCTATCTCCGCAAGGAAACATCAGATCTGCACAACTCATGGTTTTTTGGTCTTCGGGGAGGATGGGGAACATGAATATGTGTTTGTTTTTCGAATTTGAGATCTTTCTGCAATGGGCACTTTTCATACTATAAGCAGTTTTTCCTAACAAATGCAAGCTATTACATTGGCAATCTCCGCAAGGAAACATCAGATCTGCTCAACTCATGGTTTTTTGGTCTTCGGGGAGGATGGGGAACATGAATATGTGTTTGTTTTTCGAATTTGAGATCTTTCTGCAATGGGCACTTTTCATACTATAAGCAGTTTTTCCTAACAAATGCAAGCTATTACATTGGCAATCTCCGCAAGGAAACATCAGATCTGCTCAACTCATGGTTTTTTGGTCTTCGGGGAGGATGGGGAACATGAATATGTGTTTGTTTTTCGAATTTGAGCTCTTTCTGCAATGGGCACTTTTCATACTATAAGCAGTTTTTCCTAACAAATGCAAGCTATTACATTGGCAATCTCCGCAAGGAAACATCAGATCTGCTCAACTCATGGTTTTTTGGTCTTCGGGGAGGAGGGGGAACATGAATATGTGTTTGTTTTTCGAATTTGAGCTCTTTCTGCAATGGGCACTTTTCATACTATAAGCAGTTTTTCCTAACAAATGCAAGATATAACATTGGCTATCTCCGCAAGGAAACATCAGATCTGCACAACTCATGGTTTTTTGGTCTTCGGGGAGGATGGGGAACATGAATATGTGATTGTTTTTCGAATTTGAGCTCTTTCTGCAATTTGCACTTTTCATGCTATAAGCAGTTTTTCCTAACAAATGCAAGATATAACATTGGCTATCTCCGCAAGGAAACATCAGATCTGCACAACTCATGGTTTTTTGGTCTTCGGGGAGGATGGGGAACATGAATATGTGTTTGTTTTTCGAATTTGAGATCTTTCTGCAATGGGCACTTTTCATACTATAAGCAGTTTTTCCTAACAAATGCAAGCTATTACATTGGCAATCTCCGCAAGGAAACATCAGATCTGCTCAACTCATGGTTTTTTGGTCTTCGGGGAGGAGGGGGAACATGAATATGTGTTTGTTTTTCGAATTTGAGCTCTTTCTGCAATGGGCACTTTTCATACTATAAGCAGTTTTTCCTAACAAATGCAAGATATAACATGGGCTATCTCCGCAAGGAAACATGAGATCTGCAAACGTTATGGTTTTTTGGTCTTCGGGGAGGATGGGGAACATGAATATGTTTTTGTTTTTCGAATTTGAGCTCTATCTGAAATGAGCACTTTTCATGCTCTAAGCAGTTTTTCCTAACAAATGCAAGATATAACATTGGCTATCTCCGCAAGGAAACATCAGATCTGCACAACTCATGGTTTTTTGGTCTTCGGGGAGGATGGGGAACATGAATATGTGTTTGTTTTTCGAATTTGAGATCTTTCTGCAATGGGCACTTTTCATACTATAAGCAGTTTTTCCTAACAAATGCAAGATATAACATGGGCTATCTCCGCAAGGAAACATGAGATCTGCAAACGTTATGGTTTTTTGGTCTTCGGGGAGGATGGGGAACATGAATATGTTTTTGTTTTTCGAATTTGAGCTCTATCTGAAATGAGCACTTTTCATGCTCTAAGCAGTTTTTCCTAACAAATGCAAGATATAACATTGGCTATCTCCGCAAGGAAACATCAGATCTGCACAACTCATGGTTTTTTGGTCTTCGGGGAGGATGGGGAACATGAATATGTGATTGTTTTTCGAATTTGAGCTCTTTCTGCAATGAGCACTTTTCATACTATAAGCAGTTTTTCCTAACAAATGCAAGATATAACATGGGCTATCTCCGCAAGGAAACATGAGATCTGCAAAAGTTATGGTTTTTTGTTCTTCGGGGAGGAGGGGGAACATGAATATGTGATTGTTTTTCGAATTTGAGATCTTTCTGCAATGGGCACTTTTCATGCTATAAGCAGTTTTTCCTAACAAATGCAAGATATAACATGGGCTATCTCCGCAAGGAAACATGAGATCTGCAAACGTTATTGTTTTTTGGTCTTCGGGGAGGATGGGGAACATGAATATGTTTTTGTTTTTCGAATTTGAGCTCTATCTGAAATGAGCACTTTTCATGCTCTAAGCAGTTTTTCCTAACAAATGCAAGATATAACATTGGCTATCTCCGCAAGGAAACATCAGATCTGCACAACTCATGGTTTTTTGGTCTTCGGGGAGGATGGGGAACATGAATATGTGATTGTTTTTCGAATTTGAGCTCTTTCTGCAATGGGCACTTTTCATACTATAAGCAGTTTTTCCTAACAAATGCAAGATATAACATGGGCTATCTCCGCAAGGAAACATGAGATCTGCAAAAGTTATGGTTTTTTGTTCTTCGGGGAGCATGGGGAACATGAATATGTGTTTGTTTTTCGAATTTGACCTCTATCTGAAATGAGCACTTTTCATGCTCTAAGCAGTTTTTCCTAACAAATGCAAGATATAACATTGGCTATCTCCGCAAGGAAACATCAGATCTGCACAACTCATGGTTTTTTGGTCTTCGGGGAGGATGGGGAACATGAATATGTGTTTGTTTTTCGAAATTGAGCTCTTTCTGCAATGGGCACTTTTCATGCTATAAGCAGTTTTTCCTAACAAATGCAAGATATAACATTGGCTATCTCCGCAAGGAAACATCAGATCTGCACAACTCATGGTTTTTTGGTCTTCGGGGAGGATGGGGAACATGAATATGTGATTGTTTTTCGAATTTGAGATCTTTCTGCAATGGGCACTTTTCATGCTATAAGCAGTTTTTCCTAACAAATGCAAGATATAACATTGGCTATCTCCGCAAGGAAACATGAGATCTGCAAAAGTTATGGTTTTTTGTTCTTCGGGGAGGATGGGGAACATGAATATGTGATTGTTTTTCGAATTTGAGCTCTTTCTGCAATGGGCACTTTTCATACTATAAGCAGTTTTTCCTAACAAATGCAAGATATAACATGGGCTATCTCCGCAAGGAAACATGAGATCTGCAAAAGTTATGGTTTTTTGTTCTTCGGGGAGGATGGGGAACATGAATATGTGATTGTTTTTCGAATTTGAGATCTTTCTGCAATGGGCACTTTTCATGCTATAAGCAGTTTTTCCTAACAAATGCAAGATATAACATTGGCTATCTCCGCAAGGAAACATCAGATCTGCACAACTCATGGTTTTTTGTTCTTCGGGGAGGCGGGGGAACATGAAAATGTGTTTGTTTTTCGAATTTGACCTCTATCTGAAATGGGCACTTTTCATGCTATAAGCAGTTTTTCCTAACAAATGCAAGATATAACATGGGCTATCTCCGCAAGGAAACATCAGATCTGCACAACTCATGGTTTTTTGGTCTTCGGGGAGGATGGGGAACATGAATATGTTTTTGTTTTTCGAATTTGAGCTCTTTCTGCAATGGGCACTTTTCATACTATAAGCAGTTTTTCCTAACAAATGCAAGATATAACATGGGCTATCTCCGCAAGGAAACATCAGATCTGCACAACTCATGGTTTTTTGGTCTTCGGGGAGGAGGGGGAACATGAATATGTGTGTTTTTCGAATTTGAGCTCTATCTGAAATGACCACTTTTCATGCTCTAAGCAGTTTTTCCTAACAAATGCAAGATATAACATTGGCTATCTCCGCAAGGAAACATCAGATCTGCACAACTCATGGTTTTTTGGTCTTCGGGGAGGATGGGGAACATGAATATGTGATTGTTTTTCGAATTTGAGCTCTTTCTGCAATGGGCACTTTTCATTCTATAAGCAGTTTTTCCTAACAAATGCAAGATATAACATGGGCTATCTCCGCAAGGAAACATGAGATCTGCAAAAGTTATGGTTTTTTGTTCTTCGGGGAGGATGGGGAACATGAATATGTGTTTGTTTTTCGAATTTGACCTCTATCTGAAATGAGCACTTTTCATGCTCTAAGCAGTTTTTCCTAACAAATGCAAGATATAACATTGGCTATCTCCGCAAGGAAACATCAGATCTGCACAACTCATGGTTTTTTGGTCTTCGGGGAGGATGGGGAACATGAATATGTGTTTGTTTTTCGAATTTGAGCTCTTTCTGCAATGGGCACTTTTCATGCTATAAGCAGTTTTTCCTAACAAAGGCAATATATAACATTGGCTATCTCCGCAAGGAAACATCAGATCTGCACAACTCATGGTTTTTTGGTCTTCGGGGAGGATGGGGAACATGAATATGTGTTTGTTTTTCGAATTTGAGATCTTTCTGCAATGGGCACTTTTCATACTATAAGCAGTTTTTCCTAACAAATGCAAGCTATTACATTGGCAATCTCCGCAAGGAAACATCAGATCTGCTCAACTCATGGTTTTTTGGTCTTCGGGGAGGAGGGGGAACATGAATATGTGTTTGTTTTTCGAATTTGAGCTCTTTCTGCAATGGGCACTTTTCATACTATAAGCAGTTTTTCCTAACAAATGCAAGATATAACATTGGCTATCTCCGCAAGGAAACATGAGATCTGCAAAAGTTATGGTTTTTTGTTCTTCGGGGAGGATGGGGAACATGAATATGTGTTTGTTTTTCGAATTTGACCTCTATCTGAAATGAGCACTTTTCATGCTCTAAGCAGTTTTTCCTAACAAATGCAAGATATAACATTGGCTATCTCCGCAAGGAAACATCAGATCTGCACAACTCATGGTTTTTTGGTCTTCGGGGAGGATGGGGAACATGAATATGTGATTGTTTTTCGAATTTGAGCTCTTTCTGCAATGGGCACTTTTCATGCTATAAGCAGTTTTTCCTAACAAATGCAAGCTATTACATTGGCAATCTCCTCAAGGAAACATCAGATCTGCTCAACTCATGGTTTTTTGGTCTTCGGGGAGGATGGGGAACATGAATATGTGTTTGTTTTTCGAATTTGAGATCTTTCTGCAATGGGCACTTTTCATACTATAAGCAGTTTTTCCTAACAAATGCAAGCTATTACATTGGCAATCTCCGCAAGGAAACATCAGATCTGCTCAACTCATGGTTTTTTGGTCTTCGGGGAGGAGGGGGAACATGAATATGTGTTTGTTTTTCGAATTTGAGCTCTTTCTGCAATGGGCACTTTTCATACTATAAGCAGTTTTTCCTAACAAATGCAAGATATAACATTGGCTATCTCCGCAAGGAAACATCAGATCTGCTCAACTCATGGTTTTTTGTTCTTCGGGGAGGATGGGGAACATGAATATGTGTTTGTTTTTCGAATTTGACCTCTATCTGAAATGAGCACTTTTCATGCTCTAAGCAGTTTTTCCTAACAAATGCAAGATATAACATTGGCTATCTCCACAAGGAAACATCAGATCTGCACAACTCATGGTTTTTTGGTCTTCGGGGAGGATGGGGAACATGAATATGTGATTGTTTTTCGAATTTGAGCTCTTTCTGCAATGGGCACTTTTCATGCTATAAGCAGTTTTTCCTAACAAATGCAAGATATAACATTGGCTATCTCCGCAAGGAAACATCAGATCTGCACAACTCATGGTTTTTTGGTCTTCGGGGAGGATGGGGAACATGAATATGTGTTTGTTTTTCGAATTTGAGATCTTTCTGCAATGGGCACTTTTCATACTATAAGCAGTTTTTCCTAACAAATGCAAGCTATTACATTGGCAATCTCCGCAAGGAAACATCAGATCTGCTCAACTCATGGTTTTTTGGTCTTCGGGGAGGATGGGGAACATGAATATGTGTTTGTTTTTCGAATTTGAGATCTTTCTGCAATGGGCACTTTTCATACTATAAGCAGTTTTTCCTAACAAATGCAAGCTATTACATTGGCAATCTCCGCAAGGAAACATCAGATCTGCTCAACTCATGGTTTTTTGGTCTTCGGGGAGGATGGGGAACATGAATATGTGTTTGTTTTTCGAATTTGAGCTCTTTCTGCAATGGGCACTTTTCATACTATAAGCAGTTTTTCCTAACAAATGCAAGCTATTACATTGGCAATCTCCGCAAGGAAACATCAGATCTGCTCAACTCATGGTTTTTTGGTCTTCGGGGAGGAGGGGGAACATGAATATGTGTTTGTTTTTCGAATTTGAGCTCTTTCTGCAATGGGCACTTTTCATACTATAAGCAGTTTTTCCTAACAAATGCAAGATATAACATTGGCTATCTCCGCAAGGAAACATCAGATCTGCACAACTCATGGTTTTTTGGTCTTCGGGGAGGATGGGGAACATGAATATGTGATTGTTTTTCGAATTTGAGCTCTTTCTGCAATTTGCACTTTTCATGCTATAAGCAGTTTTTCCTAACAAATGCAAGATATAACATTGGCTATCTCCGCAAGGAAACATCAGATCTGCACAACTCATGGTTTTTTGGTCTTCGGGGAGGATGGGGAACATGAATATGTGTTTGTTTTTCGAATTTGAGATCTTTCTGCAATGGGCACTTTTCATACTATAAGCAGTTTTTCCTAACAAATGCAAGCTATTACATTGGCAATCTCCGCAAGGAAACATCAGATCTGCTCAACTCATGGTTTTTTGGTCTTCGGGGAGGAGGGGGAACATGAATATGTGTTTGTTTTTCGAATTTGAGCTCTTTCTGCAATGGGCACTTTTCATACTATAAGCAGTTTTTCCTAACAAATGCAAGATATAACATGGGCTATCTCCGCAAGGAAACATGAGATCTGCAAACGTTATGGTTTTTTGGTCTTCGGGGAGGATGGGGAACATGAATATGTTTTTGTTTTTCGAATTTGAGCTCTATCTGAAATGAGCACTTTTCATGCTCTAAGCAGTTTTTCCTAACAAATGCAAGATATAACATTGGCTATCTCCGCAAGGAAACATCAGATCTGCACAACTCATGGTTTTTTGGTCTTCGGGGAGGATGGGGAACATGAATATGTGTTTGTTTTTCGAATTTGAGATCTTTCTGCAATGGGCACTTTTCATACTATAAGCAGTTTTTCCTAACAAATGCAAGATATAACATGGGCTATCTCCGCAAGGAAACATGAGATCTGCAAACGTTATGGTTTTTTGGTCTTCGGGGAGGATGGGGAACATGAATATGTTTTTGTTTTTCGAATTTGAGCTCTATCTGAAATGAGCACTTTTCATGCTCTAAGCAGTTTTTCCTAACAAATGCAAGATATAACATTGGCTATCTCCGCAAGGAAACATCAGATCTGCACAACTCATGGTTTTTTGGTCTTCGGGGAGGATGGGGAACATGAATATGTGATTGTTTTTCGAATTTGAGCTCTTTCTGCAATGAGCACTTTTCATACTATAAGCAGTTTTTCCTAACAAATGCAAGATATAACATGGGCTATCTCCGCAAGGAAACATGAGATCTGCAAAAGTTATGGTTTTTTGTTCTTCGGGGAGGAGGGGGAACATGAATATGTGATTGTTTTTCGAATTTGAGATCTTTCTGCAATGGGCACTTTTCATGCTATAAGCAGTTTTTCCTAACAAATGCAAGATATAACATGGGCTATCTCCGCAAGGAAACATGAGATCTGCAAACGTTATTGTTTTTTGGTCTTCGGGGAGGATGGGGAACATGAATATGTTTTTGTTTTTCGAATTTGAGCTCTATCTGAAATGAGCACTTTTCATGCTCTAAGCAGTTTTTCCTAACAAATGCAAGATATAACATTGGCTATCTCCGCAAGGAAACATCAGATCTGCACAACTCATGGTTTTTTGGTCTTCGGGGAGGATGGGGAACATGAATATGTGATTGTTTTTCGAATTTGAGCTCTTTCTGCAATGGGCACTTTTCATACTATAAGCAGTTTTTCCTAACAAATGCAAGATATAACATGGGCTATCTCCGCAAGGAAACATGAGATCTGCAAAAGTTATGGTTTTTTGTTCTTCGGGGAGCATGGGGAACATGAATATGTGTTTGTTTTTCGAATTTGACCTCTATCTGAAATGAGCACTTTTCATGCTCTAAGCAGTTTTTCCTAACAAATGCAAGATATAACATTGGCTATCTCCGCAAGGAAACATCAGATCTGCACAACTCATGGTTTTTTGGTCTTCGGGGAGGATGGGGAACATGAATATGTGTTTGTTTTTCGAAATTGAGCTCTTTCTGCAATGGGCACTTTTCATGCTATAAGCAGTTTTTCCTAACAAATGCAAGATATAACATTGGCTATCTCCGCAAGGAAACATCAGATCTGCACAACTCATGGTTTTTTGGTCTTCGGGGAGGATGGGGAACATGAATATGTGATTGTTTTTCGAATTTGAGATCTTTCTGCAATGGGCACTTTTCATGCTATAAGCAGTTTTTCCTAACAAATGCAAGATATAACATTGGCTATCTCCGCAAGGAAACATGAGATCTGCAAAAGTTATGGTTTTTTGTTCTTCGGGGAGGATGGGGAACATGAATATGTGATTGTTTTTCGAATTTGAGCTCTTTCTGCAATGGGCACTTTTCATACTATAAGCAGTTTTTCCTAACAAATGCAAGCTATTACATTGGCAATCTCCGCAAGGAAACATCAGATCTGCTCAACTCATGGTTTTTTGGTCTTCGGGGAGGAGGGGGAACATGAATATGTGTTTGTTTTTCGAATTTGAGCTCTTTCTGCAATGGGCACTTTTCATACTATAAGCAGTTTTTCCTAACAAATGCAAGATATAACATTGGCTATCTCCGCAAGGAAACATCAGATCTGCTCAACTCATGGTTTTTTGTTCTTCGGGGAGGATGGGGAACATGAATATGTGTTTGTTTTTCGAATTTGACCTCTATCTGAAATGAGCACTTTTCATGCTCTAAGCAGTTTTTCCTAACAAATGCAAGATATAACATTGGCTATCTCCACAAGGAAACATCAGATCTGCACAACTCATGGTTTTTTGGTCTTCGGGGAGGATGGGGAACATGAATATGTGATTGTTTTTCGAATTTGAGCTCTTTCTGCAATGGGCACTTTTCATGCTATAAGCAGTTTTTCCTAACAAATGCAAGATATAACATTGGCTATCTCCGCAAGGAAACATCAGATCTGCACAACTCATGGTTTTTTGGTCTTCGGGGAGGATGGGGAACATGAATATGTGTTTGTTTTTCGAATTTGAGATCTTTCTGCAATGGGCACTTTTCATACTATAAGCAGTTTTTCCTAACAAATGCAAGCTATTACATTGGCAATCTCCGCAAGGAAACATCAGATCTGCTCAACTCATGGTTTTTTGGTCTTCGGGGAGGATGGGGAACATGAATATGTGTTTGTTTTTCGAATTTGAGATCTTTCTGCAATGGGCACTTTTCATACTATAAGCAGTTTTTCCTAACAAATGCAAGCTATTACATTGGCAATCTCCGCAAGGAAACATCAGATCTGCTCAACTCATGGTTTTTTGGTCTTCGGGGAGGATGGGGAACATGAATATGTGTTTGTTTTTCGAATTTGAGCTCTTTCTGCAATGGGCACTTTTCATACTATAAGCAGTTTTTCCTAACAAATGCAAGCTATTACATTGGCAATCTCCGCAAGGAAACATCAGATCTGCTCAACTCATGGTTTTTTGGTCTTCGGGGAGGAGGGGGAACATGAATATGTGTTTGTTTTTCGAATTTGAGCTCTTTCTGCAATGGGCACTTTTCATACTATAAGCAGTTTTTCCTAACAAATGCAAGATATAACATTGGCTATCTCCGCAAGGAAACATCAGATCTGCACAACTCATGGTTTTTTGGTCTTCGGGGAGGATGGGGAACATGAATATGTGATTGTTTTTCGAATTTGAGCTCTTTCTGCAATTTGCACTTTTCATGCTATAAGCAGTTTTTCCTAACAAATGCAAGATATAACATTGGCTATCTCCGCAAGGAAACATCAGATCTGCACAACTCATGGTTTTTTGGTCTTCGGGGAGGATGGGGAACATGAATATGTGTTTGTTTTTCGAATTTGAGATCTTTCTGCAATGGGCACTTTTCATACTATAAGCAGTTTTTCCTAACAAATGCAAGCTATTACATTGGCAATCTCCGCAAGGAAACATCAGATCTGCTCAACTCATGGTTTTTTGGTCTTCGGGGAGGAGGGGGAACATGAATATGTGTTTGTTTTTCGAATTTGAGCTCTTTCTGCAATGGGCACTTTTCATACTATAAGCAGTTTTTCCTAACAAATGCAAGATATAACATGGGCTATCTCCGCAAGGAAACATGAGATCTGCAAACGTTATGGTTTTTTGGTCTTCGGGGAGGATGGGGAACATGAATATGTTTTTGTTTTTCGAATTTGAGCTCTATCTGAAATGAGCACTTTTCATGCTCTAAGCAGTTTTTCCTAACAAATGCAAGATATAACATTGGCTATCTCCGCAAGGAAACATCAGATCTGCACAACTCATGGTTTTTTGGTCTTCGGGGAGGATGGGGAACATGAATATGTGTTTGTTTTTCGAATTTGAGATCTTTCTGCAATGGGCACTTTTCATACTATAAGCAGTTTTTCCTAACAAATGCAAGATATAACATGGGCTATCTCCGCAAGGAAACATGAGATCTGCAAACGTTATGGTTTTTTGGTCTTCGGGGAGGATGGGGAACATGAATATGTTTTTGTTTTTCGAATTTGAGCTCTATCTGAAATGAGCACTTTTCATGCTCTAAGCAGTTTTTCCTAACAAATGCAAGATATAACATTGGCTATCTCCGCAAGGAAACATCAGATCTGCACAACTCATGGTTTTTTGGTCTTCGGGGAGGATGGGGAACATGAATATGTGATTGTTTTTCGAATTTGAGCTCTTTCTGCAATGAGCACTTTTCATACTATAAGCAGTTTTTCCTAACAAATGCAAGATATAACATGGGCTATCTCCGCAAGGAAACATGAGATCTGCAAAAGTTATGGTTTTTTGTTCTTCGGGGAGGAGGGGGAACATGAATATGTGATTGTTTTTCGAATTTGAGATCTTTCTGCAATGGGCACTTTTCATGCTATAAGCAGTTTTTCCTAACAAATGCAAGATATAACATGGGCTATCTCCGCAAGGAAACATGAGATCTGCAAACGTTATTGTTTTTTGGTCTTCGGGGAGGATGGGGAACATGAATATGTTTTTGTTTTTCGAATTTGAGCTCTATCTGAAATGAGCACTTTTCATGCTCTAAGCAGTTTTTCCTAACAAATGCAAGATATAACATTGGCTATCTCCGCAAGGAAACATCAGATCTGCACAACTCATGGTTTTTTGGTCTTCGGGGAGGATGGGGAACATGAATATGTGATTGTTTTTCGAATTTGAGCTCTTTCTGCAATGGGCACTTTTCATACTATAAGCAGTTTTTCCTAACAAATGCAAGATATAACATGGGCTATCTCCGCAAGGAAACATGAGATCTGCAAAAGTTATGGTTTTTTGTTCTTCGGGGAGCATGGGGAACATGAATATGTGTTTGTTTTTCGAATTTGACCTCTATCTGAAATGAGCACTTTTCATGCTCTAAGCAGTTTTTCCTAACAAATGCAAGATATAACATTGGCTATCTCCGCAAGGAAACATCAGATCTGCACAACTCATGGTTTTTTGGTCTTCGGGGAGGATGGGGAACATGAATATGTGTTTGTTTTTCGAAATTGAGCTCTTTCTGCAATGGGCACTTTTCATGCTATAAGCAGTTTTTCCTAACAAATGCAAGATATAACATTGGCTATCTCCGCAAGGAAACATCAGATCTGCACAACTCATGGTTTTTTGGTCTTCGGGGAGGATGGGGAACATGAATATGTGATTGTTTTTCGAATTTGAGATCTTTCTGCAATGGGCACTTTTCATGCTATAAGCAGTTTTTCCTAACAAATGCAAGATATAACATTGGCTATCTCCGCAAGGAAACATGAGATCTGCAAAAGTTATGGTTTTTTGTTCTTCGGGGAGGATGGGGAACATGAATATGTGATTGTTTTTCGAATTTGAGCTCTTTCTGCAATGGGCACTTTTCATACTATAAGCAGTTTTTCCTAACAAATGCAAGATATAACATGGGCTATCTCCGCAAGGAAACATGAGATCTGCAAAAGTTATGGTTTTTTGTTCTTCGGGGAGGATGGGGAACATGAATATGTGATTGTTTTTCGAATTTGAGATCTTTCTGCAATGGGCACTTTTCATGCTATAAGCAGTTTTTCCTAACAAATGCAAGATATAACATTGGCTATCTCCGCAAGGAAACATCAGATCTGCACAACTCATGGTTTTTTGTTCTTCGGGGAGGCGGGGGAACATGAAAATGTGTTTGTTTTTCGAATTTGACCTCTATCTGAAATGGGCACTTTTCATGCTATAAGCAGTTTTTCCTAACAAATGCAAGATATAACATGGGCTATCTCCGCAAGGAAACATCAGATCTGCACAACTCATGGTTTTTTGGTCTTCGGGGAGGATGGGGAACATGAATATGTTTTTGTTTTTCGAATTTGAGCTCTTTCTGCAATGGGCACTTTTCATACTATAAGCAGTTTTTCCTAACAAATGCAAGATATAACATGGGCTATCTCCGCAAGGAAACATCAGATCTGCACAACTCATGGTTTTTTGGTCTTCGGGGAGGAGGGGGAACATGAATATGTGTGTTTTTCGAATTTGAGCTCTATCTGAAATGACCACTTTTCATGCTCTAAGCAGTTTTTCCTAACAAATGCAAGATATAACATTGGCTATCTCCGCAAGGAAACATCAGATCTGCACAACTCATGGTTTTTTGGTCTTCGGGGAGGATGGGGAACATGAATATGTGATTGTTTTTCGAATTTGAGCTCTTTCTGCAATGGGCACTTTTCATTCTATAAGCAGTTTTTCCTAACAAATGCAAGATATAACATGGGCTATCTCCGCAAGGAAACATGAGATCTGCAAAAGTTATGGTTTTTTGTTCTTCGGGGAGGATGGGGAACATGAATATGTGTTTGTTTTTCGAATTTGACCTCTATCTGAAATGAGCACTTTTCATGCTCTAAGCAGTTTTTCCTAACAAATGCAAGATATAACATTGGCTATCTCCGCAAGGAAACATCAGATCTGCACAACTCATGGTTTTTTGGTCTTCGGGGAGGATGGGGAACATGAATATGTGTTTGTTTTTCGAATTTGAGCTCTTTCTGCAATGGGCACTTTTCATGCTATAAGCAGTTTTTCCTAACAAAGGCAATATATAACATTGGCTATCTCCGCAAGGAAACATCAGATCTGCACAACTCATGGTTTTTTGGTCTTCGGGGAGGATGGGGAACATGAATATGTGTTTGTTTTTCGAATTTGAGATCTTTCTGCAATGGGCACTTTTCATACTATAAGCAGTTTTTCCTAACAAATGCAAGCTATTACATTGGCAATCTCCGCAAGGAAACATCAGATCTGCTCAACTCATGGTTTTTTGGTCTTCGGGGAGGAGGGGGAACATGAATATGTGTTTGTTTTTCGAATTTGAGCTCTTTCTGCAATGGGCACTTTTCATACTATAAGCAGTTTTTCCTAACAAATGCAAGATATAACATGGGCTATCTCCGCAAGGAAACATGAGATCTGCAAACGTTATGGTTTTTTGGTCTTCGGGGAGGATGGGGAACATGAATATGTTTTTGTTTTTCGAATTTGAGCTCTATCTGAAATGAGCACTTTTCATGCTCTAAGCAGTTTTTCCTAACAAATGCAAGATATAACATTGGCTATCTCCGCAAGGAAACATCAGATCTGCACAACTCATGGTTTTTTGGTCTTCGGGGAGGATGGGGAACATGAATATGTGATTGTTTTTCGAATTTGAGCTCTTTCTGCAATGGGCACTTTTCATGCTATAAGCAGTTTTTCCTAACAAATGCAAGATATAACATTGGCTATCTCCGCAAGGAAACATCAGATCTGCACAACTCATGGTTTTTTGGTCTTCGGGGAGGATGGGGAACATGAATATGTGTTTGTTTTTCGAATTTGAGATCTTTCTGCAATGGGCACTTTTCATACTATAAACAGTTTTTCCTAACAAATGCAAGCTATTACATTGGCAATCTCCGCAAGGAAACATCAGATCTGCTCAACTCATGGTTTTTTGGTCTTCGGGGAGGAGGGGGAACATGAATATGTGTTTGTTTTTCGAATTTGAGCTCTTTCTGCAATGGGCACTTTTCATACTATAAGCAGTTTTTCCTAACAAATGCAAGATATAACATTGGCTATCTCCGCAAGGAAACATCAGATCTGCACAACTCATGGTTTTTTGGTCTTCGGGGAGGAGGGGGAACATGAATATGTGTTTGTTTTTCGAATTTGAGATCTTTCTGCAATGGGCACTTTTCATACTATAAGCAGTTTTTCCTAACAAATGCAAGATTTAACATTGGCTATCTCCGCAAGGAAACATCAGATCTGCTCAACCCATGGTTTTTTGGTCTTCGGGGAGGATGGGGAACATGAATATGTGTTTGTTTTTCGAATTTGAGCTCTATCTGAAATGAGCACTTTTCATGCTCTAAGCAGTTTTTCCTAACAAATGCAAGATATAACATTGGCTATCTCCGCAAGGAAACATCAGATCTGCACAACTCATGGTTTTTTGGTCTTCGGGGAGGATGGGGAACATGAATATGTGTTTGTTTTTCGAATTTGAGCTCTATCTGAAATGAGCACTTTTCATGCTCTAAGCAGTTTTTCCTAACAAATGCAAGATATAACATTGGCTATCTCCGCAAGGAAACATCAGTTCTTCACAACTCATGGTTTTTTGGTCTTCGGGGAGGATGGGGAACATGAATATGTGATTGTTTTTCGAATTTGAGCTCTTTCTGCAATGGGCACTTTTCATACTATAAGCAGTTTTTCCTAACAAATGCAAGATATAACATGATCTGCAAAAGTTATGGTTTTTTGTTCTTCGGGGAGGATGGGGAACATGAATATGTGTTTGTTTTTCGAATTTGACCTCTATCTGAAATGAGCACTTTTCATGCTCTAAGCAGTTTTTCCTAACAAATGCAAGATATAACATTGGCTATCTCCGCAAGGAAACATCAGATCTGCACAACTCATGGTTTTTTGGTCTTCGGGGAGGATGGGGAACATGAATATGTGTTTGTTTTTCGAATTTGAGCTCTATCTGAAATGACCACTTTTCATGCTCTAAGCAGTTTTTCCTAACAAATGCAAGATATAACATTGGCTATCTCCGCAAGGAAACATCAGATCTGCACAACTCATGGTTTTTTGGTCTTCGGGGAGGATGGGGAACATGAATATGTGATTGTTTTTCGAATTTGAGCTCTTTCTGCAATGGGCACTTTTCATACTATAAGCAGTTTTTCCTAACAAATGCAAGATATAACATGGGCTATCTCCGCAAGGAAACATGAGATCTGCAAAAGTTATGGTTTTTTGTTCTTCGGGGAGGATGGGGAACATGAATATGTGTTTGTTTTTCGAATTTGAGCTCTATCTGAAATGAGCACTTTTCATGCTATAAGCAGTTTTTCCTAACAAATGCAAGATATAACATTGGCTATCTCCGCAAGGAAACATCAGATCTGAACAACTCATGGTTTTTTGGTCTTCGGGGAGGATGGGGAACATGAATATGTGTTTGTTTTTCGAATTTGAGCTCTTTCTGCAATGGGCACTTTTCATGCTATAAGCAGTTTTTCCTAACAAATGCAAGATATAACATTGGCTATCTGCGCAAGGAAACATCAGATCTGCACAACTCATGGTTTTTTGTTCTTCGGGGAGGATGGGGAACATGAATATGTGATTGTTTTTCGAATTTGAGATCTTTCTGCAATGGGCACTTTTCATGCTATAAGCAGTTTTTCCTAACAAATGCAAGATATAACATTGGCTATCTCCGCAAGGAAACATCAGATCTGCACAACTCATGGTTTTTTGTTCTTCGGGGAGGCGGGGGAACATGAAAATGTGTTTGTTTTTCGAATTTGACCTCTATCTGAAATGGGCACTTTTCATGCTATAAGCAGTTTTTCCTAACAAATGCAAGATATAACATGGGCTATCTCCGCAAGGAAACATCAGATCTGCACAACTCATGGTTTTTTGGTCTTCGGGGAGGATGGGGAACATGAATATGTTTTTGTTTTTCGAATTTGAGCTCTTTCTGCAATGGGCACTTTTCATACTATAAGCAGTTTTTCCTAACAAATGCAAGATATAACATGGGCTATCTCCGCAAGGAAACATCAGATCTGCACAACTCATGGTTTTTTGGTCTTCGGGGAGGAGGGGGAACATGAATATGTGTGTTTTTCGAATTTGAGCTCTATCTGAAATGACCACTTTTCATGCTCTAAGCAGTTTTTCCTAACAAATGCAAGATATAACATTGGCTATCTCCGCAAGGAAACATCAGATCTGCACAACTCATGGTTTTTTGGTCTTCGGGGAGGATGGGGAACATGAATATGTGATTGTTTTTCGAATTTGAGCTCTTTCTGCAATGGGCACTTTTCATTCTATAAGCAGTTTTTCCTAACAAATGCAAGATATAACATGGGCTATCTCCGCAAGGAAACATGAGATCTGCAAAAGTTATGGTTTTTTGTTCTTCGGGGAGGATGGGGAACATGAATATGTGTTTGTTTTTCGAATTTGACCTCTATCTGAAATGAGCACTTTTCATGCTCTAAGCAGTTTTTCCTAACAAATGCAAGATATAACATTGGCTATCTCCGCAAGGAAACATCAGATCTGCACAACTCATGGTTTTTTGGTCTTCGGGGAGGATGGGGAACATGAATATGTGTTTGTTTTTCGAATTTGAGCTCTTTCTGCAATGGGCACTTTTCATGCTATAAGCAGTTTTTCCTAACAAAGGCAATATATAACATTGGCTATCTCCGCAAGGAAACATCAGATCTGCACAACTCATGGTTTTTTGGTCTTCGGGGAGGATGGGGAACATGAATATGTGTTTGTTTTTCGAATTTGAGATCTTTCTGCAATGGGCACTTTTCATACTATAAGCAGTTTTTCCTAACAAATGCAAGCTATTACATTGGCAATCTCCGCAAGGAAACATCAGATCTGCTCAACTCATGGTTTTTTGGTCTTCGGGGAGGAGGGGGAACATGAATATGTGTTTGTTTTTCGAATTTGAGCTCTTTCTGCAATGGGCACTTTTCATACTATAAGCAGTTTTTCCTAACAAATGCAAGATATAACATGGGCTATCTCCGCAAGGAAACATGAGATCTGCAAACGTTATGGTTTTTTGGTCTTCGGGGAGGATGGGGAACATGAATATGTTTTTGTTTTTCGAATTTGAGCTCTATCTGAAATGAGCACTTTTCATGCTCTAAGCAGTTTTTCCTAACAAATGCAAGATATAACATTGGCTATCTCCGCAAGGAAACATCAGATCTGCACAACTCATGGTTTTTTGGTCTTCGGGGAGGATGGGGAACATGAATATGTGATTGTTTTTCGAATTTGAGCTCTTTCTGCAATGGGCACTTTTCATGCTATAAGCAGTTTTTCCTAACAAATGCAAGATATAACATTGGCTATCTCCGCAAGGAAACATCAGATCTGCACAACTCATGGTTTTTTGGTCTTCGGGGAGGATGGGGAACATGAATATGTGTTTGTTTTTCGAATTTGAGATCTTTCTGCAATGGGCACTTTTCATACTATAAACAGTTTTTCCTAACAAATGCAAGCTATTACATTGGCAATCTCCGCAAGGAAACATCAGATCTGCTCAACTCATGGTTTTTTGGTCTTCGGGGAGGAGGGGGAACATGAATATGTGTTTGTTTTTCGAATTTGAGCTCTTTCTGCAATGGGCACTTTTCATACTATAAGCAGTTTTTCCTAACAAATGCAAGATATAACATTGGCTATCTCCGCAAGGAAACATCAGATCTGCACAACTCATGGTTTTTTGGTCTTCGGGGAGGAGGGGGAACATGAATATGTGTTTGTTTTTCGAATTTGAGATCTTTCTGCAATGGGCACTTTTCATACTATAAGCAGTTTTTCCTAACAAATGCAAGATTTAACATTGGCTATCTCCGCAAGGAAACATCAGATCTGCTCAACCCATGGTTTTTTGGTCTTCGGGGAGGATGGGGAACATGAATATGTGTTTGTTTTTCGAATTTGAGCTCTATCTGAAATGAGCACTTTTCATGCTCTAAGCAGTTTTTCCTAACAAATGCAAGATATAACATTGGCTATCTCCGCAAGGAAACATCAGATCTGCACAACTCATGGTTTTTTGGTCTTCGGGGAGGATGGGGAACATGAATATGTGTTTGTTTTTCGAATTTGAGCTCTATCTGAAATGAGCACTTTTCATGCTCTAAGCAGTTTTTCCTAACAAATGCAAGATATAACATTGGCTATCTCCGCAAGGAAACATCAGTTCTTCACAACTCATGGTTTTTTGGTCTTCGGGGAGGATGGGGAACATGAATATGTGATTGTTTTTCGAATTTGAGCTCTTTCTGCAATGGGCACTTTTCATACTATAAGCAGTTTTTCCTAACAAATGCAAGATATAACATGATCTGCAAAAGTTATGGTTTTTTGTTCTTCGGGGAGGATGGGGAACATGAATATGTGTTTGTTTTTCGAATTTGACCTCTATCTGAAATGAGCACTTTTCATGCTCTAAGCAGTTTTTCCTAACAAATGCAAGATATAACATTGGCTATCTCCGCAAGGAAACATCAGATCTGCACAACTCATGGTTTTTTGGTCTTCGGGGAGGATGGGGAACATGAATATGTGTTTGTTTTTCGAATTTGAGCTCTATCTGAAATGACCACTTTTCATGCTCTAAGCAGTTTTTCCTAACAAATGCAAGATATAACATTGGCTATCTCCGCAAGGAAACATCAGATCTGCACAACTCATGGTTTTTTGGTCTTCGGGGAGGATGGGGAACATGAATATGTGATTGTTTTTCGAATTTGAGCTCTTTCTGCAATGGGCACTTTTCATACTATAAGCAGTTTTTCCTAACAAATGCAAGATATAACATGGGCTATCTCCGCAAGGAAACATGAGATCTGCAAAAGTTATGGTTTTTTGTTCTTCGGGGAGGATGGGGAACATGAATATGTGTTTGTTTTTCGAATTTGAGCTCTATCTGAAATGAGCACTTTTCATGCTATAAGCAGTTTTTCCTAACAAATGCAAGATATAACATTGGCTATCTCCGCAAGGAAACATCAGATCTGAACAACTCATGGTTTTTTGGTCTTCGGGGAGGATGGGGAACATGAATATGTGTTTGTTTTTCGAATTTGAGCTCTTTCTGCAATGGGCACTTTTCATGCTATAAGCAGTTTTTCCTAACAAATGCAAGATATAACATTGGCTATCTGCGCAAGGAAACATCAGATCTGCACAACTCATGGTTTTTTGGTCTTCGGGGAGGATGGGGAACATGAATATGTGTTTGTTTTTCGAATTTGAGATCTTTCTGCAATGGGCACTTTTCATACTATAAGCAGTTTTTCCTAACAAATGCAAGCTATTACATTGGCAATCTCCGCAAGGAAACATCAGATCTGCTCAACTCATGGTTTTTTGGTCTTTGGGGAGGAGGGGGAACATGAATATGTGTTTGTTTTTCGAATTTGAGCTCTTTCTGCAATGGGCACATTTCATACTATAAGCAGTTTTTCCTAACAAATGCAAGATATAACATGGGCTATCTCCGCAAGGAAACATGAGATCTGCAAACGTTATGGTTTTTTGGTCTTCGGGGAGGATGGGGAACATGAATATGTTTTTGTTTTTCGAATTTGAGCTCTATCTGAAATGAGCACTTTTCATGCTCTAAGCAGTTTTTCCTAACAAATGCAAGATATAACATTGGCTATCTCCGCAAGGAAACATCAGATCTGCACAACTCATGGTTTTTTGGTCTTCGGGGAGGATGGGGAACATGAATATGTGATTGTTTTTCGAATTTGAGCTCTTTCTGCAATGGGCACTTTTCATACTATTAGCAGTTTTTCCTAACAAATGCAAGATATAACATGGGCTATCTCCGCAAGGAAACATGAGATCTGCAAAAGTTATGGTTTTTTGTTCTTCGGGGAGGATGGGGAACATGAATATGTGTTTGTTTTTCGAATTTGACCTCTATCTGAAATGAGCACTTTTCATGCTCTAAGCAGTTTTTCCGAACAAATGCAAAATATAACATTGGCTATCTCCGCAAGGAAACATCAGATAATGCACAACTCATGGTTTTTTGGTCTTCGGGGAGGATGGGGAACATGAATATGTGATTGTTTTTCGAATTTGAGATCTTTCTGCAATGGGCACTTTTCATGCTATAAGCAGTTTTTCCTAACAAATGCAAGATATAACATTGGCTATCTCCGCAAGGAAACATCAGATCTGCACAACTCATGGTTTTTTGGTCTTCGGGGAGGATGGGGAACATGAATATGTGTTTGTTTTTCGAATTTGAGCTCTTTCTGCAATGGGCACTTTTCATACTATAAGCAGTTTTTCCTAACAAATGCAAGATATAACATGGGCTATCTCCGCAAGGAAACATGAGATCTGCAAACGTTATTGTTTTTTGGTCTTCGGGGAGGATGGGGAACATGAATATGTTTTTGTTTTTCGAATTTGAGCTCTATCTGAAATGACCACTTTTCATGCTCTAAGCAGTTTTTCCTAACAAATGCAAGATATAACATTGGCTATCTCCGCAAGGAAACATCAGATCTGCACAACTCATTGTTTTTTGGTCTTCGGGGAGGATGGGGAACATGAATATGTGATTGTTTTTCGAATTTGAGCTCTTTCTGCAATGTGCACTTTTCATACTATAAGCAGTTTTTCCTAACAAATGCAAGATATAACATGGGCTATCTCCGCAAGGAAACATGAGATCTGCAAAAGTTATGGTTTTTTGTTCTTCGGGGAGGATGGGGAACATGAATATGTGTTTGTTTTTCGAATTTGACCTCTATCTGAAATGAGCACTTTTCATGCTCTAAGCAGTTTTTCCTAACAAATGCAAGATATAACATTGGCTATCTCCGCAAGGAAACATCAGATCTGCACAACTCATGGTTTTTTGGTCTTCGGGGAGGATGGGGAACATGAATATGTGTTTGTTTTTCGAATTTGAGCTCTTTCTGCAATGGGCACTTTTCATGCTATAAGCAGTTTTTCCTAACAAATGCAAGATATAACATGGGCTATCTCCGCAAGGAAACATGAGATCTGCAAAAGTTATGGTTTTTTGTTCTTCGGGGAGGATGGGGAACATGAATATGTGTTTGTTTTTCGAATTTGACCTCTATCTGAAATGAGCACTTTTCATGCTCTAAGCAGTTTTTCCGAACAAATGCAAAATATAACATTGGCTATCTCCGCAAGGAAACATCAGATAATGCACAACTCATGGTTTTTTGGTCTTCGGGGAGGATGGGGAACATGAATATGTGATTGTTTTTCGAATTTGAGATCTTTCTGCAATGGGCACTTTTCATGCTATAAGCAGTTTTTCCTAACAAATGCAAGATATAACATTGGCTATCTCCGCAAGGAAACATCAGATCTGCACAACTCATGGTTTTTTGGTCTTCGGGGAGGATGGGGAACATGAATATGTGTTTGTTTTTCGAATTTGAGCTCTTTCTGCAATGGGCACTTTTCATACTATAAGCAGTTTTTCCTAACAAATGCAAGATATAACATGGGCTATCTCCGCAAGGAAACATGAGATCTGCAAACGTTATTGTTTTTTGGTCTTCGGGGAGGATGGGGAACATGAATATGTTTTTGTTTTTCGAATTTGAGCTCTATCTGAAATGACCACTTTTCATGCTCTAAGCAGTTTTTCCTAACAAATGCAAGATATAACATTGGCTATCTCCGCAAGGAAACATCAGATCTGCACAACTCATTGTTTTTTGGTCTTCGGGGAGGATGGGGAACATGAATATGTGATTGTTTTTCGAATTTGAGCTCTTTCTGCAATGTGCACTTTTCATACTATAAGCAGTTTTTCCTAACAAATGCAAGATATAACATGGGCTATCTCCGCAAGGAAACATGAGATCTGCAAAAGTTATGGTTTTTTGTTCTTCGGGGAGGATGGGGAACATGAATATGTGTTTGTTTTTCGAATTTGACCTCTATCTGAAATGAGCACTTTTCATGCTCTAAGCAGTTTTTCCTAACAAATGCAAGATATAACATTGGCTATCTCCGCAAGGAAACATCAGATCTGCACAACTCATGGTTTTTTGGTCTTCGGGGAGGATGGGGAACATGAATATGTGTTTGTTTTTCGAATTTGAGCTCTTTCTGCAATGGGCACTTTTCATGCTATAAGCAGTTTTTCCTAACAAATGCAATATATAACATTGGGTATCTCCGCAAGGAAACATCAGATCTGCACAACTCATGGTTTTTTGGTCTTCGGGGAGGATTGGGAACATGAATATGTGTTTGTTTTTCGAATTTGAGATCTTTCTGCAATGGGCACTTTTCATACTATAAGCAGTTTTTCCTAACAAATGCAAGCTATTACATTGGCAATCTCCGCAAGGAAACATCAGATCTGCTCAACTCATGGTTTTTTGGTCTTCGGGGAGGAGGGGGAACATGAATATGTGTTTGTTTTTCGAATTTGAGCTCTTTCTGCAATGGGCACTTTTCATACTATAAGCAGTTTTTCCTAACAAATGCAAGATATAACATTGGCTATCTCCGCAAGGAAACATCAGATCTGCACAACTCATGGTTTTTTGGTCTTCGGGGAGGAGGGGGAACATGAATATGTGTTTGTTTTTCGAATTTGAGATCTTTCTGCAATGGGCACTTTTCATACTATAAGCAGTTTTTCCTAACAAATGCAAGATTTAACATTGGCTATCGCCGCAAGGAAACATCAGATCTGCTCAACCCATGGTTTTTTGGTCTTCGGGGAGGATGGGGAACATGAATATGTGTTTCTTTTTCGAATTTGAGCTCTTTCTGCAATGGGCACTTTTCATACTATAAGCAGTTTTTCCTAACAAATGCAAGATATAACATGGGCTATCTCCGCAAGGAAACATGAGATCTGCAAACGTTATTGTTTTTTGGTCTTCGGGGAGGATGGGGAACATGAATATGTTTTTGTTTTTCGAATTTGAGCTCTATCTGAAATGAGCACTTTTCATGCTCTAAGCAGTTTTTCCTAACAAATGCAAGATATAACATTGGCTATCTCCGCAAGGAAACATCAGATCTGCACAACTCATGGTTTTTTGGTCTTCGGGGAGGATGGGGAACATGAATATGTGATTGTTTTTCGAATTTGAGCTCTTTCTGCAATGGGCACTTTTCATACTATAAGCAGTTTTTCCTAACAAATGCAAGATATAACATGGGCTATCTCCGCAAGGAAACATGAGATCTGCAAACGTTATTGTTTTTTGGTCTTCGGGGAGGATGGGGAACATGAATATGTTTTTGTTTTTCGAATTTGAGCTCTATCTGAAATGAGCACTTTTCATGCTCTAAGCAGTTTTTCCTAACAAATGCAAGATATAACATTGGCTATCTCCGCAAGGAAACATGAGATCTGCAAAAGTTATGGTTTTTTGTTCTTCGGGGAGGATGGGGAACATGAATATGTGTTTGTTTTTCGAATTTGACCTCTATCTGAAATGAGCACTTTTCATGCTCTAAGCAGTTTTTCCTAACAAATGCAAGATATAACATTGGCTATCTCCGCAAGGAAACATCAGATCTGCACAACTCATGGTTTTTTGGTCTTCGGGGAGGATGGGGAACATGAATATGTGTTTGTTTTTCGAATTTGAGCTCTTTCTGCAATGGGCACTTTTCATGCTATAAGCAGTTTTTCCTAACAAATGCAAGATATAACATGGGCTATCTCCGCAAGGAAACATGAGATCTGCAAAAGTTATGGTTTTTTGTTCTTCGGGGAGGATGGGGAACATGAATATGTGTTTGTTTTTCGAATTTGACCTCTATCTGAAATGAGCACTTTTCATGCTCTAAGCAGTTTTTCCGAACAAATGCAAAATATAACATTGGCTATCTCCGCAAGGAAACATCAGATAATGCACAACTCATGGTTTTTTGGTCTTCGGGGAGGATGGGGAACATGAATATGTGATTGTTTTTCGAATTTGAGATCTTTCTGCAATGGGCACTTTTCATGCTATAAGCAGTTTTTCCTAACAAATGCAAGATATAACATTGGCTATCTCCGCAAGGAAACATCAGATCTGCACAACTCATGGTTTTTTGGTCTTCGGGGAGGATGGGGAACATGAATATGTGTTTGTTTTTCGAATTTGAGCTCTTTCTGCAATGGGCACTTTTCATACTATAAGCAGTTTTTCCTAACAAATGCAAGATATAACATGGGCTATCTCCGCAAGGAAACATGAGATCTGCAAACGTTATTGTTTTTTGGTCTTCGGGGAGGATGGGGAACATGAATATGTTTTTGTTTTTCGAATTTGAGCTCTATCTGAAATGACCACTTTTCATGCTCTAAGCAGTTTTTCCTAACAAATGCAAGATATAACATTGGCTATCTCCGCAAGGAAACATCAGATCTGCACAACTCATTGTTTTTTGGTCTTCGGGGAGGATGGGGAACATGAATATGTGATTGTTTTTCGAATTTGAGCTCTTTCTGCAATGTGCACTTTTCATACTATAAGCAGTTTTTCCTAACAAATGCAAGATATAACATGGGCTATCTCCGCAAGGAAACATGAGATCTGCAAAAGTTATGGTTTTTTGTTCTTCGGGGAGGATGGGGAACATGAATATGTGTTTGTTTTTCGAATTTGACCTCTATCTGAAATGAGCACTTTTCATGCTCTAAGCAGTTTTTCCTAACAAATGCAAGATATAACATTGGCTATCTCCGCAAGGAAACATCAGATCTGCACAACTCATGGTTTTTTGGTCTTCGGGGAGGATGGGGAACATGAATATGTGTTTGTTTTTCGAATTTGAGCTCTTTCTGCAATGGGCACTTTTCATGCTATAAGCAGTTTTTCCTAACAAATGCAATATATAACATTGGGTATCTCCGCAAGGAAACATCAGATCTGCACAACTCATGGTTTTTTGGTCTTCGGGGAGGATTGGGAACATGAATATGTGTTTGTTTTTCGAATTTGAGATCTTTCTGCAATGGGCACTTTTCATACTATAAGCAGTTTTTCCTAACAAATGCAAGCTATTACATTGGCAATCTCCGCAAGGAAACATCAGATCTGCTCAACTCATGGTTTTTTGGTCTTCGGGGAGGAGGGGGAACATGAATATGTGTTTGTTTTTCGAATTTGAGCTCTTTCTGCAATGGGCACTTTTCATACTATAAGCAGTTTTTCCTAACAAATGCAAGATATAACATTGGCTATCTCCGCAAGGAAACATCAGATCTGCACAACTCATGGTTTTTTGGTCTTCGGGGAGGAGGGGGAACATGAATATGTGTTTGTTTTTCGAATTTGAGATCTTTCTGCAATGGGCACTTTTCATACTATAAGCAGTTTTTCCTAACAAATGCAAGATTTAACATTGGCTATCGCCGCAAGGAAACATCAGATCTGCTCAACCCATGGTTTTTTGGTCTTCGGGGAGGATGGGGAACATGAATATGTGTTTCTTTTTCGAATTTGAGCTCTTTCTGCAATGGGCACTTTTCATACTATAAGCAGTTTTTCCTAACAAATGCAAGATATAACATGGGCTATCTCCGCAAGGAAACATGAGATCTGCAAACGTTATTGTTTTTTGGTCTTCGGGGAGGATGGGGAACATGAATATGTTTTTGTTTTTCGAATTTGAGCTCTATCTGAAATGAGCACTTTTCATGCTCTAAGCAGTTTTTCCTAACAAATGCAAGATATAACATTGGCTATCTCCGCAAGGAAACATCAGATCTGCACAACTCATGGTTTTTTGGTCTTCGGGGAGGATGGGGAACATGAATATGTGATTGTTTTTCGAATTTGAGCTCTTTCTGCAATGGGCACTTTTCATACTATAAGCAGTTTTTCCTAACAAATGCAAGATATAACATGGGCTATCTCCGCAAGGAAACATGAGATCTGCAAACGTTATTGTTTTTTGGTCTTCGGGGAGGATGGGGAACATGAATATGTTTTTGTTTTTCGAATTTGAGCTCTATCTGAAATGAGCACTTTTCATGCTCTAAGCAGTTTTTCCTAACAAATGCAAGATATAACATTGGCTATCTCCGCAAGGAAACATGAGATCTGCAAAAGTTATGGTTTTTTGTTCTTCGGGGAGGATGGGGAACATGAATATGTGTTTGTTTTTCGAATTTGACCTCTATCTGAAATGAGCACTTTTCATGCTCTAAGCAGTTTTTCCTAACAAATGCAAGATATAACATTGGCTATCTCCGCAAGGAAACATCAGATCTGCACAACTCATGGTTTTTTGGTCTTCGGGGAGGATGGGGAACATGAATATGTGTTTGTTTTTCGAATTTGAGATCTTTCTGCAATGGGCACTTTTCATACTATAAGCAGTTTTTCCTAACAAATGCAAGATATAACATTGGCTATCTCCGCAAGGAAACATCAGATCTGCACAACTCATGGTTTTTTGGTCTTCGGGGAGGAGGGGGAACATGAATATGTGTTTGTTTTTCGAATTTGAGATCTTTCTGCAATGGGCACTTTTCATACTATAAGCAGTTTTTCCTAACAAATGCAAGATTTAACATTGGCTATCTCCGCAAGGAAACATCAGATCTGCTCAACCCATGGTTTTTTGGTCTTCGGGGAGGATGGGGAACATGAATATGTGTTTCTTTTTCGAATTTGAGCTCTTTCTGCAATGGGCACTTTTCATACTATAAGCAGTTTTTCCTAACAAATGCAAGATATAACATGGGCTATCTCCGCAAGGAAACATGAGATCTGCAAACGTTATTGTTTTTTGGTCTTCGGGGAGGATGGGGAACATGAATATGTTTTTGTTTTTCGAATTTGAGCTCTATCTGAAATGAGCACTTTTCATGCTCTAAGCAGTTTTTCCTAACAAATGCAAGATATAACATTGGCTATCTCCGCAAGGAAACATCAGATCTGCACAACTCATGGTTTTTTGGTCTTCGGGGAGGATGGGGAACATGAATATGTGATTGTTTTTCGAATTTGAGCTCTTTCTGCAATGGGCACTTTTCATAAAATAAGCAGTTTTTCCTAACAAATGCAAGATATAACATGGGCAATCTCCGCAAGGAAACATGAGATCTGCAAAAGTTACGGTTTTTTGTTCTTCGGGGAGGATGGGGAACATGAATATGTGTTTGTTTTTCGAATTTGACCTCTATCTGAAATGAGCACTTTTCATGCTCTAAGCAGTTTTTCCTAACAAATGCAAGATATAACATTGGCTATCTCCGCAAGGAAACATCAGATCTGCACAACTCATGGTTTTTTGGTCTTCGGGGAGGATGGGGAACATGAATATGTGTTTGTTTTTCGAATTTGAGCTCTTTCTGCAATGGGCACTTTTCATGCTATAAGCAGTTTTTCCTAACAAATGCAAGATATAACATTGGCTATCTCCGCAAGGAAACATCAGATCTGCACAACTCATGGTTTTTTTGGTCTTCGGGGAGGATGGGGAACATGAATATGTGTTTGTTTTTCGAATTTGAGATCTTTCTGCAATGGGCACTTTTCATACTGTAAGCAGTTTTTCCTAACAAATGCAAGCTATTACATTGGCAATCTCCGCAAGGAAACATCAGATCTGCTCAACTCATGGTTTTTTGGTCTTCGGGGAGGAGGGGGAACATGAATATGTGTTTGTTTTTCGAATTTGAGCTCTTTCTGCAATGGGCACTTTTCATACTATAAGCAGTTTTTCCTAACAAATGCAAGATATAACATGGGCTATCTCCGCAAGGAAACATGAGATCTGCAAAAGTTATGGTTTTTTGTTCTTCGGGGAGGATGGGGAACATGAATATGTGTTTGTTTTTCGAATTTGAGCTCTTTCTGCAATGGGCACTTTTCATACTATAAGCAGTTTTTCCTAACAAATGCAAGCTATTACATTGGCAATCTCCGCAAGGAAACATCAGATCTGCTCAACCCATGGTTTTTTGGTCTTCGGGGAGGAGGGGGAACATGAATATGTGTTTGTTTTTCGAATTTGAGCTCTATCTGAAATGACCACTTTTCATGCTCTAAGCAGTTTTTCCTAACAAATGCAAGATATAACATTGGCTATCTCCGCAAGGAAACATCAGATCTGCACAACTCATGGTTTTTTGGTCTTCGGGGAGGATGGGGAACATGAATATGTGATTGTTTTTCGAATTTGAGCTCTTTCTGCAATGGGCACTTTTCATACTATAAGCAGTTTTTCCTAACAAATGCAAGATATAACATGGGCTATCTCCGCAAGGAAACATGAGATCTGCAAAAGTTATGGTTTTTTGTTCTTCGGGGAGGATGGGGAACATGAATATGTGTTTGTTTTTCGAATTTGACCTCTATCTGAAATGAGCACTTTTCATGCTCTAAGCAGTTTTTCCTAACAAATGCAAGATATAACATTGGCTATCTCCGCAAGGAAACATCAGATCTGCACAACTCATGGTTTTTTGGTCTTCGGGGAGGATGGGGAACATGAATATGTGTTTGTTTTTCGAATTTGAGCTCTTTCTGCAATGGGCACTTTTCATGCTATAAGCAGTTTTTCCTAACAAAGGCAATATATAACATTGGCTATCTCCGCAAGGAAACATCAGATCTGCACAACTCATGGTTTTTTGGTCTTCGGGGAGGATGGGGAACATGAATATGTGTTTGTTTTTCGAATTTGAGATCTTTCTGCAATGGGCACTTTTCATACTATAAGCAGTTTTTCCTAACAAATGCAAGCTATTACATTGGCAATCTCCGCAAGGAAACATCAGATCTGCTCAACTCATGGTTTTTTGGTCTTCGGGGAAGAGGGGGAACATGAATATGTGTTTGTTTTTCGAATTTGACCTCTATCTGAAATGAGCACTTTTCATGCTCTAAGCAGTTTTTCCTAACAAATGCAAGATATAACATTGGCTATCTCCGCAAGGAAACATCAGATCTGCACAACTCATGGTTTTTTGGTCTTCGGGGAGGAGGGGGAACATGAATATGTGTTTGTTTTTCGAATTTGAGCTCTATCTGAAATGACCACTTTTCATGCTCTAAGCAGTTTTTCCTAACAAATGCAAGATATAACATTGGCTATCTCCGCAAGGAAACATCAGATCTGCACAACTCATGGTTTTTTGGTCTTCGGGGAGGATGGGGAACATGAATATGTGATTGTTTTTCGAATTTGAGCTCTTTCTGCAATGGGCACTTTTCATACTATAAGCAGTTTTTCCTAACAAATGCAAGATATAACATGGGCTATCTCCGCAAGGAAACATGAGATCTGCAAAAGTTATGGTTTTTTGTTCTTCGGGGAGGATGGGGAACATGAATATGTGTTTGTTTTTCGAATTTGACCTCTATCTGAAATGAGCACTTTTCATGCTCTAAGCAGTTTTTCCTAACAAATGCAAGATATAACATTGGCTATCTCCGCAAGGAAACATCAGATCTGCACAACTCATGGTTTTTTGGTCTTCGGGGAGGATGGGGAACATGAATATGTGCTTGTTTTTCGAATTTGAGCTCTTTCTGCAATGGGCACTTTTCATGCTATAAGCAGTTTTTCCTAACAAAGGCAATATATAACATTGGCTATCTTCGCAAGGAAACATCAGATCTGCACAACTCATGGTTTTTTGGTCTTCGGGGAGGATGGGGAACATGAATATGTGTTTGTTTTTCGAATTTGAGATCTTTCTGCAATGGGCACTTTTCATACTATAAGCAGTTTTTCCTAACAAATGCAAGCTATTACATTGGCAATCTCCGCAAGGAAACATCAGATCTGCTCAACTCATGGTTTTTTGGTCTTCGGGGAGGAGGGGGAACATGAATATGTGTTTGTTTTTCGAATTTGAGCTCTTTCTGCAATGGGCACTTTTCATGCTATAAGCACTTTTTCCTAACAAATGCAAGATATAACATGGGATATCTCCGCAAGGAAACATGAGATCTGCAAAAGTTATGGTTTTTTGGTCTTCGGGGAGGATGTGGAACATGAATATGTTTTTGTTTTTCGAATTTGAGCTCTATCTGAAATGAGCACTTTTCATGCTCTAAGCAGTTTTTCCTAACAAATGCAAGATATAACATTGGCTATCTCCGCAAGGAAACATCAGATCTGCACAACTCATGGTTTTTTGGTCTTCGGGTTCGGGTTCGGGTTCGGGTTCGGGGTCGGGTTCGGGTTCGGGTTCGGGTTCGGGTTCGGGTTCGGGTTCGGGTTCGGGTTAGGGGTTCGGGTTCGGGTTCGGGTTCGGGTTCGGGTTAGGGTTAGGGTTAGGGTTAGGGTTAGGGTTCGGGTTCGGGTTAGGGTTAGGGTTAGGGTTAGGGTTAGGGTTAGGGTTCGGGGTTAGGGTTAGGGGTTCGGGTTCGGGTTCGGGTTCGGGTTCGGGTTAGGGTTAGGGTTAGGGTTAGGGTTAGGGTTAGGGTTAGGGTTAGGGTTAGGGTTAGGGTTAGGGTTAGGGTTAGGGTTAGGGTTAGGGTTAGGGTTAGGGTTAGGGTTAGGGTTAGGGTTAGGGTTAGGGTTAGGGTTAGGGTTAGGGTTAGGGTTAGGGTTAGGGTTAGGGTTAGGGTTAGGGTTAGGGTTAGGGTTAGGGTTAGGGTTAGGGTTAGGGTTAGGGTTAGGGTTAGGGTTAGGGTTAGGGTTAGGGTTAGGGTTAGGGTTAGGGTTAGGGTTAGGGTTAGGGTTAGGGTTAGGGTTAGGGTTAGGGTTAGGGTTAGGGTTAGGGTTAGGGTTAGGGTTAGGGTTAGGGTTAGGGTTAGGGTTAGGGTTAGGGTTAGGGTTAGGGTTAGGGTTAGGGTTAGGGTTAGGGTTAGGGTTAGGGTTAGGGTTAGGGTTAGGGTTAGGGTTAGGGTTAGGGTTAGGGTTAGGGTTAGGGTTAGGGTTAGGGTTAGGGTTAGGGTTAGGGTTAGGGTTAGGGTTAGGGTTAGGGTTAGGGTTAGGGTTAGGGTTAGGGTTAGGGTTAGGGTTAGGGTTAGGGTTAGGGTTAGGGTTAGGGTTAGGGTTAGGGTTAGGGTTAGGGTTAGGGTTAGGGTTAGGGTTAGGGTTAGGGTTAGGGTTAGGGTTAGGGTTAGGGTTAGGGTTAGGGTTAGGGTTAGGGTTAGGGTTAGGGTTAGGGTTAGGGTTAGGGTTAGGGTTAGGGTTAGGGTTAGGGTTAGGGTTAGGGTTAGGGTTAGGGTTAGGGTTAGGGTTAGGGTTAGGGTTAGGGTTAGGGTTAGGGTTAGGGTTAGGGTTAGGGTTAGGGTTAGGGTTAGGGTTAGGGTTAGGGTTAGGGTTAGGGTTAGGGTTAGGGTTAGGGTTAGGGTTAGGGTTAGGGTTAGGGTTAGGGTTAGGGTTAGGGTTAGGGTTAGGGTTAGGGTTAGGGTTAGGGTTAGGGTTAGGGTTAGGGTTAGGGTTAGGGTTAGGGTTAGGGTTAGGGTTAGGGTTAGGGTTAGGGTTAGGGTTAGGGTTAGGGTTAGGGTTAGGGTTAGGGTTAGGGTTAGGGTTAGGGTTAGGGTTAGGGTTAGGGTTAGGGTTAGGGTTAGGGTTAGGGTTAGGGTTAGGGTTAGGGTTAGGGTTAGGGTTAGGGTTAGGGTTAGGGGTTAGGGTTAGGGTTAGGGTTAGGGTTAGGGTTAGGGTTAGGGTTAGGGTTAGGGTTAGGGTTAGGGTTAGGGTTAGGGTTAGGGTTAGGGTTAGGGTTAGGGTTAGGGTTAGGGTTAGGGTTAGGGTTAGGGTTAGGGTTAGGGTTAGGGTTAGGGTTAGGGTTAGGGTTAGGGTTAGGGTTAGGGTTAGGGTTAGGGTTAGGGTTAGGGTTAGGGTTAGGGTTAGGGTTAGGGTTAGGGTTAGGGTTAGGGTTAGGGTTAGGGTTAGGGTTAGGGTTAGGGTTAGGGTTAGGGTTAGGGTTAGGGTTAGGGTTAGGGTTAGGGTTAGGGTTAGGGTTAGGGTTAGGGTTAGGGTTAGGGTTAGGGTTAGGGTTAGGGTTAGGGTTAGGGTTAGGGTTAGGGTTAGGGTTAGGGTTAGGGTTAGGGTTAGGGTTAGGGTTAGGGTTAGGGTTAGGGTTAGGGTTAGGGTTAGGGTTAGGGTTAGGGTTAGGGTTAGGGTTAGGGTTAGGGTTAGGGTTAGGGTTAGGGTTAGGGTTAGGGTTAGGGTTAGGGTTAGGGTTAGGGTTAGGGTTAGGGTTAGGGTTAGGGTTAGGGTTAGGGTTAGGGTTAGGGTTAGGGTTAGGGTTAGGGTTAGGGTTAGGGTTAGGGTTAGGGTTAGGGTTAGGGTTAGGGTTAGGGTTAGGGTTAGGGTTAGGGTTAGGGTTAGGGTTAGGGTTAGGGTTAGGGTTAGGGTTAGGGTTAGGGTTAGGGTTAGGGTTAGGGTTAGGGTTAGGGTTAGGGTTAGGGTTAGGGTTAGGGTTAGGGTTAGGGTTAGGGTTAGGGTTAGGGTTAGGGTTAGGGTTAGGGTTAGGGTTAGGGTTAGGGTTAGGGTTAGGGTTAGGGTTAGGGTTAGGGTTAGGGTTAGGGTTAGGGTTAGGGTTAGGGTTAGGGTTAGGGTTAGGGTTAGGGTTAGGGTTAGGTTAGGGTTAGGGTTAGGGTTAGGGTTAGGGTTAGGGTTAGGGTTAGGGTTAGGGTTAGGGTTAGGGTTAGGGTTAGGGTTAGGGTTAGGGTTAGGGTTAGGGTTAGGGTTAGGGTTAGGGTTAGGGTTAGGGTTAGGGTTAGGGTTAGGGTTAGGGTTAGGGTTAGGGTTAGGGTTAGGGTTAGGGTTAGGGTTAGGGTTAGGGTTAGGGTTAGGGTTAGGGGTTAGGGTTAGGGTTAGGGTTAGGGTTAGGGTTAGGGTTAGGGTTAGGGTTAGGGTTAGGGTTAGGGTTAGGGTTAGGGTTAGGGTTAGGGTTAGGGTTAGGGTTAGGGTTAGGGTTAGGGTTAGGGTTAGGGTTAGGGTTAGGGTTAGGGTTAGGGTTAGGGTTAGGGTTAGGGTTAGGGTTAGGGTTAGGGTTAGGGTTAGGGTTAGGGTTAGGGTTAGGGTTAGGGTTAGGGTTAGGGTTAGGGTTAGGGTTAGGGTTAGGGTTAGGGTTAGGGTTAGGGTTAGGGTTAGGGTTAGGGTTAGGGTTAGGGTTAGGGTTAGGGTTAGGGTTAGGGTTAGGGTTAGGGTTAGGGTTAGGGTTAGGGTTAGGGTTAGGGTTAGGGTTAGGGTTAGGGTTAGGGTTAGGGTTAGGGTTAGGGTTAGGGTTAGGGTTAGGGTTAGGGTTAGGGTTAGGGTTAGGGTTAGGGTTAGGGTTAGGGTTAGGGTTAGGGTTAGGGTTAGGGTTAGGGTTAGGGTTAGGGTTAGGGTTAGGGTTAGGGTTAGGGTTAGGGTTAGGGTTAGGGTTAGGGTTAGGGTTAGGGTTAGGGTTAGGGTTAGGGTTAGGGTTAGGGTTAGGGTTAGGGTTAGGGTTAGGGTTAGGGTTAGGGTTAGGGTTAGGGTTAGGGTTAGGGTTAGGGTTAGGGTTAGGGTTAGGGTTAGGGTTAGGGTTAGGGTTAGGGTTAGGGTTAGGGTTAGGGTTAGGGTTAGGGTTAGGGTTAGGGTTAGGGTTAGGGTTAGGGTTAGGGTTAGGGTTAGGGTTAGGGTTAGGGTTAGGGTTAGGGTTAGGGTTAGGGTTAGGGTTAGGGTTAGGGTTAGGGTTAGGGTTAGGGTTAGGGTTAGGGTTAGGGTTAGGGTTAGGGTTAGGGTTAGGGTTAGGGTTAGGGTTAGGGTTAGGGTTAGGGTTAGGGTTAGGGTTAGGGTTAGGGTTAGGGTTAGGGTTAGGGTTAGGGTTAGGGTTAGGGTTAGGGTTAGGGTTAGGGTTAGGGTTAGGGTTAGGGTTAGGGTTAGGGTTAGGGTTAGGGTTAGGGTTAGGGTTAGGGTTAGGGTTAGGGTTAGGGTTAGGGTTAGGGTTAGGGTTAGGGTTAGGGTTAGGGTTAGGGTTAGGGTTAGGGTTAGGGTTAGGGTTAGGGTTAGGGTTAGGGTTAGGGTTAGGGTTAGGGTTAGGGTTAGGGTTAGGGTTAGGGTTAGGGTTAGGGTTAGGGTTAGGGTTAGGGTTAGGGTTAGGGTTAGGGTTAGGGTTAGGGTTAGGGTTAGGGTTAGGGTTAGGGTTAGGGTTAGGGTTAGGGTTAGGGTTAGGGTTAGGGTTAGGGTTAGGGTTAGGGTTAGGGTTAGGGTTAGGGTTAGGGTTAGGGTTAGGGTTAGGGTTAGGGTTAGGGTTAGGGTTAGGGTTAGGGTTAGGGTTAGGGTTAGGGTTAGGGTTAGGGTTAGGGTTAGGGTTAGGGTTAGGGTTAGGGTTAGGGTTAGGGTTAGGGTTAGGGTTAGGGTTAGGGTTAGGGTTAGGGTTAGGGTTAGGGTTAGGGTTAGGGTTAGGGTTAGGGTTAGGGTTAGGGTTAGGGTTAGGGTTAGGGTTAGGGTTAGGGTTAGGGTTAGGGTTAGGGTTAGGGTTAGGGTTAGGGTTAGGGTTAGGGTTAGGGTTAGGGTTAGGGTTAGGGTTAGGGTTAGGGTTAGGGTTAGGGTTAGGGTTAGGGTTAGGGTTAGGGTTAGGGTTAGGGTTAGGGTTAGGGTTAGGGTTAGGGTTAGGGTTAGGGTTAGGGTTAGGGTTAGGGTTAGGGTTAGGGTTAGGGTTAGGGTTAGGGTTAGGGTTAGGGTTAGGGTTAGGGTTAGGGTTAGGGTTAGGGTTAGGTTAGGGTTAGGGTTAGGGTTAGGGTTAGGGTTAGGGTTAGGGTTAGGGTTAGGGTTAGGGTTAGGGTTAGGGTTAGGGTTAGGGTTAGGGTTAGGGTTAGGGTTAGGGTTAGGGTTAGGGTTAGGGTTAGGGTTAGGGTTAGGGTTAGGGTTAGGGTTAGGGTTAGGGTTAGGGTTAGGGTTAGGGTTAGGGTTAGGGTTAGGGTTAGGGTTAGGGTTAGGGTTAGGGTTAGGGTTAGGGTTAGGGTTAGGGTTAGGGTTAGGGTTAGGGTTAGGGTTAGGGTTAGGGTTAGGGTTAGGGTTAGGTTAGGGTTAGGGTTAGGGTTAGGGTTAGGGTTAGGGTTAGGGTTAGGGTTAGGGTTAGGGTTAGGGTTAGGTTAGGGTTAGGGTTAGGGTTAGGGTTAGGGTTAGGGAGGTTAGGGTTAGGGTTAGGGTTAGGGTTAGGTTAGGGTTAGGTTAGGGTTAGGGTTAGGTTAGGGTTAGGGTTAGGGTTAGGGTTAGGGTTAGGGTTAGGGTTAGGGTTAGGGTTAGGGTTAGGGTTAGGGTTAGGGTTAGGGTTAGGGTTAGGGTTAGGGTTAGGGTTAGGGTTAGGGTTAG